>NC_030677.2:176110371-177310371 GCF_000004195.4 Xenopus tropicalis | reverse complement strand
AGACCAATTGAAATGTTGCTAAGAATTGCTTATTGTATAACTTAAATGTGAACCACCCATTCCAGTTTGGAACTCTCTTTTAATTACACTTGGAAGGGGTCCTTCACTTTTTTCTCCAGGTGGACAACTGAGCCTTTCCAGTCTTGTCCTCATATATAACCACACTCTTAGTTTATTAGCCATGCCCCTGGATTTCGTCTTAGATCTGGTGATGTAACTAAAAATTACTGAGCCCCTTTAGCCAACAAAAATTGTAAGGCATAATGTTTGCATTATTCAGGAGCCCCGAACTCTTGAGCCCCACAACAGCTATAGGATAAGTTGTCCTGCACATTAATTCTGTATGAAACTCTGTCCCTGTAATGTAACACTGTTCATTTGACAACTAATTCCTCATGCTGATGTTTTCCTGGAGCCTAGAAGTTCAAGTTCCAGTTCCACCAATAGAATACTTAAGAGGGTATCTCTCAATGACACTGTGGACTCCAGTTGCAGACACATAATGCATAGGGTCCCTTGGCTTTATTAGTATTTGTTAGCCAAAAAAAACATTAAGTTGCAGGGCACATACCAGTAAGGAATAGAATACTCTGCAGAAGAATCTGATGTAGGTATCAGTGAGAAGAACAATATTGGCCCAAACATTCTAATATGTCAACTAAAAAGAGGACTAATCTTACCCACCTACTCCTTACCAGCTCAGTGTGCCTCCTTTACCTCTTGCTTCTTTTTACCGGTGTTTGTTTCAGCTTTCTTGGCTGGAAAAACATTTTCCAGTTACATTTTCAGTAAGTACAGCAGATAAGCTCTACCAAATGCCTTCAAATACAATCTTGCTAATCTGGGTTCCAAGATGTTAAAAAAAAAAATTATTGAACTCTCATTTGCTCAGTAAAGTGACCTTTTCCCAAAGATTAAGGTAACAACTTGTGCATTGATTTCCTGTCAATGGGCTTTCACTATATGGAAATATAGACAGTTTTCATTCAACGGAGGAAAAAGGATTTGTAACCATGTGTGCACCATATCCCAAGCAGCTATTTGGTATGGTATATGCTGTAATATTAATGTGTGTTCCCACACACTGAAAGACAAATATACTGAGTATAATGCACTAAGACAGTCATTCGATGAGCAACATATGGGCAATGAGACAGTACATAAACTGTGTTCTGCCCACAATTTCAAGATTTTTTTTACTAATTAGTATTTGAACTCATTCCTGAAACTGTTGTTTTGAACTGTTAAGTTTCATTTCAGTTTTATTTTATTATAGCAATTTTGATCTCATGATAACCCCATAGTTGCTGAGAAGCTTCAGATTTGCTTGTTAAGCTAATAATGTACACCGTTTATCTGTGTAGCTGAGGGAGAGTCCTGGGTCAATGCTGAATCATCAACTATTACAAGATAAGAGTGGTGTCTGCAAGCTTTAGCAATGCGGGGCTGAAAGGTAGGTCAGGCTAGATATAGGATTAGGGGGCAGGACATTGCTCATCATACATTGTTGTAGAATATTCCTGCCTATGTAATAATCTCCACAGCCACAGGCTCTGCAGCACTGGCTGAAATCTGCTGTGAACCAACTGCCCAAGTAAACACTTCTCAAATACAGGTTTAAATACCCCAAGGCAGTCAGCATAACTGGCCAGAATAGTGGCAAACATACAGACCAGATGGCTTCCCACATTACAAATGTATCTATTTTATTTCAAACATTTTGCATTTTTTGGGTGGGAGGAGATCTTCCAGCAAATATATAATTATACTCTTTAAATATGCCACTTACGTCTGAACACGATTATTAATAAGTAATGATATAACGTCCCTGTGCTGCCAGCCATTGACAAGGTACCTGAGATTCTATTTAATAAAATATGGATCTGAGTAGGAAACAGTTTCCTGTGCTATCAACTCATAAGGTATCCAATGAGAGTTTGCTGGATAACATAGGATGGGGGGTATTTACAATGAAAATGGGGGGGATTCTGCAATGAAAGCACCTGGCAAAATACTGGGCAAAAGGAAGGACACAGGTGGGGTTTTTCAGAAAAGTGAGGTTATTTTTTGGATTTCACTTTTAGTGACGCTGCTTATTCCCAAGTTGCCCCCTGGGGTGTTATAAAGAGATATGGTGCATACATTTTTTGTGCTTCATACTACTAACACACTCCGTATTCTCAAAGTTTATCAAAATGTAGATCAGATGCAAATTGGCACAGTTTGGAAGTGAGCTGGTATGTTATTGCTTCTGGGCCCTGAAATGCTCCCTGACAGAAGAAACAAATAGAATATATGAATGTCTTCCATATACAAATTTGATTCTTGGTATTGTTACGTGATCCAGCAAGAGACAGTCCTTTTCCATGATATTCCATTACAAACAAGTTTATGAAGCTAATGTATCAATTTGTGCACACGAGAGACTTTTTGTAGTGATTGTGTTTTCTAGCATACTAATTGTTGAAAAAAAGGGCAAGTGCAAACAAAAATGGAATAGTTGCAACCCCATTTCATTACTCTGCTTTTGGGGAGCAAGTAGGGGGAGTTTTGGGGGGCACAATGGTGTAGCCTTAGTACATGGCTTTATTCTCCTTTCATAAAGTAGAAAAAAAAAACAAACTTTGAAAATTTGATGCTTGAATGCATTAGATACACTTCTCTTTAACTATTATAGAATCTTGCCAGGTTGCTGTTGTTTGAATTTGCAATTCATCTACATTCAAAGTTTTATAGAACTTTATTTAATTTAAAGAAAAACTATACCCCCGGAATGAATACTTAAGCTACAGAAAGTTTATATTTTATTAAGTGGCCTACTAACTGCATGGTTCCTAGGGTAATTTGGACCTTGGAAACCAGATTGCTGAAATTGCAAACTGGAAAGCTGCTAAATAAACAGGAAAATATAAATAATAATAATCAAAAACCATAAATAATAAAAAAAACAATTGCATATTGCCTCAAAATATCCTTATCTACATCATACTAAAAGTAAAAGGTAAAGGTTTAAAAGTTAAAAAAAGTAATGATATAATGTCCCTGTGCTGCCAACCATTCACAAGGTACCTGCATTATGTTTGTTTAGTGAGAGTCTATTTAAAGAAATATGGAGTAGGAAACAGTTTACTTTGCTATCAGCACATAAGGTATCCAATGAGAGTTTGCTGGATAACATAGGCTGGGGGGATTCACATGAGGTGTGGCAGCTAGGTGGGAAGAATGTTTTTATCGTTAAAACACCCATGTGTGTATGAATGTTTAACAGAGAGTGTGACTGTGCCAGTGTGAATCTCTTCCACTTCTGTAACTGTGTTATGTACAATCTAAACCAGGGTAATGATTTCATGATATACACTGTACAGTAGCTACTAGCAGTACATAAGTGCACACATCTGATATACAGTATAACTCTCTATGTATAAAGGAGAAACAAAATAGAAACAGATCATTTTCTGTTATTAAAAGAAGTGTTAAAGCCTGACCAAAATGCAAGAACAAACAGCAAGTATCTATGACTCTGATAATGAATCTCCTTCTGTCTATTTGGCAGTCTCCCAATACTCATGTCACTTGCAGTTCTGTGTATTCAGAAGATAGAATTCTCACACATACAGCAATGCTGAGCGTAGCATGAACCCTTTTGTTATGCTGGTCATTGTGGCTCATGTAACATTTCTCAACAACATGGATACTGAGGGAAAGTGGACAAGTCTAAGGGACTTCCAGCATTGGATTGTCCTGAGGATGTAGAAGCTATAGTTAAACATTTAAAGAAACAGCAAAAGTGTGAGCTGGTAAATTAGCATTTTACTTCTGCCTTGTGAACTTGGATTTTTATTGTTATTGGATGACAGTGGCATAACTAGCTGTTGCTGGGCCCTACTGTGAAAAAACTTTGGAGGGGCCCCTTGCACACAGCAACCCTATGTCAGCTTGCTTGTCCGATGTGGCGGGCACACAAATTATGAGAAATCATGAGAAAATGGTTGCCTGGGGGGGGAGCATTTCTGTGCAGCAAACCCTGCAGTACAGGCCCCCCTGTCCCATAACTCGACCAGGGGTTTGCTTCCTCTACAGCAGGAGTCCCCAACCTTTCTTACTTGTGAGCCACAGTCAAATGTAAAAGGACTTGGAGAGCAACACAAGCATCATAAAAGTTCATGGAGGTGCCAAATAAGGCCTGTGATTGGCTATTAGGCAGCCTCTATGCACACTATCAGCTTATAGAAGGATTTATTTGGTAGTAAATCTTGTTTTTATTCAACCAAAACTTGCCCCCAAGTCAGGAATTCAAAAATAACTCCCTGGTTTGGGGGCACTGGGAGCAACATCCAAGCGGTTGGTGAGTAAAATGTTGCCCCCGAGCCACTGGTTGGGGATCACTGCTCTACAGTTTCGCACCTTCTGTGTGACATAGTAAGGTTAGGCCTGTAGTGTTTTTTCAGTTAAAGTGGTGATTGTATGTCAGCATGTAGGCACCTATGCACATGTCATATAGGGTTAACACCTGTCTGATATTTTGCTGACCGAGCCAGTAAAACACCAGCCAAGGCTGAGGCTGGTATAACAAATTTACTGGAACTTTACATTCTGGTAAATTTTAATTTCTAGTAGTTCCACCCCTGGCTTTCCTCCTCTGTTACACTTCTGTCCCCCTCAACACCTCTATAACCCTGTCTACTCATCAAATTGTGGTTCATTTGCCTCATCTTTCATGGTTCAACATGTAAGGGGGTGAAAAGGGTGTTAGTTTAATTTTAGGGTAATTTCTAGCTGTGGCCACAAGGTGGAGCTAGTGGGTCGTGTAAAAAGGTTCTAGTTGTAATTACAATATAGGGGCCTCTAGAGGGAGCTAGAGGGAGTTAGTGAGTGTTGGGAAAGTCCAAGAGGGAGTAGTTGAAAAGGGTATAAAAGGAGGGGAGTGGCAGAGAAAGGAGAATGCGACATGGGAAACAGGCACAGGTAGGAAGTCATCTGACCGGCAGAAGGGACTAAAACAGGAAGAGGTAGGCAAACTAGCTAGTGAGGGTCTAGCTTGTGTTATAGCACACTGTAATGGTGTGAGGAAGCCCAGGTTAGTGAGAATGGGCAGCTAAAAAGCCCCACCCAGGAGTGAGTGGGAGTAGCTTCCCAGCAGATACCCCGCCAGTCAGGGTTGAAGTGGATAGTGAGGGTGTAGGAAAGCCTTCTGGGATTCGGCAAGTAGTGGCAAACAGTGTTGGACTTCCACTGCAGAGCACCTGGCAAGGCTGGTGTTTTGGGCTAAGCCCTGTAAAGGGGGGAGTGTTGACTGGACCCCTATGAAGGCACTGGAGGCTGATGGTGAGAGTGGCAGGGAACACTGGAGGGACCAGAAAGTGAACTTGCCTGGGGAAAAGATTTTACAACCTGACTGTTACACTAATCTGGCATGGGTAACTGTAAACTGTATCCTGTTGTGTTATGATCTGTGTGCCTGTGGTTGAAGAACAAGGGCTCTATTGGTGTGCACTTTGGTGAAGAAAGAAATAAAGTGTTGATTGTTACAACTCCCAGCACTCTTTGTGTTTCCTGGTGTAGGTGACGTGATTAAAGGTTAATTACTGCTTACAAACACCCTTATATCACTGATCTACCTCATGGCCTTGCTCAGCCCCTTTTCCCTACCTAACCAAATGGTGGTAACTCTAATGCCATATTACCCTTTATGTATACAGTGCTGACATGCTACATGCACTTATAAACATTGTTTATTCTTCACATCCATCCCTGCACCAGAAGAGCTTACAATCTCTGTTCCTTATTAGACATGGGAAGAATATACAGTGCCATGGTAGAACACATTATACCCTTCATTTTAATTGAAATGTATATCAGATGCTTCCATTAAGCTTGTTCCATCTGTACCTTATATCTGAAGGTTAGGAAAAGGCAGCTTTCTTCCAGGCAAAAATGGTTTTCATGCCTGGCACCTACTCAGGTACAATATATTTAAATCATATATAACGTTATGCACAAAACAATCCTACATACACTATTAAATTAAGGTTATTTTGCTTTATACGCCCATGTTTAATAATTTTATTATCTTATTGTTTCTTTGTGTGTGGTTCCTTACCTAACAGTTTCTTCCTTCTGCTAACAGCTCAGCCATGCTGTTTGCCAGAAATGCATTGCTAAATGCTGACACACACCGGAATCAGCCAGTTAGGCCAAGGGAAATCTGTCATTGACTCACAGCATGAGGAGTTGTTTGGCTGAGGAGCTCACAAAAATTACAGCCTGCTGGAGGTTACCGTGGATGTTTTATATCCCAAGGGGCTAAAGAATACCTATCTAGGTGGCCATACACCAAGGGGCACATTTACTAACCCACGAACGGGTCGAAATGAGTCCGATTGCGTTTTTTTCGTAGTGAACGGTATTTTGCGATTTTTTCGTATTTTTGCGATTTTTTTGGCTTCTTTACAAATTTTTCGTTACCAATACGATTTTTGCGTAAAAACGCGAGTTTTTCGTAGCCATTACGAAAGTTGCGTAAAAAGTTGCGCTTTTTCGTAGCGTTAAAACTTACGCGAAAAGTTGCGCCTTTTTCGTAGCGTTAAAACTTAAATGGTGCAAAGTTTCGCGTAAGTTTTAACGCTACGAAAAAAGCGCAACTTTTTGCGCAAGTTTTAACGCTACGAAAAATCGCCAGATTTTACGCAACTTTCGTAATGGCTACGAAAAACTCGCGTTTTTACGCAAAAATCGTATTGGTAACGAAAAATTCGTAAAGAAGCCGAAAAAATCGCAACAAATACGAAAAAGTCGCAAAATGTTCGTTTTCAAGTCGGAACTTTTCCAATTCGGGTCGGATTCGTGGGTTAGTAAATCAGCCCCCAAGAATACCTATCTAGGTGACCATACACCGCTCACTCTTGCATGGTACCCAACCAAACAGCACATACCATACAAGGGGCCATACATGGTAGGATCATCTTTCTTTTGTTCCCTTTGTTCTGATGACTAAATTATCCAATCAATACAAAATAAAGCAACTGTAGCTCCTCTGCCAATACATTTTTCTACTTGCTCAGTGTACAAACAGATATATATGGTAAAAAGTAACTGGTCGGGATTGTTGGGCCAGCTATTGCCAGCTTAAAGGGATGCTTGTGTGATTTTTATGGTGTACTTTTTATTTCTAAATTACAGTTTACACTATACCATTTGAAATGTTATTCTTAAACCAACAAATGTATTGTTCTTTAAGTTGTAATATTGGTGTGTAAGTGCCATCTCAGTGCATTGTGCCTGAGTCTGAGCTTTCAGAAGGAGCCAGCGCTACACCTTGGAACTGCTTTCAGGTAACCTATTGTTTCTCCTACTCCCATGTTATTGGAGGAGTCCCAAGCCGGGCTTGGATTTCTTACTTTTGAGTGCTATTCTGTTATCTAATGGGAGATGCTATCTTGCTTCCCATTGTTTTGCTGATCGGTTGCTGGGAGGAAGGGGGGGCGATATCACTCCAACTTGCAGCACAGCAGTAAAGTGTGACTGAAGTTTATCAGAGCACAGGTCACATGGCTGTAGCACCCTGGGAAATGAAGAATATGGCTAGCCCCATTTGAAGGGCTTTTCGGGAGATTAGTTGCCCACAGAAGCAGAAATTTATCGCCTGCGACTAATCTCCCCATGGGACATTAACCTAAAGGGGAACTCAGGATTCTGTACTAAAATTTGTTAAAGAGCCCCACACAACACAGAAACCCCTAATATACCTATCACAAAAAGTATGAAGAAATACAATTTGTATATGCTGAAATCCAGCTGCAAAACAGTTCTCTTTTCTTTGTGCCTTTTTTGAAATCCTGATAGGGGAGAAGGGACTATTAGAAATTGTAACAACAGGCAGCATGCAGGAACTACCTAACCCACAATGCATTGCACTGTGACGTTCCTTTCCTTTTTGCAATCACTTGTGCAGAGGAATGGGGGGTTTCGAGGATACAGGCTGAAGGCAGGCTGAGGACAGGCGACTACTGTTACATTTTTTTTGAGGCTCAAAGTAGCCAGCCAGATCAGCAGAACAGGGGGCTGGGCTTAGGTAACTGTTCCAAACCATATTATTACATTAAAAATCATGAAAGGGCTGCATATTTTTTAATTCATGTATTATACAAAGTTGCTTGAAATTATGTTTACTTTTCAAAAAGTTTAAACTGTGTTTGGGTGGAGTTCCCCTTTAATGAATCGGTCTGAAGTGTGACACATGCGTGACACTTTCCTTTCACGGAATGCGTGACTTGCACCGGCTCAGGGCCTTTGTATAGTGATCCTTTTCAAATACTAGGTGGCGAGGGCTCTGCAGAACTCACAAATAAATCATACAATATATATATATATATATATATATATATATAAACACCTGTAAGAAATAAAGAATGGATATTTGTGAAGCATTTTCATGAAGCAATCACTCCAGTTCTGTGCATTTATTTTTTTTTTCATTTTTTTGTAAAATAATGAAAGCCTTCCTTGAAGGAACCTATTAGTAACACATTTCTCCTCCTTAATGATGGTTCTTAAAATATAAAACAGAACATTTTATGCATTTATTCTCAGTGCATAATTTAATAACGGTGCATAATTTAAAGCTTCAATTTGAATTTCCTTTCAAGGTAAAATACAATTTTACCATCATCTCTGAATGAACAAGAAAACATTTTGCTCATGACATGGGTTATGCATAATGATGGATTCTACACAGGACTTTTGTCCAAGCTATTACTGTGCTCTGCCTGTACATTGCCCTGCAGAGCAGCCCAGTACTTTCTTTTCCCTACAACATCGTTTTTGCTTATTGTTTTACTTTGGAATTTGTTTTTTATATCTTGCGCCAAACTTTGTGAACAAGACAGTATTTCATAGGCCTTGCTTGTACTGGTATGGGACCTGTTATCCAGAATGCTCGGGACCTGGGCTGGGCTGGGTGGGTGTTCATGCTTTAACACTACTGTAAATGATTTAAACATTAAATAAACTCAATCGAATTGTTTAAGAATTAATTATATGTTAGTTGGGATCAAGTACAATGTAAAGTTTCATTATTACAGAGAAAAAGGAAATCAGTTTTTAAGATTTAAATTATTTGATTTAAATGGATTATATGGAAGATGGCTTTTCCCTAATTCAGAGCTTTCTGGTTTCCGGGTAACAGATCTCATACCTGTTGAAAGTGGGGCCGGTACTACAAACTTACTGGCAATGTAGTTGCCAGTAAATTTGTAGTTCCCTGTTGTTCTACTCCCAGCCTGCCAAATCACCACTCCCAGCCCAACCTACCCACCAAACCCCCAATTGATCTGCCCCTTTTTAATTGCTGTCTCACCTTTAGGTCACCACCCATTGGTGCTGCCCCTCTCCTCTGTCCTGACCCTATCTACTTTGTGTTCTTAGGGCTCTGGCACACGGGGAGATTAGACGCCCGCAATCTCCACTAATCTGCTGAAATCGCCTGCGCAGCGTGTGCCATCCCACCGGCGACTTGCATTTTCGCTGGTGGGATGGCAATCCGGGGAGATTAGTCGCCTGTGACAGGGGAGATTTGTTGCGGGGGCGTCTAATCTCCCCGTGTGCCAGAGCCCTAAGAACACAAAGTAGATAGGGTCAGGACAGAGGAGAGGGGCAGCACCAATGGGTGGTGACCTAAAGGTGAGACAGCAATTAAAAAGGGGCAGATCAATTGGGGGTTTGGTGGGTAGGTTGGGCTGGGAGTGGTGATTTGGCAGGCTGGGAGTAGAACAACAGGGAACTACAAATTTACTGGCAACTACATTGCCAGTAAGTTTGTAGTACCGGCCCCACTTTCAACAGGTATGAGATCTGTTACCCGGAAACCAGAAAGCTCTGAATTAGGGAAAAGCCATCTTCCATATAATCCATTTAAATTTCACGGGCAACTAATCTCCCCGGATTGCCATCCCGCCGGCGAAAATGTAAGTCGCCGGTGGTATGGCACCGCGAGGCACTCGCGAGGCATTTTCGGTGATCTGCTGAAATCGCCTGCTCAGCGTGTGCCATCCCACCGGCGACTTACATTTTCGCTGGTGGGATGGCAATCCGGGGAGATTTGTCGCGGGCAACTAATCTTCCCGTGTGCCAGAGCCCTTACAAGCAATGTAAAAACAAATCACCAGTCCCTCTGTATAAATAAAACCCTTACCCCAGCCTGTTAGGCTCTAAGATATAAAACACAGATACAAATACAGAAGCTTCTCCATGGACTGCTTTTTTTTTTTTGCTTGTAAGAACAGAAAAAAAATGTAAGAATGTAACTTAACTTTCAGTGTCAAGTTACAAAAACCATACATATGTCCTAATTACAATAATAGGTATTATAAGTGTGTAATTATAACTCATTTTAAAATAAAAAGTGAGACAGTGAACTATATCTTTCATTAGTTTCATTAAAATGTAAAAGAAAATGTTATTATTTTCTAACAACTGGGTGCAATATATAGAGCACTATAATAGCCCCACTCCAATATTTACCTGCATAACAAATTAAGTATCTCTACCAGGGTGTGAATGCTCCAAATCTAAATGTGTGAATAACTTCCTGCTGCTAGTTATCAGCATTGTGATTTGGATGGCACAGTTCTTTCCTAGAATGCCCCCCTGGGTAAATATCACTGCAGCATCTGTCACGGCCACCTACCTCAGCATCAACTCATTTTCCTTCTCTGTGGCATTTGTCTAATTACACAATCAATACAATAAAAAATGTGTTGAATTCATGTTGAAGAAACAAGTGACACATGAAACTTCTGCCTCGGGGTATAATGATTCTGAAATAGCAATGCGCATTATCAGCTCACTGGGTTTATATCTAATGGAGGGGGTTAAAGAACTGAGATTCAAGTGAGCACTGCCCATATACTAGAAATAAACCAGTGTGTTTGTATAATATTTCTGGCCCCTCTTTATCTTTGTTTGTATTTGGTTTGTCTATCTTTTCTGTACCTTAACAAATGATATGCTCTCAGTCTCACTTGTCACTCAGTATAACTAACAGCCTTTGTATTCTTCATCCTGACTGTTACATCCTTATTAACAAGCCTGGAGTGGAGCACTAGCTATTAATACTCCTGTTTGTGCTTTTCCAGTGCAGGGATATGCAGGTCAGGAAGGTTTTCTGCACACAGTGAGCAAAGGTTTACTTGAGGCTCTGCTATATGCTAGATATGGGTGATATGGGTAAAGCCAGGACCATATCTTTGAAGGGTTTTTAGAGAGGGGATAAGAAAGCTTGAACCTGAGCTTCAAATCACTTTCTATAATAAAGTCCATACCACCTAAGTTTAAGCAATTAGCAGTGAGTTAGTGGAGTCTGCTGAAGATCAATGGCCATATCTAGGAATGTGAACATGTGGCTTGGCCTTAACAAGACACCATTTTTGTTTGAGAAGGTTGGGATATATGCAGAGTATGGCACACCTATAAGGGCTCATTTGCTTTGGCAGAAATTCCACCCCTTTGAGCCTTTACATGTAGCACTTGTGCCTCTGCCCCACTGTTAGTGAGCCTTGCAGTGACTTGAACAAGCATTAAGAACACGGCTTCCTAGCACATTCTTTCCCTGGGTACTCCTGTCTGCAACCGGGGGTGGCAAGTTGCATTGTGGGCCAAAACCATAATGGTTTCCAGATTACCAGAACTAATCAAGCTTTACATACGCCACAGTCACAGTATATTGGAACAATTACCTGAGGTTTCAGATACATGTCAGAGAAGAAATGAAAGAGAAGATCCTGGGAAATAGCATATCTAGTGATAATTTGGGTGCCTTGCACTGCAATTAACTGAGAAGTTGCTCAATCTGACACTGGCCTACAAGAAATTTAAAGTGATACTGACATTTGCCTATGAAAATCAATAGGAAGGCATCAGTATTACTTAAAATGACTAGGCACAATGTCCTTTTTGCTAAATATTTACTGCATCAAACACAACAACATCTTTTATGGTCCCTCAGCCAGGACAGTGGTTGTGTCAATCATACTCACCAGCCTCACCATAACTGTAGGTATCACAGGGCTGGGGCATCTTAGTGCATAGAGCTACAACCCCCGGTGGCATTCTTGTGCCCCATAGTGATATTATATTTACACCGACTGGGGTTGTAAATGCCCCAAGTCTACCTATAAGTGTATTTAGATTGTATTAAACCTTATAGAAGAAACTATACATAGAAAACCAAAGCAAAGTGAGCATTAAAATATTTATAGTTTTATTAGTCACAGCCAAGTCTTTCTGAATGAAAGTCATTCAGGTGAATACCTGACTAATACATTTCAGCATCACCCACTACTGTGGGCTGATCCCTTGTTCTTTCCTGGGCCGATTCAGTTTTGCTTCTTATTTAGGAATATCTCATATGCTAGAGCGTTGGGACTTTGCACTCGAGTGCTCAGTCATTCTGGGCTAACACTGTAATATCGAAGGAAGAAAATCAGAAAATAATCTCTATTTCTTTTGCCTTTAATAAAGCCAGTTTATAAAGTTTTCACTTGATCGGATCTGGATAACGGGATTTGATTTTTTAATGGATAAATGAAAACACAGTGAAATTATAAAGCAAAGCAACAATGGTCAGACCATACCCATTAGAGTTCTAAATAAACCTCTTTAGATCCCAGAAGCTCAAATCTATATAACGATACACAGAACATATTTACACAGCACTTCTACTCTGCAAAAGTTACAAATGCAGCACATAACAATTGATGCTCTAAATCAATCCAAGGCTTTTTTAACCCAGGCTGCTTAGGGTTTCCAAAGACAACTTCTTTTGGCATAAAGAGAAACAAATATCCAAATATATCACATAAAGCAGCCCATATTGGTGGTTATGTAATAAAAGGCAAAATATATTTCTCATCAAAAAAAGTATTTATATGTAAAAGTGCTTTAAATACTACCCCCATATGTAATAAAAAGCATATGCCCAGGAGGAATAACCCATAGCAACCAATCAGCAGGCAGCATTTGCTAGTCACTTTTATAGCAAAGATCTTATTGGTTGCTATAGGTTACTACACCTGGGCAAAAAAGTTAGTGCTATATAAATATCACATGTACAATTGTGCCTTCTTCTATAAATACAAATATTTTGTGGCAGAATATTTGCTGCCACAGAACTGTCTGTCTGTCTGATCCTGCTCATAGCCCTTACTTAGAAAATATGATGGCTCATTTGTGGTCAGGCACAGTGTGCAAAGTGCACAAAAAAGGCACAGTTGGCCATTTTACACACTTCTGGGTGACATTTTATAGCCACAGGCCTCTTTGGCTTTCTTCCCTAATTATCATACTCTCTGGGTACAATTTACCAGGGGGAGGCTGAGAGTATTATCTTTGGAATGAGACAAGAGGGGTAATAATTAAATGTAAAAAAGTACAAAACATGGTCAATTGCATACATTTTTTTCCACGTTTAACCCTGCCTAAGTAGCGCCTTATTCAGATGTGTAAATTGAGGACTGCTGGCAGCATAGGCTGCCATGGAGCCCTGTACTTACTACCAGCCCTATGGCGAGCCTGCTGGTGCTAGGTGCAAAGCATAGGCCCAAGAAACAAGTGCTTTTTAAATGAGCACACTTTTGTGTAAAAGTCATGCACAGATAGGTGAGGAAAGAAAAGCCTGTTTGCTCTTATTTGTATTCTGAAAGGCAACAGAGTTCTACTATCATTCTGAGCACACACAAACGTTTCCCCTTCACTAGAAGTTCTGGCAGATGTCTATTTGATTAATTAAAACAAAGGGAATTTCCTGAGCTCAAAGAACAGTTACTGTTATTTCTTCTCTTGATCTGTGAAGGCAACAACATGACATATGGCTCTAACATTACTGCTGAAACACTTTCTCATAAACTCATAATCATAAAGAAAAATAAAACTGAAATTAGAAATGTTTCTAATATAGTTAGTTAGGCAAAAATGTAATCTATAAAGGCTGGAGTGAGTGGATGTCTATCATTATAGCCAGAACATTACTTACAGCTTTCAGCAGTTTGTGAGCATGCAGGTCAGATTCAAGCGTTTAGGGAAAAGACACATGGAGCTAATAAGTAGTAGCTACTTGTCACAGCTACTAAATGCCAGAAAATACCCTGCCATAGTACTGAGAATTGCCTCTGCTAAAACACACATAGAGACAATTATCAGTAAATGGTCAGCATTGTCTATTCCTGTAGCCATGACAAGTAGCTGCTACTAGTAGCTCTTCACCCTTATCATTAGATAGGGGTTGAATTCTTATTGTATCTACCTACATATCTGACAAATTAGCCCTGAACGTTAGTGGAGGAATGCTTGCAGGAAATGGAATAGTCACAGGAAAGATCCTAATTGTAACATGTATGGCCACCTTAAGGGCTCTAGCACATGGGGAGACTAGTCGCCTGCGACAAATCTCCCTTGTCGCGGACAACTAATCTCCCCGAAATGCCATCCCACCGGCGAGAATGTAAATCGCCGGTGGGATGGCATACGCAGAGCTGCGATTTTCCCCGAAATCGCGGAAGTTGCCTTGAGAGGAAACTTCCACGATTTCGAGGAAAATTGCGGAGCTGCGTATGCCATCCCACTGGCGATTTACATTCTTGCCCGTGGGATGGAAGTTCGGGGAGATTAGTTCCCCGCGACATGGGAGATTTGTCGCGGGCGACTAATCTCCCCGTGTGCCAGAGCCCTAAGATAGGTTGTGGACCTCTGCCATAGGCAGTCACTATATATTGGGCTGGGGGGGGCTTTTTGGGCCTCGGTGGTACTTGAAATGCAGGACTTGTTTTCAGGGATGTATTTTGGTCCAGTGCTGCCCTAGGCAATGGCATAGACAAGCATACATGTGACATCACTTGCACCCATGGCACATCACAAGCTATACTCCTACCCCCAACCCCTCACCTCTGGTATCAGATTTCTTGGGAATCCAATCCAGTGGCAGCAGGAGACTGTGGCAGAAACTTTTCAAGATATGCAGCCTTTTCATATTCATTTAATTTAATAATATGATTTGGAACAGTTACCTAAGCCTGGCCCCCTGTTCTGCTAATCTGGCTGGCTACTTTGAGACTAAAAAAAACAGTAGTCGACTGTCCTCAGCCTACCTTC
Organism: Xenopus tropicalis; assembly: GCF_000004195.4. Lineage (NCBI taxonomy): Eukaryota > Metazoa > Chordata > Amphibia > Anura > Pipidae > Xenopus > Xenopus tropicalis. Next base: position 177,295,230 of record NC_030677.2, on the reverse strand, counting down.
AGCCTGCATCCTCCCAATCCCACAATTCCCTGCACACATGATGTCAATAAGTAAAGGAACATCACAGTGCAATGCATTGTGGGTTATGTTGTTCCTGCATGCTGTCTGCAAGCTGTGGAGAAATTGCTACAATTTGTAACATCAGTGTTTTTGTTCCTCTTCCCCTGTCAGGGTAACAAATGATGGGGAAAGGGAAGAACTGTTTTGTAGCAGAGTGGTATTTAGTCATACTTTTTAAAGCAATAGATTACAGTGATAGTTATATCTGTGTTGTGTGGGGCTCTTCAGCATATTTTAATTAAATATTAGAATTATGCTTACTTGTATTTGTTACACAATTTACTGTTTTTTATCTTTTCCTCTTTAAGTAACATTTGCCTAAATAAAAACTTGCATACATCGTCTTGTTGATAGGTACCCCCTGCTGCTTTGCCATATTCCATGCAGCATTTTGCTTTCCCAACATTTGCCTTAAAACCTTGGTGCTGCTGCATTCAACAAGTCCCACTGCTCACACTGTAGCCACATGACCCCAGGGTCCCAAAGGGAAGTACAAATGTGGGCATGAAGCATGACCCCAGTTCCTATTTACTGTCTGTCACGCTGAAATAGAAACACAAAGTGATATTACCAGAAAGAAAGAATCACTTTCATTAAATCCCTATGATACCAATTACTATAAAGAGTCAGGAGAGCAAATATCCCCATCAAACATCAATAAAGCATTTCAATAGGCGCAGGGAGCTGTCACACAATGTATATGTCAATCTACTAATCTTCATGAGAAAACCTCCTCCTGGGGATAAATAGGTCATAAAATTGTCCAAGTGAAATACATTTTACTAGAACCAATAAATATGATTACGCTCAGCCAACTGCTACTCCAAGGATCAATAACAGAATGATCAGTCTCCTGGATCTCTTTGACTTCCAGTTATTTTGTTGGGACTTAAATGATCCTTTCTGTTTCTAATAAAGATGACTTAAAAGGGACAATTATACCTTTTATTCAACTGTGGTTTATATTCAACTAATATCCAAGAAACTTAATCAAGTGGGAACAACCATACTGTTTATCCCAGTGACAGGTTAAATCACTCCAATAGAAGACGTCAGATGTTCATGGAAAATGGCAGCTTGCTTAGCTGGGCCAAATAAATGCTGTTTGTATGTGCCATAGGAAGAAAGACACTACTACCTGACTTGCCCATAAGCCATTATTCCCTAAATGTATGCCTAGGTCACTAGAATACAGGCTGGTAATAAGAAAACACAATTTTATCACCTCCGTAGGATGAACCCATCACAAGTTATTTGGTCTCAATTTCTGGTATGTTTGTGATTTTACTTTTAGACATGGAATCAATGTTCCCTCCAAGCTATGTGTTCATGTGTGCACACACAAATTTTAAGGCCAGCGCGACAAAATGTGCACGCAAGTTTAAAATATGCGCAAAAAAGAAAAATGTTATGGACGTAGCCAAAAAGGAGTTCAAGGCAACATTGTATGGAATGCCCTGGGCACTTATAAGCTCAAGCATACCACACATTGGATGGGAAGGTACGATAGGGATGCAAACCTATGCTTCTGTAGGGGTTTACCATACTGCAGTTTAACAAGAATACACTACCTTGGGATGAATTTGAGAAAAGGGAGAACATATCTTAGATGGAATATGACATACATTGATACATCCAACGTATCCAATGTAGCTATTGCATTCTAATCTGCAGTACAGGAAATGTGTAGAACGATGCACCTAAAATACACTACCGGTATATGGCCAAAAGTATTGGGACACATTATATGGCAAATAGTGATGAGTGGGTGAGAAAAACTCAACCCGCACCCAGCCCTAACCTGCCTGCTACCAACCCGAACCCTACCTGACCCAGCTTCTTCCACCCTGCCCCCACCGATAATGTCAGAAAAGAGGCGGGGCAGAGGAACACTTATAAATCTGGAAACCGCAGTCCGGTAGTGTAAGGTCGCAGGTGGAAGAGCTCAACCCGCCTGTAACCCGCAAATGGTGCACCAAGGTTGGCCCAAACCTGCCTGACCTGTGGGCATCGGGGCGGCACTCACATCACTAAATCAAATTGCAAAACTCACTGTTGAGTTTCCATCTATCTCTGGAAACAACATAAACACAAGAACTTAGTCCTTTTATGGGTGAGCCATTGGACCTTGAAGGGGATGAAAATGGGTTTTGTAAAATGATGAATTGTTCTTCCCATGTAGCATTCTAGCAGACTAGTTTGGATTGGGCGGATGACCGGTGAAATTACCTGAATGAATTTGTAATGCCAAACTAAACATTGGTGGAGGGGGGACAGTGGTCAGGGTATGGTTTTCCTGGTTTAGCCAGGGTCCTTGATTTTTGTAAATGCTACAGCATACAATTATATAATTTTATGCTTCCTTCGTTTGAGCAATAGTTTGAGGAAGGCCATTCCCTGTTTAGAATGATCATGGCTGCATGCACAGAGGGAGATCTGTACAGATTCAGTTTGCAGAGCCGGGAGTGGAAGAACTTAATTGGCTGGCACAGAGCCCTGACCTCAACTCAACTTAACACCAGGGGGATGAAGTGTAACACAAGGAGCAAGCTCAGCCTATCACTCAGCATCCGTGCCGACCTCACTAGGGGCAGGACTGGAGCAAATCCCCACAATATTCCAGCATCTAGCGGTGATGGTTATAATACCAAGTGTCAGGCCAACTTTATATTAAGAATAAGATGTTGGACGGGCAGATATCTGCATACTTTTGCCTATATAGTGAAACTAGGCAGAGCAGAGCAAACTGCAGAAGCAATATCTATCATTTGTGCATTTAATGTCAGTGGTTATAAAAACTGTGACCACTGCCTTCTGTGACCAACTTCCTGAATGTATTAGAGATACCCATTCGTTTTGTGCCATGATATTCCTTATTCCATATGAAAACCTCATGTGTTTTTAAATTTAAGGGGTATATGGAACCTGTACTCCATTTTTATATAAGATGTGTTACTCTATGAGAGGGTCTCTCTCTGCTACTCCTTAAAATGACTGCTATCTCTGCTTTGAGAGGATGAGACTGACTAGGGAAATGGACATTTGCCCTCCAATGAACTCTAGATCCATTACAGATATACAGAGTTAAACAGCAGCTGGAGGGCAGCAGGTGAGTGTGGCTAACCCCACTACAATGCTGTGGGAAATGGCATTAAAAGGAGAATATTGATGGAATACCCCAAGACTTCCCTGTAAGCTAAGGGGATCCCTGACCCAAGGTTATACTCCTACTAGGGCCCTGTCCCACAGCTACTGCGCCTGTCGCACTCACCGTGTGGCCGCACGGCTTGCTCTGTGCCAGGTCGCTGTCCTTGGTGCTGAGGGGCTGCAGTTGGTGCAGACAGTCGGTCCCGGGCAGAGAGGAGCTCTTCTGGTGGGACAGACGGTGCCCCTTCCCGGCTGTAGGAGAGGCGGAGAGCCCGGACTTGTGCTGCCCGTCTCCATCCTTGTCCCTGACCTGCTGCGAGCCCCGATTTTGCGGCAGAAGGTGATCTTTGAGGCGGCGAAGGGCAGATCCAGGCTCCGGGGTGCCGGTGATGCTGCCGGGGCTGCTGCAGGGGGCGCTGGGCTGCACAGATTCCGAGCAGCAGAGGTTCGGCTGGGAAGAGGAGAAGACCCGGTCCAACATCTGCTTCCTCCCCTTCAGTCCGCTCCAGCGGATCATGCCGGGAACCATCTCCTCAAGCATCGGTGCCGGGGCTGCCAAATCCTCCCTCCGTGCCGGCTGCGGGGAATGACACGGTGTCCCTGCACTGCGGCGCTCGCCTCCTGCCTTCCCGCTGCTCCTACGTGCCTTCCCAAGGCTCTTCCACAGCCGGCTCTGGAGGGAGGAAGGGGGGCTCTGCTCCGGCACCTGCTCCATCGCCCTCCTCCTCCTCCTCCCCGCTGAGCTGCCGGGCTGGCGGCACCGGGAGGGAAAGCAACAGGAGGAGAAGCACTTTGGGGGCTTCAGCCCAGGACGAGGCGCCGGATGGGGGCGTGAGGGGAGGAGAAGGGACCCACAGCCCGGGGGTGCGGTACCTCTGGAACTCTCCTGCCCGGCTCCGAGTGAGCCCAGTCGGTCAGTTGTTATCGGTCCCTCGGCAATGTCACAGGCTGAGTTCCCCTGGCGCAGTATTAGCCCAGGCGCAGAGCCAGGCGCTAGGTGCCCTGATAGTAACAACACTTATCGGCGCTCCCCCTCGGTACCTGAGTGCCCGCATTCTCCCATCACCTCCCGCTCACTCACTTTCTTGTCGGTCCCACAGTTTGTTCCCATCAGCCTCACTGATGTCCCGGGGCTCCCCGTCTCCCCGCCCCCTGGAGCAGGGAATTCAGCTCTGATAGAGCCGCCACAGCAGCGGGAAAGGCTCCGTGTGTTGGGCTCCCCATGCCCAGGGCTCCCTCCCACCCTGACCCCCACCCTGACCCCTGCAGGGGAGCCAAGTGCAATTCACCTGGGCCCAGCAATGGCACCGCCGGCCGCTCAGACAACCCCGCAGATAGGCACATACAGTAAAGTACAAACAGTTTCAGCCTGCGGAGCTACTGCCAATGAATGAGCAAATCGGCCCCGCCCAATAACTCACATGGCCACAGAGCTCACAGGAATTCCATGTTACTTTCCCTTTATGCGGCAGGGAGCTCAGTGTAGGGAAGGCAGGGGAACCAACACCTACTGCTAAGGTGGGAACATGTCGGACTGGCACACCAGGAAAACTCCCTGTGGGCCCAGGTGTCACTTACTTCTAACTATTTGGCCTGTTTTATGGTCATTCCCTATTTCTTTATGGGAACAAGAAAGCTTGATAGATAGAATAGAGCATAGTGTGTAGAGAAAAGAGACTAGGAGAATAAAGAGTTTGAGGGAGGAATTAAAGTTCTGGCCCATTGTCCAGGGATTTGTGGTGGGCCCCTGCCATCTCAGTCCGACACTGGGTGGGAACTTTAGGGGCAACCACATTATTCCTGTACCCTCCCCATCTTTGGAGGAGCTGTGTTACAGGAAAGGCTTCCCCTATCATTAATGGAGCAACACTGCTCCAACCGTGCATCTCCTGTAACACTGGTACTGTGTCTGCTCCCCAGCAACCCCCCTACCCCTGTAATGAACCAGTACATGTCCCCCACTGCCCCTGTAGCACCCCATGGCACCCCATAAACCCACTGCTATCGGGTTAGTTTCACTTGCCCTAACAGGTTTAACCCCAGTGCCATAAGGCCCCATTAAAACAATGTATTATTTAGAGGAAATTGAAAATACGCCGCTCTGTTCTTTCTGTGCTCAGCAGTAATGTCTGTTCCTGTAGAATCAAAGCCAGAAGGCAAATAGGGATCATTTAACACTTGCATTGCTGTAAAACTTCCACACAAATACAGTGTTACTGCTCGCCAGGGTATGAATAATTAAGCTTAAAGGGGAAGTATAAACCTATATACACACATTTGTTCTACTTCACCAAAAATAAAAGTCACAGAATAAATCTCATGTTGAAAAATGTTCTGCCTGTTCTTTTAATTTAAAAACATATATATATGAACCCATGTTTTCTATTATAAAGCACCGCTTGTACTTCCCCTGCAATGAGAATAGTTTGTTTATATAGAGATAATGAGCTCTGCATAAACAAATCCTTTAACTTCTCCCAGCTGCAGGCTGTGTCAGGCTTTTCAGAAAAGGAGGAGTTTTTATATGAAGGGATTTCTATGAAGGTATTATCTGTGGACCGGGAAATAACTACCTTATCTTCGTCTCACAGTCGCCTGGATAAACCACAGGAATTTGGAAGGTAAAATTGCTTTCAGCTTCAGTTTTTGGCCTGTTTCATGCAAGAAATAACAAAACCTAGAGATATTTTTTAAAGGAGAAGGAAAGGTAAAATCACTGAGTGATGGCAAGTTGCTAGTTGCTTACCTGCTCTCCCAGGCATCTCCTGTACCTATAGAAGCTGGGGGCAAGTGTAGTACTTAAACCAGCAAAGGCCTTCTGTGCCTCACAAGGGATGGCTGGAACATTGGAACAAGATGGAGGCGCCACTCCTCAAACAGAAGCCCGGGCTGGTGCTTTTTTTTTAAAGAAGAGAAGTTCTGGTCCATGGTAGCAGGTAAGCAACTGGGATCACTGTAAGGGAGCCTACAACTTGGCGCTGTCATTTATATACATATATACATAATTCTGCAGTGTTTTACAGAGCTTATACATCATTCCCATTAGAGGAGCTTAAAATCTAAAGTCCCTGTTACACACTGTAGTCAATTTTATCAGGAGGAAATGTATATGTCTATGTGTTTTGGTGTATCGGAAAGGTAATCAGTTCTTTATTCTAATGACAGTAATCCCACACTGGGCATAAATACCATACAAACTGTCACTCTCAGCTGTCAGGGATGCAGGCTGTTCCAGTCCTGTGTTTATGGCTACAAAAAGTAATTTAACAATGGGGATTAAAGGCAGACTGGAACATGTGGCAGAGATTGTTCCCTGTTTCAGATAAACAGAACAATGTACAAATGTTGATGATTGAGATCCCTGCTATTCCCTAACACTGCCTGCTCCAGCTTGCTTGCCAGTCCTTTGTGCTTTACTGTATACTAACTGGCAGCAGAGCACAGGCAGAAACACTGTTTCATTGTGTTGGCTGTGATAAAGAGCAGTTTTATTATAAAGTAGGTACAGTAAACCTTCCTTAAAGGTGTAGTCTTAATTTGGGTCCCCTAAGAAAAAAGGTTAAGAAACCCTCACAGAAATATTCCTAAATCCTAGGATTAGCCCTCCACTTCCTTTTCCTCCCGGGCTGCATCATCTCTGATGGCAACAGTGATTCATATTACTTATTCCCTGTATGCTTTACTCTAGACTTTTTTTTAAACTCTTTAGTGAAGCACCTTTTAATATCTCTCACCCTCTCTCTCTCTCTCTCTCTCCCTCCATCTATCTATCTCTCTTACTTAAGCAGAAAGGTTTACAAAAAAATTGATTTTTATTTACATATCCATCTCTTAGCCGCTATAGAGAGAGAACTGAAAGCAAATACTGACAACTGAATTTATATTTCCTTCATGGAATGGTTGTTTAATTTCATGTACAGTATCTTTCCTTTCTATATGTGCAAACAGATGATTGTAATAGTCTATGACTAAAGCTGGCCATACACGGGCAGATCTGCTCGCTTGGCGATGTCGCCAAGCGAGCAGATCTTCACCCGATATCCCCACCTACGGGTGGCGATATCGGGGAGGCATGTAGGCAAATTAGATTAGTTTAGCCCCAGGGCCAAACGATCGAATTCTGCACGCGGCAATGGGGCAGTCGGTTCAGGGACCGCATCGGTCCCCGATCCGACTGGATTTTCTAACCTGGCCGATCGATATCTGGCCAATTTCAGGCCAGATATTGGTCGGCCAGGCCCCTCGGTTCTGCCCCTACACGGGTCGATAAGCTGCCGAATCGGTCCAAGGGACAGATGTCGGCAGCTATAATCAGCCCGTGTATGGGGACCTTAAGTGTTAACTCACAAAATGTATCAGACTGGTTTTGAGTATGTTTGCATAAAGATGGAACTTTGAATCTAGGGGATTAGAGGCACAAAACACTATTTTATCAGAGAAGCAACTGAAGTTTAATGTTTCTTTTTACTTGTCCCTATACCAAGCTTACATTCAGAACAAGCAGGCAGGCGCCATTTTGTGAAAACTGTTATTAAGACAAGGTTTGCATCATCCCCAAATCTTGTTTATGTGCCAGGATGGAGCACCTGATGCCCATGCATACCCACGGGACCCGCGGGTCAGGCAGTATTGGGCCAACCTCGGCACATCATTCCAGTTGAGCTCTTCTGCCTGGTCTCCCCGCCCACGACCTTACACTGCCGGCTTGCGCTTCCAGCTTCTGGATTTATAGGCATGTGCCTGCTCTGCCCCAACCCTTTTGTGACATCAATGGCGGGGTGGGCGCAGGTCTATAAATAGAGGGGAGAAGCCAGGTCGGGTTGGGAGCAGGCAGGTTATGGTCGGATGCGGGTTGAGAATTTCGCTAGAGCACAACCTTTCAAAAAACTGCCCAAGTGCAGGCTAAAAAGTAAATATATAGATAAAGTAGGGACGCACCGAATTCATTATTTTGGGATTCGGCTAAACCCCTGATCCTCTATGAAAGATTTGGCTGAATATTGATTCGAATGTGAATCCTAATTTGCATATGCAAATTCCAACGTCCATCGTCACATATCCAAAAGTCATGTAATTTTAAGGATTTAAGAATTTTAAGAGTTTGGATTTGGTTCGGCCAGACACTTGGATTCAGGCGAATCTTCACCGAATCCTGGATTTGATGCATCCCTAAGAGAAAGAGTACCGCACTCTCTGGGACTTAATTAATTGAATGATTTCTTTCAATAAACATTTTTTACTCCCAGAGAGTGCAGTAGTCTTTCTCTCTCTATATACAGTATATAATGGTTCAACTAATGGTTTAACAACGTTAAAAGTAGATTTGGAAAAGGCCTGTGCTTTAGAAAAATAATCATCAAAGAGAAGAACTGAACAGATCAGTATGTTTCCTTCAGCAAATAAAGTGAATGCTTCTGGGACGTGTCCTTGTTGTTCCATTTTCCAGCCGACTCACTCCAGACCCATTTAATGTAATTTGTGATGGGAATAAAAGAGCCTGCCTTGCAACACCTGCGTTTATGACACATTGCACATTCATTTGTCTCACTGAGAATAGTGCAGAATAGTGCAGCACAGTGAGTGTAAATAGTCAGAGCTTTAACAAGACTTCATTTGTGCCTGTTAGGCTTGAGTGACCCGGGGCAATATTTCTTGTTTAACTGCTAGACAATTATGCTGGGATACAGAAGGTTTAGTATTTATTAGCTTGAAATATAACCATTATTATTGGAAAATAGAACTGAAGTGAGAGAGTAGATCAACAGAACAGGCAGAGACCATACCCTAATATTTTAAAAAAAAATAATTTCAGGAATACACAAGATTAGTGAAACGAAAAGCTTTCATCCATTATAGAGCACGTACTTATGCACACTTGTAGAGTGTGTATAAGAGCTCTATAGTTTCTCCCTTGGACTAAATTTCCTGGTAGTTCCCTGTGAGTGCTGCGCAAAGGATTCTGATCAGGGGAAAAATGTAGCCATTGAATTCACAGGAGGTTACCTAACATATTGGTAACACCCACTGATGTAAAGTGGCCCCTTTATTGGAGCCCCCTATAGATCTGTGCCAGTCCCTATCCTTGTTTCAAATGAGGGATGGGCGTGTCCTAAAAGTCTCTGCCAGAAGCACAGTAGGAAGGGAATAGCCAATCACAGCCCTGCAGTCACACAAGCAAAAACAGGTTTAAGTTTCCTATCAGGTCAGCCAAGCTACTGATTGGATCCTGCACAGCCTGGGAAAGGAGGCAACAGGAAGTGGTCATATGGGTGGGACTAGTAGGGCTTTGGGGGAATTTCCCAAAAACTAGCCTGAAACACACTTTTATGCACAGGAGGATAAAGTAAAACAGTACAGGTATAGGGTCCATTTTCCAAAAACCTGCTATCCAGAAACCTCCAAATTATGGAATGGTGATCTCCCATTGATTTAATTATAATCATATATAATAATTTAAATTTTTTAAAACTTTTTCTCCTTTTCTGTAATAACAAAACAGTACCTTGTACTTGATCCCAACTAAGATATAAATAATCCTTAGTTGAGGCAAAACAATCCTATTGGGTTTATTTAATGTTTAAATTATTTTTTAGTAGATTCGAAGCAAGGTGATCCAAATTACAAAGAGATCCCTTATCCTGAAAACTCCAGGTCACAATCTCTGGATAACAGGTCCTATACCTGTATTAAATAAAAATTAGAACTTGGATCCTTTTACTCAATGTCAGACTATATGTAGCACATTCATTGGGTCTGTTTGATTTCCTCTCTGCTGGCATCACCTTCCTAGGTATCTTTTTGGTCTAGCATGGGGGTCCCCAACCTTATTTACCCATGAGCATCATTTAAATGTAAAAAATAGTCCGGAAGCAACAAAAGCATGAAAATAGTTCCTACAGGTGTCAAATAAGGGCTGTTATTGGCTGCATGGTTGCCCCATTGTGGACTGGCAGGGGGCACTGTTAGGCACTACATCTGGTTTTTATGAAACCAAAAGTAATCTCTCTGTGACAGGGTTTCGTAAACTTTCTCTCTAAGGACCTAAACTAAATCTGAGACTCAGCTTTGTGACTTGTAACATTGGTTTGAATTATTTATGCAACTTGTGTAATTATTAATAACTATTGGAGTAGAAGATTTCATTTTACTACTGGCCGCTACATGATACTATCACTTACTCCAGGCAGGAGAGGCTGCATAAAAACACTGGACATTTCTAAAAGAATGTTATATTGTAATATTTTAGAGGTGTCAGCAAAATGCTACAGAAGTAGAAGTCAAAGAAGTACAGGACTGCCCAATAACTACAGGGGCTGGTTAGTTTTATGGAAGCACAGGGTTAGCCATTGGCCCCAAGTTCAATTCACAAGGGTACTGTATAATATGTATTTTCCGCGGCCTTTGTGTGGATTTCCTCTCTGTGCACTGAATTCTTCCCACACTCCAGCCTACAGGATTCTGATGGACCCGGCTGTGCACATGTGCATTCGCATGCATTGAAGCAGGAAATTAGAATATAATCTCCACTGGGCAGTAGCGCATCTGAACAGTGAACTATGTGTGCAAAGTGCTGTTTAATATGTCAACACTTATAAATAAAATATATATATATAGCTCCTACTGTAGAAACAAACATGACAAATGCCTAGAGGCGTTGGAAATATTATGTATAGGAGGACACAAAATATATCTTTACAGCTTAAACTTCACATATTGAGGTTAGGTGCTAGTTCCACATTTAAGGTGACTTCTAGTATGATGTAGGCAGAAGAATTGCAACACACTTTGCAATTGGTCTATAATTTTCATTCTTTGTTGGGATTATTTATATTTTGTTTGCACTCTGGATATATTCACTGTTATCTGGTTGCTAGAGTTCAGTTTCTCTGGTGAAAGGCAAACTAAAAAAGGGGCTAAATAAAGTACAAAATAATAATGATAGTATTAATAATTATAAAACAAATCCCCCATTATTATTGGTGCTTTGCTTGAGTATTGTTTTTATGGTAGGAGCTAAGGAACTGGTAACTTACACTCCATGTCACCCCTTCTGGGTTTCCTGACACCCTCTACTGGCTGTATCTGTTGTATTGCAACAGACTGGGTTGTAAAACAGGCCCTAGCATTTCAGGTATGCAGAGACCCAAACAGCAAGTTTGAGTAACCTTTTTGGCTTTGCTAATAGCATTTGCTGGTGTTAATAACAGATTTAGAAAAGATGGAGTTTAATTGGCTACATTGTTGGTACAAAATATTTAAAGCTGAAGTTAAGACCCCTGTGAATTTTGTGGCATAAACATTTTTTACCTCTGAAATATTCTGGCTAACTCCACTTTTGTGAATACCCCCCACAATCCCACTGTGTTTAATTATTCTTACTCTTTTAAGGGGAGTGTTATACAAGGCTTGTAGGACTGCAGACATTTCAGTAGATGATGCACAATTTACTGTTTTTAAGAGGAAAGTTATTAAGTTATTTAGTGCATAACTAACAGGAAACCAATTAGCTAAATTATAGCCAGAGCTACTCAAGTAACATAAGGACTGCAGAATGTAATGCAGCCTGTGTCATTCAGGCTCAGTTCCCTACAACATCCTACAGTCATCATCAGATTATTATATGTATGAAAAAGAAAAAATCCTGAAGTAAGCATGAAGCAATATCAAGATACTCTACATTTTATCATTTGACTGCTTCCGACAAATGTAGGATTCTCTGTGTCAAACACTTGGATCTCTCTTGGATCTATTTTTATAGTGACAATATGCTGTATGAGGTTAATGATTTCTAAAAAAAATATATACGTTTTATGACCATTGAATGTCATGTTTTCTCTCCTCATGATACTCTAAAACTGCTTGAAGTGGACAACCAATGAGTTGGACCCTATGGGCACAACTCCCACTTAGCCCATTCTACATTATGTGCACAGGGACATGCGCCAAGAGTTCAGGATGGGCACTTACACTTATTAAGGGGTGCAGGACTTAAATAATGAAAAAGGCACATATATGTTAATTTGCTTACTTCTGTGAAAGGCACATTTAACGATATGTAATAATAGGAATAAGCATATATTAATCTACTGTATATGAAGGGATAGGCAACCCAAATGTCCTCCATCTGTAATTGAACTAAAACGACCAGCATCCAGTTAGTTTTCTCATGGTTCTCTACCCTTTGCTTTTGCCACAACAGGTATAACCAAATCTTGGGACAGGGTCCCTTAAACAGGTTGCTGCTATAAAAACAAAAATGACCTATTCAGTTCTCTCTTTGCTTCATTTATAATGTTTATGGTAAATGTAGCTAATCAATTTGTATCACACATAGAATGTCTGAGCCGTCTATCAGAGAGACATACCTCTTAGCGCTGCTGAATTATTTACACGTTGCTGCTTGACATCCAACTTTTATAACACAGCAAACATCCCGCCTTGGAATAAAACTGAAATTTGGAAAGTGCTAAGACCAAGTACCTACTGGTTCGGGGGGTCTTTGGGGAGAGTTTTTTTTGGGGGGGGTTATGTATGGAAAAAGCACCTAGAGGCTTGGTGGGGAGCTCTAAATGCAGGCAATCTACCTAAAAATGCAGGAGGGTCAGTGTGAGTGGTACTGAGAGGCTCGGGGAGGTTGTGTGTGCAGGAAAATATCCAAAGGCCCAGTAGTGTCAGTCAGTGTGCAGACATTGAGAGGTTCGGGGGGGGGGGGATTCTGTGTACAGACAAAGTACCTAGAGATGGGAGGTCTGTGTGTGTTCATCCAAGGTAACAAAACCTGTATTTACCAGCTGAAAGTATACAAATTAAATGTTTACACACAGCTCATAGTAGCTCATACCTCTAAAATTAGTAGACATGGGCAATAGGCTGACCTGCTGTCATGGCATTGCTGAACTTGCCAGAGACCCATCTGCTATGGGTATAAACAGAATGAATGATAGCATGGATGCAACCCCAAAAATGACTGCTCTGATTGTCGTATTGTTTCTGCACTGTTCCACTCATTTAGATTTGGAATGGACTCCTGCCAGCGCAGAGAGTCACAAATTATCTTGACAAATAATCATTAACTCTTCTGACTGGTAATGTATATTCTCATTGATTTCCCTTAATCATGATTTCTAACTGAAGCACAATCGTGAATGGATCTTTCTTTCTATAAACTTTCTTTTTCCGAGACTTTGGTGGAGCATCTCTTACAAGTGGCAGAGGTGCAGGCCCATACTGGCAATCTGAGGATTCTGGCAAATGCCAGAGGGGCTGCTGTAAGATGCCATAGACAGTCTCTATTTACTGGTCTGGTGGGGGCTGTTTGGGCCTCTGTGGATTGCCAGGGCCTGTTTTAAATACCAGTCCAAGCTAGCAGAGGCGTAGTATGATTTATGTGAATCTAGATTTGTTATTAATCGTGGAAATTTCTGACATGATATATGGATGTTTCTGCAAAATGTATAATCCATTTAAGCCACAGACTGATCAAAATGAGTCAAACTGATGCAAATCTAGCTGCCCTGGCATCAGTAGCCAGAACTGCCTGTGCATCTTTCCCTGTGTGCAGCAGGGTTATTGGATAAAGCAGATTAACTGCAGTTCATCTCGACTGGACACAGGCAGAAAAACAATAGTGATCTGCTCTTATGGTCTGGCCTCCTCCCAGTCTCCCAGGCTGGCAGCACAAGTAACTGCTGTGTGGGCTCCGAGTCTAGTACAGCAGCACCTCCCAGGTATCCCTATGTCACTGTATGGTGTCACGGCTGCCCAAGAGAATGGAAAATGGATCTTGCTTAATTCTTCTCTACCAAAATGATAGCACATTAAAGCTACAGCAGAACTATACTCTGGGGCAGCAACAAATATCAATAGGTGAAGTGCAGTGGGCAAAGTGCAACCTCAGAGGTAATCCATCATGTTTTTTTACCTGGAAGCCATCAATTTATTCCCACAATTCCAGCATACTTGGAGCCGACAGAGGGTGGGGCATCAAAACCCACATAGAAATGTGCAAGTTTTGATGAATTGGATTCAATTGTCTGAATTGCGTATCTCTGCTGAGTAGCATCAAAATGAGGCAATTCTTTAGGCACAAAATTTAATTTACTGTATCTCTTGATACTGTCTCTTCAGACCCTCTACTGTTCATCTTTTATTGTATAGTCATGGCTATTTCCTTAGAACTGTAAAGTCTATGCAATACTAGAATTTACACCTTTTATATAAAGGTGAACAACTTTTTTAAACTGTGGTTGCTAGGGTCCCATTTACCCTAGTAACCAAGCAGTGTAGTAAATGGAATATAAAAGGGAGTGGGCCTGAAAACAAGATAAGTAAGCAACAGTATTTATTTGCCCACAGTATGAACAAGCTTTCTGGTTGTCTAGCAACACTGATCCCAGCAACTAAATAGATGTTAGATTACAGATTATTAATAGGCAAATAATACCAAAAGATTACAGTTAAGGCCATTTTAAGCCTGCCATACAAGCAGATACCCTTTAACCTGGTCATATAAAAGACCTGCTCATTTGGCAGTCCAGCTAAACCAAAAGAACCGTCCTGGATCTCATATTCCAAGTGGTGGGACAAGTCATCCAAGCATTTATTCCTAAAGCCAACAACTGCATTACATGGCGAGGCAGGGACCCATTAGGAAAACAGCCCAATGGTCCATAGATGTCAATATTTTACTCCTGGGCAAGATCAGAATCACCCCCATCATACTGACCAGCCAATTAAGCAGCCCACGCCTACATGCATATGGGCACATTTGGTTAGGATCCAACTTCTGTATCTTCATTCCAGTGGAAGAGGAATAGGTAAAGGGAATATGAATCAATTATTTGATCCACTTTAGGGAAACCACCCTACAGATTTAACGGGCCCTTTGGTAAGGATAGGAACAGAGTTGTATTTCTTAGCCTGATGCCAGCGTATGTATGTGTGGTGCTGATCAACTGCAGGACCCCATGAGCCACAAACATCCTTCTGCTAACCTGCATCTAGAGCTCATTATAGATTTTACACCCCAAAGTCACTATACATGGTTTAGTGGTTAAGGACATGAATATCTTTAATAACTGGGGTGACCAGGGCAATAAAAATAGGTTACAGACTACTGGTCCTTTAAATCAATTGGTATTTCTATACAGCACCAAAGCTAAACTGCAACTCCCATCATCTTCAACAACCAGAAAGGGGTGAGCAAGCCAACATACTCTTACACTACACATTGATTTAGGCATGCCTCTGTTTAATAACCAAGACAGCATCTTGTAAGCTTCAAGAATTCATGGCCTTGTTCTCTAAGCACCAAAAATTGGAATATAAACTTTACAGAATTGGTACTCACTGAGCCTGATTAATCTTGTGCTCAGCGTCGTGTAAGAGCAATAGTATGACTTTCCCCATCATGATAAAGTAAAGTAAAATATGTCTCAGAAATAGCAGAGATGCTCAAATCTGCTATAAACCAACTGCAGGAGGAGATAAGGCTTACATGGGCATAATATATAGAGTAGGAATATACTGTCGGCTCCTTATACAGTGACAGGTCTGACAGGCTACACAACAATTAAGGAATCCATTATTAACTAGCGACAGGCAGCTTCTGAATGGGAAACCAAATAACTACTGTCTTTAGCATTCCTGTAGCCTAGAAACAGCAATAAACACAAGGCAAGTACTGGGCAAGGAGGGGTATGAATGCCACGAGGAGGGTTCTCTGTCTATGGAACAAACAAAGGTATGAAACAGAGCAAGCAGAGCACAGAGAGAGGGCAACTTTCAGTTTGGGGATCATTATTTTAAAGTCAGTAGTAAATGCGCCCCATTGCTAAGACTCTGTCTCCTATTCAGTCTCTGAGCCAGAGTTAGGTTATAAATGGAGTTTGTGCAAGGGACTGTCATGTTTGGTCACTTTGTTTACCTGTGAGCCAGGTTTCTAGGATATGAGACGGTACTGTGGCCAGAGGGTAAATCAGAGCTGAAGACAAGCCGCACTCACTGGATGAAGGTAAGGAAAGATTTATTAGATCTCATGCAAATTTTAGACAGTATTTAACATTTGATATTAATTTTATATTAATTTACTTAACAGTTACTTCTATGATACATGTTTACAGGGCCATACATACAGGGCTCCCTGGGGTAATGAGATTCAGGGCAAAAACACACTTTGCAGGAAATGTAAGAATGTGTAAAAGCTTTTAAATATTTTTCTACCCATTGACTAAAAAGCAATGTGAAAAGCCATTTAAAAACTTTGTTTTCTTTTGTGTAAATGGAACCTCCATGAGGCATTTCCTACATGAACTATTAAGAGTTAGTTATTGGGCCCCTAAATGTGACTGTGGTTTATGTGGAAACCTGTGGCCATGGACATTCATGGGGTGTGAGGAGAAGAGAGTAACCAGGGAAAGCAGGGTTAGGGGCTACTTCAGCGCCGCCTCAGGGGTCCTGGCCACCTGAGGCAGCGAAGTTGGTGCCACCCCCCCATTCGTGCCCCCATCCTTCCTGCGTGAGGGGGGCACCAACTGAGGCCAGGACCCCTGAGGCGGCACTGAAGTAGCCCCTAACCCTGCTTTCCCTGGTTACTCTCTTCTCCTCACACCTCATGAAGGTCCATGGCCACAAGTTTCCACATAAACCACAGTCACATTTAGGGGCCCAATAAATAATTCTTCTACTTCTTAATAGTTCATGTAGGAAATGCCTCATTTAATTATGACTCTTCTGACTTCCTGTGTTTTTTATCTGATTGCGTCTG
Organism: Xenopus tropicalis; assembly: GCF_000004195.4. NCBI lineage: Eukaryota > Metazoa > Chordata > Amphibia > Anura > Pipidae > Xenopus > Xenopus tropicalis. The sequence goes on along the minus strand of NC_030677.2, from coordinate 177,278,258 downwards.
CTACTCTTTAGTTAAAGGGGACCTGTCACCCTAAGAAATAACTCCAAATTATTTTCTATATTGTTAGTTGAGCAAAATGAACTTTACTTACTCTATATAAATAATATCAATCTTGTTTCTTTCCGTCTTGGAATTACTCAATCAAAGCAAGCAGGTAGGCACCATTTTGTGGACACTGTTATTAAGGCAAGCTTTGTATCATGCCAAAATCTTGTTTATATGCCAGAATGGGGGACCTGATGCCCAGGCCCTTGCACTGGCTACACAATTAGATGATGAGGAGGGAGGGGAAAAGTGAGATGTGCAGTGACATCTAGGAAGTGCTGAACGAAAAGCTAAAGTTATTGTCTGCCCGCCTCTATGCCTAAGGCATAAAGGCGGGGCAAGCAATATATGATTGACATCTGGGATTTTTAAATGCCTCTATAATGGGTTTGGATGTGTTAATATAAAAATGAATTTGGGTTTCATGTTTAATTTGAAAAGGACTTTTATTATACAGCTTTTTATGTCTGGGTGACAGGTCCACTTTAATATTAAAGCAGATAATGCTGCTGTGGGTGACCTAATCTGGATTGGTATTTACAGGTTATCTGAATCTGTTTGAATGAACACTGCAGAACTTAGTTTGTGTGTGTGATGGGGGGGGGGGGGGGGTTTATTATAAATTGTACTTCCTGATAGTATTTAAAGGAGCTCAGAATTCACCTGCTGAGGCCAGGCTGCATGCAATACAGATCCTCTGTTCATTCTATTTATTTATTGTGTTTTCTTTTCGGATATAACTGAAGCAACACTGAGTGAAAATGTCAAGAGAAAATTCAGTTCAGTTGGTTCCCTACAGCGATAGGTAAGTCCTGTACTAATAATGAGCTGGTGTTGTGCTGCCTTGTGGCCAAATCTCCCCAGCATTTTGCATGTTGCCAGTTTGAGAGAGATGCACAATAATCATTTAAAGCCACAACATTATAAGAGGGAAATGATACATTAAATATATAGCACAGGATCTTTGTTGGCCCTTTCCTTTGAACAAAGGAAATAATCCACTTTTAGTGTAGTGGAAGATAAATGGCTTCCATTTTCTGATGCATTGATGAATAAGAGATGTCTCTAAAGTGAGCAATATATTATTGTGTTTCCTCTCTCATTTGATTTGTGTAAGGCATCTTTTGCCCAAGGGTTTATAATCAGTCCAATAAGGCATGGAAATGAATGGAATGATAAAGCACTGAAACCAATAATACCACAGAGCAAAATGATATCAAACAGACCCAAATGCTGAAGTCATATGGTTAACAAAGCTGTTTTATTCTTTTATTGTGTCAAGTAGCATTCAAGAGAATCTGGTTAGGAAAAATCATTTTTTTAAACTAGATCTAGCATGGGTCTAAAGGGAAAGTTGTATAGAAAAATGAGTAAAGGTAGCCATACATGGGCCAATTCTAGCTGCTGATATCGGTCCCTTAGACCGATCCGTGTATGGGCACAAACGACGTGCCTGCCCGACCGACATCTGACCTGAAATCAGCCAGATATCGATTGGGCAGGTTAAAAAATTTTGATACAGTCCCTGAACCAACTGTGCCCAATACTGTCAGTCTAATTTGATTGTTTGGCCCCAGGGCCAAATGACCAAATTAGCCAAAATTCGCCTGATATCGCCCACCCGTAGGTGGGGATATTGAGAGAAGATCCACTCGCTTGGTGACCTCGCCAAACGAGCAGATCTTAACGTGTATGGGGACCTTAAGAATCACAGCCAGGCCAAATCTAAATAAGTCCTATTAGCATTAACAAACCCTGTATTCATCAACATTTTCTTGTTCCTATTTGTCTCCTCCTCAGGCAGGACTTGGGTTATATTGGACCTCCATGTGTAGAGTTATTTGGCCTGCCTGTGATAATCTGGGTTTTCTGGTAGTAGGTTACAGGAGAATTAAAGCTTTATAAAGCTGAAAATGTTAAGCTATCACATTGTACTGTTTTAGGGCTTCTAAACCCTTTGGCTTGTACATTAATGGGCTTGTTCATCTCTAAGTTAACTTTTAGGGGCTGATTTACTTACCCACGAACGGGTCGAAATGAGTCCAATTGCGTTTTTTTCGTAATGATCGGTATTTTGCGATTTTTTCGGATTCTTTACGAATTTTTCGTTACCAATACGATTTTTGCGTAAAAACGCGAGTTTTCGTATCCATTACGAAAGTTGCGTAAAAAGTTGCGCATTTTTCGTAGCGTTAAAACTTACGCGAAAAGTTGCGCATTTTTCGCGTAAGTTTTAACGCTACGAAAAATGCGCAACTTTTTACGCAACTTTCGTAATGGATACGAAAAACTCGCGTTTTTACGCAAAAATCGTATTGGTAACGAAAAATTCGTAAAGAATCCGAAAAAATCGCAAAACATACGAAAAAGTCGCAAAATGTTCGTTTTCAAGTCGGAACTTTTCCAATTCGGGTCGGATTCGTGGGTTAGTAAATCAGCCCCTTAGTATGATGTAAAGCAGTGCTGTCCAACTTCTACGGTGCCGAGGGCCGAAATTTCTCTAGCATACATGGTGGAGGGCCGCTAATGGAAGCCAGTTTTGACCACTCCCCTTTTTAAAACCACACCCACTTCAAACCACACCTATTTTATCACAATGGTGGTAGCACAGCAAAATCCCAAATGCTTGGTCCTTACTGTGGGGATATCAACCATCATTCATATGTGAAAGAATTATGTCATATTAAGATATACCCTTAAATTCCATATGCCTCCTCCTCCCCTGTGGATAGCAGAGCAACCCCCAGTACATAATTACACACCTTTGGGACCATTTAATGGCTATTTCCAACTGCTAACAAACTCCCACAACAAACCCCTGCCAGGTTCACCTCCCACAAGCAGCATAGGGCAAGCAGAGTATGGCAAACACAGGCAGCACACTGCCTGTCCTATGCTGTCTGTGTGTGCCATACTCTGCCTGTCCTACCCTGCCTGTGTGTGCCATACTCTGCCTTCCCTATGCTGCCTCTGTGTGCCATACTCTGCCTGTGTGTGCCATACTCTGCCTGCCCTACCCTGACTGTGTGTGCCATACTCTGCCTGCCCTACCCTTCCTGTGTGTGCCATACCCTCCCTGACCTATTCTGCCTGTGTGTGCCATTCTACCTACCCTATGCTGGCTGTATGTGCCATACTCTGCCTACAGTACCTATGTCTGAGGTGTGAAGAAGTGAACAATGGGAGTGATTACAGCCTGAGCCTGAGGTGTGAACACTGCAGGGGGTGAACAATGCAGGTATTAAAAGGTGTGAAAAAACACAGGGGATTCCATTTTTAAACAATACAGGGGGATTACAGCCTGAATCTGAGGTGAGAACCATGCAGGGGGCCAGTTAATCTCAGTACTGATACCATTTAATGCTTACTCAAAGGTAAGCCATCAAAGCAGCCAGACAGGTGGGGGGCCACACAGAGGGGGGTCGCGGGCCGCATGCGGCCCGCGGGCCGCCAGTTGGACAGCACTGATGTAAAGAGTGATATTCTGAAACAATTTGCAAATGGCCTTCATTATTTATTATTGGTGTTTTTTAATTATTTCACTTTTTGTTCAGCAGCCCTCTAGTTTGGAATTTCAGCAGCTATCTGGATACTAGGGTCTAAATGACCTTAGCAACTAGGGAATAGTTTTAATGAGAAACTGATATAAAAAAAAAATAGGAGAGGGGCTGAATAGAAAAAGTAACAATAAAACTGCAATCGTTTTTGGCCACTGGGGTCAGTTGCTTAAATTGAAATGTTGCTACCCCTCTAAGTTTAGTATATAAAACACAGCATTTTTAGACATATTTATTTTTAGGCCTTAGTTCTACTTTAATTTGCTTCTGATAAAACTGACTAGACTGTGTGTGTTTGTAAATTAAATTATATGTTCCACTAGGGCTATGACTGACTGAACAATGTCTAGAAAGACCTGATTAATACACATAGGGTTGCCACCTGGCTGGTATTTGAGCAGACTAGCTGGTAAATCATCAGCTAGGGATGGCACCGGTATTACAAATGTACCAGCAATGTACTGCCCTATATGTAATGCTCTATAAATCCCTCCCTCCCCTGACCCTCTCTGTTGCTAATGACCCTTTATAACCATGGGCCACCCTCTGCTTTGCCTATAACTCCGCACATTTCCCTACCCATTTCCTGGCCCCATGCACCCTTCCCCCACCAGGCCCGCCCACTTCACCACCCCTTAGCCCAACCTCGAAATGATATGACAACCAGTCCCCAATCCAAAGACTGGTATTATTGACAGAAAAAGGTGGCAACCCTAAATACACATGTTGGAGCTATATAGGTATAGGAAATTAAATAGATGAATCCTAGAAGAGAAAAATTACTATTGAATGATATGTTATGGGATATATAACTTGTAAAACAAGTGTATATGTCTAATAAAATCTAAAGCATGGGCAGAATCAGCCAGGTCGTCAATTTAGATATCCACATATTCTGCATGTAATAAGCAGCCCTGCATGTCAGAAGCTTGGGAGGAGCCCTGCAGGCTGACGGAAATCCATTTAACTTGGACATATTGTTCCTGGGAGCCTTCTTAATAGCTTTGTTATGTCTTTTGCAATCATTGCACATTAGAAGCTCATTGCAAACCTGTTTGTGGTTTCTCTAAAGCTGTTTCGAGATTCCTTAGCTGCACCTTTAGAGTGATTATCAGTAATGTGCATTGTTTGCCGTTGCCAGCCACGAGGCCTCAACATTAATCTGATCAGAGTTCGAAGGGGAAGTAAACAACTCACCAACGTTGTGGACTTAGCTGAGAGAGAAAGTCCTTATTAGGTTCAATTGGTTTATAAAATTCCCAGAGTATATTTTTATAACTTGATGTAGAAACCTATAGGCAGCTGTTTTACTGTAGAATATAGAACTTCTGGACAAAAACAAACATTGTATCATTTAGCCTTGTGGTTTCTAGGTCCTACTGCAAATGAATGCATTTTTTTTAAACTCAAAGACAACTAAACCTTTTCCTATTAACTGCAGTAAAGGCTTTCAGAAAATAACATCTCATGTGTTTTGTCCCCCAGCTATTCTCCTGATATCTTCAAAAGTCAACTTTCTTTAAAATGTGACAAATATTTACATGCATGTCTACTAAAGCTGTACTTTATACATTAGTGCAACATGTTATTTATCCTACTAACTGATTTAGTAATACTGTGCCCATACATTACAGGTGCTAATTAAATGCATAGCAAGACACTGAAAGCTCCTCAGAATGCCGCCATGAGTTTGGGAATAGGAATCATCTCTTGTTAAATCTGGACCAGCTATTTCTTTCTTTCCAGAAGTTACTAAATTACTTGCTTTCTTATAGAGGGCAGCCTTTCCTACCAGCCATACACATGAATCGAGTGGATGGACTAGAAGGCAGGTTATTTAACCAGGAGAAGACCACCAACATCTTGCTAAATCAGGCCTTTAAATTAAAAGATGATGTTTCATCTCTGCGTGGGCTCCATGGAAGTCATTGGGATACAGTGGCCCAAAGGCTGCTAGAAAACCACATGCAGACAATGGCCCAGATAGTCAAACAGCTCAGTAAAGATATTGAGGTAATAACCAGGACTTGCTTTATATACACTGACATTTGCATCTCAAACTTGCGTTTGATACATAGTAAAAAAGCCAATGAAATCAATGACTCTTAGGATCCATAATTCTAGGAGTAACAAGGGATTCCTTGAACTGTATGGAAAAAGGGAGCAGAAACAATATTGTGTGTTTCTTATTGTTCTAATGAGGAAAATATGCGTGATATAACATTATAATGTTTTCATATAATTCCTTTTGTATACTGGATATATTCTACAGTCCCTTACCGGCAGCCAGGTTACTCAGTGGAACTTACAAATTAACAAGGATGGCACATTTGACCATTAATGCTTCCTGTTAAAATGCTTTTTGAATTTTTGCCCATAATATATTAAAAGGATTTGGCTTATGATTCTTGATATTCTGTCTCCTTATATTGGCAAAGTGGACAATAATAACACTCCTTGTACAGATGCTGCCTAAATTAAGCAGCAATAGTGTGGATATTAAAGCAGAGCAACAATGATCATTGAGAAACAGCTCATTTAGAAAGCTTGACTTTCTAAATGCATTTAATCACCCTGTAATATTTATCTTTTTACAAACAATTTAATAAATCTGTGCAGTTTTTCCCAACAAAGTGAGAGTTAAGGGAAGCTGGCCAAAAGTGTAACACATATTTATCTGTAATTATCTATACCAGTGTATATAGTAATAATAATCATTTCTTACACGGAAGATATTATAGAAGATTTCTATTGGACTATTGTAGACTCTGGAGAATCAGATCCGAGATAGAGATCAAGTGAGCACAGGAACAAGTTATGCTGTTCAGAATCTGGACAAGAGACACCTCTATGGTATTGGTGATCTACGAGGTCGAGTGGCCAGGTCAGCATTAACAAATATATTCCTGCTTTTACTATTCTCAATATTTCCTAGAAATGTACCATTCATGCTGTCAGTGTTTCCTGTTAATTTTTGTCAGTACTTCTGAAATCATCAACTCAGTCTGTTTTCCACTGAGCCAGGTATTAACAGAAGCAAGTGGGTTAGGGCATCAACTGCTACACTGTTAGGGGGCAGTAGGGTCAGGGGTTACTACACTGGTTCTGGGCCCCTGACCTGCCAAATCCATGTGTTTTTGCCATAGGTGGCAGAAGTTGCACAACCCTGCTTGAGCAATAACGGTGTTACATGTCCAGTTTAGGAGCAGTTTTGGTGAATTAGCTTCAAATGGCTAACTGGGCTAAAATAGAAGGACCTACGAGTACTTGTGAATAATAAACGTGTGGCTATGAATGCCAGTCAGCATCAGCAACAGGGGTCATCAAGGAATTATCCTGTATTATTAAGGTTATAGACTGACAGGACTGGTGTGTAATTCCTTTCCTTTACAAAGCACTGGTAAGGTTTAGTCATATGCGTATATATATGGAATTGTCTCCCCGAATCGGCTATACTGACCGATACATTAGATCAGGTATCCCCAAACTTTCTTTGAGAGCCACACAAGCATGAAAAAAGTCCCTTGGGGATACCAAATAAGGACTGTGATTGGCTATTTGGTATCCCCATGTGGCCTGCTGGCCTGCAGGAGCCTATGCTTGGAGTAAAACTTTTCTCCAAGCCGAAATGTAAAAATGGGCACCTACTTTGAGGCCACTGGGAGCAACAAGGGGGTGGTGAGCAACATGTTGCTCCTGAGCCACTGGTTGGGGATCACCGCATTAGATTAGTTTCAAGAAAGGGTTGAATCTGAAACTACAAGGCTACTGATATTAAGTACAAAGTTCAGAAAGTGGTCTGGTTGCTTTTTGGAGACAAGGAAGATCAAGCAGAATGGGGTTTTTCATGCAGCAGTTGGGTAGAATTTACTAGGGCAAAAGATTGAACTTGACGTGTTTTCTTTTTTTCAGCTGCTATTTAACAAATTAAAGATTTCTGTAAGTCTATATTAGTGTGCAGAATACAAAACATCATATACAGCATCTGGGTAGTTTTATAGTGGGATGGCACTGTATTAAATCTATATATGGGGATTGTGGATTTTTAATCATATCTGTGATTGTAGCGTAGGTTATTCAGCTCTATCAAGGCAATGTTTGAGATGTCGGGAATAATGGGAGTACATATGAATACTGTATGTCTGTGAACCACTAATGAAAGACAAAGTGCTCATTTTTCACTTAGATAATCATTAGAGAAATAAGCCTTGTGATTTACTAGAGTATAGCAGTAATTTGATAAAGAGGCAGGCTAATAGATCCGTTTACACTGACATTTGTTGGTGTTGTAAAGGGAAATTAATAACAAGTGTTGACATTAGGAGAGGTAATTTTTGTTTTGATTTGTGCAACATCGCCAGATTTGTTTATTTTAATTTCCTTGTGTTTAATGCATAGAAATATGCAATGTAAGCCACGTCGACTATTTGAAATAGGTGAAAAGCAGATATATCCAATGTTTCGATCTGGCTAGCAATTAGTAGGCTGGTTCCAACAAATGCTCCTGTCTTGGCAGCTAAAGGTCATGTACCCAAACTTGACGAAAACAAATGGAGGAAGCCTAAAAGCTGAACTTTGTTGCAAATAACTTTATTAAGCTGTGCCACTACATGTTTTGGACCCACAGCCCTTTCTCAAGTGATACTATAGGCACCATCTCTCCCTACTATACCTGCTATCCCACAGCCCCAGTCCCTTCCCAGAGGCTATTATCCCCCCACTGCTACTATAGGCACCACCTCTCCATACTATACCTGCTATCCCACAGCCCCAGTCCCTTCCCAGAGGCTATTATCCCCCCACTTTTACTATAGGCACCATCTCTCCATACTATACCAGCTGTCCCACAGCCACAGTCCCTTCCCAGAGGCTATTATCCCCCCACTGCTACTATAGGCACCATATCTCCCTACTATACCTGCTATCCCACAGCCACAGTCCCTTCCCAGAGGCTATTATCCCCCCACTTTTACTATAGGCACCATCTCTCCATACTATACCAGCTGTCCCACAGCCACAGTCCCTTCCCAGAGGCTATTATCCCCCCACTGCTACTATAGGCACCATATCTCCCTACTATACCTGCTATCCCACAGCCACAGTCCCTTTCCAGAGGCTATTATCCCCCCCCACTGCTACTATAGGCACCATCTCTCCCTACTATACCTGCTATCCCACAGCCACAGTCCCTTCCCAGAGGCTATTATCCCCCCACTGCTACTATAGGCACCATCTCTCCCTACTATACCTGCTATCCCACAGCCACAGTCCCTTCCCAGAGGCTATTATCCCCCCACTGCTACTATAGGCACCATCTCTCCCTACTATACCTGCTGTCCCACAGCCACAGTCCCTTCCCAGAGGCTATTATCCCCCCACTGCTACTATAGGCACCATCTCTCCCTACTATACCTGCTACCCCACAGCCCCAGTCCCTTCCCAGAGGCTATTATCCCCCCACTGCTACTATAGGCACCATATCTCCATACTATACCTGCTGTCCCACAGCCACAGTCCCTTCCCAGAGGCTATTATCCCCCCACTGCTACTATATGCACCATCTCTCCCTACTATACCTGCTATCCCACAGCTACAGACCCTTCCCAGAGGCTATTATCCCCCCACTGCTACTATATGCACCATCTCTCCCTACTATACCTGCTATCCCACAGCCCCAGTCCCTTCCCAGAGGCTATTATCCCCCCACTGCTACTATATGCACCATCTCTCCCTACTATACCTGCTATCCCACAGCCACAGTCCCTTCCCAGAGGCTATTATCCCCCCACTGCTACTATAGGCACCATCTCTCCCTACTATACCTGCTATCCCACAGCCCCAGTCCCTTCCCAGAGGCTATTATCCCCACTGCTACTATAGGCACCATCTCTCCCTACTATACCTGCTATCCCACAGCCCCAGTCCCTTCCCAGAGGCTATTATCCCCACTGCTACTATAGGCACCATCTCTCCATACTATACCTGCTATCCCACAGCCCCAGTCCCTTCCCAGAGGCTATTATCCCCCCACTGCTACTATATGCACCATCTCTCCCTACTATACCTGCTATCCCACAGCCACAGTCCCTTCCCAGAGGCTATTATCCCCACTGCTACTATAGGCACCATCTCTCCATACTATACCTGCTATCCCACAGTCCCTTCCCAGAGGCTATTATCCCCCCACTGCTACTATAGGCACCATCTCTCCCTACTATACCTGCTATCCCACAGCCACAGTCCCTTCCCAGAGGCTATTATCCCCACTGCTACTATAGGCACCATCTCTCCATACTATACCTGCTATCCCACAGTCCCTTCCCAGAGGCTATTATCCCCCCACTGCTACTATATGCACCATCTCTCCCTACTATACCTGCTATCCCACAGCCACAGTCCCTTCCCAGAGGCTATTATCCCCACTGCTACTATAGGCACCATCTCTCCATACTATACCTGCTATCCCACAGTCCCTTCCCAGAGGCTATTATCCCCCCACTGCTACTATAGGCACCATACCTCCCTACTATACCTGCTATCCCACAGCCACAGTCCCTTCCCAGAGGCTATTATCCCTCCACTGCTACTATAGGCACCATCTCTCCCTACTATACCTGCTATCCCACAGCCACAGTCCCTTCCCAGAGGCTATTATCCCACTGCTACTATAGGCACCATCTCTCCCTACTATACCTGCTATCCCACAGCCAGAGTCACTTGCCAGAAGCTTTTATCCCACTGCTACTATAGGCACCATCTCTCCATACTATACCTGCTATCCCACAGCCCCAGTCCCTTCCCAGAGGCTATTATCCCCCCACTGCTACTATATGCACCATCTCTCCCTACTATACCTGCTATCCCACAGCCACAGTCCCTTCCCAGAGGCTATTATCCCCACTGCTACTATAGGCACCATCTCTCCATACTATACCTGCTATCCCACAGTCCCTTCCCAGAGGCTATTATCCCCCCACTGCTACTATAGGCACCATCTCTCCCTACTATACCTGCTATCCCACAGCCACAGTCCCTTCCCAGAGGCTATTATCCCCACTGCTACTATAGGCACCATCTCTCCATACTATACCTGCTATCCCACAGTCCCTTCCCAGAGGCTATTATCCCCCCACTGCTACTATATGCACCATCTCTCCCTACTATACCTGCTATCCCACAGCCACAGTCCCTTCCCAGAGGCTATTATCCCCACTGCTACTATAGGCACCATCTCTCCATACTATACCTGCTATCCCACAGTCCCTTCCCAGAGGCTATTATCCCCCCACTGCTACTATAGGCACCATACCTCCCTACTATACCTGCTATCCCACAGCCACAGTCCCTTCCCAGAGGCTATTATCCCTCCACTGCTACTATAGGCACCATCTCTCCCTACTATACCTGCTATCCCACAGCCACAGTCCCTTCCCAGAGGCTATTATCCCACTGCTACTATAGGCACCATCTCTCCCTACTATACCTGCTATCCCACAGCCAGAGTCACTTGCCAGAAGCTTTTATCCCACTGCTACAAGAGTCATTTCATCCATTTATGCCTGTCATCCTATTATTCACTCTGAGCAGCTTTATAAATAGATATTAATATTATTATCTCACAGCTAACATAGGTACTGTTGGCACAGTTAAGAAGTAAATTTTTCATGTAATATTGAGATTAGCCACCTGATTCCTTCTTTGGAATCTCTATGGAATCCTCTTTCTAACAATATGTTGCAGGCAGATCAGTCTTCCAAGACAAATCTGTATGTAATCTGTATGTAACTGACTACAGCTATGAACTTACCCTTTATACAGTTAATTTCCTGAATAATTCAGATATCAGAGAAGTGCTAAAACCAATGTATGGAAATTTTACCAAACTGATCATTAAAGGTTAAGTTGATATGAAATCTATTATCCAGAATGCTTAGGACATCAGTTTTCTGGATAAAGAGTAATCCTTCTTAAACTGATCACCATAACTGAGGACTAGAAATAATCATTAAAATGATTGAAAAAGAACAAATAGAATTTATACCGATGAAGGATTACGGAGTACACAAGTTGAGTGAATGACCTTTGATTCATACAGGGAATGATTAACTGTGATTAGTTGAGTCCCTTCACATATGTCACCAAGTCTATATTGGGTCTGATAGAATGAAACAGCCAGTCCTTTCAGAGAAACCCTGCCACATATGGACGAATGCTTAGAAAACTTAGAAAATGGTGTTTCCAACTCAGCAAAATTCACCTGCGAAGGGAAATAGAACATCTTAAAACACCATTTAGAATTATTTCAGTCTTTTAAAGGAGACATTTTATATAAAGTTCATATTCAGTTGTAATATTCATCCTCCCTCAAAATGCGAAATGATGCAGAAAGAAAGATGTTTTGAAAGCATTTTACCTCCTAAAACTGTCATTATATGAGAGCTGCATACACAACCTCTCTATTCAGAAGCCAGAGTGAAATGAGACATGGGAGTGTCCTTCAGTCTCCCACAGGAAGTGGTCACAGCACTGACTGACAGGCTTTACTCAGCAGCAGCAGGGAAAACTCCTCCCTCCTTCTGTGTCTCTCTGCTTGTGCTGTTGTGGGGGAAGAAGGGACAAGTAGATCAGGAACTAGTGCTGTGACATCACTAAGCCCCGCCCACTGTATGAATATTCACTCCACTTTAAGTAAGTGAGGTTGTGTCATTGAAGTCTATGAGGGCGGTGGCTCTGAGCCACATACTGAAGAGTCCAAACCGGAAGCTGGCATAAGGTCTGGGTAGAGCACAGTTTTCAAGCAGTTATGGACATATTTGAACCCAAAGGTATTAAAATAAATGCACTTCCTTCTATTTCACATTATTTTACATGGTTTAGTGCACTGTAAAAATTTATGGTATATATCCCCTTTAAAATAAATCCTCTTCAAAAGGAATACAGTATGAACTTTATAAAATGATTATATTTCTGCCACTGATCTGATTTCAGATGTGATGCCAGCATTGCAAAACTCTCTGGGGATTTGGCCAATACCAAGCATGAACTTCAAGCGCAGGAGAAAGAGATTCGCAGCATAAACGCTTCACTGGAAACACATATGAAGGAGTCAGATTTTAAGGTGTGTGTTTGGTTAGAGTGCCTGCCCACAGCAATGAAACTATACCATCCAAAGGTGTGTATTTACCAGTCAGAAGCTAAAACTTATAGTACATACTCATGAGGCCCAGACTGACAATCTGTCAATTTATTGGGCTGGCCGGGGGCTGTTTGGGCCTCTGTGTCCTTAAAATGCTAGGGTCTTAGTCAGAACCTGATTCCTATATACTGTAGGCTAGCTGGCAGGGGAGTTTTCTATCTGACAACTTTATTTGTGATGTATATAAAGTATTTTTGAATATCAGTTTGTAATACTAACTAATTCCATGACAAAACAACCCAATTTGGCTACTGTTTCTGCATAGAGTTTATATGTGGGTAGGGGTACCTACAGTCCCGGTCTGCTACAGACTATGTTACATGATTTATTTGATAGCAACCGCCCTGCTTCCCATATTATACAGTGTTCCTCTGTCTGCTTTATCATCATCACCTTATTACATGCACTGTAGGTTGTAAACAAAAAAAAAATTATGCTGCCCATTAAGCTTGTTATAAAATATGTTTATAGTGTCAACTTTTTTTTAATGTACAGGATGTGTGGTCGAAGGGAGACCTTTTCCCAAAATGTGAAGGAATAAACACTGCTTTCTAAATTCTGTTGAGATTACAAAAACCCACTAAGGGCTATGGCACAGATGGAATGCCATGGTGTTTGCAAGAACTATAGCAGTCAGAACAAACTTAATGGGCTGTTACTACTACAGTCTGTGGCGGTCAATGCTCTGTGTGTGCCATTACCTTAAACCAGCAGTGCAGGATTATGGCTTGTGGATGCTGCTGGCTCAGTATGTGTAAAAGTAGGGCAGGAGAGAGACCATGAAGAGGATTAGGGGACCCATGAGAATTTAGTGGGGCTAATGGTGGAGAAGGGGCATTACTGTACATATAAGTTATGCAGCACCATCAGCCTTTAACAGATGGAAGTGGTAAGCATAACTTTAATGAAACAAAAAGAAGGCGTGTATAGACATTACATTTCCTATTATCTCCTGTAATGTTTATAAATCATTTTTAATCAACCAATGTGCCTATAGTAACCAGTGGTGTAACTAAGCCATGGAGGGCCCTGCCAAAAAATCTGCGGAGGTCCCCGGTGGGTAGAGCAACAGGAACCCGCCACCCCCCTGTGGCCGGCCGCCTGCCCCCCCCACTAGCTTGCACCTGCTTGCTCTTATTAGGTAGGTGAGTGGTACTCGCAAGCAGGGAGGGTGGCCAGCTACTACAGTTTCTAAAACTATAGAGAATAAGACCCTCTGCTTTCTGTATAGTTACACCACTGATAGTAAACCTTTCTTTGGTAGATTATGGAGCTGGTCAAGCTTGAATATTATTATCATATTAATTAATACTTACTCTAAATTGCTGCACCTCTCTGCCAATAATTCACTGTCCACCTATTGCTTCTTCTTATATCACCCTACCCCAGGTGTAACCTTCCCTTTATACGTGGCCTAATTCTCCATCACCTAGGCTTTTAGGGCTTTACTTATGCACAATAACAAGCATGGAAGCTCTATTAACCAAAACAAACATTAGTATACAAACCAATTGTCATTACTAAGAGGCTAAAGTGTAGATGTTGTTCACATTTGCATAAAGCAGCTGAAACTAGGGCAGCAGAGCTTAGCCGTAATTAAAACAAACTAACCAGAAACCATCACTGAGCTGACAAGGGAAATGAAGGCATTCCCCGCAATGGACATCTGTCCGTTTTCATGCACCTAACATTTCATTGCTGCCAAGCCTAAATGGAGAGCAGAAGGGAAATATGACAAAATCCCTTCATGTTGTCAGCCAAGGAATGTCACACAAACAAGTGCTGCTTCATGTTCAACTAGGTGACCGGGGAAAAGTCATTACATTCTGCTATTCCAAATGTCCCCAGCTCCATGTATTTCATGGGTCCTTGTGGTTTTCCACACATGCCCTATACTTACCCATAGGAAAACAGGGATATCAGCTAAAATTATTCTGCTTTTAGTCTAGTTTACAAAGTCTTATTTACATAGATAATCTTGGCATTTCAATTCAGGGCCAAATATAAAGGCAGGCAGTTTGGAGTAATGGGGGTGGTGGCAACAGTTGTTGGGTTGGGGGAGCAGATCAGCAGGGCCATGCTGGCAGACTGGAGGAGATTGGGTGGGCGAGTGGTGTGACAAAGTGGGGAAGGGGTTCAATGTGGGAGAAAGCAGTGGGTAGGGTGGCCCCTAGACACCAATGCTATTTGACCCAGCTCTGTTTTAGTTTTTCATACGTTAAAATGAGAAAGACTGTTGAGTAAAAAAAAATTGGGGTGACTTTAAGTTTACTGTTATATACAAATAATCCACATATTCATTATAGGAATGCACTAGTTATACCCAATTGCTTTGCCATTGGCATGAATTTATGCTAAACTAGTCCTGGTATGTTCTAACCAAGTACCTTTTCAAGGGCTATGAGCCCAGGACCAATACCCTTCCTGCCCTTCTCTATATCCAACCCCAACAATATTTCTCTATTTTTCAGTTTGCTCATATAAACTAAACGAGAGAGGACAACACATGAAATTCCACATTATTTCACGCTTGAATAAAGGCAGGCAATGCTCTAATACGGAGTGTTCCCAAGTAGGAGGATGATTCACCGAGATATAAAGGCAGGGAGGATATAGCATAGCTCTCTCACACAGCAAACTACCACTAATTAATTATACCATATGCCAAGAATAGACAGACATACGTTTGCAATAAAAAATAGCCTTGTGTATCAATCCTTTCACAATCATTGTGCCCACTCCTAGGTAGAAGCAGAGCAGAGAAAAAAGCTGCCAATCGTAACCAGTCCCCCCCACAGTGAACTGCGTTGCCTTTCTGCTGTAGGTCCCCCTCACCTCTTGCTTCCTGCCTGTAATTGAAAGGATCCATTCTCAGTTAGGCTGAAGGTTCTGAATAAATAGCTAGGCTTTAATAATACCCTTGTGAATGAGGCCTGCACGGCACAACAAAACCAAATGAGTGTAGTGACACGTGCATGTCCTTGCTGTCAGCAGGCTTTATATTTATAGTATAATATGGTATATTTATAGTAACGGAAATAACTTAGTCCTGCTTTAAATTATCATGATACTGGAAGTCACAAAGGCTGAAGGTTTGGTGCTTTTGTATTCGCAGGGTGAATTCTATTATCCTGATATACATTATTTATTCTAATACACCAAAATGCAGTGAGTCATGTGACACACAGAACATCGCTTAGTTCCAATAATAACTTCAGTAGGTACTGTTTAAATAAATATATATATATAGATATATAGATATATATATATATATTTCCATGGGTTAGCATACTGCTTCAACAGACTGCTTCAACACTAACAGAGCTGTACAGGTATAGTTGCACATTGCACATTCCTGCACAACATCATTGATCCCCCCCTTCCTTTGGTTTGGGTCCCAGTCTTCCTAAAATACTTGGGGGCCTCATATATATTAAATTGGCCCTGCTTAAATATGATCACTAATGGGTTTTTTTTGTCTCTGAGGACCAAATAATTGCTGTTCTGTAACATGGTATAATTAGAAAAAAAATCTGTTTTGTAATACGAACAATCTCCCCAAATGGTGTTAGAATAAAAAGGAATTAGTATGTTAATAGCCCTCCTCTCTCTATTGATTAATTCGGTGAGAAGGAACACTGAATAAATGGCTTTACACCCCAGTGGGCACACAGCTTCCATAGGCAATGAAAACACTGCACAAAATCCAACTGCAATCTAATGCCTGTGCTTATCACCATACCCCCCCACACACATTGTATTGTATTTTTATTTTTTCAAAGCCACATACCACCTGTGTAGATCACTCATTCAGCAGGTCTATGCCATTACCCCAATAAACATACTGCTCCCATTTTCACGCCATCATTCTGCGTGTGAAATGGTATAACTGTGTCAGGGTTTTTCGCTCAGCTGTTAATGAGGAGCACTTCATATGGGTGACTTTTAAAAGAAAAAGTGCACTACTTCTGATCATGGGGATAAATATCTCCAGGGGGTGCTTAGGGACCTTTTGAGACAGCGGACCCAATGCTGTACTTTCTCACCCCACCCCACTTGATTACCTCTCCTGTGCTTAGACAGTGATGATGGGATTGGTAAATAATAAATAAATAGTGCACACATTACAATTGCACTCTCTGCCCTAAAAAGCTAAATTTGAGGTTAAAACCCATAAATGAGTTGCCAGGGGTGTCTTTGTGCTGCTCCTGGTACAGTGCTGCCTCAATTAAGGTTCTCAAGGTACTGAATATCTCTAATAATATTCTCTAATAATAAATTCTCATGTGCAACAGCCCTAAAATGTATGTTAAACTGCATCATTATAAAGCATGTAGATCTGAGAGTCATTTACAATGCCCCACACAGTGTGCAAAGAGTATAAAAAGGGCAAGGAGAATGCATGGAGAAATAGTTGAGGGACCTTTGCTCTCCATTTCAGAGTAGAGACATGTGGATTGTGCCCAAATGAAATGCTACCTGCATTAGGTGGCACTCTGTTCCAAAGGGTTACACTTTTGCCCCTGAACCCCCAGGCTTCTCTCTAGTATCTATACCTATCTGATGCTGGGAGTAGTAACTTAACAGCTGAAGAGCCACAGGTTGGGTATGCCTGTGTGTTGGTATAATGCCCCCTTGCCTAAGGGAATTTCCCAGTTGTATCCATAGAAGGCTGTGTATTTACCTTGTCTGTTAGTAAAACCTCTTACCAGCTGTTGTACAATTTCTGCCTAAGACCACAGAAATGTGTGTTTTCTCTGCTGAGTGCTGGAAGTAAGTGGTGCGTGGTTAATGTGAGAGCGGATGAACTGGCTCAACTCACTGTTCCCTGCTGAATTTTTATTAGGTAATGCAGCTATTAGGAAAGATGGAGGCTTCCATTTCTGAGCAAAACAACAAAGTAAAATCCGCACAGGGGGAGCAACACCACGAGATCCAACTTCTAGATTTCAAGTACGTGTTTTAATTACATTAATGCAGCCTGGTCCAGAAAAGCCTTAGCCTAATGAGTAGCTTGGCATAGAGCAAGGCACTGAATCAATACAGAATGCAGAATTAGAGCGTTGGAGTGGTTTGTCGGTTTGATATCTGCAGTTTTCCCTTGTATTGAAGGAAAGAATTTATGCTGAGTTTGCCTATTAATTCCAAACATTGGAAGGTCAAACGATAACTATTTAGATGTGCCAGTTTTGTGGAATGCTAAATGCTAAAGTGTATATCTGAATATTTCAGCATTAGCAAAAAATTTTTTAAAGACATTCTGACTATTATAAAACCATTGGGCATATTTACAAACTGGGGGAGCAAAGCAGTATGTTATTTGCACTCAAAACGGAAAAATCTCCAGCACAGTGCAGGAAGGAACGCATTCTGTTCTCCCTATGTGCCTATACTCACACAGGCGCATGTAAGCGCCAAACACAGGTGGAACGCACTGCAGAGAAACGCAGAAAGGAACGCTCATTAGTCCTAATACCGGACACACATTGAATCCACATCCTGCATAGCTAATTAGCAATTAATTTAGATGCATGCTGCTGACTGAACTGACTTACAGTATGTGCAGTTGTTAACTAGCCATGCAGAACATGGATTTAATATGTGGCCGGTAATACAGGGCTGACGTGGCAACTCTAGGCCCACTGTTCAGTAATGAAGAGATCGGCACCCTCCTCAGTGGATCCCATAAAATATTTGCTGGCACACAGGCAAATGCCCTGTGACATATTAAACTAGCAAGGGTTCTAGGCTAGTGCCACCAGTGCTGGCATCCTCCTCTGCCCTTGCCTACTCCTTCCATAGGTAGGGTTGCCGCCTTTTTGGGTTGCCTACTAGCTGGGCAGGGGGGAGTTCCTGCGAGGGAGCCGTCTGTGATGTAAATGGACAGGGATGTGTCATCAAGGGGGGTTATGACATCAGGGGCTGAATTCATGCCCTCAAGGATTGAATTTGGAAAGCATTTAGTAAGTCTGTTGGAGCTAGGATAGAGGAATAGGGCAGGCCGGGGGTACATCGCATGCAGGCGAGTTCATTTGCCAGTAAATTTATTATAACGGCCGCTATTGGCTGCTATTATGCTAGCTGGGTCAGTGAAATACCGGCTAGGTGGGAACTCACAGGATTGTGCGACATGCATCCTTTGTTCCTACACCTGGAGCATGTCTAGTCCCGAGAACTCTGGATAAAAGCAAGCTTTAGGTGTGGCATGCCACCCCCTAATTTGTGCCGCCCTCAAATTTGGGCCTGAGTGCCACATGTGGCTGTTTCTTGACCTGCATAATAACATAGATAAACAGCAGATTTACTCGCTCTTCTGTTTGGGCCTTGATGAAGACACCTAGAGTGGATTTTGATGCCAAAATACAAGAGCTTCACCGAACTCTGCTTTATGCTTCTGCACTCAACGAGACACATTACCCATGAGTGCAGACAATGGATCACGTGGTTTTGCAGTTTCTTGGCCTGCATTTATACGTAGGCCAAAAAAAGCAATGAGGGACAAGACTTACCCTGCTGGCACTTGCCCTGTTTGCTGGTGATTGTTTTTTTGTAACTTGTTCCCAAAATAGTGTCCCTCACATTATGTTGCGCTGCTCTTGCACCTTGCATAACCGGATACTGGAGAAGTATCACAGGAGTCTTGGGCAGGGCAGCAACTGGTCAGTGATGACTCAACTGACTCTAGAGAAATGTGCGAATGTTACTCATCACTTGTAGCCCTTCATTCAGTGCTAGCTGCTCCCGATCCTAGTAATGGATTCAGAGGAATACAGAGACTAAATGATTACCACTTGTTTTCTTGGTTTGTGCTAAGTAGCTAAGTACTAAAACAAGACTGATGACTAAGTATGGGGCAGCCAGCACTGTCTGAACCTCAATAAACTACAGCAATGTATTCCTGGAGTACATGTATATAAATTTGGGCAGTGTCAAATACTTTCAAAGGAGCAGCATATAGATAGTAGAGGGGATTTGGCTTTTCATAAATACATATGATACCATAATTCTTGCAACTAAAAGCAACTAATGTGAATGGCAGTTCATGATTTATGTGCTTCTGTCCTCAATCTATAATAGACTCCTGAGATATTTTATAAAGATATTATTCATTATCCTTTATTTATATACAGACCATTTTACATAGATTGTTGATCATTAACATTCGTCCCAGGCCCTAGTGCAGCCTAAAGTCTCTATCATCAATGAGGAACCAATTAACCTGTCTGTATGGGGAGTGGGAGTAAACCAGCTTACCTGGAAACCCATGCAGGCACAGGAGAACATCCAAACTTCTTCCATATAATTCCCAGGATGAATCCAAAGTAAAGAACCCCTTGCTGCAAGGCAGAAATGAAAGCCACTGCTCCACTGTGCATGTAGATATATACTGCAAAGATGCCAGACTAGATCACCCACTTACCTGAGCTGAAAGCATTGTAGTTTATATTTATATCCTGGGATCTAAAAAATGTAGAAATATATATATTTTTAAACAACACACGGCACACTTTAACCTGGGGCAAAAGAAGTGCTTGCACCCTAGGGTAAGATGCACTCTGCCCCTCGTGCCACATTGAAAATATATGTGCCTCCTTTGCCAGCCCCTTTTGGATTAAGTCCTACCTCCAAGGGTCATGCCACAGATCTCTGCACTCTGAAACAAACAGGCTCTAATTTGCATCTGTATTGGTCAATCCTACTTATGCTGCTCTTGTTATTACACTGGAATTTTGGGGGAAAAAACTATGCTTTTTGGAATAAAAACAAGACTATTTGGCAATTTATTTGCAGTACCTAACTCTGTAGCATTGGTTCTCTGTAACACTATTGTTGCTTGATAATCTAAAATAATGTTATTTATTCTTAGGCTTGGTGGGTTACTTAATGATATACAAGGACAAATCCAAAATCACCGGCGATGGACAGAATCTCAAATACAAAAATCCTCCCAAGAGCAAGCTCACAGCTTAGAGCAGCTCCTGGGTGCCATTCAACAGAAAATGGTAAGCACTAGTGACTGGCAACAATGGAACTACAGATACTTGCACAGGAGAACCCACACATCATCATCTCGTGTCCATTACAATCTGCTCCCTTCTCCATCACATCATGTGCTTTAGTTATCAATGTCTTGATGGTACCCAAGGGCAGATTCATTCAGCAGAGGCTCAGATCTTGTAGAAATAATGTTGGGGGGAAAAAAACATTACCACGGAGGGAAATTAATGATTGTTTCTGGGAATGGTGCCATATTTATCCGACTACTTGCAACTCTTAATCATATCTGCCCTCTAGTTATTATATCCCCGCATACATTTCATAGATGTGCTCTTCTCTAAGCCCATTAATTCTCCAGTAATTCTGTACAAAGGCATGCACAGCAAAAAATCTAAAACCACCATTGACTGTAACTACCATTATCACAGCAGGTACTCAGCAATTCCTATCAAAGTAAGTACTCTGAATGGGAAGGCGAATCATGTTCTTCATGTCAATGCAAGTTACTAATAGGGTTTGTGTTAAATATGTACCATACAACCCTGTATCACAGGTTCCCCTTCCAAAGACTACATAGTATCCTGTATATAGGAAATAATCTACCACCCATTCTAAAACATAAGAAGATACATAGTCACAGAAGAGATACATAATCAAATAAAGGCAAGTGGCCAAAGGTCAAGAGCTTTTCTACATCTCATGGAACTCCACGGTGACTTTTGCTATCCTCATATTTTACAACTATATTAGTTATATTAACACAATTACATCACTGAGCAGCTATTGTAACATGACAAACCATTTAGAAACCAATATATTACAGGATATTCATAATGCCGGTCTGTGTTATTATATAGGGTCAGATTGAGGTGTGCAGGGCTCACCGGGTCTCAGTGGCCCCTGCACTCCTCAATGGCCCCTGCCGTGGCCTTCAAACCGCAGGGCCCCCCACCCGCCCGACCCCCTCCCTCGAGTGAGCATAAATGAAGGTTACCTGCAGCGTGTCAGGGGAGGGAGACGGTAGGATCTGTGGAGCGCCAGAGCTGGGACCCACCAGGTTTTTTCCCGGTGCCCCAGCAGTATTAACCATATACTTACCATACTTTCCTCTTATCCAGTTACACAGTACAATTGTCTAGGCACAGTGTGGGATTTCAAGACACCACATTTCTATCACTCCCAGCAAAATGGCATTGAAATGGCACTTCAAAATGAAAGAGTTGAACATTGAATCAACCTTAGTTTGCCAACAGCATCAGTTGCAGCTTTACTTTCCACTACCATTTTCTGTTTCTAATTTTCATGGGTGGGCCTCTAATTTGCAATTTCATCTCATGTGTATATTTTTTGTATGCAGATGTGATGACAATAAAGCTTGACCTTAGGCACTGCATTTTTACCATTACTGTATGCACCCTCATTGTTGCTTTAAAGTAGAAACAGTAAATACACGGTTAACAAGTATTACAGATGGGGTCCCCCCTTCCTCTCCTTGTGTTATGTTTCAGTGTTTAACTAGAATTCCCTACCATACAGGATATATCAGAGAAGAGGCTGCAGGACAATATCCAGCACCTTACAATAAAAGTGGATAAAACAGTCGAGACGCAGAGGCTTGAGACCAAGCTGAACAAACTGAAACACGCTGAGGATAAAATCAATGCAAGAATGAATGCAATTGAAACGGAAATCTGGGATGAGTTGGAAAATATGAAGAGTGAATACAGAGCAGGTAGGCCAGTTATACACGTAACAATGAAGTTATATTTAAATGATAAGTTCCAGTAAAACAAAGCCAGTCAGTTGTACAAAATATATATTGTTTGCACAGCAGGATTTTTACATGGGTGGAGGCTGTCAGAGTTAGACTGGGCACCTCTACTCCCTCTGCCAACTGTGGCCACAAGGAAGAAGTTCAGTACATGGTGGGAGGAGGGCCCCCAGGCATCAGCCCCAGAAACCCAATTCTGACCTTGGAGGCTGCCATATTGCTTAGATCGACAGAGACAATAGCAGACCATTCATATTACTACAGTTATCTTTCAGCTGTGATTTATGGAGAGCATAAATACAAATTCCCAAAGCAAATACATTGCATGCATGCATGATTTAAAGCATGAAGATTAACTTATACCCAGTATTGTTTAGAAACCATGCATACACTAAAGTATTCCTTCTATAGGACAGACTATCCCCAGACTTCGTATGTCTTCTAATTTACAAAGTGCAGCTCTCATTCCTCTGTTTAAATAGAGTTATTAGAGTGCTAAGGCTAATGGGTCATGTGGCATTTTGACCTGAGAAAACCTTGGGCATTAAATTCATACTTTACTGTTTCTATACTTCCAGAGTTTGTGATATCTAACTGCAATTTTTTTTATTTTCCAAATTAGGATTTCAGTCAATTCAAGAATCTCTAAATTCTCTTCAACAAATCCAAGAGACAAAGGTGAACCTGGAAACCAAGAAAGTCCACAGAGATATCAAGCAGTTACGGCGCAAGATTGTAGAACTAAAGGATATCTAACATTTCCCTTGCCTCCCTAGCACTAATCCATAGCAAGACTTGCAATTTTTATACCTGTTTCTCCAGTGCGGTGCCTTTAAAACCACAGGTTGGACAACTTGCTCTGTATACTTTATGGCGTAAAGAACTGACATTTGAGACTGAACTTACACCACACAATGTGCAACATACTAAATAGACAACAATCAGCAGTTTCTTTGCACTTTGCTTAGTGCATTTGAAGAATAGAAACCTCTGTGCTCCTTTTCTGAGAGTATGAGAGCAGAGACCTGTAATATGCCCCTGAATCGAGCACTGCCTGTGCCTGCATGTAGATGCACCCCCACCCCCCTAATTTTGAGTGTCATTCAGAATCGCAAGTTAGGGAGCATCAGGAGGCCTATTATTGCTGTGCTCTGTTCCTCATGCTACACAAGTGCAGCTTACCCTGGGGCACAAGAGCTTCTTAAGCTTTATCAGAAAGGTCTATGTAAATACAGCCATAAGCACTCACAGAAAAGCTGCACTGAGTCCTCTATCAAAAGAAACACAAGATTTTGTGTCTTCTTTTGTGTAAACATGTTCTTCGGGATCAGACTTCCTCTCCCAGAATAATCCTTCATTCCCGGGGCCAGAGTCTGCGCAGTTCTCTCCTGCTCCCCCTCCCATAAGAATTAATAAAACTCACTCCCCCCCCAACTTTAGGAATGTGTAATCTGAGCTATAACATCTAGAGCTGCAGCAGGAAGCTACTTAAAATGGCAGCTGCTGTCTTAAGCAAACAGAGAAAGCTTCTAGGGCTGTTTATTCAGGTATGGTAATGCTTTCTGCAGAATAAATATATTGTTCTAGGGGGCACTAATTTGGCAAATCTATTTGCAATAAAATGACTGTCCTTCTCCTTTAAGTGAACAGTAAGGGGGTGTGTGAGCACTCGCAGTCTTTAGAACCCAGGAGCATTTTGGCCCCTAGTGCTGCCCTTAGTGCAGTGATCCCCAACCAGTGGCTCAGGGGCAACATGTTGCTCACCAACCCCTTGGATGTTGCTCCCAGTGTCCCCAAACCAGGTAGTTATTTTTGAATTGAAACAAGATTTCCTACCAAATAAATCCCCCTGTAAGCTGATAGTGTGCATAGAGGCTGCCTAATAGCCAATCACAGCCCTTATTTGGCACCTCTGTGAACTTTTATGATGCTTGTGTTGCTCTCCAAGTCTTTTAACATTTGACTGTGGCTCACGAATAAGAAAGGTTGGGGACCCCTGCCTTAGTGCAATAGCGCTCTCTGCATTAGAAGAGCCAAAATTGCAATTAAAAATGTTTTGCCTTGAAATTACCAGGAGCTGCTTTTTCCTCCTTTGTAACTTCAGGGGCGCTGTCACCCAAGGCAGGTTTCTCTATGTAATGATTCCACACTGTCTATCTGAGCTGGAGTTCAGTACCTAAAAAGCAGCACTGTTTACTTACTCAGTTTGTTTAATGCAATTGTATATAAAAGAGTGAATTTTCATTTGAAATAAAACATATATAATAAATTTCTATATATACTACACTGCAAAGTGCCTAAAGAGACATCACACACATTTCAGAGAGAGTAGAATCTTTGCATGGCATTTCTTAGTGAGAAAAAGAAATGTTCTCCATCTATTTGAGATCATTAGAAACCCTGAAGTTTGAAACTCCAGCCCCGCCAATATACCAAACTGCTTGATCACCCGCATACCCAACCCAATGCGCCTAACTGCCCACCACCCGTACCTTGGAATTACCCCTCTTCCTAAAAACTTGTGGCAGCTGGTACTGGCGGGAAGCCAGACTGGGTGGGGACCCATGAGGGCTGGGGCCCACCAGGCTTTCTCCCAGTGTCTTGCTGGCCCAACCCAACCCTGGCTTGGTCACACTAACATTTTTTTATGACGGTTTGGTCACTGGGGTCAATCTACGTACAGTCAAACCTTTTCTGCCTGTCCATGTCCCCCACCTCATTTAAAAGGGATAGTTTAGTATGAAGTTGTTCTAAAACAAACTGCAGTTGGTCTTCAATTCTTAGTTTGAATTATTTAGCATTTTGTTTATTGGCTCTCCATTTAGAATTTTACCAGCTATCAGGTTACTAGGGTCCACGTTACCCTAGCAACCAGGCAGTGGTGGGCAGAAAAAAACTATAAAAAATAACAACAATCAAATTGTAGCCTCAACAAGCAATATTTTTTATCTGCCAGGGTCAGTGACCCCCATTTAAAAGTTGGAACGAGGCAGAGGACCTAGGCTAATAATTTAAAAACCATAATGAATAAAAATAAACACCAATTGAAAAGTGGCTAAGAATAGTGCATTCTACTAAACGTTGACATAAAGGAGAACTAATCCATTAAGTTTTGTAAGAAACAAAGAAATACAGTAAGTAAATCCTTTCCCATTCTGAACCTGACTTCACTTGCAAGGCACTATTCCATACCTCCCAAGTGTCCCGATTTTTGCAGGACAGCCCTGATTTTGACAGATCAACCCGCAGTCCCAGATTTTTTCTGAAAAGTGCCTCATTTCCCTTTGATTTCCTGCACTGAACCCTAAAAAAGATACAATGTTTCTAAAACTAAATTAAAAAAAGTAGCTTTTGGCAGAGAGCCCAGAAAGTTAACAAGCTACACCAGCACCTAGATACAACTGTAATAAGCTGTTTAATAAGCTAAACAGGTCTCTACAGGAAATGGAGACTTGCAGCTTAAAGGTCAATTTCACCTTTTTTAGCAAAACTCAAATAACACATAAAACAAGAACCAAAACCCACAGAAATGTTTGTAAACTTT
Source organism: Xenopus tropicalis (assembly GCF_000004195.4). Taxonomy (NCBI): domain Eukaryota; kingdom Metazoa; phylum Chordata; class Amphibia; order Anura; family Pipidae; genus Xenopus; species Xenopus tropicalis. The sequence continues at coordinate 177,252,147 of NC_030677.2, read as the reverse complement.
AAATAACCTGTCAAATTTTGTAAAATGGGAGTGGTATTTAGGTGGTGTGGTTGCAAAAATGGGCGCGGTCACAAAACTTTTCACCACGCTGTACGCAGCATTTCTTTTTGTCCCTCTTTGCATTTTTCAAATATTGGGAGATGATAGGCTATCCAGAAAATCTCGAGGCAATCTGGGGCTCTTGGCTACAGAACTCTGAACTCTGAACTGTTCAAATTCCCGAAGTGGCAGTTACTCTTATATTCGGGTGGTGATTACGGTAAATGGACAGGTTGGTTTTACTCCCATATGAAAAAAGAAATAATTTTTAGCCAGTCAAGAAAATAAAAACAGCTCCTAATGTTCTGGTCTGTATGAAAATAAAATGAAGGTAAAACATGAAAACAAGGTACTAGGCATAAAGCATTAGCGCACAGCTATTAAAGCCATCCGAGTATAGATTAGCTGGATATTGCACACACATACTTACATAACCAGGTCACAGTATGATGGAGTTAATCCATTAACTCAAACCTCCCTATATACTGCCAAGTCACAAATGTGCCTTTCCCATGGGAGGAATCACTTCTGATGCTTCTATGAGCATAATCTGCATTATAAGATTAGCAAACATAAAGCATGAATGTGCACTAATGGTTTGCATGATATATTTACTTTAAACACAGTGTATCTCCAGGCGCATATTTATAATAGTGTGTAAGCCTATAGCAACCAATAAGAAATTGATTACCAGTTAGAAACCAATCAGATCTTTGCTTTTATTTTCTATGGGCAACATCACCTGTGATAAATATGCCCCCAAATGTTTTCATTTTAGTTAGGGATGTGCCAAATTTCAACAGTGTTGTGTTTGTGCTGACAGGTATGGCATTTGGGGAACTCCACCCAACACAATTTAAGCTTTTTGAAAAGTAAACATTGTTTCAAGCAGCTTTGCAATATGCAGCAATTAAAAAATATGCAGCTGTCTCATGATTTTTAATGTAATAATAAGGTTTGGAAAAAAAATCATGAAACAGCTGCATATTTTTTAAACCCATAAAAATAAAAATATAACAGTACTCGACTGTCCTCAGTCTTCAGCCTGCATCCTCCAAATCCCACAATTCCCTGCACATGTGATGTCAATAAGGAAAGGAACACAGTGCAATGCATTGTGGGAAAGCGGCCTTGGGGCATGCTACTTCAAAATCTGGCCCTGGTTACAGATAACTATATTAGGGGTTTCTGTGTTGTGTGGGACCCTTAAAGTAATTTTGGTTCAGAAGCTGGTGTTCCCCTTTAAAAATGCATATTTTCACATTTGTATGCCAAAGTACGGCCCGTCTGAGTGCTGCCAGGCTACTTGTAGAAACTCACGCGGAGAAGACACCTATTAGTGTGCCATTTGCCTAAACATGCCAGTATAAACAGATCAGACATGGTTACCTTACAATAACACATACAAACCTATTCTTTTTAGAGATTCATATATATATATACAAAATGTTCAATGGTTTTAAAATGTGTTTGTTAATGTAATTGCTAGAGGTGGTCTCGGGGTACTAGGGAAGGACGTGACGCAGAGCTCTTTAAGAAGATTATTGTGGGTAATCAGCTGGAAGATTCTAGAGCAAGTCTTCTAAAAGTCCTTAAAAAAACACATTAAATAGAAGTAATAGCTTCTAATGTGAGAGTTTATGATGCAGAATGTAAAAAGTTTTTGCTCATAAGGACCACATCATTTCAGTAAAGAACTTACATATATATCCATGAAAATCAGAACATAGTGAATGATTTCATATCAGTTTAAATTTTATTTTACTTTATCTTTAAATTCATAAGAGCATCTGTAAAAGAATTCATTTTGGCTCCAAAGCCTATTTTCTCTAGGGAGGCTTCTTTTGATTCTAAGCGACATAAAAACATGAGAAATTATGACTTTTGGGTCAGTTGCTTGTGCAGATCTATTATTCTGGTGTCTCCGTGGGCTCTAGCATTGTCTAACAGCACCTGTAGAACCCCAAAAAATGGAAAAGAAATTTGCTGTGAATGTCATGTCCAAGATAAGAGCACAGAAAAAGTAAAGAAACAATTTCTTTAAGGGCAATGAAACACGGTCAGATACGAGGAGGGTTTGAGGTCTTTGTGGCTTGCCAGGTGAGGGCCAAAATGCCCCAATTCATCTCTATAGGAATTAAGCACTTTTTAGTTCTTGGAACTGCGAACCAGCATATTTCCAATTGACAAACGTCTGAAAAGCACTTTAAAGTAATTGCTGTAGAGGTGAATGAGGTGAAATTCAAACTATAGGTATAGGGTCTGTTATTAGGAATGCTGGGGTCCTGGGGTTTTCTGAATAAGGGGTCTTTTCCATAAGTCGGCTAAAATCATTTAAACCTTAAATAAAGGCGATAGGATTGTTTTTCCACCAGTATGGATAAGTACCAAATATAAACTTTTGCACTAAATATATTTACAAAATGTGTTTATTACATTCCATTAAAACACTAACAGCCCCTATATGGATAGCCTAAAGTATTTCACCTAACACTTAAGTGTATGATTAAGTGCCGGGTAAGCATAAAAAAACGCGTTAGGCTGTCCATATGGGGCCGTTTTTAATGGACTGTAACTTTTTTTAACTATATTTTTTGAGGAATGAATAAATTTATATTTGGTATATGTATTTCCCTCTTTTAGTCACTAGGGGGTTTTCTATCTACTCTGTACTGACTGTTTACATAAAACTAAAATTCCCTGTTCCTGCCTTTCATTTTTATTCAATATGGATGTGTTTTTCATCCCTGTTCCCAAAAAAGGTGCTCCCACTCTTGTACATCCTGTAGAACCCATTAAGTCTTTCTACCTTCCTCCCACAAAAAGTGATTTGGGGAATGTACCAAGTCCCAGAGCTAGCTTGGGCCCTGAGACTGTGCAACAATCAAAGGGTCTAGTGTGCCACAGCCCTAACCCTTTACTTAGAAATTACTTTGTATTATTACAAAGAAAAAATAAATCATTTTTAAAAATAAGAATTATTTGCTTAAAATTGACTCTATTGGAGATGACCTTCCTGTAGTTCAGCACTTCCCCAGGTTTCTGGATAAGGGATCCCTTCCCTTCCCTACACTACAGTACTACAATTTGCAAGCTAGAGAACACCAGAAGCATCAGTGTATGCATATACTCATTCCTAAGCAAGGAATGCACAAACTGACATATAAGTGACAGAAGTGCAATGAATAGCTGTCAGTAGGCAAGAAGAAATATCTATACACTGCCTAGTAGGACACATTAGACCAACATGACTAAATGATATTTTTACAAGAATGACACATTAGCAACAATCACAATATAAGAACACCTTCTTACCTCAACTAACTGATCATCATTTTTGGCATGCAGATGCCTTAGGAGGTACCAGCGGGCAACAAATGCTATGGTGTCACTGCAGTCACTCTGATACACCACTTTCTCCAGCAGCTGGCGGGTTTTCCTGGGGAAGTTATAAAGGAAAGGTAATATGTTAAGCAGGCTGTATCAGATCTGGACTGGGATTTAGAATAGGCCCTGGCATTTCAAATACAGAGGCCCAAACAGCCCCCAACCAGAGAGTAACAATTTGCAGTTAGTCTTCATTTTTTATTATTTGTAGTTTTTAATTATTTCAATAATTGTTCAGCAACTCTCCAGTTTGGTGTTATAATGGCTATCTGGTTGCTAGGGTCCAAATTACCTTAGCAACCAGGGAGTGGTTTGAACAGGATATTGATATATGAATAGGAGAAGGACTAAATAGAAAAAAAAGTTCTAAAATGTAACAATAACAAATAAAACTGCAGCCCCTTACAGTAGCCCCTCTGGCATTTGCCAGAATCCACAGATTGCCAGTCTGGGCCTGAGCTGTATACTTACAGTACTGTAACTGCAAAGATAATACACAAACTCAGCTTGAAAACCTGTATACCTAATGTTTTTCATGTCTTCTGTACAATTTGAATGCAGACAAAATTAGTCACAAAAGACTAGGAGATTCTAGAGCCATAATCTGGTTATTTTAATCAAAGCTAGCAATGTAACATATAGCACTGGGAAAGGAAACTGTTTAGCTATATTGAACTGTTTACTGAACCTTCCTACCTGATTGTCTAATAAGAGCTGTTTAATTAACTATTGGGCTGTTTGTAACATCCAAAATAAGTTGCCACATGTTGGTCTTTTAACCAATGCTGTACTACAATGGGGCTATGCAAACTCATTATCTGTAACATGGCCTCCTCTGCGCAAATAAACATAACAAAGGCAGAAAGGAAGTCTAGGACTAAACTTTCCATCTGTTTGTTTTAACATGCAGCCCAGAGCAGTGTTTATATCTGAAAAACCTGGACATGATGATTTACAGCATAGCTTTTATAAACAGGAGTGTCTCATTTAACCCTGTGCATTTACTGCTTGATAAATGGCTTCACCTCTGTTCTAAGTATACAATCTCTACTAGGGCAAGATTAAACCCTAATTAAAAACACACACATGTAAGTTATTTGTGTGCATTTGTTTTATGAATAGAAAGAATACTTTGGAAAAGAGGCACTTTTAATTGCTAATATTCATCAAACTGGACCCTGCAGAGAAAACAATACAGTACATTACTTGCACTAGAAAATGGTAAGCTAAAGACAAATAGCACTGAACAATTTCCAGGGGTGAGGCTGCTATGGTCACCAAAAATGTAGTGCTGGCTTCTACTTAACATGGTGCAGCAAAAGACAAAAGGATGCTGCATTAGACAAATGAATACTGGCTTCTTGAAAGGGACCTGTCACCCTAAGAAAGAATTACAAACTCTTTTCTGTCGTGTTAGTTGAGCAAATTAAATTTTACTTACACTATATACATTTTTTAAAACTTGTTTTACATTGTCTTAGAATTCCCAATCACAGCAAGCAGGCAGCTGCCATTTTGTGGGCACTGTTATTAAGGAGGATGAATCTGAACAACCCCTGTCAAAAATACATTCTTAATCATCTTTATAATTTGAAATGTTTAGTTTTGATGCTACAGACCATATGAGCTGTGGACTGGCACTGTTAAAACTCTCTCTGCTCTCTTTGAAGGAGACTGCATATTTGCATATCTTTGATACCACTGGCTGGGAAGATTCAACCAATTGGATCAATGCAAAGCAAAAGAAGCAGGAGAAGGAAAGCATGGGCAGGGCCAGTTCAGTACGATTTTTCTGATTTGGCTGCCTACCAAGTCCTGGTCTGGGAAATCCCCTAAGAAGAGAGCAGAGCACAGAGCATTTTAGCAGTGCTGATCCACAGCTTATATGGTCTGGAGCTTCAAAACTAAAGGGGAACTCCATCCAAACACAGCATATGCTTAAAAAGAAAATATAATTTCAAGCAACTTTGCAATATGTATCAATTAAAAAATATGCAGCCTTTTTATCATTTTTAATGTAATAATATGGTTTGGAAAAGTTACCTAAGCCCAGCCCCCTGTACTCCTGCTGATCTGCTGGCTACTTTGAGATTTAAAAAATGTAACAGTAGTTGACTGTCCTCAGCCTGCATCCTCAATTCCCTGCACAAGTGATGTCAATAAGGAAAGGAACATCGCAGTGCAATGCATTGTGTGTTATGTAGTTCCTGCATGTGGTCTGTAAGCTGTAAGTTCTTCCAGTTTGAAACAATAATGTTTTAGTCCCTCCTCCCGCCAGAATTTCAAACGATGCAGAAAAAAAAGAACTTTTGCAGATGGATTTCACCATATAAAAAAAAAAAATATTCATACTTTTTAAAGGAACAGATTACAGTGATAGGTATTAGTAAGGGTTTCTGTGTTGTGTGGGGCCCTCCTGTGGCCACCACATCTTGTTTGGCAAGGTCCAGTATATATGTGTGTGTAAGTTTTGTAGTTTTCCTGCTTACCGGGAACCTTTTGTACTGAATTGGAGAATTCCCTGAAGTAGAAGAGCAAGAGGACAAGATGTCATTTTCAGCACCTCACTAGTAGCCTCCTGTAAAAGTGCTGGCCAACGACTATCAGGAATCTTTGCCTAAAATAAGAGAATAAACATCCACACCCATTAGTACACTCTTTAAATTTTAATGCATTCAAATTTAGTTTCTAGTTTCATATATTACAGAATTTTTCGGTTGACATAAATGAATGGAAGGGAAAGAGCAGAAGTTCTTCTTATAGACAATTAGAAACTATACAAAATAAGCCCATTATGACAAGTGGGAACAAACTCTGAAGAACCATTTTTGCTGCATCAAATGAAAGTTTAGTCACGTATCATTTGTCTTGTGCATTTTGTCACAGCAACAAAACAGCAGAAAATTCCTTGGGTTCTGAGAAAGGCAAACACATACATTATTACATATTATTGCTCAGTCTAGACCAGTAACTTACCATGCAAACCTTGAGTGCAAGGAGGGCTAGTCGCAGCAGGCTGGAGAGTTTCCCGTTCCAGTTGCCTTGCTGCGATGCCAGTTGTAAACTTTTTCTGTAGCACATCTCAGCATCCATCATCATCCCCAAGGACTGATACACCTCAGCGAGCCACTGCAATTAAAGTTTAAAACTGTGTTTGGAAATTACCTTAACAAATTCACGCTTGGTGGCAGCAGCACTATTACTCAGCATTGTTAATCTCTTTAACACCAAATGACAGAAACGCAATAGCTAACAGCATCAATAAACCCACATTCTGGCAGCACAACCAACAGATATTCAGTATCACATTATCTCTTTGCTGCCAGAGGTGCAAAAACAATAATGGGCATCACCATTCATCTTAACTAGTATCATTTCATAATTATTGTTTAGAGCATTATGAAGCCCTTTTATTCCTTGCAGTGCTAACATAATGGGAATCTTTCTTCATCACCATGGCAGGTTGCATCTAATAGTTACCTTTCTTACTCAAGTCTTGGCAAAATAATCAACTAAGGGAAGTTCTCTTATATATTTTATATTTTTAACAGAAGCCATTAGAGAGCAATTTTTTTTAGATATTACCCAGACCACCCAAGTAATAAGAGGAAGCAAGCTCGAGCAGCTTGTATCATTTTGACTTTTTAAAGAGAAGCTCTTGACATTTGACTTGGGGCAAATCTATTTTCCAGAGAGTTTTCCTCCACGATTTATTGAAATTGCTGCAAAAAAAATTCAATTGCTTTATTCAAGTTTTTTTACTGCAATTTAGTAGAGATATTTCAATAGAAAACATTTTGAAGGTAAAATGACATCACCTAAAATCTGTCAAAGTGCCGCAGAAGTCCAAGAAGTCAATGCATCTTTAGCATTCATGCAAGTTTCTTTTTCAAGCAGACCTTTAACCAACAATGGCTGCTCATAACCCCTGCTCCAAAGTGTCAGCTGCAGGATCGTACTCAAGCTAAAGAAAAATAATGCTGTACGTATCAGCTTTGCTGACTTACGGCGTGGGCTGGGAGATGCATCACTGCACTCTGTTTTCTCACCTGTTTATACACAGATTATTTTATTCATCTGAAACTTGAAAACCTCTGCTGTTCATATTAAAAAACTGCCACCCGAACACTGCCGGACTTATTCTACAGTTAAAGGAGGGGCTTGGGTTTCCAACACTTTTGCAAGTCTTTTTGAAATAATTTGCTAATAATAAAAATTAAAGTGACGATCACTGGAACGTGCTCTTGTAAACACATCCCTAAGCAAATACAATTAGTTCAATAGCACAATCTCTGGAACAGAGCAGAAACTACTGCTTGAAGAAGTCTCAAGAGATATTATGTATTATTACAATGTATTTATAAAGTGGTAGACGACTCTGAAGTGTTACTGAAGGGTATATATACCAAACATATTTATTTCAAAGGTATACTGACCAATAGTGGAGAAAAAGAGGGACCTGTTCAGTAGAGCTATAGTTGTGCATCCATGCTAGGAAATACAGCCAATATGCTGCCAATTGGGGATCACTCTGCAACTCTGAACGAAGCATTCAGGAATGATCCCTGGCTGACAGCATGTTCCATAGGCAGAAAGGTTCCTATTAATAAGAACTGACAGCAGCTGCAGGCAGAGAAGGACACTGCAATAGCTGGCAGCTCTAAGTAAATATTAATGCCAGAGATTAAATCCCCTTACCAGGTCCACAGAGAGTGGACACCAAAGTCGCAACAGAGACTGGACATGAGCAAATTAAAATGAACTTTATTTGTACCAACTTCCTGTAAATATAAAAGATTCAATTTGGACATCTCTGTCTAATAGATAGTGAGGATGCACTGTGCCTTAACCTGCCTCCTTAAATTTTGTTACTAATCAGTTTTCCTTGAAAGAAAGGTGGATGGAGGTAAGTTAGTATCAGTACTTACATGCCAGGCATTGTAAGAAGTGAAATTAGACAGGACTGTTTTCTTCAATTCTTCTAGAACAGGTTCAGAAATCTGTGCTTGGGACTGGAGTTGTTTGCACTGAATTTGTCTTAACAGCAGAAAGAAAGGTGTCTGGTCCGGACAGGTTTGTATGCTCTGCCCAAAAATGTAAACAACGATATGTTTTAATATGCAGCAATACATACTGTGATTGTACAAATGGGTACCCCAACCCCTAAAATGTACATAACCATACAAGTCAGAGTTTTTCTGCTCTGGTCTCTTTCCATTGAAAATATCACTGCAGGAATGTGAGGGTGTGCTTTAAAGATTAAGATGTACACTGACGGTTCACAGAGGCACTGCACAGGTATGAGTGAGGAAAGGGGTGGAAAGGTGTATGCTGCAAAGGAATACTAAAGTGGCTGTAGTAAAAATATGAATGTTATTTATATACCTCAACCCTACAGTATGTACAGTAAGTTCCTGCAATGCTGCAAGTTCTTTAAAGTGGACCTGTCACCCAGACATAAAAAGCTGTATAATAAAAGCCCTTTTTAAATTAAACATAAAAACCAAAATCATGTTTTTATTAACACATCCATACCCATTATAAAAGCATTTAAAAATCCCAGCTGTCAATCATATATTGCCTGCCCCGCCTCTATGCCTTAGGCATAGAGGTGGGGCAGACAGTTACTCTCACTTTGAATTCATAACTTTTTAGATGTTGCTGCACTCCTCACACCCCACCTCCCTCCTCACCATGTAACTGTGTAACCAGTGCATGGACATGGGCATCAGGCCCCCCCATACTGGCACAGAAACAAGATTTTGGCAGGATGCAATGCCTGCTTCAATAACAGTGTCCACAAAATGGCCCCTGCCTGCTTGCTGCAATTGTGAATTCCAAGGCTGTAGAAACTAAGATTAAAATAATTTATATAGTGTAAGTAAAGTTTATTTTGCTTGACAAAACACAAAAAGGTGACAGGTCCCCTTTAATGCGGTTGTATAGTTGTAAGGTATTTACCTGAAACCACTGTATATTTGGTATAAGTACATGTATCTGAACCTCATGCAATGTGTACATTTTTGGACATTCAACCTAAGCAATACTGTTACAGTGGTTAAGTATATTTAATCACTGTGTATAATGCATACCTAAATCCTATGTAATGTTCTATGTAAATGCATGTATCTGAAGCCTATGTAATGTTATATGTAAATGCATTAAATAAACCCAATAGGTTTGTTTTGCCTCCAATAAGGATTAATTATATCTTAGTTGGGGTCATGTAAAAGGCCTTGTTTTATTATTACAAATAAAAAGGAAATCAGATAACCCATCCTATACCTGTATATGCTAAGCCCTGTGTTAATCCTGTAAAAAGCTACTGTAGGTGTATATACCCCAAAATGGTTCTTTGCTTTCAGCTACCAGGAATGTGTAATAAAAAGCATATTTACAAATGGTAACTGATAAATGTGGTCTCCTGTGTCTGGCAGACTAACACAGTACCTTAGTGCACAGAGCTTCAGCTACTGAAATTCGTCCTTGATCCTTTAAAGCACAAATGGCCTGACACAACGACCAGCTCTCCAGCGCTTGTGTGTAACTAGTAGGAACAGCCTTCATACCTTCAGCTGTAGAATAACAAGAAAGTCAGCAGAAGCAAATCTAGCCAACATAACAGCATGGAACATTCCCCTTTATGTTGTTTACAAAACCTTAATCAAGCCTATTCTAAAACAAAAAATAAAAAAAAAGCTGTACTGGAGCTATGCTGCTGTCTTCATATTAATGACCTTTAATACACCTGGAAATCTTGCCATTTCACTCATTACTAGCCCTTTTAACCCACATATACTCCGGTCCTATGAAATTTGGTTTAGGAGCTGTACACTCTATTGAGGTGGTCTTAAGTAATGCTGCAAATTGGTAAAATCACAGGATGTTTCTCTATACTCATTCACCTTGATTATAATCTGCATTTCATACTGCTGACCATTCCCTTCTAATGCAAATGCTCCTTGTCTTGGAATCTGCAGTAAAAATGTACCCTGGTTGTTTTCTTACCTTTCTAACAGATTCTACCAAATAAAATCACTCACATTACCATAACCTAGCAAAAAAAAAAATTATATAAATGTTACTAAGCCCGCTACTCTTGTTTTATAAACAGGCTGCAACAGTTATGGAAAGGGTTTTAATTTAAAAATATAGTTGGTTTGTTGGGCTCTTGGACTGATGTCAAGAAAATGCTTTTTCAAATGGTCAGTTTAACCCAAAGCTTCAGAGAGTAAATGGGCAGAGTTTGCTCCTCTTACTCACTCTTGGATTTCACGGAGGCCAGGAAATTCAGACTCAGGTCAGTTTTCTTGTTACTCTTCATGCTAAGAGAACTGGCTGTATTCTCTGCCTCACAAGCAGCCATTAAACTGGCCCAAACAGCTGGGTTATCTGCAAAGAAATGTATATGGTTTTAGAAGGCTTTACTTCCAGTGCCCAGGATTTAAAAAATAATTTCATGGTTAATATTGGCACAATGCTAATACATGTTGGAATAGTGATGTCAAGGTCATTTCATTAATGCACACCAGAGGGCAGCAATGCAACAACTTAAAGAATAATCTAAACCTCTACTCTTTAAAGCTTAAATTGCTCTACAAATGTTAAATCATTGCATAACATTGTGATCAAATAGCAGTTAGTGTAAACTGCCATATCATTCCAGTGTAATTCGCTGGGGAATCCATCATTTTTAGATAGAGAGGATGTATTTTTGGTGCAATTTGCTGTGAGCTCAATTGCTTCTATAAAGTTTTTCTTATCATATCTTTTGGTCATTATATTACATTCTGCCAGTAACAGAATGCAGAAAGGTCCATTTAGCTTGCTAGGATAACCCTGTCTCACCAGATAATACTGGTGATTGCCATTATCATTAACTCTGTAAAACTGCGGCACAAAACCACAAAGCCACAAATAAACTCTTACATAATGTAGTTGGCAGTTCAAGGGAGTTTAACTGGGAGAAAGATCTGGAATGGGACGTGAAAGAAATGAATTTAATGGCAGTAATACAACACCCAGACATCTGTCTAATATAAAGAACATTTATACAATAACTATTACATTAGAAATCCCAGATACCTGGGAAGAAATGAGCTGCTCTTTGCAAAGCATTAAGGGCATTTTTCTTCCGATCTTCAGCTAGGAGAGTTCCGGCTGCCAGTTCATTTACTGCTGCATATAAAAGGGATGTCTGAAGAGAAAAAAGTTACAGTTAAAGTTTCTTAAAACCAAATGGACAAGGGAATAAATAAGAATGTGGTTACAAGAACTGGTCTGTATGTACCTTACCTTTGATTGGTTAATATTGAGTGTATAAGCCACAGTTCCTGCAACCACTCCACCCTAAAATATATATACAAAGAAGATAATATACAGAACAACATCATCTCTGACTGCAACCATTTATCTCCCAACCATAAACCGCATATTATGGAAAGTAAGGCTTTGTAATCTATAAAGAATTAATAATGTAGAACAAAACAGGAAACTGATTGCAGGTATATTTATTTGGAGCAAACACCTGTCTTGAAAATAGCTTGGTTAGATATTTAAAGCGACACATTCCTACAGCTAAAAGGATTTTGACAGTATTAGTAGAGCTGCAGCATCCTGAGTCACCTCTGGCCCAGCGGTACTTACACCCCTCCCAAGATACCAACAAGACTAAAGTTGCCTGAATAAGGAAAGCCAACTGCCCATCATGCTGGGCTAGGGGCAGTATGATGATCCCAAAGGTTTAAGCACTGTTTACATCTGTATTACAGCCTATGAAGGATTGTACCTTCCCCAGCCCAGCATGACCAAGGGTAGCAACTATTCCTCTACATCAGTGGCTCAGTATTGGTAATCAAGGTCCCCCTTGGCTTATGACAGCTCAGGGACACCCTTGCTAGAAAAGAGAAATGCGATCCTTCACACTGAATAATATTTAACTTTGTGAGTTGCTCTTATTAACTGCCTGCAACCAGCATACACATGCTATCCTGAATCCCTGCCACAAAGTATGACAGGAATTCTGTTGATTGCCAGAAAGGTTACAGGAATAGTCACCAGGAAATGGATTCCTCCATACAGGCTTACACACTGCAAGAACCTGCAAGCCAAACCTTTCAATTCTCAATAACATCACAATATTATTTTCTGGTAAATGTACTCACTGATTATTTTCATCATGGTACCATTTAATATTAGTGAGTGTGAATATTGATTTGACATATTGTATTATAAACTGTACTCTGAGTGACACTTTCCCTACAGAGTGTAATTGCAATGCCTGGCTCTTACCTTTGCATTTCTGGGCACGTGCTGAGGAACCAGTCTTGAGAGGAATGCCCACAACTCTGGATTTCCAGGGTGACTAAATGAAACACATTAATGTGAGGCACTAATAACACTTTTATCACAGATTAACTGAATGACCTAGTAGTTCACTATAACCCAGGCATTTCTATAGTGCTGATTCAAGTTAATCACCAGGGGGATTAATCAATGTTGCTAGTTTCAGACAGAGCTTATTTTGTGTTCTTATGTAGGAATAAACATTCATTTTTTTCTTCTATAGATTACGCAATACCCCCCCCCCCCCCCCCCTAGACTGGGGAGACAACTTTCTATACCTCTGATATTTTTGTTACAAGATAACAGAGAAGCATAACCTGCTGTCCATCTAAAGCTCTAAGCATCTCTCAGTGGAGGATCACAGTAGGGTTCATTTATCAACACTGGGCAAACTGGCACTAACCCATGTCAACCAAATGGAATCTGTTGCTCCTCAAAAGCTATTTCTTATTTAGGTTAAAGGAATTTTAAGAGCAAATTGCTATGCAATGAATTAGTAAGAATCCCATAAATTTACTGTGATCAGGATGAATGGAAAGAGAGACTGAGAATTTTAAAGATTTTGTCACTGAAGGCTTCCATGTGTCTATTAAAAATTGAATGCCATGCTATATACATTTTAAGCCTATCGCTGTCATAGGGCCAAAGCTATGGCAAACCAATTTCCATGCAATTCCATGGAAAAACTGACATACCTGTGAATATCCCTGCAGGCTTGCCTCTGCGCAGCCACATTTCTGCCTTGCAGGACATGTATGGCAGAAGTAATGAGGCACCTTTCGTAAACAATGTCTTTAATCTTGACATGCTTGAGAAGCTCATTGAGAGCGGCTGTTGCCAGAGTAACATCACATTTTGCCAGTCCCAGTGCACACAGTGACTGTAGGCTTTCAATGCTTGGCTCCTTTAAAACAGAGCTGGAAGCAGGAAAAACAAATTACAGCCCTTGCATTGGTATTATTAAGAGTTTGTAGACATTTAATAGCTGTAGCTGTTCAGATACGGGTAAAATGCACAGACCTGTGTATAAAAGTATGTGTGTGAGCAACAGAAAGGTGGGAACACTCAGGTAAGTGAAAAGGTTAAAATATGATAATTTTTTGGGCTGTGTGTATTTAGGAGGGGGGGGTTAAAAAAAAAGACATAAAGGAAGTATGGAGTAAGGACTGTTTGTATGGAATGACCTAGCAGATGATTTATAGAAGGTGTGCGTATGCAACAGATTTTGGAGTAAAATAATGTGTGAATTTGTAAATGAGAGAACATTAAATGTTGGAACTAGGATCATTATGGCTCATAAAATCTGTAAGGTAGATGTGACTTTATTTAGGGAATGAGTGGGGAAATAAACAAATTGTATATACAATTGGCTTTCTGAGGTGACATAAGTGCAGACAAAGGCCTTCCCACTGGCTAGATAACATCATTGACAGTATATATATTATATCACAGACCACTTACAGAAATGGTATACCAGCATAAAGCACTTACCATTTGAAAAGCAGAGTCTTGGCTGAATCTAATTCACCTCGATTGTATTCAATTATTGCCAGGGCAGTGAGAATATGTGCTTTCTCTTGCTCTGACTTGGCAACAGATAACGCCTGCTTGTAAGCTTATCATATCCAGGCAAACCGCATAAAAAAAAGAAGAAAAACATTTTCTATTCAGTGCATTGCTTAGTAATGCAAATATCACATTAAATAGGCATGTATCCTGGCAGTGGGCCAGCTGGTTGAGCTTTATCCTAAAGGGTATTCCATTAAATTACAGGATGGTCCTATCATTTTAAATGCTGTTCATGTGGTTACAGTGGAAGTGAATTAATTATAGGGCTTTCAGAGTGATTAATATAGAATCATATTTTTGTATAGTTTGAAAAAGAGCACATATTCTTTATATTTACCACATTATCTTATAAAAGTACAAATTAGTTACCTTTCATGCTTTCTTGTAAAAGTCCCTTTTTGAAGTATGCAAGGGCAATGCCGGTGAGATCATCAAAGTCGCTCATAGGGGTGGACAAGTAGGTTTGGATGGCCTCTTGGTACTGCCCTACAGCGCTGGGGAATAGGAATGTCCCTTTGATGTTAGAAATGCTTTAAACTTCAATCTGCATGTGGCCAAATCTACAAACATTATTTTAAACCCAGCTTACACACTATCTGTGGGCCACCTACTAGGACCTACTAGGATAAACAGAGCCCTATAATTGAAGAATTATCCTCACAACTAGGGCAAAAATTAACCTTTAAAGCCCCTAGAAGGTGTTCAAAAGAGGCAGCTCATTAATGATAGATTTCTGGTTAATAATAATGACAGCTTATTAATTTTACAGCAAAGAAAAGTAAAATATACAGCATAGACCTAAGTAAATCCTGTGTCTGGTATATCAAGCCTATTTTACAGATGTTCTGCCTATTGGTTAAATATTAACATTTAATATATTTAACAGTAGTAGTAGTAAAAATTCAAATAACCACATAGATCTTTTTTTTTTTTTTTTTTTTACAATGTTCTTGGTCACTGTGTTATAAGAATAAGGTAAAGCGGCTCCTAATAATTTAAAAGCTTATTTTCCTGTGCAATCAACAATGTATGAGCCGAAGGAGTGGTAGAAGAGAGTATTCCTGCAGTGTTAGGAATAAAGCTTAATGTTTCCCTCTACATCCACAATGACTGCTTACTCTGTTTAATAAAACATAAAGAAATAACATTTATGTGATTAAAGAGAACCTGTCACCCTAAGAAATCATTCCAAATCATTTTCTATTGTATTGAGCAAAATGAACATTACTTACACTATATAAATGACTGAAATTTTGTGTCCTTCATTATTAGAATTCACAATCACAGCAAGCATGCAGGCGCCATTTTGTGGGCACTGTTATAAATTTTGTGTCATCCCAAAATCTTCTGTATGCGCCAGAATAGGGGACCTAATACCCATTCCCATGATGCACAATTATAGGCCATGAGGAGGGAATGGGACTGAGGAAGTGCTGAATTGAAAGTAAAAGTACTTGACTGTCCCACCTGTATGCCTGCGGCACATTTAAATAGGTATCGATGTTTTAATAATTTATTTTTAAAAAACCTAGTCTTCGTGATTAATTTGCAAAGGTCTTTTATTATAAAGCTTTTTATTTGTGGGTGACAGAACCTCTTTAGGCGAAAGTCCCCTTAAGTGAAAGTTGTCAAAATGTGTTATTTTAAAAATCTAAAGATCCTTTAGTCCACAAATAAGTATGAGTACCACAATTTGAAAGTGCTTTAAGGAAAGCAAGTTCTCCTTACCAGAGTGATCGTCCATAATGTTGAAGAGCAGAGTTAGAGCTTTCTTTGTCTTCTTTCTCTTGGAGAATAAAAACCGCTCTTAAAGTTAAAAATAAAAAATAATAAGGTAATAAGCAAAAAAAAAAAAGTGTTTAATGATGCTTACATGATATTTATGAAGCAATATGCATAATGGTGTCACAAGGCTGAAGCAGGAAGACAGGAAAGGCAGGAATAGCATTACCTACGGTAACATTCACTCGCTTGCTTTTTCAGGTTTAGGTGCTCATTTAAATATCCCAGCATTTCAAAAGCAGTCCAATCATTTTGGATCCTTTCTGTTAAATAGGAAAGAATAAACTAAGAGGGTACTATGCCTGTTCCATGAAAGAGAATATAATATAAATCATAACACATATGCCACAGCATAGTTGTATAAATATACCTGTATACTTGCTTAAAGCAAGATGAGCAGCAGTGATAGCGTTCATCTGCACAATGTTATAGCAGTACAGCTCTGTATTCCTGTTGCTTTTATCTTGAAGGGTTGTACAGACCCAGTGGCCATATCCTTTTGCTCCCTCAACCTGTGACATAACACACCATGATGAAATTAACCCTTGCTGAAATGCACTTTCTAATATAACGTACACAACTCTAAATCTTCCTGCTTTTAACCTTGAATTCCAGACTGTATTTAACATTTTCTGCCTCATGCGCCCTGTATGAAAATTTTCCAAGGATTCTCTTGCAAGCTTTAACACATTAACCAATACTAAAATTAACTTTTATTAAGTTATTAAACGCCAATTTATTTATTTTTTTTCAACTTCAGTGAATTATTTGCTTTTCTGTTCTCTTTCCAGCTTTCAAATGAGGGTTGCTGACCCCAGCAGCCACTAAACTTTTGCTTTTTGAAGCCACAATTTTATTATTTTTGTTACTTTGTTTTACTTATATTTTAATTCAGTCACCCTGCTATTCATATTCCAGCTTCTCATTCAAACCACTGCTTGGGGTAGTTTGGACCAGATAGCTGCTAAGATCCCAAACTGGAATCAACCAATAGCTAAAAGATTAAAAAAAATATTGCAAATTGTCTTTGAATAGCACTTTCTACATCATACTAAAAGATTTTTCATGTAAACATTTTTTTGTGATTTATTAAGCGTAAAAACCACGCAAAACACTAATACAAAACTCTGCCATCTAAAAGCTGTCAAGGTCATGTAGAAGTCAATGAGAGTTGTCCTAGGCAAACTGTAACAATTTTTATTTGATTCATAGTTTTAGAGGTTTTTGTTTGTTTGTAAGTACACGCATATTAAAATGGTCTGGACACCCATGTGCTGAGTGTTTTCAATAGCTTCTCTCTGAAACAGCGATTTGGCTACATGGGCAATTGACATGTAAAGCAGAAGGAGCTATGACACAGCAGTAGGACCACTTTTCTTCACCAAATTATAGAAAAGCCTCTCCTTTCAAAATCTTGGAGGGCTGCTAAGCCCAACTGTTTCTGCTCCACTTGAAATCCAGTTGGTACTCACATGCATATTGAGTTCAGTTGTATGTCTGAATAGATCCATGGTTTCATGGCTCCCAACTGTTTCTGCTATTAAAGCCTAGTAGAAAAGACAAAATTATTAATTGATTTTAAAGCAATGATGCCCAAATAACAAAGGGTATAATATGACTACTGTGTCACCTGTGGCCCCCATGCTCGGGCATCTGCCAGAAGCCTTTCTGTGAAGCTCACTTTTTATGAGCTGCCCTTTAAAGCCTTAAGTTGAATGATTTCACAGTAGTTCTCTTAAGGGCTCTGGCACACGGGGAGATTAGTCGCCCGCAACAAACCTCCCTGTTCGCGGGCGACTAATCTCCCCGAGTTGACATCAGAAAGCCATCAGTTGCCATCCCACCAGCGAACATGTAAGTCGCCGCTGGGATGGCACACGCGGTGGCTCAATTTTGACAAATCGACAAAAATGCCTTGCGAGGCAACTTCGGCGATTTGCCGAAATTGCCTGCGCAGCGTGTACCATCCCACCGGCGACTTACATGTTCGCCGGTGGGATGGTAGTTCGGGGAGATTAGTCGCCCGTGACAAGGGAGCTTTGTCGCGGGCGACTAATCTCCCCGTGTGCCAGAGCCCTAAACTGTGGAGTCAGGATCTGACAGTCACAAACTCTCCAACATTAAACCCCCAACTGTGACAGTAATTGCACTTGGTCTATAGTGAATTACTTTAATATTTAATGGCATTTTAAGGCTGTTTTTTAATTACATAACCGATTAATTCCTTTTGGAACTCTTCCTTGCTGGTTATATTTATTAGTCCATGCAGAATACTGGCAGTATTAAAGAACATGTAAACCCCTACAAAACATTAGGGATGCACCAAATCCAGGATTCATATCATTGGGGATGCACCAAATCCAGGATTAGGTTTGGGATTTCGCCAAAACACTCCCTTTTTCAGCAGGATCTGGCAAAATCCATGTTCCTGGCCGAACCAAATTCGAAGAATCATGTGAATTTATGTCACATACACATGGAAACTGGAATTTTTTCACCACACTTGGTTAACAAGTGAACACCTCTTTGAATTCTTTTAATACCTGCCACTCCACTTTCTAAAGGGTAAATGGTAAAGCTGCAGCATCCTCTTAATCCTTCTCCTCATGTAACCCATTCAGCCCCCTCCCTTAGGAACTTACCTTGGCTGTTGGCTACTGGACATGCTCACTTCCAAGCTAAGGCAGTTAAGCTTCGCAGATCAGATCAGATCACCCCCCCCCCCTTCAGTGAAGAAGCCAGTTAAGAAATGGCATTTCTTGTTCCCATAAAAACTCTTCTCTAGCTGTCTTCCCCTATTTTTCTCTTCTAACCTCCTCTCCTGAGCTCAGCTTTATGATTATGGTGCTCAATCAAAGCAAAACTTTTAATAAAAGTAATTTCTGTCTGTGTATGCCTGCATTTTTCATTGCATGAACTTTACAGCACACACGTGCTGTTTGCAGATGTAAATGTCACTGATGATGCCAGAGGAAAAATGGCCACTGAGTGAAAGCTGCTATTTGATTTAGGAAAATGTGATTGTGCTGGCAAACAGAGGGGCTATATGTGTCACGGTCGGTATCCCAAAACTCAGAACAGTTCCCAAGGGCCTGGTCTCGGCTCACGCTTCTGCCTATAACCGCCGCCTTTCACGTCGGGAGGAGCCCTTCGCTACTCGGATGCCGCCAGGTCTTACAGTGAGGAGCCCAAGGAAAGAGTTCTGAGCAGGCAAGGGGACCAGAACCGTGCTACAGGGAGAAGGGGCACAAGAGGACACAGTCGGAGGTCAGGCCGGGGTCAGCAACGTTCAGAGAGTACAGTACCAAATCAGAGTCCAAAAGAGTAGTCAGAGGTCAAGCCGGGGTCAACAACAATCAGGCAGTGCAGTACCAAACAGAATCCGGAAGAGAAGTCAAAATTCAGGCAAAGGTCGGTTCAGGCAGCAGTACAGGAAGGTCAAGGACAGGCAGGGGTCAAAACAGATCAGAAGAACAGGAATCACACACCCAGGAACTCACAGGAGAAAGACCTACATTGGGCAATGATTCTGCTACAGGAAACGCTTTATATATTCAAATTTTGCGCCATAGTGACGTCACACGCCAAGAAGGACCATTGACGCAAGTGCACATGCGCGCGCAACCAGGAAGAGGAACGTGCATGCGTGCGCGTCAAAAGGATGGAGAAGGTGCGCGCACGCGCCTAGAGGATGCAGCTGGCGGGCGTCCCCGCACGGGAAGCGGCGGGCGTCCCCGCCGACCCCCAGGTACCCTCACAATATGTAGTACAAATGATGAAGTTTGGGTGGGGGAGATGTGCCCATATATTTGCTTTGTATAAGTCAGCTTCTAATTTCATAACTTCTTAAGGGGGCACCCGGCTTTTCAGGCCTAGCAAGCCATTTCATGTCTTCAGACCTTACACAAGTGGATCAACAGGAAAGTTACCCAAACTTTGTAATTTGACTAGAGGCGCCCAGATATTTTAACCACTTAAGTGTTAATGAAAGCCTGTGTGTGTGTCTCATTCATCATTAGCTAAGAGATTAAGGATATAATATTTGTTTAATGCAAACGCTAAATGAATTGAAATCTTACCTGACCAATCCAGCATCTTACATATAATGGGTCAAGAGACTGCGCAACTCTGAATGCTTGATGGCTTAGCTTGAAAATGAAACAAAAGTTTAAAAAAAACATATATTAGTACTATATAATTGTCTTTATATATATCATAACTTCCCATTTTATGCAGTACAAAGAGACTCTATAATATAATTATGTTTTTTGTATCTGAGACCCAAGACTTTGCCAAATACACTAAGCGGACACATAGAATAACCACCCATCCAAGTTCATGCAGGGGCACAGGACTCATTTGTCACAAAGACTGGAAACACAGCATAGATGTCATAGCAAAGTCCATGTGATGTCAGCACACTGGGCGAGATGCCATATCTAATAAAAGGTACTAAGTTTGCCTAGGAGCAGTAACCCACAGCAACTAATAAGGTATTTGCTTATAGGTGGGTTAATGCTCCTGGACAAATGTAGCGCCGTATATTACATAACCCCATTGGTGTTTCAATACTTACACCTGTGGCAATGGTAAATGAGCCCAAGAATCTATTGCTTCTGTATTAGAACTTACCTCAATATTTCCATTCACCGAATACAAAGCACCAAGGTTTGTCCAAGCAATCACATTCTAGAGAAATCAGATAAAGCAGATAAATAAAATTGTGTAAATGTACCTATATACTAACAAAGGCTGTGCAGAGACATACTCACATTTTGCTCGCAGTGGATTGATTTGATGAATGCATGTTGTGCCAGAGCATTATTGCCAATACCTGGAAATCAAGGTTTCATCAGTAACATTCCCTGTGACACATTACAAGCCACACTAATCCTATGATATTTAATACTTATAACACTAATGATTTTCTTCAAAGCTGCTTACTGACAGGCCCCTTCACTCTTTGGGAAATTGAGACCAACCACAGGAGGAAGTAATTGAGAAAAAAGAAAAGGTTCCTTGGGTGTGCATACAGCATGCGTTCAATATGTTTTTCTTTGCAAACAGATGTTCGATTAAGCTTGGAACAAAATAAACTGCTGATCAATAATGTCACGAACACTGATGGATAAAATAAGCTTTTTTTTTTTTTTAAACAAGTGTTAGAAGGTACACTTTTTCAGTGGTGTAATGACAGAGGAAGCAGACCCCACGGTCAGGGGGGTCCTGATGGACAGACCTCAGGGTCTGCTTCCTCTATAGCTTTAATGAACCCTCCCCACCACTCGCCTACCCGAGAGCTAGTGGGTGAGGTGGTGGGATGTGGGTGAGAGGAGGGGGGTGAGTTAGGACATTAGGGGTGGGCAGGGAGCGGGACCAGGCAGGTGCAGAAAGGGATGAACAGGTAGGTTGAGTTGCGTGACAGGCCCCTCCACTGCCTGTCAACAAAGTGTTTTTTTTTACCAGCAGGACCTAGGGGGTAATTTATAAACTTCAAGCAGCGCATATTTATTGGCATATGGTTGCTTTTCATACTTTCCCCTAAAAATATTGCACTGCTGTGCCAGTTTTTCTTCTTTGTAATCACGGTGGGATGCACATTGCGCACAAGTATTTGCATTGTGAACAATTATGCTTTTGGCACGATTGTAAAATAACATTTGCAAACCTCTTGCCTTTTATTTGTTAGTTGCAAATAGCGACTGCTAGTTTTTTAGTTCTTTTTTCTCATTAACCTTTACCCCATCTTTAAGCAGGTCTTAAAAACATTCACAACATAAATGTTTAGTGAACAGTATTTTAATATGATAGCAGCGCATTTGTGAGGTTTTTTGTACTTCGAATAAACTCACAATTTAAAAAAAGCAAATGTTTGCTTATTTATTAAACAATGCAAATATGAAAAACTTGATTGAATAAAATTGTTGGAAAAATAACTTGAATACCTCGAATCTGTGAGTTCAAAAAAAAGTTCAAGCTCAAAAAAAATTTGACTAAATCATTTAAATTTTGCCTAGAATAGCTCCCGTTGACGTCTGTGTGATATTGCAAACTTTAGAATGTTGAAGGTTCATATTCAAACTTGAGTTGAAGTTATAATTCAAGTTTGGGAGTTTTAGCACAAAAAAAACCTTGAATGGCGGTAAACTCTATGGGGCTTCATAAAATCAGCCCTATTGAGTGTTATTTGTTTTTTTCAATCTGGTCTGTAAGGCAAACAGATACTTAAAGTCCCACACAATCTAAATCTGTCACAAATTTGATAAAACAATGTTTGTTACTGGAAAACTGGAAGGGGCTGCCTACCTTTGGAACAAGAGATCACACCAAGCGCATTCCAAAAGAGATGATTTTTACTTTCCATCATTACAGCTTTCTTGGTACACTACGGAGGGAGAACATATACTGACAAGAGAAGGCATATGTTTGGCACTATTCCATATAAATTTAAAGTGGCACAGCTGCACACACATAGCTTGGCAATCTAATCTAAACACTTGAAGGACTGAACATTGAAGAATCGAGGGCAGAAGAGTAATTTTCACAATTGTTACCAAAATCAAACAGGGAAAACAAATCATGATTAAAATATCATACAAAATGCATTTGAATTAGTTCCATTAATATTACATTAGATGAAAGGCTTACTGTGAACAGCAAAGTGCATCAAAAGAACATATATATTTTTTAGTTTGAAGCTACTCTATCAGTAATGAACCTAAGGTGCCACTAGTGAATATATGTGCTATATATGTGCTATATGTGCAGATGTATGTACTTTTGGCAAGGGTGCCGTTTCAGTTCAGTGAATAAGTAAATACAGGGTTTTCTCTGAGAGTGCTGAATACAACCTTTTTAAAGGGATACAGTCGTGATGTTTATTTTGTACTTTTAAAGGAGAAGGAAAGGTAAAAACTAAGTAAGCTTTATCAGAAAGGTAAATACAGCCATAAGCACTCACAGAAAAGCTGCACTGAGTCCACTATCCAAAGAAACACAAGATTTCTTGTCTCCTTTTTTGTATACATGTTCTTTGGGTTTCTGACTTCCTCTCTCAGAAAAATCCTTCATTCCTGGGGCCAGAATCTGTCCAGTTCTCTTCTCTCTCCTGATAACCCCTCCCACAAGAATGCTAAGAACTCCCTCTGCTCTGCCTAAGGAATGTGTTATCTGAGCTATAACTTAGAGCTATACAGCAGGAAGCTATGAAGACCAAACTAAAATGGCAGCTGCAATCGTAAGCAGAGAAAGCTTCTAGGGCTCTTTACTCAGGTATGGTAATGCTTTCTGCAGAATAAATATAGTGTTCTAGGTGGCACTAATGTGGCAAATCTCTTGGTAGTAAAATGCCAAAATGACTTTCCTTCTCCTTTAATTTCTAAATTACACTGTTAACATAGCAAATAATTCACTCTACCATTTATAATTTTATTCTTGAACCATCAAATTTATTTTTTTTAATTGGTAATTGTGCCTAATTCTGAGCTTTCAGAAGGAGCCAGAACTGCTTTCAGATTGTTTCTCCTACTCCCATGTAACTGCAGTCACAAGCTGGACTTGGATTTCTTACTTTTGAGAGCTATTATGATATTTACTTGGAGCTGCTATCTTCCCATTGTTCTGCTGATTGGCTGCTGGGGGTGAGAGGGAGAGGGGTGATATCACTCCAATTTGCAGCTCAGCAGTAAAGTGTGACTGAAGTATATCAGAGCACCCTATATGTGGCACCTGGTAAATAAGGAATATGGCTAGCCCCTTTTGACATTTCATAATTAAATATAAAAAGAAATCTGGTTTTAAAAAACAGATTTCAATGCAGGATTCTGCTGGAGAAGCTCTATTAACTCATGCGTAAATACATATTTTCCCATGAAAGTATTTCTTTAATGCACTTGGCATTCATATAAAATTAACTGTGGACATGATGCCAGCTCACAGCAAATGTATTCACAAACTATAACAATAAACAGAGGAAGCACCACTTTCTGACACCAGAATGTGCTGTGTTTATGAGCAGTCTGCCCATAAAGTACATATAAGCCTAAGGATTCCTTGCAGGACTTGGATTCCTCAGAATTTACTTTACAGCGCTAATTTATGCTTACATGTCAATAGTTTGGAAATAATTCTCAAAAAAGTGTTAATATGAAAATGGAATTCAACTTGGCTATTAGGCTACACTCCTTTAGGTAGACTGAAGATACAGCAAACACAATTTACATTTAATCCTTTGTGAATGCATTTTTAGTACAGGTATGGGATCCGTTATCCGAGAAATTTCCGAAATAAAGGACTCCATTATAAGCAAATAATTCTAATTCTATCTATTTATATTAGTTGTATAAAAATGAATAGTAGTAGAGCCAAAAAATGTATATGGTTTCATTGTATTTTTTTCACTTATAAATCAGCATTTCTGATATACAGGCTACATCACAAGTTTTATATTTAGGCAAACACTGTTGAACTGGGTGACAAAATCTAAATATTTTACATGTTTTAAGCAGTGACGTGATAGGAAGGTTTGAAATCAGATGAAACCAGGTAAAGAAAAGAAACAGCAAAGCATACAGCACACCCCACATAAAACCTTACCTGTTGGGATTTTTCTAATAACTCACTGGCATTACTGCTATCATTACCCATCATGTGCTGGGCCTGGTAATAATAATTGATGCCAAGGTCACACCAGAGATTTGCTATGGACTGAATCCGTAATGCGCGGCCATAACACCTGTAAAATCAATTTGTTATTCAGACCCTATAGTATCAATTTCAAATCTTAATTATTAAAACAGTACCAGCTAAAACAGTATGTTAAATGTTAAAATAGAAATGTAATTCAACCAAATGCATAGCTGATAATTTCCCTTATAGGGAGTTTGCCAAATCTGCATTATCTAAACATTCCAGGTATTAAAGCCCTTGGCAAAGAGTTTTCATACTAGGGATGCACCGAATCCTGCATTCTGCCGAGCCAAATCCTAATTAGCATAAATTAGCGTATGTTAATTAGCATTTGGAAAGGGTTAAATGGTAGGGGGATACATTTTTCATTGCATGCGGCAACTTTTAACCCTTCCCGTTTTCTAATTAGCATACGCTAATTAGGATTCAGATTCGGTTAGGGATTCAGCAAAATCCGTCACAGTGGGTTCGGGCGAACCCAAAAAAGTGGGTTCTGTGCATCCCTATTTCATACCATTAAAGGACCAGTAACATCAAAAAGTAAAAATGTTCTTTTTTACATTTAAAGTTTATATCTATTGGCAGAGACGCTACAACCAAACTCTCTCTTGGCCACAACTGTTCCATTTTATAAGAGAGAGATATTTATTCCATAGTTCTGCACAGATACATTTGACCCATGTTTATCTTCCTGTGTAAAATATAATTCCATTGTATTCTACACAGCTCACCTGGCAGGGTACAGAAGGCTCTGTTTGGCATTATACTTGGTTTTTATGCAAGCAAAGCTTGCCTCCTTACCAGAAATTAAAAAGTGAGCACCTGCTTTAAGGCCATGGGGAGCAACATCCAAGGGGTTGGTGAGAAACATGTATCTCACGAGCCACTGGTTGGGGATCACTGAGATAGCTTTTCAGTGTCTTACGGGCAGCAAAACATTTGTATCACATGGAAAAGCACTGGAAACAGGTTTCTCCTGCATTTGTCGTTGATTACACAATAAAAATGTTTTGCCGCCAGCAAAAACACTGACACCAATGAAAAGGTATTTTCGGACATTTTGTTGCATGCACTTGCAAATAAGCTACTTATTCAGTAGGAATGGCAGCCTCCATGGATACATAGCAGCTTATCTATAATATTATATTTGGGTTTCTGAAGCAAAGACACAAAGGCAACAGTACATAATATTTTAATAACTATAAAACACTTTTCTCTATTAATGTTACTTTTCCTTTAAATAAAGAACATTCATTCAAGGTTAATTTATGCCGAAATATTGAAAATTCAAGAGGCTTCACAAACTTTTACACACAAGTATATTACAACCTGGTTAATCAATGTTCCCCTATCCTATACCCCCTCCCTTTTTGATTCATATATGTTTTTTCACTGATTTACTTTTTTATTGTATATTTGTGACTGACGACAAATGTATGAACAACGATATAAAATGCCATGTTTATTTTTGTAAATGAAACAAAAAAAAATAAAAATTATAAGTTACAAAAAAAAAAGTATATTACAAGTGCTGTTATAAAATAAAGGAAGGGAAATGTAACCATTCTTTGATATGATAAACAATGTGTAGTTGGAAATATAAAATGGCATACCTTCCTCCTAGTGCCAAAACTTCAGGTTTGCTTAAGAGTTGCCGTTCCACATCCTTACCAAGCAGCATACCCAGGACATTTACTTTGACACTGGAATGTGTGACAGCATGTACCCAAGTACATGCATCTCCAAGGAGCTTCCACAGGCACAATAAGTCAGGGCGATGCTGGATAGCCCTGAAAATCAATCAAGTGAAATAAAACTGTAGTTATATATGTTGCCAAATTGTTACACAAATGCCCATAAAACAGTGTTAAAGGAGAACTAAAGCTTAACTAAAGAGGTAGGCTAGAAATGTTGTACATTATGTTTTGAGCTTCTGTACCAGCCCAAGGAAACCACAGCCCTTTAGCAGGGAAGATCTGTTCCTCCAAAGATGGCTCCCCATCTTCTTTTCTGCTGATTCACTCACAATATACTGTTTATAAAGAATAGAAATGTAACAGTAAAAGAATGATTAGTAATTAATTTGGATTCAATGACGAGGTACTGCAGAAATACTGTATCAGTAGTTAGTGTCCCTCTAGACTTAATTCCCCCACAATGACTTGTATGCTTCTGTAATTCTCCTTCACGGATGACAGACTCATATATGAATATGGGAGGAACTATGACAGCCGGACTCTTGGCTGGCATGGAATGGACAACTGCAAAATTGTATCAACACTAACTGGATTCCATTGCACCTATATGCAGATTAACTTGTCATGAAAAATGTAAAATGTTTAGCTTACAAACAGAAAACATGTAAACACTCTTTGAAATATGAGAGCACTCGTGTTTTACTCAGCAACATAAGGAGAACTAAAGGGATGCCAAAATATAAGGGAACAACCCCCCCACCACCACCAACCTGCTGCAATTTTCTTACTCTTCTGTGTTCTTTCCTGCAGCCCAATACAAGCACATGCACAGTGTAAAAAAGCTTTTTTGATTATAATCACTGGGGGTGCCTAACATTTTGTTATACCTTTTGTTCTCCTTTAAAGTCCCTTTTAACTATCCTCTGAAAACTGTGGTACCTTACCTTTTATATGACAAACAAGTCATTTAGAGATGAATGCTATTCTGCAATACCTTTACGTAATTCAAACCAAGTTCTACTATCCTAGCCATTAATGTAAGTTTTTTCTATAGGATCAAGTCAGACCAAGATCTACTAACCTAGCCAGAAATTCAAGAGCTTTTTCTATAGCATCAACAGCCTTTAAATCCAAGAAGTCTGAAAAAGCACTTTTGGCAAGCATCAGATGGCACTCTCCCAGGCCTGAAAGAAAACAAACAACATTACAACATTTTCTTAGGACTGTTTTGAGAAAGTGAAACAAGAAAAGTGTCAGCTAAGGGGTCATAAAAATGTAATTTTTAATTTCAGCCTTTTGGTCCCTGTTATGAAACCTCTTTAAGACAGTCATCAACTATACAAGTCATACTTCATTTTGAAACCTCCTTAGAGATGAATGCTCTTCTGCAATACCTTTAAGTGCAGGAACATAGTCACCAGACTTCCTTATAATTTGCTGATATTCATTGATTGCCTCTTTGTAGGTTCCCAGGATTTGTTTGATGGAAGCTATCTTATATAAGCTGTATATGGAGTCAGGGTTTAGTTCACTCGCTTTCATGAAGGATTTTAGGGCTGTTGTGTACCCTCCTCTGCTCAGATAGGCCTCTCCTAAACACTCCCAGCAGTTGGAATCCTTTGGATCTGCTCGCAGGGCAGCATGCAAGCTGAATAAAAGAAGAAAGGAGAAACAAAGACATGTGAACAGAAAGGCCTGAGAATCTACTTATTTTGTGCACAAATGCTATTAATCAAAGACAGATTTACAAATTTTTCAAAGTTGAGCCAAACCTTAAATTCATAATAGTAAGCTTTGCCTAATTTGCAACTAAAATTTTCACATAATTACTAGCCCACCTATTATTATATAACAATAGCGTTAAAGGGATTTTAGACATAAAATGGAAAAGAGATTTTTTTTTCTACATTACCTTAGCAACAGTCACTATTTTGGGAACCCTCATTATCATGATTGCCTATAGAAAAGGTTTAAATGCTGACCTGAAGGAACAGTTTATACAAAAACATTTATCAGCAACTGTAGCCCTCCCACGTACTGCTTTAATATAATAAAGGGTCAACAGAAATTCACTGATTGTATGGGGAAATAATCAGGACTGGCGCAAGCTTCAGAAAACCATAATGGCACTTCATTAAACTACAACCTATTTCAGGAAGCACAAAACCATTCGGGAACACTCTTCAAATGTGCCGCTGAGATAAAAAACAAACAGGTCAGCACTCCTGCTGTTGGCACACTGAAACAGATGACCAAAATGTAACACTATAACACCAAACAATACCCAAACAAAAAACAGGCTTGAGTGTTAAGGATTCAAAACAAACAGAAGGTAAAAACATATAACAAAAGGTGAAGCAGAATATGGTTCCATCTGTAAAGATATAACGAGGTGATGATGACGATAAACATTCAGATGTGAGAACTCCTGCACAGCAGTGTCTTCTTTCTATTAAAAGAGTCATAAACTGGAAAAACATGGTTTGCTACATGTATATTTTCCAATTGTATGCATGCTAAAGTTTTGAAATGTAAAAACTAAATATAAAAAAATCTGTTTGTGTTTTTGAAAAATGGAATTCAATGCAGGATTCTGCTGGAGAAGCTCTATTAACTGATGTGTTTGGAAAAAAAAACATGTTTTCCCATGACAATATTCCTTTAACAATATTTGGCCAGACTGTGCAGATATATAACAGGCAGGTTTAAATATCCAATTGTAAAAGACCATTGGAAAAATCTGCACTGGGCAGTTCTTTCCAGACACGTCTGCACAGGTCCCCTATTGTGGTCCAACTGCTGCTCTTAATAATTTTATTAGCTTGATTGGTCCAGCAAGTGCGTGGCCAACCTCCACGCTATAGTGAGTTCAACAAAATGTTGGAACAAAAGTAATTTAGGAGGACTGTATCTTTTAAATACACCAAGGGCTATCAGAATCATTAAACTGATATTTATCTTATTAAATCTTTGTTTATATTTTTAATCAGACACATAAACAAAGAACCTTTTAGCCAATATAAAACTTACTCAGACACTGATTTGGAATGCTGACCAACTCTCAAATAAAACAGACCTCTTCGAAGCCAGGCCCATTTAGCTGATCCTGCATTTGCTCTTTCTGTCACACTTGTTAAAATAGCTAAAGCCACGTCCTGTAAACACATGAAACAAATACAGACAATCTATTTATCAACTGGAATAATAAATATTTGGAGTCAGACATAGAGCAATTTATTGTTAAGTCTCTTGGAAACAAGGGGCAGTACAAGTGGACTTTATTACAATGGGCTCTATTATCTGGAAAACCATTATTACAAAAGCTTTATTATTGCCTATTGAGGCAAACAATTTGTATTTTTTACATATTTTGTTTTTTCTCTATAGTAATAAAAAAGTACAATTTACAAAAACCAGTTTATTTTATGTTAAAATGCTTTTTAGAATGGTTACTGACTGCTTCAAATAACAGGAAAGAGACCTTTATCTCAAAAAACCCAGTTCCTAAGCATTCCAGATAATAGATCCCATACCAGTATAAATAGGAATATGGCATTCCAGACACCAATTTCTTATTTGGACATATCAAACACTGCATTTGTAAAGACCATTATAGCTCAGTAAACCATTGTGGCTGTTGAGTGATGCTCTTTATCTTCATATGTTGCATTAAGTGCACTGAAAATGTAATATAGAATCAATAAATATAAAATGTCTGATTAGCATTGCTCTCTTTTAAGAAGCCCATGCACTAAAAGACTAAGCACAATGACCATAAGGTTTTACACAAAACAAATTCTGTAGATTTCTGCATCCTGATCACAAAAGTTTTTTTTATTCTTTAAAAATACTTACTGTGACAGTGGGTGCCTAGAGCAAAGGCCAGTACAGACTGCCTTTTCTGCCAGGATAAAAGGTTGCCTTGTTTCTATTAAGTGTGTCAGAGGAATAGCTGCATTCAAAAATAGAGCTAGAAGTATCTCTTTGGAAAGCCTGCAGTGCTTCAAAATGATTACCGCTATTAAGTGGGGGATCATCAAGAAATAAAACCAAGCAAACAATTTTAAAGGCACTTCGGGTCCATCATTGCAGAAAAATCTTCAGGAGACCAAAAAGAAAGCCATGGGCTTTTTTTTAATGTTTTTTTAATATAACATTAAAGTGGGTGGTAAAAAGGATGAAAATATTAATATTATATTAACCCCTTGGCTGCAAAAATTCAGGTTGTGGAACTGTACCAAATCATAGTACATAGCATTGATGGTATTCTGCACTGGGATCCTAAGGTCTATTCCAAACATGGGCCTATCAGCATTTAGTATGTGTGTAGTATGTGTTTATTTGTTGTAAGTTTCATTGGACCAGGGACTGATGCGAATGACACTTCATGTGTAACATTGCTTTACTGCATAAAAAAATCATAATCATAAAATCAAATAATAGTAGCCATCAAGGGAATGCTTCCATCAAACCATTCAAGTCTTCAGGATTTTTATGGGATTAAATCAGCCATTTACTATAAACATTTTCTCTTTCTAGCCATAAATGTTAATGTTCCTTTTAACATGACTGTAGCTACTTTTACTTGTTGTGTATGGTTTTAATCTGTAAAGATCTAATCATAGCAAGTATACTTGGTCAAAACATGAAAATTACCCTCAAACATATTAATAGCACCATATTGGCTTCTCATGCTCAAGCTGTTCAAAGAAAAATACATTACCATATCTCCTAGTTCCATGCTCAGATCAACTGCGGCTGCACCAGCTTCACCATCCGAGCCATCAATTTCGAAAGCTTTTTTGTAGCAGCCGCGAGCTCGGCTTTTATCACCAACTACTTGACTGTAATAATGTCCCAAATAATAAAATGCTTTAGACATAAAAGGGTCCATTTTGGCAGCCTAGAAAACAAAGGAAAACATAGGAGGGTAATGTATCAATGGGAGAGTTTGATTCTTTTCTCAATTCAAGTTTTTTTTTCTCTTAAAAAATCTGAATTCGAGTTATGATTCGAAAACTCGACTGACTGATATTTATTAGATGCAAAAACTACCCTAAAAAAAAGGTTAAAATTTGAGTAATTTAAAAGCTTGTGAATCTCTATAGAAGTCAATGGGAGCTGTCATAGGCAAAGGCCGTATTGTTAAATTTTTCAAGTTTTTCAAGCTTGTAAATTCAAAAATTTTGAGATAATAAGTTTATTTATTCATTTGAGTTTGCCTTATTAATGAACAAGTGACCATTCAAAATGCGAGTTTATTCTATTTAGAAAAACAAACTTGAATTCATAAACTCGAAAAACTGATAAATGTGAGGAAGTAAGTTAGTACAGTAGTGCTAAAACCTTTGGTTCTAAAAGACTTTTTTTTTTTAAAGTTACTTATATTAACAAAAAAATGTAAATCATGAGTTGGAGAATGGCTGCCAGAAGCAATTTGCTCAGCATCCAATCTGGAAAACCTATAGGCCATTAAAGTTCAGCCTTGCTTTAGAGAGATGTATTTTTCCATATAAAGTAATGAATGGGAAGAGATCACAAATATAACTTTTGATTTTTTTCTGTTAAGCAATAAAGCTAATTGAAAAATTAAGCAAATTATATTCCACTAAAACAGGAATTTAAAATTACCACTATTTAACTGTTAGTGAAGAATTCTGCCCATTAGATCTGGCAGGTATGATTTCTGACAATACAAAAATCTTATGAGTACAGGGTAGTAGGATACAGTCTTTTGGTATTACAAAAAGTACCTTCAAAAACTGGGTCACGGCTTTTGTTTTATCTCTCCTTGTCTCTTTGCTCATAAACCAATAAGTCAATCCCAGATAATACTGATACACTGCATTTTCTGGGTTTCTCTCAAGGGCATACTGCAAACTGAGAAAACATCATAAGTCTTAGTATAAATAATTAAGAAAAAGTAGAAAAGCATCTCTTATAATAATTGTTACATAACATAGATAATGCTCTGCAGCAGCATTTTAAACAAAGGAAAAACAACTTTGTATGTATAACTAATGTAGCTACATTATACATTCCTGTATGAAGTATTTATCATTCTAATACATTTTTAAAAATCATGTACCTTAGTTCTGCGGCAGAGTAGTTTTTCTGTGTATATTGAATCAGACCTTCCAGAAAATGTCCATCAGCCAAATGTTCATGTGACAGTCGAAGTTCTTCTGAAATCTAACGAGAAATTTATGCTTTGGGATGTCAGATAATAAAGAATACAAAGCATATACTTATAGGGGCTCATTTTCAGCTGCCCCAACCACAAGTCAATGAGTACTAAGGCATGCAAAATCTTTCATTTATGTGTGACTTGCTGTATGGGTAGCTTATCCGCAGAATGCAGCAGCTTTGGGTGCAGGGCAGCCCTGTCCTTAATGATGGTTAATACATGGACTCTGCTGTGGTTTGCTCCTGGAGCCACTACAACTTTCACATTATGGCACAGGAAAGGGTTGTCTACATTAATAGAGTGCTGACAAACACAGGCAGTGCTGTATTCATAGAGCAGGTCTCTGAGCTCTGTTTATTACACAGGGTCCCTGCAGGGCAGGGTGCAAAGTGTAACAACATGGTGGATTGTGCTTTTTTTGTACTTTGCACCATGCCTTGCATGTAATCAATTACATTATTTTATACAGGGAATTTTGACTCCAAATTTGACCATAATGGTCAAAAACAGCAGGGATGAAAAGCAAATTGTTGCGGGTACTAAGTTTGCTCTTTGCAGCTGGGGGCCTTGGGGTGACACATGCATACTCTGCTCTTAGTCAACAGTGGGGAGGTACCCCTGGCCCTACTAGGTACATTCTGCAAGCTTTAATCTGCAAACATATTATGTTTTTAGCTCTCCTTCAACTAGATATGGTTAGTATTAGCTGAGTTATAAGCAGACAGCAAGCTGGATTCATGTAACACATAAAGCTGCTTTTTACAGCAACTTTTCAGTTAGTCTTCATTTTTTTAAAGTTACTGATCCTGGAAATAACTGTTGTTCTATGAATCTTGCATTTTATTGTTACATGTTATTATTTATCATTCTGTTCTGAACTCCTATTCATATTCCACTCTCTCATTCTCGCTACTGCTTGGTTGCTTGGGAAAGCAACCAGATAGCTGTTAAAATTCCAAACTTGAACAAAAAATAACTAAATAACTAAAAAACCACACATTAACATAATTTGCAATTGGTCTTCATTTTTTGATTATCACTCTCTACATAATATTAAAACTTTATATAAAGGTGAACAGCGCCTTTAACATTTGAGTTGTGAATGCTCCCACACCCCACGCCTTCTATGGCGCCCGATCAAAATCTTTTAACTGGCCCGATCGGCGAGTCGACCGATATCAGCAGGTTCCTGCGATATCGGTCGACTCACCGACTTGCCATACACGCACCGAATATCGTACGATATTAACGGTGCGTGTATGGCCAGCTTTATTCCATGAACAGGCTACTGATGGCAACACCCACAATAATTCTTTATGAATACATATTTTCTATAGTTTTGTTCATGCAGCTAACTGAAGATGTATGCAGGTGGAACAAATAAGCAAACAAACTGCAATTACATTTATTGTATTACTTCAGTATCAGATATAATCACACAAACCTTTGAAGCTACATCTGTGGAGCCTTTCTTTAGATAAGCGTGTCCTTTAATAGCACAAATTTCTGGATCATTATCCGCATTAGAAATCTAAAAATAAAGACATGAAAAGAAAAGGTACATGTTATAAATGGAAAAAGCTGGATGCTGCAGAACATGACATGTTTCATCATTTTTTGAAAACTAAAAAAAAAAAATAATAATGATGGTAATTTTTTTTGGGGTAAGCCCAATATGAATGGGACTAACAAAAAATGGCTAACATCTAATAGTGATTTTTCAAAATCTCTCCTGTTGTGGTCCTGGTGAATGTGAAGGGAAAGCTTTGTAGTTCTCCAGAAGAATCCTGCATTGAAATCTGTTTTTCAAAAACAGGTTTTTTTTATATTTAATTTTGAAATTTCACATGGGGCTAGCCATATTCTTCATTTTCCCAGGGTGCCACAGCCATGTGACCTGTGCTCTGATAAACTTCAGTCACACTTTACCGCTGAGCTGCAAGTTGGAGTGATATCACCCCCCCACCAGCAGCCAATCAGCAGAACAATGGGAAGGAAGCAAGATAGCAGTAGGTATCAGAATAGCACTCAATAGTAAGAAATCTAAGTCTGGCTTGCGACTCCTCCAGTTACATGGGAGTAAGAGAAACAATAGGTTACCTGAAAGCAGTTCTAATGTGCAGCGCTGGCTCCTTCTGAAAGCTCAGACTCAGGCACAATGCACTGAGATGGTGCCTACACACCAATATTACAATTAAAAAAATACATTTGTTGGTACAAGAATAACATTTTAAATGAGTGAATTATTTGCTATGTAAACAGTGTAATTTAGAAATAAATAGTACACCATAAAAATCATGACAGAATCACTTTAACAACCACTGTCCCATTTGAAAGTCAATCTTTTCACACACAGCTTTAAGACTTAGAGGATAGGGTGCCTGCACAATACAGTGGTACCTCTTTTAATCAGTGTCTTTTTGATCTTGTGCAAGGGACCAGCTCCGGAATAGTTCAAAGTGTCTATCCAACACTATGGGGCACATTTACTAACCCACGAACGGGCCGAATGCGTCCGATTGCGTTTTTTTCGTAATGATCGGTATTTTGTGATTTTTCGGAAAATTGTCGCGACTTTTTCGTAGTATTCCGAAAGTTGCACAAAATCTGGCGATTTTTTCGTAGTGTTAAAACTTGCGCGAAAAGTCGCGCCTTTTTCGTAGCCATTCCGAAAGTTGCGCAAAATGTTGCGATTTTTTCGTAGCGTTCGGATTCATTCAAGCTTCAGTATGGTGACTTTTCTTGGGCCAGGTTGGAGCTGCAACGTGCCATTGAGCCCTATGGGAGACTTTCCTTGGGCCAGGTTGGAGCTGCAGAGTGCCATTGAGCCCTATGGGAGACTTTCCTTGGGCCAGGTTGGAGCTGCAGAGTGCCATTGAGCCCTATGGGAGACTTTCCTTGGGCCAGGTTGGAGCTGCAGAGTGCCATTGAGCCCTATGGGAGACTTTCCTTGGGCCGGGTTGGAGCTGCAGAGTGCCATTGAGCCCTATGGGAGACTTTCCTTGGGCCGGGTTGGAGCTGCAGAGTGC
The DNA here is from genome assembly GCF_000004195.4 of Xenopus tropicalis. NCBI lineage: Eukaryota > Metazoa > Chordata > Amphibia > Anura > Pipidae > Xenopus > Xenopus tropicalis. The sequence goes on along the minus strand of NC_030677.2, from coordinate 177,216,424 downwards.
CATTGAGCCCTATGGGAGACTTTCCTTGGGCCGGGTTGGAGCTGCAGAGTGCCATTGAGCCCTATGGGAGACTTTCCTTGGGCCGGGTTGGAGCTGCAGAGTGCCATTGAGCCCTATGGGAGACTTTCCTTGGGCCAGGTTGGAGCTGCAGGGTGCCATTGAGTCCTATGGGAGGCTTCCAAAATCATGCTAAGTCTGAAAGTTTCGCCCGCCGCTTACGAGCGCTCAATATGAAAAAGTCGCGAAAAGATACGAGCGAATCGTAATGGCTACAAAAAACTCTCGTTTTTTCGCGCAAATCGCATTGGTAACAAAAAAGTTGCGTCAATTTCCGAAAAGTCGTAAAGGCGCCGAAAAAAATCGAAAAAAAATACGAAAAAGTCGCAAAATGTTCGTTTTCCAATCAGAATTTTTCCAATTCGGATTCGAATTCGTGTCTTAGTAAATCAGCCCCAAAATTAACTGTTTTTATGCACTGTAGCTTTAACCTCTCAGTCATCTCCTTAAATAATATCTTGGACTAGAACTGCAAACATTGACTGTTGATTTAAATTTACCTGCAATTTGAAAGCTAGAATATTTTTTCAGTGTGGTTTAGGAGCGAGTTAGGCTATAGTTACATGTATCTGTTTTTTTGGCCTGCTTATAAACACATAAGGTCATGAAACAGCCAACCCACTTGCTTCAGCTACACAAGAAGAATATGATTCAGAAAAGTAATACTGCAAAAAATAATTGAAAAAAAACAAAACAATTACAGACTAATTAGATTACTTACAACTGACAACACTCACATTTTCCCAAATGTAACTGATAAATAAGCATATTTATATTAATATAGTTTACATTATTATGAGTTGTATGTTATATATAAACTGCCTACATTACAGACTAGAAATGAGATGTTGCCATTATGATTCCAAAAAAACAAGCTGCAATAAATCACAAAAGACACTTAAACTTAATTTATACTGCTAACAATTTACTTTATTTAGCCGAATAAAATATCACTAGCAGAGATAAACTGCGTCGGAGTGCTTCTGCCTTCTATTGCAATAGATTTTGGGCACAGGCAGAGCCAACAGGGCACCTTTGGAGCAATTCGCAGCTCATAAATATGAAGTGTATGAAAAACAAGATGATGCTTTTAGAGCACCCCTGGGCACTTGCCATATTATAGAACAGGGATACCCAACCCAACAGTATCGAGAACAGAAAATCTGCTACCAACAACTTTTTTTATATAAATGACTGATTGGGTATCCGTCTCTGCACAGGTTACCCACGGACTACCAACAGCACCAAAAGAGCAAGCAATAATTTCATTAAGGAAGAATGCCAATACTTACTTGCATTCGCCAGGTACTGTGAATCCACCATGAAGCAATATGGATTCGAAGATGGAACGTGCTTGTTGTGCACCCCCCCCGTGGACGGGCATGCGTGCATTCCCCTGCGGCTTCCTCCAGCTCCCCCCCCCAGCAACTTCCTCCAGTTCCCCTGTGGCTCCCTCCAGCTCCCCTCCCTGCGGCTCCCTCCGCCCCAGCGACTTCCTCCAGCTCCCCTGCAGCTCCCTCCAGCCCCCCCCTGCCCTATATACAAAATGCTAATTTCAGCTTTGTTTTTTTTTCCCCCACCAACATTTTTTCAGGTATAAGTGGGCTAAGCCCAATTTATGGTCAATACTAGAAAATAAATTCTAATTTACACTAAATTGCCCCAAACATTAACATTGTATACCTGCTAAGAAAACATGGGGAAAACATGAACTGTAGGATTTGTCTAAAGTGAGATGAACTGAGAAGCAAGTGCAATGTTTCTTGGATTTTGTGAATCAGCCTGTGTGTGTGCCAAAGAGCTTTCTCCACTTCTGCTGCTTTCATTTGCACTCTTGCTGTGATAGGAATAAGTGTAGGGTCATTTCAGCAATGCAGAAGATATATGGCTGAAGTGTTCATAACAGCACTTACTATACTAACAATATTTTTTCAACTTTTTTCTGGAGCCTATTTGCCCACAAGGAACACTATACAACTTCAGCCAATTACACTGAAAAAAGGGAAAACTGACAAGAAAAGGAGAGGGTTGCTGTTCAACTTCTGTGGCACCGAGGACCGCTAATGAAAGCCAGTTTTACCACTCCCCTTTTTTAAACTGCACCAATTTCAAACCACACCTATGTTATCACAAGAGCTTTTAAGACCAAACCCACATTAATGGTGGTACCGCAGCAAAAACCCAAATGGTTGGTGCTCATATTAAGACACACCCTTAAATTCATATGCAGCCTCCCCCCTGTGGATAGCACAGCAACCCCCAGCATATAATGACACACCTTAGGGACCATATAATGACTATTTCCAACTGCTAAAAAACTCCCAGAACAACCCCCTGCCAGGTTGATCTCCCACAGGGAGTATAGGGCAAACAGAATATGGCACACAGAGGCAGAATAGGGCAGGCAGAGTATGGCACAAAGAGGCAGCATAGGGCAGGCACAGTATGGCATACACAGGCAACATATGGTAGGCAGAGTATGGCACACACAGGCAGAATAAGGCAGGCACAGTATGGTATACACAAGCAGAATAGAGCAGGCAGAGTATGGCACACACAGGCAGCATAGGACAGGCAGAGTATGGCTATCCCCAGTCCGACCCTGGATTGTAATGGGAATATCTGTTTATTTATAAAAATCCAACTAAATTTGATTTTGCACAGGATGGCAAGAGATACTGTCATGATAACTACTACGTCTTAAAATGAAAAAAGAAAGAGCCAAAATGATAGATAAATAACGTTAACTGTACCTGCTCAAGGGCTTTTAGCGCTTCCTCTGCATTGTCTGAGCCACTGCCTTCTAATAATGCTTCTGCCTTCAACCGAAGGGCTGTGTCTTTTTGAGCAATGGTTTGGAGTGCCAAACTATCTTGCATGCAATCTTTTATTGCTAAACAAATGAGAACATTACTTACAAGCTTTATTCTTTATAAAATATTAAAAATGTATGAACTAAATACTGTAGATACTTTTTCGATTTTCCTTGATTCCCTAAAGAAGACAAACAAATTTGTCTTGGGAATACAATGACTTTCTATACCAACAATTAACAAGAAATGCAGCCCTTTGTGGACAATAAAGTATGGCCAAAGAGATGCTCTCATTCCTTCTTACCTTGGTCGCAGGATACAAGAGCCTCTGCATACTTGTGTGTTTTTAGCTGAGCCTGTGCCAGGCAACACCAAGCAAAAGGGCAGCAGTTCAATCCTTTCAGCCCTGGAAAACAATAAAGAGCAGTTGTACTGGATATTCCCTCATCTGCTGTATTGGCAGGAATAACAACACTCAGCACATATGCTCGGTGAATTTTTACCTTTGGACAAGTTTTCTGAAGCCAGCACATAATTTCTGCCATGCAGTGCCTTGATCCCCATTCCAATAAGTCCAGGCCCATTCAAAGGATCAAGTTCCAGAAGCCTGCTGTAGCAACATATAGCCTCTCCAGTGGTATCACCTAAAATTGAGCATTTATTTCATTAGTAGAAGTACGTGGTTTGAAGGAACCAACAACTGGGGATAGTGAGAAACCCTTAAAAGGTTCCAGAGTGTGGAAGTTACTCTGGAAGGTGAGAGTCCCAGAAAGGGGACAAGCTTCTGAACAAGTTTGCTGAACTGTTTGTTGATGTGAGCTGTGAGCTTTATGTTGGGAATAATTTGCCCTAAATTAACCTGAAGAAGTGGTGTCCCTGTCTCTATGCTCCAGATTCTCTTCTTACCTGCCTTCCATAACTATTTTCAATCAAAAATTACATGTACAGGCATTCAGCATGTCACAACATATAAGTAATAAAAAATAGCAATATAACTGTTGCCTCACAGATCAATAGTTTATGGGCTGCCAGGGTCAGCAACCCCCATCTGAAAGCTTGAAAAAGTCAGAAAAAGGCAGCAAATGGGGAAAGATGAATTTGTATTTTATATCCTTTTTCAAAAACACAAAACCGCAAACAGCCCTCACCCTTCTGATTCACCAGCTTAACTACACGTCATCATGCAAAAGAATGACACATAACTGGCAATCAGTAGGGAAATGGAGAGGTCCCTGTGTATAATTACCTGCTTTTGTCTCCCTGCAATTGCATATGGTACTGCTGAATATTACCAAGTAAGAATTGGTACAATGTGTTCTCCCTTGCGTGTAGTTGAAGAAAACAAAAATAACAGAGTATTTTTTGCTACCCTTCAACTAAATCTCTGCATTTTATTGTGACTCCACAGAACCAACAATTTGCTGTCCTTAGACAGACACTGTGTGCTTTAATAGTTTTAGAGCCATGTAATCTATTTTAGCAGTCTTTTGGCTCAACAGCTCTCTTTCAGACTGCCAGCAACCCTAACTATCTGTGCATGTCCTGAATACTCAGTTTACCCCACAGTTGCTGGCTCTCAGACTTTTAGAGACAACTAGACTGGTGCCTACAATTCATTAGATCTAAAAAAAAAAAAAAAAAAAGACAAAAAATAACTACAAAATGACAGTAATTTGCAAAAGTGTTTAGAGCAGCATGTTTTAATTTTTGGGTTTAAATCACCATAATTTGTTCAACCAGGGAAATCACTGAATCCATCAGCCAATAAATTTTAAGCCAGCTTGTTATCACTCTGATACTCAGGGATGGATCATTGCAGGAGTAAAAAAATACTGAATTGAGGGAGCTCAAAAATATAACAAATGCTATTTATGAAAAAGATTTATTAAACACCCAATACTGTTTGGTGATTTAACTTCGACGAACATGAAAAACAATTTCAGTTTAAAAGTTACAAAAGAGAAAAATTGGGAAATTAAAAAAAGTCTTTCTTTAAAAAGGACCATGTGCTAACATTGACCAGCAAAGTAAATACAAATTCTATTCTATTATTTTAAGCAATCTAGCCCTATCAGCCCTAACATGTAGCTTCTCTAGATTTCATTTCCCATGCACTGGATAACTGGATAAGCTGTAAACCTTAGTTAATTAGCAGGTAACAATCTCAACAGAATAAAGAATACAGTTACCAGATTTTATGTAGTGTAAGGCGAGTACTTTTTGTGGGTATATGAGAGAAGGGTACACAGTGATCATGTTTCCACATATCTCCTTCATTTTGGCTTCTTCAAGAGGAAGCTTAAAAGGTAAAATAAAATTACAATATTAGAAATTAACTTCTTATTCCGTATACAGGTATATTATTTAGCTATCTATAGACCCTGTCATTCACAGTGAGCGCAAATTCATTTATCTATCTCCAAAAGGCACAAGAGAGAAAAAGCAAGAAAGATCCAAAATATTTTCTTGCAAGGAATAATTCATTTGTTTGGGCACCTGAACTGATCACACTGATGAATGTATATCAATTAAAAAATGACTACAATTGCCATGTATGCCTCATGTTCTTACAGTTGGAATCCTTGCAACTTGTATAAATACAAATATTAAATATAATTAATTGGCTGATGTGGCCTAGTTTGTATGTGTGCCTTGGCTTGTTTGTGGGCACTGTGGATCCTATGATTCCAGGAGGCAGCCCTTAATTCTTAAAACGGCAATTTTCTATTAAGGAGTACCCAATAGCACATACTACTAAAAAAGTGGTTTATTTAGATGAAACAGGGTTTGTTTGGGGGTATAGTTTTCCTTTAACGGTGAAGCATATAAAGCGGAACTATTGTGAAAATGAAAATTTAATATAAGCTTTATCTCATGAAAATATGAAATCTTCAAAATATAACCAATTTAAAATGATGCACTGTTCCTGAAATAATCAAGTTACTCACTATATCTGTCTCTCTTCATGTAGAAGTCGGGGTAGGATTTTGATAAGTAAGTAACGGGTAAGTCTAATACTTCTTTTGGGGGGCACCCTGTCCTAACAGGCATATTAGAGACAACTCAAATAACTGACTCTAGCACAAACACAATCTAACAAAACAACTGACTCTGACACAAATCCTACATGTAAAGAGACAGGATTTCTCTTACATATGGTTACTTTAAAAGAGTGAGCTATAATAAATCTTCTAGGAAAATAGTGCAACCCACCCCACCAAATTATATTGTAGACCTGTCAATCATAATCTTGATCAGTTCAGAATCAGTAGAGAATGTTTAATTCATTATATTTAGAATGTTTCTTATTTCAGTGAGATAAAGCTTACCGTATATACTCGAGTATAAGCCGAGTTTTTCAGCACTAAAAATGTGCTGAAAAAGTAAACCTCGGCTTATACTCGCGCTTATACTCGCATATATACGGTACCGTTGCGAACGCGCGCACGTTGTGGACATCCGAACGTGCGCGCTGTCATGTTGAGCGCCGGTAGCATTCAAACAAACAGCAAAGATGATTGAGCACCGGCAGCATTGGCTTCACATTACAGGGAAAGAGTACAGACAGGGCACCGATGCGACGCGATGTGACCATCGGCGGCGGTATCATACGCGGCGCTTCACGGGGTAGGGAATAAATGACAATGCTGTCATTGTGTGTGTCGTGTGGGGGGGTTCCTGTATTGTGACTGCTATCCTCCAGTGTCAATGAAAAGGGCTGTCCATTGCCTATACGGGCCTGTATGGCCTATATTTCCTTCCTAGGATGTCAGTCACAGCACTGCTATATTTCCCAGGGCTGTATCTTTTTGTCTTTCTTGTCTCTCTCTCTGTCAGTACACCCAGTGGATTAGCAGACTATTGAGGATTCTCTTTTAAAAGAAGCTCTTTTAAATAGGGTCAGATAAAGAGAGAGGGAGCAAGAGGGAAAGTGAGAGAGACTGTCAAAATGAGCCTTAGACAAAGATTTATTATAAATGATTTAAAGGGCTTAATGTATGTATCTCCAATGAGGCCTTAGAGCTATGAGAGGAAAGAGATGGACTGTGAAAGGCGGTACAATAACCTATTGTTTCTCCCACTCCCATGTAACTGGGGGAGTCCCAAGCCGGACTTGGATTTCTTACTATTGCGTGCTATTCTGATATATACTGGGAGCTGCTATCTTGATGCTTTCACATTGTTCTGCTAATTGGCTGCTGGGATGGGGGTGATATCACTCCAACTTGCAGTAGCAGCTGCATTTCCCTCGGCTTATACTCAAGTCAATAAGTTTTTCCAGTTTTCTTAGGTAAAATTAGGTACCTCGGGTTATACTCGGAACGGCTTATACTCGAGTATATACGGTATATTACATTTTCATTTTAGCTATAGTTTACCTTACCTCAAAACTATCATGTTTTATTTCAACCCTCGGATGCGTTTATTAAGAATCTCTGTAAAGCTGCACAACGAAATGTTAGCTAACATAGAATTAAAAGTCCTACAATACCATTTTATAGATAATACTGACATTTTTAAGCAGTTTTTATTTGCCTTCCCCTGGATCAACAAGCAGGCAGGTTTTATGGACCTGTGTCTTATTTCAAACCAAGTTACAATGTTTACATGAATCATAAAGTCTAAAGTAAGATGAGGGCCCTAATCTACAAAAGCAGAATATAATAAAAATGTGGGTTTATTAAGAGAAACTATATTGACACAACAAATATTAATATATTACCTTAGACAAGCATGTGATATAGTGCTGGTAGAACATCTGGTGCTCCTCACTTGGAATTTCTTCTATACAGGGGATAGCTCTTTCAAATGCATTCAGCAGCTGAAACAGTAAAAAGCTTGTGTTCTACTTCTTTTGAAATAAACTAGTCCACTTTAATAGAAAGTAAGCTACCTCTCAACTGTTGTTTACAGTAAAACAGTCTTTGTGCAACCAAACACAAGGGGTTGTGTCTATAAAATGAGTGCCTCAACCAATGGTATTCAGACCATTGGCTGAATTGTCTCATTATGCTGAAGAACAAATCCTACACTGTAATTGGAAAGAACTGAAACATTTATTTTACGTGCAAACTTCAATTTGTTTAATAAGGATGAGTGGAGAAAACAGGCATGGTGATGTGGATCAGCGAAAACAGGATCAGGACAGTGAAGCTAAAAATGGAGGACTTGGCTTGCAGTGTTCTCGGGAAAAAAAACAGTTGGGTAGTGGGGGGGGGGGGGTATAGCTTATGAAAGCTGAAAGGACTGTACATGTCAGCAATTACAGCACACAGTTCTACCTGTTTCTGTAACTATTACAACAATTAATTATAGCAAGTACTTAGGAGTAAGCCACAGCATACCTGTGTGAATACTGCCTTAGACCCTGAATAAACAATATAGTAATAGTAGTCGTAGGCTGTCCCAAACATGAAATGTATATATGGTGCACATAACAACCAGATTTATCCAAAATTCTACAAAATTGGCCATACCAAAATGACAGAGGTACCTCAGTAACCCATTGTCCCTGAGCTTCTCCCAGGAGGAGCTGCTCAGAAACCATGGAGCACTGAAGTACCTCTGTCCTTTAAGTATGAATATTTTTTTTTAATTTTGGATAAATCTATGAGTGTTTTGTTCACCAAATAAACATATAGTGTGAGACTGCCTACTATGTAGTATTCTTCTGTAACTTTTAGTCTATTCATTTTATTTATGTGCAGGTCAGAGCAGAACCACACTGCCAAAAAAAATGGCCGGCCTGCAAAAAACATCTGAGGAGAACACTGGGCTTGGCTGACTCTGCCACCTCATACTGTATAAGTTACAACTTCCAAAGGAGAACTAACTAAACATCAGTTTTTGTAACATGGCAACAGGACAGGAACAACCACCTACCAACCATCCCTAATTAGAGTTATGAAAATACCATTTTAAGCATTTTTTTCATTATTTCCTAAGCCTGGGTAGATAATATTATATGATAGGACTATCCTGGTGGTTTAAAAACATTTGTCTGTTGATTAACATTATTATATCCACAAATAACTTCTTATTAGACATCAGCATCTCTTTGGCTGTATTCTAATAAGCAATCATAGTTTATATGGCGTAGAAAACATGACATTCGCTTTCCATTCCATACAGTACCAGTTCCTGAGTCTCATTATCCTGCTTTTCCACATCTTCACACAAAAGCTCTGTCATCCTTTTCCAGAGAGGATAAAGTTCATTCGCCTTGATGCCCTCATCTTCTTTCATTTTGATCAGCTGATGCCATGTGTGTGCAGCCTAACAACAAAATAAATCGACACATAAACATTCTTGGCAAAATATAATGTGACACAGTACAAATCAAAGGCGGATTCCATTTGATTCTTGCTGCGGTGGAACTCATCTGTAAGTTGCAGCAGGCATTATATTGCATGTAGTCAGTGTAAAGCCAAAATCTGTAAGTCACTTACACAAATAGCATAGCAGTGCACATTTGTTATATATAGTTCACAATTATGTCCAGTTTACGTTTTACATTTAAAGCAATTATGGAAAGGAAATGTACGGTAAGTACTGTGCACGTGTTAATTGATCAAATTAACTTTAGCTAAAGTACAGCTATTAAATATCTTCTATTTAGTCCACTGGACAGTTCCAAAAGGTCGGGCATATGGGCTCCCTGAAATGTATTTAGCCTGTATATGTAGTACAACAAATAAATCATTTCGACAAACAGTATATTCTAAACCTGATTCTTCTGGGGGCTGAATATGTACAAACTGCAGCTCGAGTCAGAGATCAAGAACAGCAAATTGCAATGGTTGACAATTGAGAAGATTCTCCTGCTTACTGAGCAAGACCTATATGGGTCAGATAGTATTAGGCAAAAAGGGAGGGTGTAGGAGCATTCCAAGGTTAAAATATAATTTAAAGGACAATGGAAGTGCAACTAATTTGGTCAAAATAGCTACAAGCATATAAAAGACAAAAGAGTGATGCACATGCCCTGGCTTTACTAGTAATTTGGTATCTGTGCATGTGCATATACTTTAAAATAAAAAAAAACAGGGGGGTTTAGTTACAAAGTTATAATCACATGAGTGGAGTAATCTATTGTCTGGACCTGTACAACCATGCTATTTGCTAGGGACTGAATTTACTGGAGGGTGCTAACAAACTGTCATGCCCCAGAGAATTTGGGTGCCTTTGTTTTTTATAACATAAGTCTGATAGCAAACTTTAAGGAAACATATTAGATAAATGGAAAAAAAACCCTAATTTTGTAGGCAATTATGAATAATATATGGTGCTGGTTTCACTTTGGGCAAAGATTGAATACAGTCTGTAAAATGGCCCTTTTATTGGAGATCCCTATAAAGATCCTATCAGTTCTCTGTCCCTGTTTCAAATGAAGGGTGGGTGTGTCCGAACAGTCCCTACCAAAAGCACACCAGGAGGGGGATAGCCAATCACAGCCCTGCATTCACACAAGCAAAGACAGGTTTCAGTTCCCTATCAGGTTAGCCTAGCTTCTGAGTGTACTGAGAGCCACCAACTCCCCTGCACATCCAGAGAATTCACCCAGGAGGAAGTGGAACAGATGGGCGGGACAAGAGGGGTTTTGGTGGAATTTCTCTATAAATCAGTCCGAAATACAACTTTTTTTAAGCACAATCCTTCTATATCTAGAGGAGTATAATTCACTGGTACATTCTTAATTTGTATATGATAAGTGCAAAGTGCTAAAATGGGGACAAAATTGGGTGTGAAAGGGCAGCATCCACATGGGACATACATGCTCTTAACAAATTGTGATGGTCAAACATGGTGATTTATGTCACACGACCTACACGATAAGCCACTATATGGCTTTTAATGTGATAATGCAAAGAAGAGCTAAAAAATATATATATATATATATTCACATACTTACCCGCACATAATCCTTTTCTTGCTGATAGAGATCGGAAAGCTTTTTGCAAACTTCAAACCATTTTTGCTTGTCAGAGCTGGAACAGATAAAGTGCTATTACTCAGAAGAACTACACTGAAATAATACCACTTCTATACAGTTGTGGCTACTTTCTTCAAAGCTGCTCTTTATGCCAATCCCACAATACTTATCAGACAAGGGGGGTTGTTTCCTCAAGCAGCGGAGGATAGGGTTTATTTCAAAAGTTTAGAAATTGGATCTTTGTGGAGCAGATACATAAGGTAAATTCCATAGACACGACTGCTAAAGTCATGGTAACCGTTACTGTCTCTCTACATACAGCAACAATACATCTAAGAATACACTTTAAATACAATAGCCTTGCATGATTTTTAAATATAAACATGTACTGGGCTAATTTGTTCTCTGTGCTAATAATTTAACACTAATGTGCTACAGTTATAGGTGACTCCACTATGTGCTAGCAACTGGCTGCACTACTTTCAATCACCTGAACACAACAGGCCCAGTCTGGCATAACCAGTACAAAATGCTGGACGTACAGAGTAACCAAGGGATTTTAGGAATTTTAGTTAGAAATTATGAATGATTACCTTTTGTACAGCTCCAGAAGCTTTTGGTACACATTTGGCAAATCTTCCTTAAAGTCCTTTTGGTTGACTTTTTCATATAAATTTCCAAGTCCCTGTGCATAATTAAGATAAACAGTTTACTAATTTTGGATTTAGAATGTAGATGTGTAGAATAAATTATGCAGAAAGCTGTAAAATAAGGAAATTTCCCATCTTGTCCAGTTGAAAGGAAAAGGAAAGGTGAAATCACTGTGCCAAATGTTAAGTGCCCCCCTATGATTTCACCTTTCCTTCACATTTAAAAAGTAAATTTCTGTGCATCTGTCTGATTTGCTTTTCCTGGAATAACAGACAGTACCCTATGTTAATACAATTTCTAGCAATCTCTTTCAATTTACTCCAGCAGTTAATGCAGAGTAAACTTATCTGCTGCTTCAATATTTCTGCTGAGGCTATCCCACTATAACAGAGAACTGAGCCATGTCCATTTGCATCTGTTATACAGATAGACTATAAGGATGATCCAGCAAACACATTTTGACATCTCCGGCTTGCTCTACAATTCAGTAGATGTCTACAAATATAGCAAGTTCTCTTTTAGTCCAACTTAATTAATAATCCTCCCATATGTAATAATTACACAGATGTATATGATCTCCATGCAGATAATTTGTTTTTATACTGTGTAGAAATAAATGTTAAATGTTATGTGTGACAATCATTACAAGACACAATCAAAAGTGAAACTATTGACGTTACTATAAGATACATTATGCAGTGTCTGTGTATGACATACCTGCCAAGCAAGTAATTGGTCCGGTTCAATCTCTACTGCTTTTCTGTAAGCTGCCTGGGCTTGTTCTGGTTGCTCCAGTTCAGATGCCGCCAAGCCAATGAACACCCAAGCATTGTAGTTATTCTTTTCCAGCTTTAACACAGCCTTTAGGAAAATATAGAATATATATAATTACTACATGACTGATGTATTTGCTACACAAATCATATCCATATCATGAGCATTTTGTAGATTATGAATTCAGCTAAATAACAAATGCTGTTCAACAGAGAGACAAAACAGAAATCTACACAATAGAAATATTAATGCAGCCTAATAAAGCTTAGCAGGCTTGTTAGATGCTAGATATATACTGCAGTGGAGGAAGTAGGTGTTTGATAGGGTCATGATTGTTTTTTGTTTTTTACTTTTTATCATATTTCCACATATAGATATTTGATCTTTATTTAACTATATTGATAGATAAAGGTGATACAACAAATATCATGTGCATTTAAAGGACATGTCAACCCAAAAAATTATATTTTGCCTAACGAAAGAAAACATAATTTTAAGCAACTTTGCAAAGCAGCAATCCTGGGGCAGCTGTCGTCCCTTTAAAACATTGTAAAAGATATTGGAGCAATCTGTCATATATAAATCTCAAGTCATTTAATTTGGTTTGCTCTTTGTTGTTGAAGTGTGTTATATTCCCATGCTTACATTGAAAGAGCTCTCTGAAGTCTTTAGAAAGAGGGAAATAGATGCCTAAGAGTCTGGAAGGGGAATATAAAAAACATTGCCAAACAACTGTACATCAATAAATTTCATCTGGAAGATCACCTACTGAAAAAGAGGGTTTAAAGGAAAAAGAAAGGTAAAGTCACTTGGGGGTGCCAAAATGTTAGGCACCCCCAAGTGACTTTAACCGCCTACCTTTTACCCCGGGCTGGTGCCGCTGTCAGGAGAAAACAGCCCCAGCCCGGGGTAGCTGTCGGCACTTCCTCCTTCCGGCTTCGCTGCGCGCGCATGCGCAGTAGAGTGAAAAGCCGAACTTAAACATTTAAGTCGGCTTTTTCGCTCTACTGTGCATGCCCGGCCACCGGCAGTTTAGGAAGCTGAAGGCGGAAGGAGGAAGTGCTGCGCTCCAGGTACCCCGGGCTGGTGCTGTTTTCTCCGAACAGGGGCACCAGCACGGGGTACAAGGTAAGCGGTTAAAGTCACTTGGGGGTGCCTAACATTTTGGCACCCCCAAGTGACTTTGCCTTTCCTTCTCCTTTAAACAGCTCGCAACAACCAGCGAAGTCTTTCCAGCAAGTTCAGACTAAGAGCATAACAAATGCAAAAGATGTCTTTAAGAACCCAAGAATTTCATAATGTGACCTACAGATACCATGGAGTTGCCTGCAGAAGGAAACATTGAGCGAAAAAACGAACCAACATGTATGCCTTTCAACTGGCAAATCACTTTGTTGCCGGTTGAAATGTATTTCAGGGAGATTAGTCACCTGCAGTAGCAAAGATTTATTGCGGGCTCTCCTTGGGGCATTAGCCTAATCTGCTCTGATTTTCTTTATGGACATCAGGCCTGGACTGGGATACAAAAGAGGTCTTGGCATTTCAAGTACACAGAAGCACCTAATCTCTCCTTGGGACATTAGCCCTTAGTCTTGCAGTTAGGTTAGTGAGCTTACCCCATATTTTACAACAATACTCATCACAAAGATGAAGAAAGGATGGGGGGGACACCCCTTGATATGTATTGAATGACTTATTTAAAGTGCTGTATGTAGACTAAACTGATGCTACAAAAATAAAGAACATTTAGAACTGTTTGGTCAAACAAACTAAGGGCTCTGGCACACAGGGAGATTAGTCGCCCGCGACAAATCTCCCTGGTCGCGGGCGACTAACCCCCCCCCCTAAATGCCATCCCACCGGCGAAAATACAAATTTCCGGTGGGATGGCATACGCGGCGGCACGATTTCAGTGAAATCGCAGAAGTTGCCTTGAGAGGTGAAGGTGAACTAGAGCTAACAAATAAACATTTGAGGTGATAACAAGGCCTTTAAAGCGGACCTGTCACCCTAAGAAATAAGTCCAAATTATTTTCTATATTGTTAGTTGAGCAAAATAAACTTTACTTACTCTATATAAATAATATAAATCTTGTTTCCTTCTGTCTTGGAATTACTCAATCAAAGCAAGCAGGTAGGCACCATTTTGTGGACACTGTTATTAAGGCAAGCTTTGTATCATGCCAAAATCTTGTTTATGTGATAGAATGGGGGACCTGATGCCCATGCCCATGCACTGGCTACACAGTTAGATAAGGAGGAGGGAGGGGAGAAGTGAGATGTGCAGTGACATCTAGGAAGTGCTGAATGGAAAGCTAAAGTTACTGTCTGCCCCGCCTCTATGCCTTAGGCATATGATTGACAGCTGTGATTTTTAAATGCCTTTATAATGGGTTTAGATGTGTTAATATAAAAATGAATTTGGGTTTCATGTTTAATTTGAACAGGACTTTTATTATACAGATTTTCATGTCTGGGTGACAGGTCCACTTTAAAGTGATACACCAAAACGTTTCTTATAAAAATATGAACCTACTTCCAAACCTACCTATAGGTCATGCTGACTATTTTTTCCTAAAAGTCCTGTTTCTCTACATAAATCCTACTGAAGATCCTGAACCTGACTGTCTGGCAACCTGTCTGTAGCTTCTCAATCTGTCAAAAGGACTACGTCATAAACTGGGAGGATTCAGCTTGCCGTTTGCTTTAAGGAGCTCCCCCTGCCTCCATCGCATAGCATCACATGGCATTGTGAACTAGATAGCAGGCAGGCTTGATCTTTCCATTGCCTGCCTACTTCAAAGGGCTGCCCCCCCCCCCCCCTCTCTGCTCTTCCCAGGAAGAATTAAATAGCAGGCCAGCTTAAGCTTTCCCCTGCCAGCTTCTAAGGGCTCTGCCTCCCCCCTCCCCATTACACATAGACAACGGAGCTGAGCTTGTCACACACCGGCTGAAAGCAGATGGGGCATTGAAGGTTTGTGATTGGGCATATTTATTTACTTGGGAGGCATTTAAATTAAAACCCGGAACATGGCTGCTCTGTGGGTCTGTAATTCGTGCTACCATAATTATAAAGCGAAAAAACTTTGCAGATTTAGTTTATAAGGAATGTAAAGCTGATACAAACTAAACAACAACAGCAGGAGTAAAAAAAGATTTTAAGTGGCTGTCACTATCACTTTAAAGGGATAATCATCCAAATATTCATTAAATACATTCGACAATTTTTAAGTTGTTTGCTAATGCAATTGTTAATAAAACCAGTATCTGTCTGCACTTGCTATTTCCCTCTCTTCTTGCCTAAGAAGGCTGCTTAGATTTGCAAGGTTTCCCATGCACATAGCACCAAAGTTACAAGTAATAGGAGCAACATAAAGGTACTCACACTACATAGACAAGGCACAAAAATATTCTTCATGGTCTGCATGCAATGTTGTGCTCACAAATTGTACATGAAGCCCAGGACCTTCACCGCATGATAACTGATGTATCTTTTGCCTGGTACAGCAGCTGCCTTGCATCAAGTGTACAGTATACTGGCATCATTCTTTGTGAGGCCTTAGACTTTCTTTAATCACTCCTATCCAAAATGTCTCAGGAAAGGCAAAAAGTACACATAAAGAAGTAACGGATAAAAGTTCACCTTGCATTGTTTGAGGACCTCTTTGTAGTCTTTATTTCTGATTGCATCTCTGGCATTCTTCAGTATAGCCTTCACTTCTTTATTTGACATAACTGCACTAAAAAAATGCAAATAAAAGCAAATTTAGAAACGTCACAGTTCAGGGTGCATATGTTCATGTATAATATAGATTTTAATTGGCTCTGACACTGAAAAATATTATGCTTGATTTAGGAAGTAATACTTAGGGGAATTATCAGTACTTAGAGGGTGATATCTGCAGGCACTATTATACATAGTAACATAGTAAGTTGGGTTGAAAAAAGACATACGTCCATCACGTTCAACCATAATGCCTATATATAACCTGCCTAACTACTAGTTGATCCAGAGGAAGGCAAAAAACCCTATCTGAAGCCTCTCTAATTTGCCGCAGAGGGGAAAAAATTCCTTCCTGACTCCAAGATGGTAATCGGACCAGTCCCTGGATCAACTTGTACTAAGAGCTATCTCCCATACCCCTGTATTCCCTCACTTGTACTGAGAGCTATCTCCCATAACCCTGTATTCCCTCACTTGTACTGAGAGCTATCTCCCATACCCCTGTATTCCCTCACTTGTACTGAGAGCTATCTCCCATAACCCTGTATTCCCTCACTTGTACTGAGAGCTATCTCCCCTACCCCTGTATTCCCTCACTTGTACTGAGAGCTATCTCCCCTACCCCTGTATTCCCTCACTTGTACTGAGAGCTATCTCCCCTACCCCTGTATTCCCTCACTTGTACTGAGAGCTATCTCCCCTACCCCTGTATTCCCTCACTTGTACTGAGAGCTATCTCCCCTACCCCTGTATTCCCTCACTTGTACTGAGAGCTATCTCCCCTACCCCTGTATTCCCTCACTTGTACTGAGAGCTATCTCCCCTACCCCTGTATTCCCTCACTTGTACTGAGAGCTATCTCCCCTACCCCTGTATTCCCTCACTTGTACTGAGAGCTATCTCCCCTACCCCTGTATTCCCTCACTTGTACTGAGAGCTATCTCCCCTACCCCTGTATTCCCTCACTTGTACTGAGAGCTATCTCCCCTACCCCTGTTTTCCCTCACTTGTACTGACAGCTATCTCCCCTACCCCTGTATTCCCTCACTTGTACTGAGAGCTATCTCCCCTACCCCTGTATTCCCTCACTTGTACTGAGAGCTATCTCCCCTACCCCTGTATTCCCTCACTTGTACTGAGAGCTATCTCTCATAACCCTGTATTCCCTCACTTGTACTGAGAGCTATCCCCCATAACTCTGTATTCCCTCACTTGTACTGAGAGCTATCTCCCATACCCCTGTATTCCCTCACTTGTACTGAGAGCTATCTCCCATAACCCTGTATTCCCTCACTTGTACTAAGAGCTATCTCCCATAACCCTGTATTCCCTCACTTGTACTAAGAGCTATCTCCCATAACCCTGTATTCCCTCACTTGTACTGAGAGCTATCTCCCATAACCCTGTATTCCCTCACTTGTACTGAGAGCTATCTCCCCTACCCCTGTATTCCCTCACTTGTACTGAGAGCTATCTCCCATACCCCTGTATTCCCTCACTTGTACTGAGAGCCATCTCCCATAACCCTGTATTCCCTCACTTGTACTGAGAGCTATCTCCCATAACCCTGTATTCCCTCACTTGTACTGAGAGCTATCTCCCATACCCCTGTATTCCCTCACTTGTACTGAGAGCCATCTCCCATAACCCTGTATTCCCTCACTTGTACTGAGAGCTATCTCCCATAACCCTGTATTCCCTCACTTGTACTGAGAGCTATCTCCCATAACCCTGTATTCCCTCACTATACTGGGACTCTAATTGTATTGTAGGTTTCTGATAAATCTTTGGCTGCCCATCTATATCTCATTGCTGCCATTTCCTTGATCTTCTCACGTGGGTTAAATCGTAATTTTACATAGCATGGAATGAGTCAAACAAGGGTTACTAGTAACAAACCTACTCAATGCTCAGACAGAACCATTCCGCGCTGCCCTGTTATGTGCAGAATGAATGACGGACAGATACCTTGAGCTCCAGGGCTGTATTAAGGCCTTGGTGGGACCTGGGCAAAAATCTAAATTGGTGCACAGACAACTTGTCCCCCATACCATCGCCATACAATGGCAGTTACACACAAAAATAAAATAAAGAGAAAACAAATTGCATTTAGAACTATCACTGATGTAATATCAGTAATAAACATAAAACGTGAATAGTTCTGTGTTTGGGAATCACACTATTTAGGTAAAGATAAAACTTCAATCTCTATGCACCCAATTGTGGCCCCTTGGAGATGTACTGACTGCCCCTGTGCTTTCCTTTCAGGCAGACGTGTCACTATTATTATACATGTTATACATACACATTGGCCACTAACTCACAGTTCTCTGCAGTTCCCAGCTTATATCTTCCCTGTCTTCCTGACACGCAGGGCTCTCTGTCTTTTACCCCCGCCCTCCTACCCACACAGTATAGAACTGCAGGGCTTAGCCTGTGCTCCATTGGCTGCCAGCGACGTCAATCAATTTCCCCACTTACTCCTGTTCGGGTACAGCAGCCAATGGAGCATAGGCTAACTGGGGCAGGCGTGACACCCCTGGCAGCCAATGGAGCACAGGCTGAGCCGGGTAGTTCCTAATTGTGCAGGGAGGGGGAACGAAACCGAGAGCTCAGCATGTTAGAAAGGCAGATGTAAGCTGGGAACTGCAGAGAAATGGTGCTCATCATGTATGGTGAACATGAATAAGTGACACGTCTGCCTGAAAGGGAAACACCGTGCAGACACTGGCAATCAGTACATGTCCGGGGGCTACAATTGCTGCTCGCATAACTAGTGCAGCTGAAAGCAAAAGATTTTGTGCTTAATGAGAGGATGGGAGGGATCTGGGCTTGTTTACTGAAACATCTGAACTCGTTTATGCAGTGCCTATATATGTGTAAATGAGTAATAAAAGATGGCACTGTTTTGGCATGCTGTGTGCCCTGGGTATAAGGTTTATGGAACTGCCTTTGCATTTAAAGCAGCGGTTCTCAACCTGTGGGTCGGGGACCCCTTTGGGGGTTGAACGACCCTTTAACAGGGGTTGGCTAAGACGATCGGGAAAACACATATTTCCTATGGTCTTGGGAATAGTTTTATGGTTTGGGGTCACCACAGCACGAGGAACTGTGTTAAAGTGTCATGGCATTAGGAAGGTTGAGAACCACTGATTTAAAGTAATACGCTAAAAAAACTACTCTTCAAAATATTAATGTACATTTTTCACTGACATGGCTCCTTTTGTAAGTAATAGTTACTTGAAGTTCCTAAACCTGACTGTTTTGCCAACCTGACTGTCCTTTCCCAGCCTGTCAGTTATAGCTTCTAATGCTAACGGACTACTGCTGCACAAATATGGAATCTTACCCTAACTGGACTTTAGGCCCTTCCAAGGGACTCAAGCCACCAAGAAAGCCAAGGGTTCCAAGCTACCAAGGGAGCCAGCCACAATGTTTGGAAACCTCTAATGTAGATAGTTCAAAGTATGGAGAAGTGGTAATTTCATTTTCCAATCAGCCTACTTTGTTTTTGTAGTCTGTTAATTCATACAGAGGCAACAAGTTGTGATATCACCCCCATTGCAGCAGCCAATCAGCAGAACAGTGGGAAGGAAGGAAGATAGCAGCTCCCAGTAGATATCAGAATAGCACTCAATAATAAGAAATCCAAGTCTGGCTTGCTACAGCCATGTGACCTGTGCTCTAATAAACTTCAGTCACACTTTACTGCTGTGCTGCAAGATTATGTGATATCACCCCCTTCCTTTCCTTCCCATCAGCAGAACAATGGGAAGGAAGGAAGATAGCAGCTCCCAGTAGATATCAGAATAGCACTCAATAGTAAGAAATCCAAGTCCGGCTTGGGACTCCTCCAGTTACATGGCAGTAGGAGAAACAATAAGTTATCTGAAAGCAGTTCTAATGTGTAGCGCTGCCTCCTTAAAGCTTAGACTCAGGCACAATGCACTGGTATGGCTGCCTACACACCAATATTAAAACTAAACACATTTGTTGGTTCAAGAATAACATTTTAAATGGTAGAGTGAATTATTTGCTATGTAAACAGCGTAATTTAGAAATAAAAATCATGAAACAGCAATTTATAGTTTTTATTTTTTTTAACATTGCATGTTAACATTTCACTGGCCCCTTATAGCTTAATATTTACTGACTGAAAAGTCTGAAGTACTTAGGGGAAGGTAGGGCTATTAACCCGGAGCCACATAAAAGAGTGTTTTTATATTGCCTGGCAGACTTCGGTGAATTAGTGTGTCTCTTTCAGTATTCCAGCCATGCAAGAAACAGAAGGCTCATCAGTTTTCCACAAAGGATGTCATTTCTTTAAATGAAGACCTTGGTGTGGCTGAACAAGCAGCTCTGCGTGTGGGCAGGAAGGGGAACTGGTGTGACTGTACTTCCTCTAAGTCTCAGGATGAGACATAAACATCAGCTGTGATGCTCCACATTCTGACAGAGTTCTCCTTTTACTCTGGGGAAATGATCACTTCAGAGTCTGTTGCCTGTTGCATCTGAAAGGCCAGACAAGCAGTGTCTGCAATGATTCAAAAATGTATTGCTGTGTCCCTTTTTCTCTTTTCTGCTGTGCCCGAGGATATCCCTGTGAGAGCACTTTCACTTTCCCCAAACAGTCCCAAGCATAATGTGGTAATGGTAATGAGCGACGCCTTTGTAAGTATCACATTACATTCCTCTGCTGCTGCTGCTGCTGCTTCCTCGAAATGTACTGTTTGTTGCAGAGATACAACTCTGTTTACCGATCACTGTATCACATCCATGTTGCTGCAATTACTTCTAGCTATTTATAAAAGTTGTAGATTGCAAAAGCAGCTACGTTTATGTTTTGAGCATTGGGCTCGCTCAGAATCAGGAGTTAGTGCTGTCTTTGCCAAAAAAAACAAAAACCTTTTCTTACCCTAGCTACAGAAGCTTTAAATTTATAATTAATCGCCAGCAGAGCCAGGTCCATTAGCTAATTTCTATAAAGGTTGATAGGAAATAAATATTTTCTTTGAGCTGTATATTCAGGCATTTTTTTAGGGCTCTGGCACACGAGGAGATTTGTCGCCGGCAATTTTTAAAAGCGATTTGGCGACAAGACGCCAATGCTAAACCAATGGAAATCGCCAGCGTCAAAACATACGAGGCTACTTCAAGTCGCCTGCTGTTTCAAATCGCACACAGACCCTTTTCTGAGCGACTTGAGTAAACATGTGGGAGGGGTAACTGTTGAGTGGTACCATGGGTAGCAGATCACCTGGAGCTCAACTCGCATGAAAGCTGCAATCGGCCTGTGTATATACAGGTATAGGACCCAATTTACGGGAAGGCCATCTCCCAAAGACTCCATTTTAATCTAATAATTTACATTTTTAAAAATGAGAAAAATTTCCTTTTTCTCTGTAATAATAAAACAGTACCTTGTAATTGATTCCAACTAAGATAGAACAATCAGGAGAACAATCCTAATGGGTTTATATCCTTATAGACAGTGCTAAGTGTGATGCCATTATGTTATTTGTGTCACTGTTGCCTTAGGGCTCTGGCACACGGGGGAGATTAGTCGCCCGCGATAAAACTCCCTGTTCGCGGGCGACTAATCTCCCCGAGTTGCCTACCCCTGCCATCCCACCGGCGAACATGTAAGTCGCCGGCGGGATGGCAGACGCGGCGGCGCGATTTCGCGCAAATCGCCGAAAAAGACTCGCGAGTCTTTTTCGGCGATTCCCTGAAATTGCCCCGCCGCGTCTGCCATCCCGCCGGCGACTTACATGTTCGCCGGTGGGATGGCAGGGGTAGGCAACTCGGGGAGATTAGTCGCCCGCGAACAGGGAGTTTTATCGCGGGCGACTAATCTCCCCCCTGTGCCAGAGCCCTTAAGCCTGGTGCCATTCAAGTACAATCTACTGTTTTATTATTACAGAAAAATCTACTGTTTTATTATTACAGAGAAAAGGGAAATATGTTTTAAAAATTTTATTTATTTTATGATAATGAAGTCTATGGGAGATGGCCTTCCCATGATTTGGAGCCTCAGGAAAACCAGGTTTCCAGATAACAGATCCCATATCTGTATTTAGCATAACAAGTAATTTACTACAGGTATGGGATCCATTATCCAAAAAACAATTATCCAGAAAGCTCTGAATTATGGGAAGACCATCTCCCATAGACTCCATTATTAGCAAATCATTTTAATTAACAAAAAAATATATTTTTTCTCTGTAATAATAAAAGAGTACCTTGTACTTGATCCCAACTAAGATATTCATATATACATCAATGGATGCAAAACAGTCCTATTGGGTTTAACGTTTAAATGATATTTTAGTAGACTTAAGGTATGGAGATCTAAATTAGGGAAAGACTCCTTATGCCCCCTTTACCCCAGGTCCCTTACCTGCATCATGTTTCAATTTACAGGTGAATTGCTTGCATTTTTATATATATATATATATATATATACTCCATGTAAATAATGTCTTTGAATAAAAACCTCTTATGAATAATACATTTATGAGAATGTTGTATTTCCATTTTAGGATGGAAGATTAACCCTTCTTCCTGAAAAAAGCTTGGTGTCCCTTCCATACATAAACTTTATGAAACAGCATGGGGCCTTATTTCTGAATGCCTACACAAACTCTCCTATCTGCTGTCCCTCCCGTGCAGGTAGGGTATTGGAACCAGCTACAAACCCTGGGATTTGGAGGCTGGGTCAAATACATTAAATCATTGTCTTTTTTTAAAATTATTACAAAAAAATGAGGTTTGGACCGCTTTGCTAACTTGATTTTTTATCATTTGTCAGAATGGAAAATGTAGGAAATGGGCAAAGGCAGGGCTCACATTGCTCAAGTGAGCCACAAGCAAATGTAAAAAAGACTTGGAGAGCAAGCATCAAAAAAAAGTTCATGGAGGTGCCAAATAAGCTAAGATTGGCTAATAGGTAGCCTTTATGCACACTATCAGCTTACAGGAGGCTTTATTTGGTAGTAAATCTTGTTTTTATTCAACCAATACTTGCCCCCAAGTCAGGAATTCAAAAATAACTACCAGGGTTGGGGGCACTGAGAGCAACATCAAAGGGTTTGAGAGCAACATGTTGCCCCTGAGCCACTGGTTGGAGATCACTGCTATATATATGATCTCCATTGTACCAAGAAATGCTCTACTGTTCCTTCGCCATAAGATTTAGTTAGAATAGAACGGTGGGCTCGCCAAGTAGCTATTGAGGTTTGAGGGACAGCAAAACACAAAAAATACTGAATTTAAAATATTTTTCTGTGCAGATATTGCTTTCTTAATTTATGAATTATATCTTATTCACAGCTATGTGGAGTGGTCTGTTTCCCCATTTAACAGAATCATGGAATAATTACAAGTGCCTAAATTCAGAATACCCAACATGGATGGACAAAGTGGAGAAGAATGGATATGTTACACAACGGCTAGGAAAACAAGATTACACAAGTGGTTCTCATTCTCTAAGGTGGGTTGAAAGTATACCTACTCAACCCCCAAGGTGTAATCAAACCCAACGAGTATATGTTCTGGTGCTCTTGTGGGCCTGCACCTGGGCCGACACAGTAGCTCCATGTGCAGGAACATCAGAAAGCTGTTGGTAGTGTAGGAGTGGCTTCTTGGCCTGCATTTAGCCACAGGCCAAGAATCCGCCTGGTGTTGCACTAGCCTAACTGAAAGTATTTGTTCCCTTTTGTAAGCTCCATGATAATGTTTCTTTTGTGTGTCTTCTTGCGCCATTAAGATAGGAGCACTGAAATTGTGGCCCTTGTGCATATACCTGTACATGAATATCCTGTTGATGTCACATTTTTTCTGCTCCAAAAATCTGGCATTGTAATACTTGCCACATCTTTACTGCACCTAGTTGTAGCAGCAAACTGCTGGTAATGGCACAAAAACATAGGAAATTTCTTATATGGATAAAAGGAAAGTTCAATTTTGAATTAAAAGGGGAACTTGATTTTGATTATCATACCCAGAAGATAATAATATTATCAGATTTTGAGTGGTGAACTCTCTTTGCTTTGAATATTGTTTTTTCAGTAACCGTGTAGAAGCCTGGACTCGAGATGTTCCTTTTTTGCTCAGACAAGAAGGCAGGCCCTGTGCCAACCTTACTGGAAACAAGACCCAGACTCGAGTTATGACACAGGACTGGAAGAATGCAGATACAGCGGCAGGATGGATACAAAAAGCAGCTCAAAACAGTTCACAGCCCTTCTTTCTCTATTTGGGTCTAAATTTGCCACATCCCTATCCTTCAGAAAACATGGGAGAGAATTTTGGATCCTCCACATTTCTAACTTCTTCTTACTGGCTTCAAAAGGTACATATTGCAGAAATATCAGAATGTTGCACCCAGAAGGGTCACAATTAACTGGCAACCCTCCAGATTTTTAACTCCAGCCTAATTGTCTGTCCCTGCCTTAGAAATAACACACGTGTGTCAATAATACATTTTGAAAGACATAGGGGTGTATTTATTAACAGTGGAGCAAACATCACTGGTAATGTTGCCCATAGCAACAAATCAGATTTTTGCTTTTGTTTTCTAACTTGTAGGTGACCGTTAAAATCGAATTGCTGATTGTTTGGTATGGGCAACATCACCGGTGATGTTTGTCTCCAATGTTAATGAATACACCCCATTATGAAACATTCTCACACATTCTAGTAATCTCCAGCAACAAATCGGCAGGTAGTATTTACTGGTCTACTGTTTCAAAGGAGGAAATATGATTGGTTCAGCTGTTACTAAATTACCCTCTTTATGCTGCGGTCTGAAATTTGTGCTGATGGGTAAAAAAAGGAACTTAATACTAAATAATACTGTTAACTTTTAGGTGTCATATAAGAATGTTACTGTTCCTGAGTGGAAACCATTGCAAAGCATGCATCCGGTGGATTACTACTCGTCTTACACAAAGAATTGCACTGCACCCTTTACAGACCAGGAAATCCGAGATATAAGAGCAAATTATTATGCTATGTGTGCCGAGGCAGATGGCTTACTTGGTAAGAGAAATTGTAAACAAAAGATTGTCATTTTACTGCTGGCAACTCAAAAAACAGATTGTCAGTTCCATTATCCAGAAATCTGTTATCGAGAAGTCTCAAAATTATTTCCCTCTCCCATAGATTCCATTTTAATTAATTAATTACAATTTTTACAATTTATTTACTTTTTTCCTGTAATAACATTAACTTGTACTTGACGCTACCTAAGATATCATTAATCCTCATTGGAGGCAAAACAATTCTATTGGGTTTATTTAATGTTTATTTAAACAATTTGTTATCAGATTTAAGTTATGGAGAAATGGAAAGACCCCTTATTTGGAAAACCACAGGTCCCAAGCACTCTGGTTAACAGGTCCTATACCTGTATTTATTTGGAACAACAAATCAATTTGTGCCCCAAATTTTATTCCCCCTATTCCCTGTATTGGACCCTTATTATAGCTGAAGAAGAACAGTTTTAAAATATCTGATGGGTAAGTTGGGAAGTCAAAATGAAAGTTTTCAATAACAAAGCCAAGGAAAAGTATTGTCCATAACATTAACAATAAAATGCCACGACTGCTGAGCCTACTAGGGGAAAACATTATGAGGCGACACAATGAAAAAGAAAATAAAAAGTCAGTGCAGCATGGCCTTTATAAATGCTGAGCTTTGACAATACATTCATGGTGAAGGCAGGTAAACAACAGCAAAAACAGACATATTTTAAATAAATTGCTGACAGTGACTCATGTTTTCTGCCAACTTCTTATTTAGTTTCCCTGGGCAACATATTTTCTTTTACATACATTGCTTATATTAAAGCTGCTGTGCGGGATTGCTGATTCTGTGTAGGTGACAGGATGCATTAGGCATACAGTTTCATGTGGCACATCTTGTCCAGCCCTCCCAGCTAATTATAGGCTCTTATAGTCATTCTCTGAAGTCTGTTTTAGGTTCTAACACTAACTCAGAGCAAGGTAGTGCAGTTTTTCTACTGATGTGGCGATTCAATTGAAACAGTTCAGTTGAACTGTTATTGCAAAAGCTTACTCTTTAATGCACAGCGGGGACTTTTTATGTGCTAAAAATTACAAACTTGGCAGTTAGTTGCAAATTAAACCCCATTCGTTAAAGGTACTTTCATCCAAATGCACTCTTTGTATTTTTGTATAGTTGTGCTCAGCGCCACTCTGTCCTCCCTACCTTCTATTCTGAAGTGAGCACTGCTTCCACCCCTTTATCCGGGAGGTAGCACACTTGTGCCTAAAGATTCAGGTGCAGACATCACTTGCACTCCATACACCAGAAATGACACCAAACTGCATCCACTTTGCAACAAAATACATGTGCAGTTAATTTTTTGGAAAACCGATGCAATGGTGTCAGACACTATGCCCCCCCTATGCCCCAAGCCAATAGGCACGGCACACTTGTGCCTAAAGAATCAGGTGCAGACATCACTTGCACTCCA
Source organism: Xenopus tropicalis (assembly GCF_000004195.4). Taxonomy (NCBI): domain Eukaryota; kingdom Metazoa; phylum Chordata; class Amphibia; order Anura; family Pipidae; genus Xenopus; species Xenopus tropicalis. Next base: position 177,189,971 of record NC_030677.2, on the reverse strand, counting down.
TACACCAGAAATGACACCAAACTGCATCCACTTTGCAACAAAATGCATGTGCAGTTAATTTTGGGAAAACCGATGCAATAGTGTCAGACACTATGCCCCCTTTGCAACCACCCTTGGGATTTAAAAATATACTTATAATGACAAGGAAACATGGGGGGGCACCCTATTTGTTTGGTACCCTATATGCTCCCCCTTATTACTCCTCTTTTAATACTCCTCCTTACACTCTTCTGAAAAATTGCACCAGTTGTTTTTTCTTAATGCCTTGCTCTCCTTTCCCAGATTCCCTGGGTGCCTCAGGGATGCCAATTTATTCCAGACACAGCACCTGGACAGCTCCATAGACAGACAGGGAGGGATCTGATCTGACTAGCAAGGGTGCATAATATTAACATCAATTTGTTTCTGCCTTTTTTTCTGTGAAAACAAAACACATGGCAAAATGCTTGTGTGAATTCACAAAGATTTTCACTTTTGGTTAAAACACGAATTTCGCCACAGGCTTGTACTGGATGAAAAAGTTTAGTCATCAGTAGTGAACAAATGTCTGTAAAGCGCTGCCTAAATGTATCAGTGCTATGGTGATAGTAATTTTAAAAAATATGTACTGCAATTTAGTATATTTCTTACTTCATATTCAGGATAGGCCAATAGTTCCCAGGTATGTTTAATAGTAACAATAATATATGTGTTTTCATTTTGTAGACTAACATGTAATCCCCCCTCAGGTGAGATCATTTCAGCACTGAATGATACAGGACTTCTGAGTAGGACCTATGTGGTGTTCACTTCAGACCATGGAGAGCTTGCCATGGAGCACCGACAGTTTTATAAAATGAGCATGTACGAAGGAAGCTCCCATGTCCCTCTGCTAATAATGGGACCCGGAATAAGTCCAGGACAGCAAATATCAACTATAGTGTCACTTGTGGATCTTTACCCTACAATGCTTGGTAAGGACTAAAGTTACAGCAGGGCTCAGTTGATATATCAAATGCAGTTTCACCAATCTCAGCACTCCCTTGTGGCTGCAATTACGCAGGAATTATTGGGGTAAAAATGCAATCTTTTTTACGACGAAACAACAGCCGCTGGCGACAAAATAATAGCCGCGGGCGACGAAACAATAGCCGCGTGACAAAATAATAGCCGCGGGCAAAATTTTTTTGTCGCACGACATTTTCGCCGTTTCGCGGATCTTTTGAAAGATTCGCAAATTTTTCGGCGAAACGGAACAGATTCGCTCATCACTATCTGTGACCAATGGTCACAGAAAGGATCGTTTGTACACTCCACAAATGTTCAGAGCTGATTGGTCAGATATGGAAGTAGAAACAATAGGAATTCTGACAATTCCACGCTAAATGCATGCCTTTGCTCAGGTGCTTTCAAAGGAGCCTGATCAAAATTTTCTATCCTGATCAACGAGATGACCGATATCCAAGGCTTTTGAAATATCGGTTGCCTCGTCAATGTACCATACATGTACCGGATATCATATCAACCTGGTTTGTACAATAATATCGGTGCATGTATGGGCACCTTATGTGTAAAGGCTTGGTTCCTTCCTTACCTCATTTAAAGTTGTGTTACGTGGTATTTGATCTTATACATTATGGTTTACAGCATTTTTGTTTTTCCTACAGAAATTGCAGGAGTTCAAATTCCTCAAAATATTAGTGGATTTTCCCTTATGCCTTTATTGTCTGCACGTTCAGAAAAGAATGTACCATCCTGTACCAATGCACATCCTAACTGGGCACTGAGTGAGTTTCACGGATCCGATGCAAATGCTTCAACCTACATGCTTAGGGATAATTACTGGAAGTACATTGCATATGCTGATGGGGATTCAGTGATTCCACAGTTGTTTGGTAGGTTACTTTTATACAGTGATGTTTCTATTAGGCATTTGGAGTGTTGTAGGTCATGCTCGGTATGTCTTGCCAAGGATTATCATATATGATAAAAAGGTCAAATATTTAATCAAAAGTAATTAAGAAAATACATGGCTTAAAGTATATTGAGAATATTTGTGGCTGAACTTTTCATGGTTTATGGCTAAACAGTTACTTGCACAGTCCTGGTTTTCCTGTCTTCTGCCCTGCCCTACTTGTGTGTGCCATACTCTGCCTGCCCTATGCTGCCTGTGTGTGCCATATTCTCTACCTTTGTGAGCCATACCCTATGTCAAACGGATTTTAATGAGTAACCGTACTTTAAGCACAGCCCCGTGCACATGCTAAATTTCTGCATTCTGCCAGATTAAAGGTAGGGTAACAAAGAGAATGGAAAAGGCTTCTTATACAAGGCTTATTAAAGAAAGAAAACTTTGCAACAGCCAAGAATTTTAAACTAATGACCTGATCTGCCATGTACATTTGTTTTGCTGTGACCCCGTTCAGGGCCGCCATTGGAAACTTTGGGGCCCCACACAAGTTATTTATACGGGGACCCCATGAACCCAAGCATGCAGTACCAACATTTTAGCCCACGTCCCTTGTGTGTGCAATATAACATATAACAGCTGATATTACTTTATAATAAGCAGTTCATATTAATGTGATGAATGTGGTAATTAACAGTCAGTTCATTGGGGGTCAGTGGAGTGCCCTACGTTTAACCTCTTCCCACCTACCTTCCCCTGCTCTGTGCTGTAATTGCTTGATATGGAAATTACTTACGTTTTTGAATAAGTTATATAGCTGCGTACGTTTAGGGGCCCAATGACATTACTGTGGGGCCTAATAACTAGTCAGTAACTAGACAGTAACAAAGATGAATGTGTTAAAGGAAAACTATACCCCAAAATGAATACTTAACCAGCAGATAGTTCATATTATGTTAAGTGACCTATAATCTCGCCAAACTGGAATACAGTTATAGGACCCGTTATCCAGAATGCTCGGGACCAAGGGTATTACGGATAAGGAATCTTTCCGTAATTTGGATCTCCATACTTTAAAGTCTACTAAAAAATTAATAAAACATTAATTAAACCCAATAGGATTGTTTTGCATCCAATAAGGATTAATTATATCTTAGTTGGGATCAATTACAAGGTTCTGTTTTTATACTACAGAGAAAAAGGAAATCAGTTTTAAAATTCTGAGTTATTTGATTAAAATGGTGTCTATGGGAGATGGGCTTTCCATAATTTGGAGCTTTCTGGATAACGGGTTTCCAGATAAGGGATCCCATACCTGTATATATATATATATATATATATATATATATATATCAGTAAATATTGCCCTTTTACATCCTTTCCCTTGAGCCACCATTTAGTAATGGGCTGTGTGCTCCCTCAGAGATCACGTCACAGGAAATAATGCAACTCTAACTGTAACAGATAGAACTCCATCTATTAAGTGGCTGATGGCGCCTAGCATGTATGTGTGCCCTTGGTTTGTTTGTGTGCACTGTGAATCCTATGATCCAAGGGGGCGGCCCTTAATTCTTAAAATGGCAATTTTCTATTTAGGAGTACCCAATAGCACATACTACTAAAAAAGTATATTTTTATGAAAGTGGTTTATTTAGATGAAGCAGGGTTTTACATATGAGTTTGTTTATGCAATATATTTTATAGAGACCTACATTGTTTGGAGTATAATTTTCCTTTAATAAGTCAATATTTTAATTAGGGAGGTTTATATGATTAATGTGCTAATAAGTCAGTATTTTAATTGGGGGGTCAGTGGAGTTTCTACGTAAGTTATTTTGAAAGTAATTACATTAACATTTATTTTTAAAGCGCTAAACATATTCCGCAGCGCTGTACAATAAGTGGGTTACATACATTGGACATACAGAATAACATATAAAGCAATCAATAACCGATACAAGAGGTGAAGAGGGCCCTGCCCAAAAGAGCTTACAATCTACAAGATTCAAGTTTTAGCACAAGTTATGTAAATTGCTTAACAGTAGGGGCCCAATGACCAGTCATTCCCCTGCTGCAAAGTTCATGTAAAAGGCGCTGATATAATTCAGTTAATAGATCCCAATATAAACAGCTGTTATTACTTTATAATAAACAGTTCATATAAATAGTTAAAATAAATAATAAATCTGCTAATAAATCAGTGGAATTTATCTTAAGTTTTTTTCATTCATTAGGTCAGTGGAGTTTGTCCCTCCAAATCTCTGTATTGTGTTTTTGCTTAATACACAAGTTATTGTATATACTCGAGTATAAGCCGATCCGAATTTAAGCCAAGGTACCTAATTTTACCTGGAAAAACTTATTGACTTGAGTTAAAGCCTAGGGTGGGAAATACCAAATATATACCTAATAAATATAAATAATAAATACCAATAAAATGACATTAATTAAGGCTCAGTAAATGTCACCATAACTGTAAGCCTATCTAGTAATAATAATTCAGCTAATTCAGTCACACACACTATAGGTCACTGATTAATCATTTTCATGCTAGCCATATGTCCCTTTATGTTTACTTTACTTTTTATGTGCAGGTAATGGATAAAATGATGGTGGCAGACAGAGTGCTTTGTTGGCAGCAGTTTCCCAAAAATACTTGTACCTTGAAACTGCAGGGGCATCACTCCCGCCCAGGGGCACAAAAGAAGGCACTATTAGTGGGGCTGGTGGGTTGGCGGGAATCGCTGGCCGTGTGGTCCCAGAAGAGAAGCGGGCAAGAAAGGGGCACGTGACGTCACTTCCGCCAGGCGTGCAGAATAGCGCACTATTAGGTACATTTATGGAGATGAAAAACTCCGCTTATACACGAGTAAATACAGTACTTATGTTTCTCTGCAAGTTACGTCGTTTTCTAGGCAGTTTTTGCGGATGTTATGCAAATTTCATACGTTTTACGTATCTTACAGTAGATTTCACAGGGCCCATCACAATTGTACCCCCTATACCCCCGATGGTGGCCCTGACCCCACTGATAGGTCTGCTAAAGCAGATGCTATACCTAGGGGAACTTACAATACGTGTGCATGCCATAATGTGAAACTGTCATTTTGCTCTTTGTAGAGTTAAAACATCTAATGCAAGGTGTTAGAAATAAGAGCAATTTTATCAAACAGACTGCTCTGAAATTGGTTATATGGAGTTAGAACATGCTATTTTGGGCACTGTTGCATAGAAACTGTTTCCCGCACAACAATATTTATTGTAAGCTTGAACTACTAGGAACTAGAGATAGCAGTGGTGAAAAATATTGCTTTCTGTGGGTCATTTGGTCTGCCCTTTGGAAAGTGAATTAAGTGGAAGTAATCAGTCCATAAATAGGCCAGCGCAGTATTAAAGGGATTCTGTCATGTTTTTTATGGTGGTGTTTTTATTACTAAATTATACAGTGTGTATTGCAAATAATTCATTCTACCATTTAAAATTGTATTCTAAAACCAAATACAGGTATCGGATCTGTTATCCAGAATGCTCAGGACCTGGGGTCTTCCGGATAAGGGATCTTTCTGTAGTTAAATCTCCATGCTTTAGGTTAACTAAAAAATAATTTAAACCCAATAGGATTGTTTTGCTTCCAATAAATATTAATTATATCTTAGCTGCGATCAAGTATAAGGTTCTGTTTGAATATTACAGAGAAAAAAGAAATCATTATAATCATTTGTTTAAAAAGGAGTCTATGGGAGATGGCCTTTCTGTAATTTGGAACTTTCTGGATAAATGGTTCCTGGATAATGAATCCTATACATGTAATGTATTTCTCAGTGTATTGTGCCTGAGTCTGAGCTTTCAGAGAGCCAGCACTTTATTATAGATCTGCTTTCAGGTAATCTATTGATTCTCCTGGAGGAGCCATATCCAGACAGCCAATTATTTTGTCAGTTGTTAATATGTTAGTAATATAATGTGACCACACCTGTATTTTACAATTCTAAAAAAAATACTACCCTGCGACTGCCATCCCTTTGACATAGATGAAAACTTTTTAAAGAAATGTAAATATGGTAAATAGAAAAAGATTAAAAAAGCAATAGTAGCAAACATTACTACTTAAGAACATTATCAGTACTTTATACATATGACATTTGATTACATTTTATATAAATTACTATTTTGTAACATTGGATTTGTTTATTTGCTATAGGACATAAAATCAGATTTTGTCATGAGAATATACAAGTGTAATGTTTAACAATTTGTAACTTTTTACTTCCATTTTTCTCATATAACCTATCCTAAAGTGTATCTACAGCATATACTGTATATTTATACACACATATTGCTTTTTAGTACCTACATTTTAGGGAACTTTGCTTAGCTTACAGTTGAGATGACATCGACAAAGAAATCCTTTTTGTAACTCTTCATTATAATGTAATGATATGGGGCAGATTTACTAACATTTCTAATTTTTTAAAATTTTCAAATTCAAATCAACTCATTTCCACAAATGTCTGAACTAAAAAAGTCTGCACCGGAAAAGTAGCAATAAAGTTGCGTAAATCCATATTTTTTTAACTTATCGGATGAAAACAGTTTTAGCTGGCGAATTATCGGAATAGGATTTTTAGCTGTTTGGACACATAGTAAATCTCGGAAAAGGTGCAATTTTTTTCCCCTTTTTTTCCCTTTTAGTGCTAAAAATACAAATCAGCAAAGAAAAAAAAAAAAAACAGTCGTTAGTAAATGGCCCCCTAAATGTCTAAGAAGCCAGATATACCTTACAGAAGTTTTAGTATGTTGCAGAGAGTGCTATTCTGAATTTGCACTTGGTCTTTATTTTATTTTTTAAATATAAGCTTTATTTTCAGCAACTCTCCACGTGGGAATTTTAGAAGCTAACATTTTGGCAACCCCAAGTGACTTAGCCTTTCCTTCTCCTTTAGTGGGTCGCGGATCGTGTAGTTGGTCCAAGTGGGTAAAAATATGGGTTCAGGGTCTAAGTTTAAAAAATTGGACCTGGGCAGGACTCTAACACCCAGGATTCTAACACCCAGTAAAGGTCCCCATACACCATAAGATCCGCTCATTTGGCGATGTCTTCTCCCGATATCCTCCACCAGAAACCAGGGTAATTTGATCGTTTGGCCCTGGCCGATGCGGTGCCCAATCCGACTAGATTTTGTAACCTGCCTGATCGAGATCTGGCCGATTTCAGGCCAGATATCGGTCGGCCAGGCCCTACACGGGCCGATTAGCTGCGAATCGGTCCAAGGGACCTTAAGAGCAAAAAATTCTCAGGTCTAGGCCAGTAGTTGAACCCAGTTGCAAAATACATTTAGAACACAAACAAAATATGGGGCTCATTAACCAAAGCAGCACCATGTGCAAAGCTCAAAACTCAAGCACAATATACCATGTTTTTACAAAGCATTCCACCTACATAAAATTGTATGTCATGCAATTTTTCATTAATCTCTGTACATTTGTTGTTTTCAGATTTATCATCTGATCCAGATGAGCTAAGAAATGTAGCTGCGCAGGTTCCTGAGAAGGTACAAGAAATGGATAAGAAGCTTCGTTCCATTATTGACTATGCAAAAGTGTCTGCCTCTGTCCATGTGTACAACAAGCAGCAGTTTGCTCTCTGGAAGGCAAGCATAGGGGCAAACTACACAAATGTAATTTCTAACCTACGGTGGCATTCGGACTGGAACACAAGACCAAATACGTACGAAATGGCAATAGAGAAGTGGCTGAAAAGCACACGCCAACATTAAAACAAAAAACAGATTATTTTCCCGATATTCAATATAATTCTCAACTATTGCTCTTGCATTCCTTCTGTCCTCAACATGTAATGCTGTGTGGCAGTTTATTGAAATTACAGGAAAACAGCACTTTTATGATATAGAATTCAATATACAATGTACAGTACAATCAAGTAAGGCAAAGTTGCCAGTATTAGAGGGTCGTCTACCCCCTTGTCCAACATGAGTGAAATGAATAGGACGTGTGCTGAACATTCTTTTAGCCTAATGTTTTATTCATGAAAAAATCAATGTTTTTGTGATTTCTTATGCTATAAAAGGAAACAGAAGCTACTCCGTGTTTTGTTCTTGTAAAAGGAGATAATTATATTACCAGTGTACAGATAGACCTCCTGAATAAAGCCAGAGATACACGATTAATGCTCTCCTACCTGCGGTAATGTAAATTACCAGTAGGAAGAAAATGCATTGCTTCAGCTTTCCAAAGTCATCTTGAGGCAGAGAATTCAGAGGAAACTAGTCACCACCACTAGAGGCATTAAAAAAGGTGTACTGCTAAACAGAGCCTCATTTAGGCTGCCAGCTCACATAAGGGCTACCAAACAGCCATCACAGCCTTTAAATGGTACCACCAGGTACATTTTGCTCCCCAACTCTTATCACATTTGAATGTGGGTCATGGGTAAAAAAGGTAGGGGATCCCTGATCTAACAAAACAGACATCACATGCGTGAAGAGAGGGCGTTGCATTCGGATGATCTAACTGCTGTCTGATAATCCTTTGTGCTCACACATTCACACTTTAGAATGTTATAATTTGTAATGCTATTATACGTGCAACTCCGATAATAACCCAGGAAGTATGTTGTACATGTACAGCTGGCTGGAACCATGACCTGCAGCTCTTGGGCTGGTGGCACAATGGGAGATTAGTTACCTGCGATAAATCTTTACTACTGCGGGTGACTAATCTTTCCAAAACGCCTTCCCATTGGCAAGAATGTGAATTGCCGGTGGCATGGCATTCGCATCACTTCGGTTTTCCAAAGTTGCCCAACTTCGGGTGACTTCGGAAAACTAAAGCAATGGTTGCCAGTGGCAGGCCAAGCTAGAACTGCTCCTGACACCTTCGATTGCACACCCCCTCCCCAGTGACGAATGCATATTAACTGTCAGAGCAAGTGGCAGCTATTTTGTAAACACACACCCCGCATTTGCGCAGAATAGCTGGCAGTCATTGACAATCTTCTGAACCTGAACTATAAGGGAAACTGAAAACCAGAAAAAGTATGTGCCTAGCACCCCCACCACCTCTGCTCCCTAGGCACATGATTCTTCTGCCTACCCCTAGTTTCAGCCCTGCTGGTTGCTAAACCAAAGGGTTGGATGTGAAGCAAAGCAAAACAGCAAGTGCCATTTAAGACTGACTTCCCCTTCATAAATTGCCTATAGTATCACACACCAAAGTCTCAAACAATTGATCTTTTTATTGCTATGTGGTTTATAATACAGTTTATATATGTGCATCTGGTTATAGCTAAATGTTGCACAGCACCAGGGAAATGTATTGGCTTTGTGCAATCACAATAGTGTTCCCTGGAGTTCCAGTCTGAAAGCAGTAAGACTTACTAACCAGAAGTACCTTGTTTTTCATAACTACAAGCCACTTAAACTTTAGTCAATCCCAGCTGGATTAAACTAGTTTGTTTCATCCACACGTATGTTCCACTCATTTATTCTCCATACAATACTTTTATTATGTTAAGTAGATTTATGAACAGCTTCTTAAATTGGCTTCTGCCTGACTAACATCTCTATCAGATGATTAAAATTATGCAAAATCTCCAATCTACCTACATTCTAATCTTCCCAAAATGTTTTGTTTGAGATGTTGTAAACAGTTAATGAATCCACAATTAATAAATTAATAGATTCATATTATATTAATATATCAATATCGTAATGTATTGTTTATGTTACTATATTACATATTGATATTTTCTGTCAAAAAGTAGGTAATTGAATAAAAGTCAATTACATTTCTTAAGTTACATTCTAAGTAGCATTCAGAACTGTCTTACTGAATATGGATGTATACAGTTATATGGCTTGGCTTTTTCAAAGTATACTTAGTATTGTTACTATTAGTAACAAAGGTTTGAGGTGTTATGGTGTTATTTGCTGCAAATAAATGGTTAAAATAGTTTTCCAGCCGACCCAATCAGAAACCTAAAAAAAAAATGCATTTAAATTAAACAATTCAGGCAGGATTTGGGCAATGTTGAATAAAGTGTGAGATGATTCACTTGGAATTATCTAGATTACCAGACATTTTCTTTTCAAACACATTAAATTGTAGAGCCTACATGTTCTGGTTTGTGCCTAAATGCTAGCTCAGGTGTTAGAATAGGTTTAGGGCTAAACTCCATTGCAGATTGCATCAGATCGACTAATAGCATTTAATCATGTGCATAAAAATATAATGGATAGAAAAATCAGTTGCATAAAATACATATATTCTTTTACATTTGATGGGACGTGGGATACTGTGTTTGCGTCTCTCAAGGTCCTGTGTCTGCCCCAGTTGGAGCAACTTGTTTTCACATTGAAATACATTGACTGGCGAGTGTAGAAGCAGGAACAAAACACTCTATTCCACTTTGTCTGACATGGAGATCAGATTTTGTAGGATCCTACAAAATCTTGTTCTGTTGCGTGGAGCACAAAATCTGATGGAAAACGGTCATGGAGTTTAGTTCTAATAGTCAGTGATTACCTGCAAGGGATTAGTCCCACGCACTTCGGCCTTTGTGCTTCCATATCAGCATGAGTAAAGCTTTATCACAATTTATTCAAGTGGGAAATCACAATATGTAGAAACCTTGATTAAAACACAAATATGGCAATTTTGCAAATTGCATAAACAAGTTGTCTAAATTGGAGCTTTTTTTGACAGCTTATTGAGGGAGAGATTTTGTTTAAGATGATTGGAGAAAAAGGTTAATGTGTTATAAAGATGTACAGTCTCCCTAAACTGCCACCCTGGGCCCCTTGACTCATATGGGGAAGAAGTGCTGCCAATATAAGCACCCCTTTAATTCACGTCTTCCCTCGGCCATATGACTTTACTTTGTCCATGTTAAATTAAAAAAGGCTAAATCAAATGTTAACAAATCTGCCCTATACTATCCAAGCAAAACATGCCATTGTTAGATATTCATTTCATACGCACTAGTTCATAAGGAACATACTTTTTCCATATCAAAGTATGTTTTGTTTTTTTAGATCTTTTGCCCAATTTGCATAAATAACAGAAAGACAATCTTATTGTCACCCACAAACTGTACAAAACTCAGGTCTATAGGTGTCTATACACAGGCTGATAAAGCTGCTGACTATCTCTTTAGTAAATTAGCTGCTTATGCCGATGTGTATTGAGGTCCTCCTGGGTTGCGGCATTAGGTAAACCTCATAACTAGGGCGTTAAACTGATGGGCCCTGGAACTCCTAGTCAACACTGGTCATTAGACCCTTATTTTTCCCAGCTATGGGCAGACCCAGCCCAATGCAGTATTAACTGCTGAGGTCCTCCAGGCCCTATATTATGATTTGATTGTTAACTCAAGGATCAAAGGATCAGATCATCTTACTTTGGCTAAGCAGCCCTGCCCAGGGAATCCTGTACTTATACAGCATGTTATGAATATGGAAAATATTCTTTCATATAAGAGCAGTCTGTTGGTTCTGTACAGTGTAGGTTGGTGGGAAGGGAATCATGTTGAGAAGAAAGCGAGTGCTACAAACTACCTTTCAATTTTTACTCTTATGCATAATGGATTTCATTGTCAGCCAACTGTAGGCTCTATGTGTGTGTTAAAATCAATGTACAATGACCACTTTAAACTAATCATTATAGCCACTTGACACTCATTAAAAGCTATTAAATCCAAGACTCCCTTGGAGCAGAAATGTTTTCAAATAAAGTACTTTACCCAGTATAACAGATATTTTCCTGCAGCTTTTCAGATAAAGTAACCAAATATTCAATTGAAAATGCATTTGTATCACAAACTGTTTGTCCATGTGTAAACTAACATTCATGCACTTATAAAACAATGCAGCTGAGTGCTTTTTCTTATTTGAATTCTCTCAGTCAGGTTAAAAGGGAGCTAAAGGCTAAAAATGAATAAAAATGATTTTATACTGAACTTACTGTAACAGTAGAGATATTTAGCAGTGCAATAACAGTAATATATCAGGCCTTCAATTTTGTCCACAAGAGCTCCACATTTTGCATCTCCTTTTGGGTGTCAGTGGCACTGCACATGGGCAGCTGTTGAGAAGCTTAAAGGCCACCTGACACATAATATATATACTTTCAGCACATCAGTGCAGTGAATCAGCCAAAAAGAAAGTGGGGAGCTACTGGGGGCATCTTGAGAGTCACAGATCATCACTGCTAAAGGGCTGTTGTTGCCTTTCCCTCCGTACAATTGCTTTGCTGGGCTGAACTACACTGGAGCTTTTGTTGGGTGTCTTGGCATTAACCAATCACATAGTAAAAATCAGACGTAGTTGCATGTGTATAAAAATAATGTTCTTTATATGCAATTCCTTCTGGCAACAAACTTGCAACCTGATTTAAGGATAATGTCAAACTTAGATATAATCTGAGGGATGAGCAGGCCCGGATTTGTGGAGAGGCCACAAAGGCCCGGGCCTAGGGCGGCAGAAGTTTGGGGGTGGCATGCCGCCCCGCGAGAAGATTTTTAATGATTCTCTTAACATGTGAAAGCCATGGGCTATAAGTTATAATAAGTACAGTAACTGATCATCTGGCTGAGACACACATTCAACCATATGGTAGCCCTTGATACTGTATTTTTTAAATAAAGATGTGTGAGGAGTGGCCAAAGCTCTAAAACAGCTATTAAAAAACATCTTAATTTAAGTCAGAAACAAAGAATAAGGGGTCTTTATTTAATTTGGATCACAATACTAAAGTAGATGCACAGTATGCTTGCTCAGCAGCTCTCCAGTTTGGAATTTCAGCAGCTATTTGGTTGCTAGGGTCCAACTCCTAGCAACCAGGCATTGGTGAATGAAATATTTGATGAGTAAGAGAGAACTGAATAGAAAGATAATGAATAAAAATAAACAAAAACAATAGAATTGTAGCCTCACAAAACATTTCTTGGCTGTTGGGGCCAATGACCCCCATTTAAAAACTAGAGTCAGACTAAGAAGGCAAATAACTAAAAACTATAAGAAATTTAAAAAAATGAAGACCAGTTATAATGTTTCTGAGAATTGTTCATTCTATAACATATTGAAAGATTAAAGATGAACCACTCCTTTAAACATTAAATAAAGTGAGTAGTATTGTTTTGTCTCCAAGAAGCATTAATGATATCTTAGTTGGAATCAAGTACAAAGTACAGTTTTACTGTTACAGAGAAAAAGGAAATCAATTTTCAAGGAAATTATTTTATTATTAACTCTATGGGAGATGGGCTTTCTGTAATTAGGAGCTTTCTGGATAACGGGTTCCATGTCTGTACTACTGAACTCAGAAGTAAAAAATACATTTTGACCATCGGAGTTGAGATGCTTAATAAAGCCATCAAAAACTTTTGGATCATCTTGCCAAACCAGAAGTGGATCATCTATATAGTGTTCATAATAAAGAATAAAATGATAAAGGGGATATTGCCACTGTAGATGTACATTTACCTCACCATCCAATATATACATTTGTATGGGGAAAAATTGGCACACATGGCAGTATTCCACTTCTTAGGGTAGTATTTCCCATCATGAAATGAATATGTGTCATTAAAAAATATAGGAATTTTATATTTGAGACTAATTATAAATACAGGCAATAACTGGCATGCCAATGCATAGAATTCATAAAATGCACTACTCAACCTAATATAATATAATATGACCAATACAACTGGAAAGATGCAATGCCAAGGTTTGGAGGTAAATCTCTATAAATTCTGAAAGAGGCTTATCAAGAGGGGTGGTCTATCTGGGTCATAAACCGAGGTAATGGAAAATAGCAACTGAAAGATGTGTTCTTATTATCACTTATTTGCTGACTAATAGCACGAGCGTTAACATACACACTGACAAATTCACTAAGTGATATGTGAAATGTTTTTAAAGGATTCTGGGTTAGCAAATAATTGTCCTTATCTGCGATATATATGCTGATCTGCCCAAAACCACTATATGTCTGCCTTTATCAGCAGATCTGATGACAATAGTATGCTCCAACTATGATTATAATCACTTACCTGAGACCATGTGGCAGTACTACTGTTAACTGCAAACTGCTCTGGCCTAGGGTACTACCATATCGTCATGTTCTTCTGTCTCTGCATATCTTGCAGCCACTGTGTCTGTGCACACACGTAGTAGAGCAGGGATCCCCAACCCCCCAGTGAGCCACATTCAGCTGCAAAACTTGTTCGTAAGCAACACGATACGTGAACAGTAGCGCAAACACAATTTTTAATAATAATTAGCATATATACTATATTAAAATGATATATAAAATCAAAATCAGTGTGAAATCTGGCACTGCATGTTTTCTGCAATTTTTTTGAAAATCTAGGGTGGCAGACTGGAAACCGGAGGGGAGAGAGAATGACGCACTGGAACACTAATGGGCACATTTACTAATCCACGAACGTCCGAAAAGCTTCCGAATGCGTTTTTTTCGTAATGATCGGTACTTTGCGACTTTTTTGCGAATTGTCGCGACTTTTTCGAGCTCTCAATACGAAAATTGCGACAATTCGCAAAAGTCGTAATGGCTATGAAAAAGTCGCGACAATTCACGAAAGTTATAATGGCAATGAAAAAATCGCGACAATTCTCGAAAGTCATAATGGCAATGAAAAAGTCGCGACAATTCACGAAATTTGTATGGGCTATGAAAAAGTCGCGACAATTCGCGCAAGTCGTACCGGTTACAAAAAAGTTGCGTCAATTTATGGGAAAGTCGTAACGGCGACGAAAAAATCGCAAAAAATACGAAAAAGTCGCAAAATGTTCGTTTTCCAATCTGAATTTTTCTCATTCAGATTCGGATTCGTGGATTAGTAAATCAGCCCCTAAGGTTACAGATGGGAAACAATGGCACACAAGAGCACTGAGGGTACAGACAGGAGGCAGAATGGCACACTGGAGATATGGTGCAGTCGAGCTGGTGTTAAATGCCATGTATATAACCATTTTTTGGCTGTTTCTAGATGGTTTGTACATCTGGTTGCTCCAGTTGTTATAGAAAAGATCTTGTCCCATTGTTCTGGAGTGAGTTCTGTTTGTAAGTCCAGTTCCCATTTTTGCATAAATGGATGTTTGTAGTCCGGTGGAGGTTCTAGTAGGAATCAGTAACACCCCGAGAAAATGCCTTTTATTCCTTTTCCGACCTTACTGCAGAGGTGTTCTATTCTTGTTGGTTGTCTTTTAGTTTTGTGGTTTGGTGTAACTTTATTTAGAAAATGGGTAATTCTTAGGTATGGATATAGTTCCTTATTGTGGAGTTGGAGTTTTTCTTGGAGTTGGTGGAAGGTACGGTAAGTTGTGATAAAGAATAAGTCTGAAATGGTGTTGATACCGCTATCCATCCAGCTCTGTGGTAAGAGTTCTGTGATGGGGTGCTGTAAATTGGAGATTGGGGTTAGCGGTGAGGGAAATTGCCCAGGTCCCCTTTTCTGTTTAGTTTGTCCCAGGTTGTGAGAATCAATTTAGTTGTAGGCAGCAATGTTAGGTCTTTGGGTCTGATTTTGTGTGGCAGCCAAAAAAGCTGGGCTAAAGTCATATTTTGTATAGAGCTTGTCTCTATTAGGAGCCATTTTTTGTGGGTTGTAGGGCAATGTATTCTAATAGCCGTTTCTAGTAGAGAGGCTCTATAGTAGAGCAGTATGTTGGGGATTCCCAGGCCCCCCTTTAGTTTGGGTTGCTGTAAAACCTTAAAAACCAAGATATACTTTGTGCCTTCCATTTTTGATAATCTGATTGGAGTGTTTTTTGTAGTGGAAGAATTGTTCAATTTGTAAAGGTTTTCTGTGTTGTTTGAAACTTTGATTCCTAGGTAGTTTATGTGGGTTTCTCTCCAGTCATACAGTATGTGTATTCTTGTCGTAGTGTTTGTAGGTCCCCTTGTGGTATGTTAATGGGTAGAGCTTGGGTTTTGCTGGAGTTAATTTTATACCATGAGACTTGGTAGAAATCTGTTAATTCTTAAGTTAAGTTAGTTAATGAGATCAAAGGATTGGTGAGAGAAAGTACTATATCATCAGCAAATAATCCTATTGTTTGTGGTTCTTCTGGTGTTGGTATTTCTTTTATGTTTGCGTTCTGTCTAATTTTGCAAGCTAATGGCTTGCTATCATGCTTTTTAATGTCTGAAATTCGCACTTTGATAAATGTTCCCCTTAGTGTATAGATTGTAAGCTCTCTTTACATGGGACTGTTGTCAGGGTCTTGGTCAAATTTTGACCCAAGTGGGGGTATGGCTGGGTAATGCAAACTTACATAAGTTAAGTAACTTACCTATAAACTTCTGTGACTTATAGAAAAATATAAGTAACATATATTAAGCAATGAGAGGGCAGAGCAGTGAGACAGGGGCAGGCAGGTGTGAAGGTTTATATTTAGAGCAAACCCCATTGACCATCAATGAATTTAAAAACCTAAGGTAAATTACACTGACCCCCAATGAACTTACTGACTTTATTAGCACATTGATTAATTATTTTAACAATTTCTATGAACTTATTATTATAAAGTACCATCAGCTGTTTATATTGGGATCTATTTACTGAATTATATAAATTATATGTTATCTCCTATATACACTTTTCAGTGGTGAAATGATTGGTTATTGGGCTCTAGCAACATAACTGGGCCCCCAAACTTTCAATACCAGGCAGGTGGGAACTCTACCAGTTTATTAAGGGAAATTCAACATTTTGGGTGTACAATGCTGTACAATGCAATCAAACAAATCCTATCTGAAATAACCTCTGCTGCATGATAAAATAGTGCAAAGGTGCAGAGAGTGGTTGTTAATGGTACATTAATCTCCATACTTGGAGAAAGGTTCTCAGTAGGGTCCCTCAGGGTTCTGTACTGGGTCCACATTTGTTTAACTTCATAAATGACTTAGGGGAGGGTATTATAAGCAATGTATCAGTGTTTGCAGATGACACAAAACTCTGCAGACCAGTCAGTTCTATCCAGGATGTGACATCCCTGCAGCAGGATTTTGACCAACTGACAATCTGGGCAGCTAAGTGGCAGATGAGATTTAATGTGGATAAATGTAAGGTCATGCACCTGGGATGTTAAAATATGCAAGCCACTTATACCCTTAATGGGACTGCACTAGGCAAATCCATAATGGAGAAGGACCTTGGAGTCCTTGTAGATAATAAACTTGGCTGTAGCAAGCAATGCCAGGCAGCAGCTGCAAGGGCAAACAAGGTTTTGAGCTGTATTAAAAGGGGTATAGATTCATGGGAGGAGGGGGTTATTCTAGAATATGCTTATCAGTTTTGGTCTCCAGTGCTCAAACGGGACATGATTGAGTTAGAGAGGGTCCAGAGAAGGGCAACTAAGCTGGTAAAGGGTATGGAAAGTCTCAGTTATGAAGAAAGACTGGCCAAGTTGGGTTTGTTTACACTGGAGAAGAGGCGCTTAAGAGGTGACATGATAACTAAGTATAAATATATAAGGGGATCATATAATAACCTCTCTAATGCTTTATTTACCAGTAGCTCCTTCCAACGGACACGAGGGCACCCACTCCGTTTAGAAGAATGGAGGTTCCGTTTAAATATTCGGATTTTTTACAGTGAGAGCTGTGAAGTTCTGGAATTCCCTCCCTGAACCAGTCGTACTGGCTGATACATTATATAACTTTAAGAAGGGGCTGGATGGATTCTTAGCAAGTGAGGGAATACAGGGTTATGGGAGATAGCTCTTAGTACAAGTTGATCCAGGGACTGGTCCGATTGCCATCTTGGAGTCAAGAAGGAATTTTTTCCCCTCTGCGGCAAATTAGAGAGGCTTCAGATGGTGTTTTTTGCCTTCTTCTGTATCAAATAGAATTTAGGCAGGTTATATATAGGCATTATGGTTGAACGCGATGGACATATGTCTTTTTTCAACCTAACTTACTATGTTACTATATAAAGTAATACATGCACTGTCTGTGCATGGAATATTTACATTTAAATAGGAACAATATATATATAGAAACAACCCGTAAGCTACATTCAAATGGAAAAAGAGTTGGGGAGCAACACAAACATGAAAAAAGTTTCAGGGGTGCCAAATAAGAGCTATGATTGGCTATTTTGTAGTTCCTATGTGGACGGGCAGCCTACATGATGCTCTGTTTGGCAGTACACATGGTTTTTATGCAACCAAAACTTGCCTCCCAGCCAGGAATTCAAAAATAAGCACCAGCTTTGAGGCCACTGGGAGCAATGGCCAAGGGGTTGGTGAGCAAAAAAAGCTCTTGGCAACCAAGCAATTATGCCTTTCTTTTTCCTTTTAAGGTCAGATTTTGTGTGTGTTGGAGTCAATTATTTGATTTAGATTTAACATATTTGCTAAGAAAGGGAGCCCCCCCCCCCCAAAAGATATATGAGACCTACCTGTCAAAGTCTTACCCTGACTTTTAAATAAAGAGAGAATGAAGATAGATTGCTGAGAAGGAACAGTATAGCATTTTCAATTGATTATATTAAGTATTAGTGATTATATTTAATATTTAGATTATATTTAGAAAGAGTCTAAGTTCCATGAGAGAAAGCTTATATTAAATTTAGATTCAAAGTTTTACTAAATTTAAATTTCAAGTTCCCCTTTCACATCTACAAAGTTTCAAAAACATTTTTAGATGGACAAAAAGACAAGAATCAGAACCAAATTCATCAGAGGAATCAAAATCTCCACGTGATTTGTTGTACTAGCGGGTCTATCAGCATAAATGTGAGAACAGGAGGGATCAATACATCTAAAGTCACTGGAAACTTTATGTGTTTCATATGTGAAAAAATACTGTTTTTTTTCTATAATCTGTCTCCAGTTCTTCCATCTTTTTCTGTAATGCCTCATTGAGACAGTTGAACTCTAGTTGATTACTACAATCAGAGGAAAAGATCTTAACAGGTTCTATATATAGATATTTCCTCTTCTATCAACACCATTAGCCATAATGAGGCCAATGTGACATGAAAGGCTTATTCTCACTGAGAGAGGTAGGGGATTTTCTTAATACACGTGTTTTTTTAGATGTATGTACTTTTTAAAACTTGCAATTTCCCACCAAGTATTCAATTAAGTGAAAGAATTTTAATATTTACAAAATGAAAGTGCGCCGGAATCAGCATTTACACAGTCATTTAGAATAGGGCCTTTCTTGACTTGACTCCTATTTCCCTCTATAGTTAGCAAAACGGAGAGAGAAATAATACCAATGTACCATCATTGCCACTGATAACTGTGAATAATTTATTTCATATCACATCGCTATGCATATTAATTATTCACGGTTATCAATGGGAGTGCTTGCCTTCATCTAAAACCGCTGGGGGGTAGGCATATATACTGTAATATATAGCTCCTGGCTCACCCTCACCATTTTGACAGTCTCACTGTAAGTTGCTACAAGTTAGTACTCCAGAGTAAAATAATATTCCTTTTGTAATTTTTCCACCATTTGTACAGGTGTCGTCCCACATACCTTAGTGTACAGGCCAGGCTCCCTTCATGCCCAATAATTCATGCCCCTTTTGCCATTAGATCTATTTAATATGTAGGGGCCTATAGGGTTAATAATCCCTATAGCTTTAAAATGCTACATTTTCTTATTTCACTATTACTAAGCAGATGCCCATGTATCTATTTTGGTATTTAGCATATTATGTGTTATTGGCCATATGCCTTATGACCACTTTCTGCACACTATAATATAGTGTTAAGTAGAGGGCTGAATTTTTTCTTGGCCTTCAGCAGTTGATCTGGCTGGATGTGCTCCAGGAATCCTGGGATCCACACAGACCAGAAGTGTTCGGCCCTAAGGGAAACCATTGCCCTATAAAAAGTCGGGCACCATGAATGAGGATTAGCCAGTGCAGGATAGATGTATGTAATAGCACTTTCTAGGAATGTCAGCTAGAAAAAGCTTTCTGACTTCAACCAGGAGAGATACTGTAGCTGGGAGTATTCTCCTTTACAGGCTCTGCTGCCTTAGTGAAGGGACTGCTGTAATGACAAGGGTATTAGGTATAGTTTATTCTCCCTGATCCTGGTCTGCTGTATGGGATCCAGAACAACTAAAGGAAGAAACCCTTAGGACTTTGTTACTACTCAGGGTAATCTCCAGAGGGGTGCATGCTCTGCAAATTGCTCTACATTTGCATTTTGAGTACTTGTTGCATTTTCCTGTGGATAAATTGTGATTTTCAAATATGCCTGATATATTTCTGCCCAATTTCCAGCCTTACCTGTCAGGTAGGAATTTGATGAATGTCTATACATAAAAAACAAACAAACTGCCAACTCATCTGTAGGGGCCATATATGGTCGGCTTTACCTGGGGGCAGGAGATCTTTCCCCAATATGCCCAACTTGTTGGCTAAAAATAATATAAATGCAGCCCAGTAGCATGAGCACTGCATCAGCTCATTGATGCAGTCCTTGTGCAAATAATAGTTTTAAACTTGCCCAGCCAATTTTGGAGGTGGGCTGGAAAAAGAGTTTTCCTTGTATACCCTAGCCTGATTAGTGGCCTCTTGGTTAAAGAGCATATCATATTGTATAAAAACGACAGTAGTTTAACCACCTCCCTCCAAAAAATATTCCTGATCTCAAACCCCCGGGGCAAATTGCAGTTTACCCACAACACTTGTGCTGCCTCTATAGTTACAACACTTTAACTGACTTCTATATAATAGTGTGAGTTCAATTTACCTCAAGTTTACCCTGAATTTACCTAATCCTGTAGCCCATCCAGCTGGTGATGCAGTTCAGCAAATGAAAATGCTGTGAGACAACAGACTGGATATCCAAGCTTGATTTTTATTGACAAAATTATCAAGCAACAACTTGATACTTTATTTCTCAAAAATTGCAACATACATTGGCACAAAAAGAATTCACAGCTCTATGAAACAATCCATAAACAATGAAACTTACACATACAATCCAGTTATATTAATACCAAACATACAGAGTGTTATTGTGTATTTTTAACATTGACTCCAAATATAAAAGACAGTATAACGGCCCCAATTTTGGGATTTCATTATGTACCAAAACACCAAGCAACCTGACAGTGTCTAACTGTCCTATACAAACAAACAAAGCAAACACCAAAACACTTATCCTAGGGCATGTGTTGTCAAGTTCTAACTGTCCAGTTGTTGTTGTACTAGAGCTCCCAGTATCCAGAGTTCTTGAAGGTGTAGCTCAACAAAATCTAATAGGCAAAATCTTATTTGACAAAATATGGAAGGTTTCCAATTGCACAGTACTGATCTAGGGCTCAAAATTAGCTAACATGTCTTTGTGTTTAAAATTAGAAATGGATAATTTTGTGCTGAAAGTATTAATGTGTGTGTTTAAGGAATTGGGGTGAAGTACTTATGTGGGTGCACTGTATGAAGCTGCACCTCCCTGCAGGTTAGCATTCTCTAGTTCAAAAATGATGTGCAGATCATCACTAGTTGCATCTGAGCTTCCACACCCTGCCCTAACCATACCTATACTGTAAACGGATTGCTGCTACACTTCAATCTACACACATTCCACATCGTTTCATTTGAGGCAGGTGGGTGGAGGCACAGGCCTGGAGTGGTTAGGTCTGGGTATCATTTGGGGTCAGTGGCCTGCAGGTGCATACCAGGCTCCCTAAAATATTTGGGCCTGGCACACTGAAAATGGGCTCAGCAGGTCAGGTTGGGCACAGGTTGGGTTCGGGTCAGCATGGGTTGAATACCTTTGATTAGTTTCTAGTACCTGTAACAGAGAGAACAGGGCTGCTGAGCATCAAATGAGCAAAGCAGGCCAGGTAAGCAAGGCAATTCACCAATAGCATTACAGTTCATCTTGACAGCAGTTACATGGTAAATCAGCACATGACAAATACAATAGAAGCTGCTCGTCCTCTTCACTTACTGCAATTCCAGTTGTACCAGTATCTGCCACAGGCAGTGTGTTTAATATTCTTTTGAATGGGAAAATAATTGCAAAGGATTAACTGTTTTCCTCTGCATTCGTTTTTATAGACATGGAGGAAAGTGGATCTGCTCTTAAGCACACACACCCTTGTAGCTCAATCAACAGGCCCAGACTCAGCCTATGTGGGGTATATTTATCATGCAGTGTAAAAAGGGGAGTAAAACATCACCAGTGATGTTGCTCATAGCAGCCAATCAGATGCTTTGCTTTCATTTTCTAACTGTTGAAATCTAATTGCTCATTGGTTGCCCTGGGCAACATCACCAGTAATGTTTCACTCCACTTTTTACACAGCTTGATAAATATACTGTGTTCTTATGCTGATTTGTGCTATGTGTAGCTCCACACTGGCCGACGCCTGGCCTGTCAATGGAGCTACAGAGGTGTGCGCTTAAGAGTGGATCTACTTTCCTCTGCGTCTGTAAAAACCACCTGTGGAGGAAAGTGGTCAGTCTGCTTGGTGTGCCCTTGCCCTCAGCACTCATGCATGGAGTACTTCTGCCTGGGAATTGGCTGTGCTCTGCATCTTCCACAGGATAAAAAATCCTACATGAATTTAGAGTACAGTGCAGGAGAGCCCAAGGCCCCATAGTAACCTCAGCCACTCCATAACTTGTGCATCTGAGTGAAATCCAAGCTAGGGGGCAGGCAGGGGTTGCCTATGTGCATCCCACCTCCTGCCCCCTTGAATACAAGGCAGCCAATGAGAGGCAGCACTTTGTTCATGAGGCTGGCCACAGGTTTCTGCACTACAAAAGACCACAGAGACCTGTGGAACATCCCCAAGGGAAAAAAGCAAAATACAAAGTGCTAAAAATTACAGATTGCACGTTTTTGCATGTTATACCCTGCAAAGTTGTAAATGACCCATTAAGTCTTTTTCTATTATATAATGATTGTACAAACTTTGAAAATACTGTGACTACTAGCTTTACTTGCCTTAGTGACTTCATGATCCTTTGTGAGTCTATTGATTTGGTCATGTAAAAGATAATAAATCTCAAAGCTCCATCTCACTGTTGCATCCTTCTATAATCATTCTAGCAGCAGGTGGGGAGTCACAGCGTTCATCTCTCTACTGTACTCTATAATCTACATTACTAAGAAATGTCACTGTCACAAAAAAGTACAATATACATCAATGGTAGCCTCTTGCTGTGTGTCCCTTTGCAACATCTATCAGTGAAACACACAATACAATAAAGAGTGCAAAGCAACAACAGATTGTACTACACAAAAACTTCCACTCAAAAAGCTATCAATGTCACATAAGCTGTCACTTGTCAGTATCCTGTTCTGTTATTGTTTGCACACCAAATTACAGGGGTAATGCTATCTGCTAACATAGCATCTAATTAAATAGTATACTGGGGGCTCAAGATCATAGAGCCAGTACCACCACCAAATGTATCTCTTGAGTAGTAGCAGGTGGCATACACACTGTAAATTAAAAAAACGGGGCTTTTCTTCTTCAAAAATATCAGGTGAGTTAAGTAAATGACCCTTGAGGAAATACATACATAAAATACATTATAGACTGACAATCTGTTGCTTTTATGTATAGTTTCTCTAGCAGTATACTACAAGGTACAGTTTATTGCATGAGTCATGTATACTATAAATGGCAAAGTAAAGTAGTTGTGTAGTATGAGCATTATCATCAACTTAATCTGGGGGGGGGGGGGATAGAAAGGGAATGTGTAAACCATAGGGAGAGAGAAGGGTGTGGGGATCTGTGAGGGCAAAGAATAAGAATGTGGAGGGAAGGATGGCTCTAAGGGCATTTTAGAAAGTGAGAGAAAGTGTGACAGGGAAAGAAGAGTGCATAGATCTGTGAGACAAAAGAGATGGGGAAGTGTAGATCAGTAGTAGCCTAAATGAAGAGTTCATGGACCTGAGTGAGAGCAAAAAAGAGAATTGTGTATGTAAGGAAGAATGAAGGGGCTTGAGGGAGAGGAAACAAGTGAAATGTGCAGGTCCGTAGCCTGTAGGGAGAGAATAGTGCAAAGATCTGTGAAAGGGCAGAGCAAGGGAATGTGAATTCCAGCAGTCTGTAGAGAAAATAGGTTCAGGTTCTGTGTGATAGAGTAAGATGTGTAGATCAGTAGTAGTCTGTAGAGAGAAAGTTTCAGCGATCTGAGAGAGGAGAAAATAGGATGTATAGGGACAGACGATTTCAGTGATATGTGAGAGAACAGACGAATGTATAGGGAGAGTAGGGTGCAGGGACTTGTGGGTGAGTAGACAGGTGGTATGTGTATTTGAGTAGATTGTAATAAAGGAAAGGTGCAGGGATTGGTGGGAAAGCAAAGTGATAAGGCTGAATATGTAGCAAAGAAATTCTCAGGGCAGCCTGCAGAGTAAAGCCGAGGGAACTAGATCACATTTGTGCATAGAAGTGCAGTGCAGGTTTGGGCAATTGCCAGTCCCTTACATACGGCTCTCACATATGGAATCAGTGCCCTTTTCTCCCTGTGCCTCAGGATGCTCATGGGACAAGGATCGTCGCTGGGCAGAAGATACATCCATCTCCGATGTGCTGGTGCTGGGGGGCTCTTTCTTTGGGGGCGGTGAGTGGGGAGGTGAGAGCTCCCTGCAGAAGGTGATCTCTCTGTGCTCCTTTAGGCAGCAGGAGAAGCACACTTTTTTTTCTAACCTTCTCAGAAACATGTTGTTGGTTTTGAAGAACAGATAGACATAAGGGTTAACTGCACTGTTAGTGACTACAAAGATGCCCAACACTGCCATGACCTTCTCATCTAGCCCAGTAATGGTTGCAAATGCCACCTTTAATTCCACAATGAAGTAAGGGAGTCCGCACACTATGAACAGAATGATGATGACCAAAGTCATCTTAAGGGTCTTCAGCTTGGCTCTGGGAATGCAGCTGTTTGTAGCTGTCAGCCTCAGCGATCGCCGCTTAAATTCTGTATGATTTTCTTGGACTTTGCACATTCCGTTGTGGTGCCTGGAGGTCTTGCAGGCTTTGCCCCTTTTCCAAATGACCCAAAGAATGCGAGTGTATGCAACACACAGGATGCAGAAAGGCAAGATGAAAACTATGAGCGAACAGTAGATTATGTACACCTGCAGGTGCCACTTGGGCAACTGTCCGAAGATGTTGAGACACCTGTTGCCCTGCCCAGTGTAAGCAGCTTTGAACACAAAAGCCTGGGGCACAGACAAGAGAAATGCAAACATCCATCCAAAAGCTGCCATTGATCGAGTTGGCAGAGGAGTGCTTAGGGGGTTCATAATAACATGGTGCCGCTCCAGGGCCACTATAGCAATTATATTTGAAGATGCCATCAACCCTGAAACTTGGAATACTTTAAAGATCCTGCAGCCTAAATCGCCCACCAGCCACTCATCCTCCAGCAGCTCCCAGACTATTTGAGACAGCAGAGACATTACTGACACATAGAGGTCTGCCAGAGCCAGCTGTGTGATGAGGAAGTTAATCTTCCTTTTCTTGTCCTTGCCACTGCAGATTTTGTACAGGACAACTACATTGCCCACCAGTGCCACAGCAAAGATAACACTCATTGTGATTAATCGCAGCTGCCTGTTGTAGAGAGGGGACTCCGCAGCCTGGCTCTGCTGTACTGAGGAGCTGCTGCTGGGAGCACGTTTTGGCGGCAGACCGCTCTCAGTCACTGAGGTGTTGAGCTCGGTGGAACTCATTCCATAAAGCAAAAGCTCATCCATCTCCAGCCAGTGCCTGTTGCTCCGGTACTCAACAACTGAAAAAGTCACTCAAACTCACCCAAAGCAGCTTAATACTCCTGTTCCTCAGATGCAGCACTGCTCTTCTCAGTCTCACTGGTTTTCAATCAGAAGCTCTCCCCCCAGCAGCAATCAATCATCCTAAAGGGGAGAGGACTGCATTCCGGATCTTAAGGAACAGCTTCTTTATTCAGAGCTTTCACACCAGAACACAAGCCTGGCGCTATTTGGCTTTGTTAACCCTTAACCATAGGCTTATAACAATGAAGTTTAAATAGCCAACACTACAGAGACCTCTGGTGGTTACAAATCAGTACAATTTCTCTTCCAACAATCAATAAAATAAAAGTTTTTTTTTTATTTGTTAAAAACCTCACTTCAGGATAAAAACAAGGATTAAGAAATATACATTTTCATGTGCATTATTTCTAGACTGACCTTTCCATATAAATATAAAAAATCTTGTTAAGTATAATCTTAAATTGCTATTAAGACACTGATATCAATAAAGATAATTAATATCATATCTTGTATTGGATTTTAACCTTTTAAGGGATTAAATAAACTTCCCATAAATTAAGGGGGTGCATAAAATCTCCCTTTCTTAATGGAATTAGTACTTGTGATGGTTTTCAAACTAAAGTCACCTATTCCTTTTGTAGAACATATTTTAAAATATCTCCCTATGGGGGACCTGCCATCACCTTTTTCTATTACATCAATGTAGTCTTTCACTCTGACACATGAGCAATGGGTGGCATATCCTACATATTGTTTTGAACACCATTTACATTCTAAAAAATAAATCACACATTTGGTTTTGCAGTCACAACATGTTCTGGTAAGTCAAACCTGTAACATTAGAGCTAAATTCAGTTCCCACATTAAGGTTTGACACGATAAAGCCCCACACCTATAAGTACCTTTAAAAGATAACCAAGTTTGGCCATAACCAGTGCTCACTGTAGAGACCAAACCTGGTGGCAAGATATTACCTAGTGGGGTGCCGGTAATCCAAAGTCGTGCAAAGTTTCCTCCAGCAGGCAGCTTTGTGCGACTTCGGAAAACAAGAAAAAGAGCAACTAATCACTTCAAAATGGCTTTATACTGGCAACAATAAGCATCGCCGGTGGAAAGACAGCAGAGATCTATCGCAGGAGACTGAACTGCTCCGTGGGTTCTTACCCTTATGCATAAAACCATGCTGGCACAAACTCACATTATTGTGATTTGTAATGTATTAAATATCTTATCCCTTATTACACCTTCAAAAAGCTTTCCTACCATTGATTTTATATATAGTTTTCAGTCTGAGAACGGGATCCTTTTTGAATAACAGCAACCCATTAACAATAGGCCAGTCTGTCAGCACCATACCCGACCTCAATGGATCCTGAAAAATTAAATGAAGAGGTTTGGCAATCACAAAACTAAGCTTGTTTAATACCCTGGAATGAACACCATCCGGCCCTGAACCTTTGTTTACCTTTACATGTTCAAGTCTCTCTTGAATTCCCTCTGGAAAGACCCATGCCAGCTGATCCCACTGTGAAAATAAGGGTCCCGCTCCCTTTTGGACTCCTTTTACTCCCTGCTGATATAACCTTTTCCATTTCCATATTTTAGCTTGCATGATAGCCTCTTTACATGCTTTATTGGCTTCCTTGTACCTGATGAAGGTTTCAGCTGTCCCATCTAACTTGAATACTTTAAAAGCATGTTGTTTCTTAACAAACTCAACACTAAGGGGCACATTTACTAATCCACGAACGTCCGAAAAGCGTCCGAATGCGTTTTTTTCGTAATGATCAGTATTTTGCGACAATTCGCAAAAGTCGTAATGGCTATGCAAAAGTCGCGACAATTCACGAAAGTCATAATGGCTATGAAAAAGTTGCGACAATTCACGAAAGTCATAATGGCTATGAAAAAGTCGCAACGGTGACGAAAAAAAATCGCAAAATGTTCATTTCCAATCAGATTTTTTCCCATTCGGGATTCGGATTCGTGGATTAGTAAATCAGCCCCTAACACTTTTAACCAACCATGAAGGTTTGGCTTGCAATGTTGTTCCTTGTTTACAAGGGGAATATACCGATATGTATACTTGTTAAGCAACATTTTAAAGATATTCCATTTCCATTTGCTATAATACAGTGGTTCTCAACCTGTGGGTCAGGACCCCTTTGGGGGTCGCCTAAGACCATCGGAAAACACATTTCCGATGGTCTTAGGAATAATTTTATGGTTGGGGGTCACCACAACATGAGGAACTGTATTAAAGGGTTGCAGCATTAGGAAAGTTGAGAACCAATGCTATAATAGCTGGGCCTCATCCTCCTCACTTATACATAGCAAACACCAATAATAATTTAAAAGGTTTGGTATTTAAACAGTTTTAAGTATTTAGAGTTATGTATCTTTTTACAAAAGTAGAATTACACAAAACTCCCAATGCTGATTTAGCAACCTTAGGTCAGCCCCTTAAAAAATGTTATTTGTTATGGTTTTCCAAGTAATATAAGAAATTCCCCTAGGAAATGCCCCTGAAATGAAAAAGCATAAATGTGCTTAAAAAAACACTAGCAGTTTATGTAAATATAGAGGCAAAATCAGTTGGCTCTCAAATGTTACATTTATTGTATTATATATGGCCTTCTCCATGGCTGGTATCTAATATCACGGGGAGACTTTCTAACACTGTGCCCCTTTATGCTTGGAGTAACTGTATAATTTTATGGTGTAGATATGACAAAGCGTCTCAAATTTTAGGGTGGAGACAGGACAGAAAATAAGGAATAAAACAGAATAAATGTAGAATTAAATGTAAAAAATGACAGGTAAAGTAAAAATGAGGCTGGGGTCACACAAGCAGTGCTGACAATTCACAATATTAGTAATAGTCCAACTGCATATTTTAAAGCTTTGTTCCTCTTTATTAGTTTTACTTGTATTTGAGAACATTATAGTTTAAATCTATCAAATCAGTATCTATCAAATCTATACATCATTTACACTGGTCCCTGTCCCAGTGGAGTTTACAATGTAAAGGTGCTATGACATTCACACACACACTACAGCAGTCAATTAACCTGCCTGTATTTTTTTGATGTGTGGGAAGACACTGGAGTACCCACAGGAAACCAACATAGAGTTACATAGTTACATAGGGTTGAAAAAAGACCATTGTCCATCAAGTTCAACCCATCCGAGTAAACCCAGGGTCCTATAACTTCTGGTTCAACCACAGTACAGAGTGTGTGTATATACACAATCCTGCTTAGTGTTTTCTGCACACATTTACTCTACAAAGCAGAATAGCCAAAGCTGCATAACAATAACGTACATCCCTTGTTAGAAGGATCCCATGGTACTAACTATGCTCAATATCGGCTAAGAAATGCTTAAACAGGGCAAAGCCAGTACTTTAGAAAAGCCAAATCACAAACGCTTTCTACCTCCTTTTAGTTTGTTCGTGAATACCTGTAATACACAAACTCTTACGTATGTATAAAAACTGCAAGGGGACTGCTAATAATACATGCTGTAGAAGAGTGGGGGCGGGCAGGAATCTCTATAAAAATAAATTATGTAGTGACCAACAAGCATAATTACTATGAAACCAAAAGTAGACTCACTGCTCCCACAACTGCCCTACATACAAGGGTTGCCATGTCTAATTGCCAAACCCAGACAAAGCCAGTCCCAAAACCAGCCAAACACCACTTCAAAAGTAGCCCATAAATAGCACAATAACCACAGTGAAAAAATCTAAATAATAGAAGTCACATGTTGGGAGGTATGTCTCAAGAGAAGTTAATTTGGAGTATTTCACTAACCCCAGACATGGTATACACATGGGTGTGTTTAACTATAACTCTTATAAACGCTAAGAGATCAGGAGTTACAGGATCACCTGCAGAAAGTAACAAATAGCCCCCACATCACAGTCCAAAATAGTGTATGTATGTATGTAAATGTATGTATAGTGGTACAATCTCATACCAGAAAGAGCAGGAAGGGGGTTGTAATGCAGACACATGGTGACTGAGAGATTTAGAAACAGCAGCAAAGCAGAGTAGAAAAGGGAGCTTCTTTCTATGCCAGGCCCATTGTATGCTGGGTAATGTAGTTTTACATTAACCTTTCGTGTAGGCTTATTGTTAAATACAAATTACATTACCCAACATGCACTGGGAAATGCATGCCAGGTTCATTAGGTAAAAAAAAGTTGGCTAGTTTTCCATGTACAAACCTGCCAAGTCTCCAAAAGTAGCCCAAACCTGTACCTTGGCTGGGTTGTATTTTTGAAACTCACCCGGGTTTTAAATTAGTAGCCCAATTTGGCAAAAAAAAAACACCAACCTGGTAGCCCTGCACTGTGAGGTCATCATTGTGCTGCCTCCAGTCGGGGCTGTGGAACAGGACTCCTCCCAGACAGGAAGTAGGAAGTGAGAACATGAGGATGAGGAGCTCTGGAATGAAAAGTGAGCAGGTTGCAGGTGGTATTATCCCCTACTGTTCCACAGAGCATTTTGTTCTACCATAATAAATAGATTCCTATGCTTACAGGAAACAAGCTAGACATGTAGCTCTTACGTCTGCCTACCCCTGTATCGTGCCCTTCCCCCACGCCCAAATCATTACTGGTTCTTTTCCGCCAGCTGACTTGCAGGGTTGATTCCTCTGCAGGGGACACTACTGTACTTATACATTTACCAGCAGGTTTACAACTGCATTTTACTGCCTGTCTTATGATTAAGTTAATGACCCCTACAACATTATACCACCATTGTTATGTTTATTTTCAAAAGTGTTAACTGTGCTGTAATGTCAAACAGCGTCCCAGTAGGGCAGATTGCCAAGACTCTTAAAACCTGGATATTTGGCAATATTCAGTGAGTCAGAAAGGGCCTCAAATACTGCCCCCCCCCCCTTCCCCTTGTTTAGTGCCCAAGAGAAAAAGTTTTTTCTACGCCACTTTTATTAAAGGTACTTGCATCAAAATGTGCTCCTTGTACTTCCATATAGTTTGGCTCAGCACTACTCAATCCTTCCTGTCTTCCTTCCCGAATCAATTCCTACTGCAACTATTGACTTAAGTGAAACCCTGGAGCTGCCAGCTCCTCCGGACCAAAGTGCACACATCACTCACACACCGAACACCAACAAACATGTCACCAGGAGAAAATATTCAGTGCAACTGCATCCAATTTGCAATGAAGCTCATGCACAGTTGGGTTATCTTTGGCAAATCTGCAATTGCACTGCAACTGGTGCAATTGTATCAAGTGTATTGCAGATGCCCATGCCCTTACAAGTTACCTGCAAAACCATAACCTGCAAAACCATAACCCGCACCCAACCCTAACCTGCAAAACCATAACCCGCACCTGACCCTAACCTGCAAAACCATAACCCGCACCTGACCCTAACCTGCAAAACCATAACCCGCACCCAACCCTAACCTGCAAAACCATAACCCGCACCTGACCCTAACCTGCAAAACCATAACCCGCACCCGACCCTAACCTGCAAAACCATAACCCGCACCCGACCCTAACCTGCAAAACCATAACCCGACCCTAAACTGCAAAACCATAACCCGCACCCGACCCTAACCTGCAAAACCATAACCTGCACCCGACCATAACCTGCAAAACCATAACCCGCACCCGACCCTAACCTGCAAAACCATAACCCGACCCTAACCTGCAAAACCATAACCTGCACCCGACCCTAACCTGCAAAACCATAACCCGCACCCGACCCTAACCTGCAAAACCATAACCCACAACTAACCCTAACCTGTAAAACCATAACCAACACCTGACCCTAACCTGCAAAACCATAACCGGCACCCGACCCTAACCTACAAAACCATAACCCACACCCGACCCTAACCTGCAAAACCATAACCCACACCTGACCCTAACCTGCAAAACCATAACCCTCACCCGACCCTAACCTACAAAACCATAACCCGCACCCGACCCTAACCTTCAAAACCATAATCCGAACCTGCCATTGTAGGATCTGCACCCGTGTATTTCTGCTCTGTAGGCTGCTTCTGCACACACATTCGGGAGCAGAGGAAGAGTGTATTTCCCTACTCGAACCTTCAATGGTTGGCCAAATTGCAACCCTAACCCACCTGACCTAAGGATAAACGTGCCTAAACTCAATTTTAGAGATCACAGAATTCAGAGTAGTGCAGGGCACATGAAAACTGCTATAGATTCTATAAGATTATTAGGCAGTTGTAATCAGTTTAATATTATGTTTTTTGTGTGATAGGATGTTGGATAAGATGATTAATAGACCATGGAAAATTTGGTATATTTCCCATTAACAAGAGCACAATTTTATATTAAAATAACCCAGATACCAGAACATGGCTTGAGATCTTTACATCCGATCTCCAGTAAGGAGACCACTGAGATTCTCTGTGGCTTGTATTAATCAGTATCTTCATGAAAAATAGTCTAAGGTCACGGCACACCAGGCATAAGAAATGTCTGTCAGCGCATTTGCTGTATGCCATTGCCTTAAATGGCTGGTGACGGCCATAACATGCAGCATGGCCAGTAAAATAAGTTTCTCTGCCTGCAGGAAAACACTGTATTTCATTAGCGCAGTGATAGTTGCAGATTGTTATTCTAAACTCATACTGCAGTTCAGGTCTCTTTTGTTAAGATATAGATGAAATGCTGTCCAAGTTTTGTAGTTTTATTCTTTGAAGAGTATGTGATGCAACTGTTATTCAAAGCGAGCATAATGAATTGTTAAAGCAGTTTAGCCTCTGAGATAACAGATAAGCGAGAAAGCAGATTTAGGAGTCCTTCCCCTCTTATCAGTTGGGAGTGGTAAGTTTCTGCCTATAAAACTGCCTTGTGTTATACCCTCTGCCTATATCACTCTTTCCTTCTTAGAACTGCTGCTTCCTGCTAACAGTGGCAAGGTAAGGTCACTTGTACAACAAGATGTTGTTTTTTACCGTAAACTACAAGCTAGTGTGCTGTTACTATATTGTTGGTATATTTTATGTGATATATACATTTTTATTTTTTATTTTCATCTAGAGAGAATGGGCCAATGGCTTGGGCTTAGTTCAGCCCCAGTAGAAGAAGATGATGGCTCTGTTTTTGTGGCAAAGGAGGAAGACTTTAAGGATTCTCAGAGAATCAGAGGTACAGTGAAAGACAGGGAAGTTGTCATATTTCACCATGAAGGACAATACCATGCCTTGGACCTTCGATGTTACCGTAAGCACATTGTGTACTACATCTTGAATCACCCTTGGTTAATGTTAGCAAATAAAAAAAACTTATTTTGTTCATTTTTTACAGATGCAGGAGGACCATTACATCTTGGAGACATTGAGGTCTGTGAGTTTTACACAATAATAAAATGTTTTCTGGAAGAAATAGGCTATTACAGTCTTACTAGTTATTTCCTAATGCAGTTGGGGGGGCCTTCATTTGGATTATTTAGCAATGTTATTTGTTACCTCAGTTACAGAGGCAAGTATGTACAGATTCAGGATTAGTTCATCTTTATAAAGCTTATTGATTTCAAATACAGTGATGGGATCCATTATCTGGAAACCTGTTATCCAGAATGCTCCAAATTGCTGAAAGGCCATCTCCCATAGACTTCATTTTAAAAAGATTTTCACATTTTAAGATATAGTTAAGATGTAGTAGATCCTTACAGGAGGCCAAACAATACTATTGGGTTTATTTAATATATAAATTATTTTTTAGTAAGCTTAAGCTATGGAGATCCAACTTATGGATTGCTTATCTGGAAAACCCCAGGTCCTCAGCATTCTGGATAACAGCTCCCGTACCTGTAGTACATCAAAAATGTTGCTTTCTATTTTATTATTTACGATTTAAAAAAAAGAAATTAGGTTTTAAAAATGAAGCTTCATAACTGCTGCCAATGCCTACCTAGAAGAGCAGAATCTATGCTAAAAGGTAGCTGTAGTAACTTCCATTCTCCTCTTGTATGCAATTCAAGAAATGGGCTAAGTTAGCGATCATTGGAATTAAAATTAAATTC
The DNA here is from genome assembly GCF_000004195.4 of Xenopus tropicalis. Lineage (NCBI taxonomy): Eukaryota > Metazoa > Chordata > Amphibia > Anura > Pipidae > Xenopus > Xenopus tropicalis. Next base: position 177,156,251 of record NC_030677.2, on the reverse strand, counting down.
ATTTTTCTGCAAGTAACCCCAACCTTACTCAGGGCTGTAGCCCAACTAAAATGCTGCCCAGGCAGATGCACATCACATTCTGTATATGCTACTGGGTGCTCTAAAGGCCAGTAAAATCACATTTTCTACCACACATTGCATTTGTTACATAACTATCATGCAGGGAGCAGTTCTTTGGCACTTTTTTCCATCTATTTTCTGAGTGGACTAAAGAGAGAGTGCATTCTAAAGCCTGTAGAGACCAGAACATGAGCATGCTTCTCTTTAAACGGGTTGTTCACCTTTAAATTCACTTTAAGCATGATGGAGGCAATCATATTCTGAGACAATTTGCCATTGGTTTTCATTCTTTATTTGTGGTTTCTCAATTATTTAGCTTTTTGTTCAGCAACCCTTCTGTTTAGAATTTCAGCAGCTATCTGGTTGCTAGGGTCTTGTTTACCCTAGCAACCGGGCAGTGGTTTGCATGAGAGAGACCGGAATATGAATTGGAGGGGACCTGCATAGAAAGATAAGGAATACAAAGCTTTGATGACAATAACATTTTAAGTTTGCAGAGAAATAGTGTTTTTGGTTCCTGGGGTCAGGGACCTCCACTAATAAAAGCTGATAAGAGTAGAAGAGGAAGGCAAATATTAACTAAAAAACTAAATAAATGAGGACCAGATGCAAAGTTGCTAGGAATAGGACATTCTATAACGTATGAAAAGGGGTAAACCGCCCCTTTAATGTTTTTATTAATTTATAACAAACGGTAAAGTGTGTAAAGTTTTATGTTAAGTGAGAATACCTGGAGTGAAGTCAATGTTTTATCATAAAACTTCTGATTATTGCTTTTATACACTTTATTTGCTCATGAAGGATATTTTAATGACTAAGGGCAGTTTGATGCATTTGTGGTTGACTTACATTATAACCTGTAACAAGCAGTCTAGAAGAGGAGATTAGAGAGTGCCTAGAGAGGGTGATGGTAAAGGTGATATTGTGGTGCATGTAGAGGGAAATTACGTAAGTGTTCTTATCTTTCTGTCCATATGCTGGGGGAATGCCCATGTACATTATCTATGGTCACAAGCCAAAAACATAGAGCTGAATGCTGAGTACATGCTTGTACACCGGCTTTTGGCTCAATGACTATTTCATTCTTTAATGATAATCCTAAACACAAAATTAGGAAGAGCGTGTTTTATTTACCAGTGATTTTCATTTAGCTAAATGCATTTAAACAACAAATGCACTTCAGCCACAACGGCAGCTAACTATATATAATTTGGATGTAAAGCTCTAGAATCTAATGGGGGTTGTATAATAACACATGCAAAGTTTGCTCCCTGGTTCAGTAATCCATATCAGCTAATCAGCAGTGAGTTTTATGAGGTTTGTTGCAGTTGCTGTGTTCCACATGTCTTGTCCCTGTGTTGCTTTAATCATTCTTGTCAGGAGTCTAAAGATCTAAGGCAGATATAGACAAGTTTTTGGCACTCAAGCAGTTCTAGTACTGTGTTCATGTGTTTTATATATGTTTTTGCTACCATTGTATCTATTTATTTTATCTGTAAAATATTTCTCCTCCCTAACTGTCCACTATAACCATGTGATTTGGGAACCTATTGTGTATCTCTATATTTCTATTAAAATGGTTGCTAGGAAACCAGTTGAGTATGATATGGGCTCCATGCGTGGGTTATAACATGAGCATCATCACTTAATCAAATTAGAGCTGTAATTTTCTGTAATGTATTAGATTAGTTCGATTGAACCAATTTTTAGGACAATTTAGCTGTTCTGCTTCATTCCTATTACAGGGGTACAAAATCATGAAAATGAAGGTAATTTCATACAATGAGGAGATCAATGTAATGACAATAGTTACAGAGTTTTAAAGATATATCTGTGCACATAAGTTGATAATACTTTGGTTTTTATATTGTTCGCTGTGTCAAGCCATTTAAAGGAGAAGAAAAGATGAAATCACTGGGGGGGTGGGTACCAAAAGTTATGCACCCCCTGCTGACTGTATTTACATACCTGATATTCCAGGCTGGTGCTCCTGTTAGTGGAAAACTGCCCCGGCCCGGGGTTCTCCTCAGCGAGCACCACTGGGTTCAGCAGGATAATGATTGTTCCATGATGCTTGCTGAGAAGAACCCCCGGCCATGTTTTACGCTAACAGGAGCACCAGCCAGGGTATCAGGTAAGTACATACAATCACTAGGGGATGACCAGCTTTTGGTACCCCGCAGTAATTTAGCCTTTTCTTGAAAAACAATGCCTTAAATCACCTCCCTTTGCATGGAATTTGGAGATGGCTTATCCGTAAATTCTTCTCTGTGTTCGTTTGCAGGATATCGCTGGACAGACTTGTGTTATTTGTCCATGGCACAATTATACAATTGCTTTAGCCACTGGTGAAGGTCTGTATCAGGGAACAGATCCTCTAGATCCACTGCGGACAAAAAAATGGTTTTCCAAAGGAGTGAAACAAAGGATCCATAAAGTGAATGTGAAAAATGGAGGTGTCTATGTAACTTTGTCTGACACAAGTATTCGTTGTGACTCTGATGATTATGCCTGCGAGAAGCTCAAAGAATCTGAAAACACTGTTATAAAACCCTAAAGACTTTCATATTGGCTCTTGTAACTAATAATGGGCTGTTAGAAATATTTGCTGCTGGTGTAATAATAAGTGTATAGTAAATTGCATAAAACAGATTTCAGTTTTCAAAGACTTTTAGTTTTAATTAACTGTTTTAAATCCTAAAGAGGTTAGAACTTGTAATTTGTTTCTGAAATGATAACTTTTAGACAATGTGCTTATGTACTACACCCAGCTTCTGCAGAGGATCTAAAATACCTGTATAAAGGAGTCTTGTGCACATGTCCAGCTTTCTGTAATTGGCACTATGGTTCTTCTAAAAAGGATTATCCAAAATCACCTTCCTGAAAGAATAACTGCTGGACACAATATTTATCTACTTCGGGAACATCATTTCATCACGGCTTTGTGATCATACAAAAAATAACTTGATGTGTGTATATACATATGTGTTTATGTATACAGTATATAGGGAATAATATACCCTTTATTGTAAAATATAAGGATATTAGAAGTATGGGTAGCACAGTGCCTTGCAGAAGCCTGAGTTCAATCCCAGGCAGGGCTCTATCTGCAAAGAGTTTGTATGTTCTCTCTGTGTCTGTGTGGGTTTCCTCCGGGTACTCCGGTTCCCTCCCACACTCCAAAAACATAGAGACATGTTAATTGGCTTCTGACTAAAGTGACCATAGAGAGTGTGAATGTGATAGGGACCTGATATTGTAAGCTCCTCTGAAGCAGGGACTGATGTGAACAATTGTATAATCTCTGAAGTGCTGTGGAAATGTGTCAGCGCGATATAAATAACAGGAAATAAAATAAAGTCGCAGAGAAGACTGTATAAAGGTACAAGGCTGTAGTCTAAGGGGCACATTTACTAACCCACAAACGGGCCGAATGCGTCCGATTTGTTTTTTTTCGTAATGATCGGTATTTTGCGTTTTTTTCGGCGTCTTTATGATTTTTGCGCAAAAACGCGAGTTTTTCGTAGCCATTACGAAAGTTGCGCAAAGTCGCGATTTTTTCGTAGCGTTAAAACTTGCGCGCAAAGTCGCGCCTTTTAAGTTTTAACGCTACGAAAAAGGCGCGACTTTGCGCGCAAGTTTTAACGCTACGAAAAAATCGCGACTTTGCGCAACTTTCGTAATTGCTACGAAAAACTCGCGTTTTTTCCCAAAAATCGTAAAGACGCCGAAAAAATCGCAAAAAATACGAAAAAGTCGCAAAATGTTCGTTTCCAATCGGAATTTTTCCAATTCGGATTCGAAATCGTGTCTTAGTAAATCAGTAAAGTGACTTATAATATCCTCTTATTTTACAGCAGCGGGTACCCTATTATATTTATAATAAGTTTCAGTGAACTATGTGACATAAATCACATCACTAAGCACCATTTTTGATAAGTGATGTTTAACAACCACATTTACAAATAACTTGGTTAAACACTTGTAATAAAAGGGTATTGGAAAGTTGAACAGTATTATATAATATTTTCTTATTAGGCCAAATTCTATTTCTGGGTTTACATCACCTTCATGCCTACTGAAATTTGGACAATGCAGTTTGAATGTCCATTTATATAATGCATGAGTAGGTTTATTTAAACATGTGGGTCAAACCTCTGCTCATTCTACCACCTTCCTTTAAACCTATCTGTAATAATGTGCAAAAATGCGGATTAAATTAGTACTCTTGTAATTAGAGGAGATGAGCTGTTTGTTTACATGTCATGCACATCAGTGATCTGCTGACTCATGCAATACTGTTCTTCTTAGTAGCTGTACATATGATTTTATTCTTGGAAACTGCTTTAAGTTCACATGGATAGAAAAAAAAAATGTGTACTTTGGTCTAAATTAATTTAAATTAGATTTTTGTTCTTGGCTCTGGAACACTGCTCTTATCTCTATTACACAGCTTGTTTAGAAAGCCTCTGCTGTACTTTTTCTGAATGCAAACAACATCTCCAAAGGCTGCACTGTTCCCTTTTTCTACCACTTGGTTTTGCCCATTTAAAAAATGTCTTTTAATTTATTACTTTAAAAACCTACATTGGGTTACTTTTGTCATTCAAGGGCTACATATATTGGTAGACTCTTAACTATAAAATAAGTACCAAAAAATATTATGTAACTATTATAAGTATTGTTACTGGTTACTTGTCATAATAAACCATTGGGACAGCCTGTAATTATGGCTTGTTGGTGGCATTATGAACAGGAAAGAGACTTACTAAGGAAGGGTACACATGCTGTCTTATCTGTTTTTTCATCAGTAAGCATCAAATTATATTTTTATGTCAAGGGTAAGTCATTTTCTCTATGCATTTTTAAAATAAAAAATGTCCTCCAAAAAATTCTATGAAAAGCAGGTTTTTTTACTGTCATTTTACAATGGAACCTTCTTTGTTGTTCAAAACTTTAAAATGAAATGACCTACACACCTTGCTAGGTGTAATATAATTTTAAGTTAAACTTAAAATGCTGCTTCTCCAGTATTTTAATAACTTAATGATAATATCAGAACATTATTTTTTTCTCCCAGTCACTGAGTCTACATGAGAAAAAATTAATTACTACTTACCCTTCCAATCATGAGACAAAATCACTTTATAGCAAACATGGAATTGGCCCTGGATCTACAACACTGGGGGAAACATTAATATAATTATAAAGGGCATATACAGGGGGACATTTGGCTCCACTATCCCAAGTGACATCCCTGGCCAGTAGCAACCCTCATGGTTTGTTTTGGTTTTTTTTTAAAGATCACCAGCCCAGGAAAAAAGCGTGAATAGTCACTTTAGGAACAATCTGGTTTTACTGTGCTAATTTTGAACTCACAAAATTACTAGATAATGTGTTTTTCTTTGAAAATTCTCATTGTATAATAATAGCATAGTCAAGTTATTTACCCCTTAGATGAATGCAGTAATAATAATGTTAATAATGCCATTTTATGTTGTGACTCATAAGCATGAAGCACACCAATGTTATAGACTGACAATTTCTCTAATATGAACTTTTGGACATAAATTGTATACTAGGATTCACATTTGCCAGAATACAACCAATTATGTGCATCTTGTGGAAGTTATGAATGCTTTAGTTACAGTGACCCAAGTGACATAACACTTTTGATTAAAGATGTTGTTAGAAAACAACAAAAGCAACATAAAATGAGCTTGCAGAAGCTCTTTCTGACTTAGTAAAACATAGATTAGGGCACAGTGACCCAACTCAGGACTTCTAGTGTCTCAAATTGAAGTGAAAAAATAGTTCAAAGTTATTGAGAGGACAAAATAACATTGATCTAAGTAGCCCATTGGTAGGATGAAGTGCCCAAGGCCAGGCCAGGATTGTGGGAAGACAACAAAGGCCTGGGCTTATGGCAATTAGACTTTAAGGACAGCCTGCCTCCTTTGGGTCATGTCTGCACTAGGGCCTTGGTGGGCAGGAGATTTGAAAGCTGTTTATAGGAGAAGAAAGACTACTGAGGCAGTTTATTGCCAATAGTGTTTATGACTGTATTTAAATAAGGGATGCACCGAACCCACTTTTTTGCGTTCTGCGGAACCCCCAAACCCACCCTGATGGATTCTGCCGAATACAGAACCGAATCCTAATTAGCATATGCTAATTAGGATCGGGAAGGGTTAAAAAAAAGTCCCCTAAATGTTAACCCTTTCTGAATGCTAATTAGCATATGCTAATTAAGATCCGGTTCGGCCGGAAACCGAATCTATCAAAAAAAGGCTGGATTCGGCCTAAATACCGAACCGAATCCGGGATTCGGTGCATCCCTAATTTAAATAGACCTTTCTGATAAAGCTTACTTAGTTTTACATTTCCTTCTCCCTTAAACTTATTTGCCCTAGCAACCAGGCAGCAGTTATGAAGTCATAGTTTAAAGCTAGCCATGCACTATATGATTTGCTTGTTTCTTGAGGTCACCAAACAAGCAGATCTTTCTTCCACTTTGCTACATCTAAGGTGGGCGATATCAGGCCGGTCCAAACTGTACTTGACCACACAAGCCCAGCTTAACAAGCAGGGGGTCCTGCCTTGGGCGCATTTACAGTTTGGCCTGGAACTTGTTTTTTATTCGCTCAATAAATTGCTCATAAACCCTAACTGATTCAAGAATGCAAAGAGAAATACTTAGTCCCTTGGCCCATTAAGTAGCCATTAAGAAAATAATTTTTATGTATATATAGTTTCCAGCAATTATAAAGACGAGCAAATATATGTGTGTGTGTGTGAAATAAACCATTTCTTTTTATATATTCAGTTAAATATGGCCAGTTATTGTGGTACCTACAGCTACAGCTATATTTCATTTACAGTTAGGGATAAATTAAGAACACAAATTCTCTAATTGTAAAGTTGATGGTCACTGTAGGTTTATATGCTATAGACCTGCAGATCCAACCTTTGTTCAGATCACCCTTTTTCCATAATAAGTTTGGGTTATAAGGAAATTCAACCATCATTTCAAGCCATAATTTCACGGATATTTAGGGCAGCACAAAGGTTTTCATGCCCTAGGACTGTTACACATGGGTGCTTGCTCATGTATTTTCTTCCAGTTGCATTTTTAGGTTTTTGCTACATATAAACCCCATAGGGCCTTATGTGACCTGTACAGATAAGAGGTAAGGCTCTGCATGCATCTGACCTGAATCAATAAGTGTAATATTTTAAAAGTATTTAATTACAGTACAGAGCCAGTAACAGCGTGTCTATTGGCAAAAGCTTACATGCTCAGGGCATGCTAATGTCATTTGCTGTGCTTTCTGCTTCTTAATTACAGCTGTTTTTTCCACAATCTTGACAGGTTATTATTTATTATTGTGATCATAAGGTGGCACAACCGCTTTCCTGCCAAGAAGTGATTTCAAATGGAACAAGTGATAGAAATGTAAATGTGATGTTGTTTGGAGTGTTTTCATGCATTCTGATTTCTAAGAAAGATTACAGAACATATAATTGGGTCCTATTTGTGCATCTGTAGGTACTTAGTCCTGGGGACCCTAATGCTCTCAGATGTTTGTTTCCAAATAAATGAACCCCTGCCTGACCTGTGGTTTCCTTTATTAAAGCACAGCCAAGCTGCAAAGAGACCTGCTTTTTACACTTTGCTTTATGAATTGTGCTGTGCATTACTCTTTATAAAGCACTCCTTCTGTTTGACAGTGCTGCATAGAGAACAGACTGTCCAAATATGCAGGTTTCTGTCATTCAGATACAGAACCTAGGGAGCACTGGGGGGCAGCAGGGTACCCGTATGGGTCCTGCCTATGGCCACAGAGCTGGCTTGTGCCCAGCAGCAGAATTCAAAGTGCAGAACCCAGCAAGCACCAAAGTTGCAACAGGAGCAAGTGCTCCATGCAGGGGCACTAGGGGTGGCACCATAGCACTCTAGCACTTTTGCCCATGGCAATGGTAAATGACCCTCATGCTCTTTGCTGCCCCCAGCATGGACTGGGTTAGAAACTACTAAGTAAGTAAACATTTTTATTGCAGTTTTGTGTGTATTACATGCAAGATTATTGTTTGTGTTACATCCTGATGGTACTTCAGTAACATGTATTTGGGCTCTCTGAGCTGTGACAGCACATCATCTCTATCTAGCTGTGTGGAGCCACCAGTTATGCTGGGACTTTCACTCTACACAATCGAGTGAAAATGGTAACAAAGACAATCTTTGTAGGTCAACATAGTAACATAGTAAGTTAGGTTGAAAAAAGACACACATCCATCAAGTTCAACCTTAATGTCTACATATAACCTGCCTAGCTGTAGTTGGTCCAGAGGAAGGCAAAAATGCCCATCTGAAGCCTCTCTAATTTGCCGCAAAGGGGAAAAAATTCCTTCCTGACTCCAAGATGGCAATCGGACCAGTCCCTGGATCAACTTGTACTAAGAGCTATCTCCCATAACCCTGTATTCCCTCACTTGCTAAAAAGCCATCCACAACCCTTCTTGAAGTTATATAATGTATCAGCCAGTACGACTGATTCGGGGAGGGAATTCCACAACTTCACAGCTCTCACTGTAAAAAATCCTTTCTGAATAATTAAAGGGAACCTCCTTTCTTCTAATCGGAATGGATGCCCTTGTGTCCGTTGGAAGGACCTACTGGTAAATAAAGCATTAGAGAGATTGTTATATGATCCCCTTATATATTTATTCATAGCTATCATGTCACCCCTTAAAGGAGAAGGAAAGGTTAAGTCACTTGGGGGTGCCAAAATGTTAGGCACCCCCAAGTGATTTAATCGCATACCGCGTACCTCGGGCTGGTGCCCCTGTTAAACGAGAACAGCATCAGCCGGGGGTAGCAGTGAGTGCTTCCTCCTTCCTTGTTGGCGCGCTTGTGCATGCACAGTAGAATGAATAGTGGAACTTTAACAACAAAGTCAGCTTTTCACTCTAATACGCATGTGCTGGCCCAGGGATTTTGCCGGCAGAAGAAACACAGAAGAAGCAAGCACTCACTACAGCTACCCCGGGCTGGTGCTGTTCTCTCCTAACAGGGGCACCAGCCCGGGGTACAAGGTAAGCGATTAAAGTCACTTGGGGGTGCCTAACATTTTGGCACCCCCAAGTGACTTTGCCTTTCCTTCTCCTTTAAAAACATGATTTAACCATTTTAAGTGGTATCCTCTAGTTGAAGCTAAGAAAACCTGTGGCAGCTGCCTGCATGGTCCTCCAAACAGTTGGACAATGGGCACATTTCATTGTAAAAGACCAAAATTTTCAAACCTGACCAATCAAAATTCTGACAGATCTTGGATGAAAGATCGTTAGATGTACGATTGTTCGGTGCATACTAACCTTACAATAATTTGACGGTTGTGTTAGATTGCACTTCATTGGTCATTAAGTAAAGAGAAATTGTTACGTTTATGGCCAGCTTAAATAGATCACTTCTTCAAAGAATAGTTTACCAGACAGACCAATTGCCGTTTAAAACTAGAGGATCCTTTAAATTTTTGAACTTCTTTACACAGTAACAAAAATTTAGAAAAGCAATGAGCATTGTCTCATACCCAGCTGGGGAACTCATGGAGAACAACTTGAATATTCCCAAAAACGTTGGCTTGGTAAACCTTGAACCCCGGTTGGCTCTCCTGTATAAGTGATCTATTAGCTCTTCCATGGAGATAGACAGATGCCAAGCTTTGGTGTTCGTTATCATCAGAGATTTGATCCCGTTCATTTCCCAGCAGTAAAATATTAACTGACCTGGAGAAGATAAGAATGATTTGATTGCCATATCCAACACAACAATACTGAAACATGCAAATATCATAATTGCTCTGTACAATATCCTGCATACATTTATTTGTTTTCTATTCATATTGTTCAAGGACAGATAAATTGTGAAGGTTAAATGATATATTCATTTAAATGCAGATTTATAACTAATGTGAAAAAAAATAAAGCAGAATTGTTACATTGCTCAAGAGCTGAGAGCTCGAATTTCCTAGCAATCTAAGTGAACCAAAAACAGTCTACCTGCAGTTATGCTACTAAGAGCAAGTTGTGGTTTATTCCCCTCCACAGCCCTACATCATTCCAACCCTGCTTATTGTAGTTCATTTATCCATTACTCCTTTGTAAATGGTAGGTATCTGCACAGTGATTCATTTATGGACTTCTTTCGCTTCCTTTGACCTACTTGTGGTCTGTCATAGAGGAGTTGGTTGGCATAAAGACACCAATGGTTGATCCCCACCCACTAAGTATCTATAGTAAATTCATATATAAAACCCCAGGCAGCTGCCTGAAAGCTACTGCAAATTAAGGTTCCCTAGCAAAACTTCTTCTATACTAATCTATCACAAAGCATTATTAGAAAGGTGCTCAACGCTAATACAGGAAAGGCTATAATAAGTCCCTAACCCCAGGCCATGTCATGTACAATGTCAAACTTACATTTGCTTAGTACCCGGGTACAAGGTAATACTATCAATAAAACAGCAAAGTAAATATATTCAAGAAAATGGAATTTAAATAAGATATGGAATAATGTACACTCTAATGTGAAATACTGTATAATGGTACAGGAAGTCACCGAGGAGTTCCACTACTATGGAAAGGTGCAAGATGCAGACTGAGCCCTTTCATACAGATGATAGGAGATTTCTATTACCCTTAGCAGGGGTAAAACCATCTGTGCATTATATAATATTCTTCCATCCCCTATCCATCCATCCCCTTTTCTGTAATATGGCAACATATAAACATAAGGGGTGTTTTTTTTCCAATAAAAACAATCAGTACCAGATTTCTCCCTTTAGATTAGAGGAACGGAGCTTCCATTAGAAGCAGCGTAGGGGGTTTTTCACAGTGAGGGCAGTGAGGTTGTGGAATGCCCTTCCTAGTGAGGTGGTAATGGCAGATTCTGTTAATGCCTGTAAGAGGGGCTGGATTTCTTGAACAAGCATAGTATCCAAGGCTATTGTGATATTAAAATCTACAATTAGTACTGATGTTGGCATATATGGTTTATGTATGTGAGTTTATAGATAGGTCAGTATAGGGTTATTTGTCTATGAAGTGACTTAGCCTTTCCTTCTCCTTTAAGTGCCTCTTCTCCAGTGTAAACAGACCCAACTTGGCCAGTCTTTCTTCATAACTGAGACTTTCCATACCCTTTACCAACTTAGTTGCCCTTCTCTGGACCCTCTCTAACTCAATAATATCCCGTTTGAGCACTGGAGACCAAAACTGCACAGCATATTCTGCATGGGGCCTTAGCACAGCTGTATATTGTACACTATAGTTATTAGGTATTAACAGAAACATTGCAGTATTTTCAGTAACTTAGAGCAGTCTCTCTCATCAGATGAGTGCAGCAAGAAAAGAAGAATCTGTTGCAGGTGCATTAATATTCATTCATAATGAAGTGCCCCATGGAGATCATATTGCTGTAATACTAATTAATTCTATTATAAAACCAGGTAAGCACATTGTTACTTGTACAGGGATTGTCTTCTTTTCTTTAAGTTAGATTTATATCTGAGATTATTTGAGATTATATCATGGGTGACCATTAAAATAGATATTTAAATGAACAAAATTCATATCTTAATCCATTGAGTGTTATTTAAAGGAGCTGTTTGTGGACAGGGCTCTGCGTATGCATTTTGGGTGCTTCTGACAAATTAATTATGGAGTAGTGACCTCTAGTGGCTGTCTCAGAGAAGAATAAAGAATCCATAGTAAAGTGCTTTACCTTTGTTCATTGATACTAATGTTTACAGGGTAACCCTTTTGAAATAAAAAATAACAAAAGTGGTATAAAGGTGATACCTTTATTGGCTAACTAAGATAACCATAGCAAGCTTTCAGAACATTCTAGTTCCTTTTTCAAGAATGTTCTGAAAGCTTGCTATGGTTATCTTAGTTAGCCAATAAAGGTATCACCTTTATACCACTTTTGTTATGTTTTATTTCAAAAGGGTTACCCTGTAAACATTTTTTGACTGGCTAACACGGTACATCACCTTTTCCTGCATCTTCATTGATACTAAATATCCCATTCCCAACACAGATACTGGAGAAGACGGGCTTTTGCAACTCTGTTTAAATAATCATAACTGGGAGTTAAGCAAATGCAACTTTCTCTCATTTAAGCCACTCCCTGGTTGCTAAGGTAATTTGGACCATAGCAACCAGATAGCTGCTATAACACCAAACTGAAGAGCTTCTGAACAAAAAGTGAAATAAATAAAAACAACAAATAATAAAAAATTAAGACTAATTGCAAATTGTCTCAGAATATTACTCTCTACATCATACTAAAAGTTAACTCAAAGGTGAACATCCCCCTTTAAGCACTACTAATTTTAATAAATGTAATAATACATTTTAATAAAATCAATAAATTCATATTGGAAAGTTGCTTAGAAATATGTTTTCCTTTATTAGGCAAAACATTTTCTTTTGGGTTGACATGTCCTTTTAGGATAGGGATGTTTCTGTGATGAGACACAGTCAGCATGTTGCCCCAGGCAGTACCCTGCTGATAAGGCATGTAGCCACCTGAGTACTCGGGGTATTTGCCATCAGCTGTTTTTCTCAGTGGCATGGAAAATGTATTATAATGGTGGACTTCCTCAACATGAAACTCAATATAAAATTCTAATGCATGCATGTTGGTGATCAACAGATTGTAATAGTAATAACTTGCTCATTTATACTGGTACAATGATATATCAACACTATAAACAAATGATATTACTTACACACCAGTGGGGTTGTTACCTTTAATCCTTACTTCACTTATCCCCAACTGCTGGTGAGTTATCTGTGAGGAAAAACTCTATTAACATGCTCACAAAAAATATGATAAACTCCAATTTTCATTTAATCCTTTTGGCTATAGTGTTTCTCATTTCCAAATCCAATATGCCTCTCAGCACAGTAACCTTTTGTTCATTCAGTACCAGTAGTCACAGAGATTTTATCCAACACCTGCCATCTGATTTGTCATACAGAATGTTTCTGTTCAAAAAAGGGTTTTGCTAACATTGTTTCCTTTTTGTATTTTCCTTTTTTCTTTCTGCTTCTCTTTTCATTTGTTCTCATCATCAAGTTTAAAATTTGTAACAAACCTCTTATGTTCATTCAAGCATACTCTTACCATCCTAGTTGTCTGTCCCATGTACCCCAATGTGCAAGGGCACATTATCAAATAAAGCACGCCCTCGGCCTTAAATGTGGCATAATTATTACGTTTGAGGGAATCCCTTAAAAGGGTGTATACACAAATCCCCTTTAATTATGTCTGTACAGTTCCCACAGTCAAGGCAAGGGAATGTTCCCTTATTGGAAGTGTCCAATTGACCTGCCCCTTCTGAAAGAACACAGCTTATCCACAAATAGTTTACCATAAACCTTAGACATTATCCTCCTTAGTCTGATGAACTGACTTTTTGGTAACCTTTTCTTGGTGCCCGAAAGATGAAAACTATCTTGTAACAGGATATTATTCCCATCTGCGGGTTTGTTATATAGATCTATAATAAAAATGCCATCTGTAAGTGTGACTTTAACATCTAGGTAATGCACCATGTCATACTCCATTTCCATGGTCAATGGGTGAAATTTGATTGGCTGTTGTTGCCCCCTCCCACTTTGGGTCATCCAACAAATGTCGCTGTTTCATTTGGAGTGACCCCATGATTATGTTATTCAAGTTTGGGGGTGTAGCTTCAAAGCTGTAAGAGTGGCAGCAGTTTGAAAATCTTCCCTGTAAAAGTCAATGGGAAAATTAGGGTGTTCGGAGCAGCGCCACAAAAAAACAGGGGGCAAGATCACTTAGAAAAAGCACAAGCAACCTGCTCCGCTATAGGGCGAAGATGTGTGGGGAGTTTGGGTGTTGTACCCCTAAAACTGTAGGAGGAGTAGCGTTTAGAAAATGGGGGGCGCTAAGAATAAGAAGAAGCGGAAGAATAAGCTGAAGTTGAAGAAAAGTATGTTGGGTTTTTCAACCCAACATAATGATGTATAGATTTGATAGATACTGATTTGATAGATACTTTAAACTATAATAGTTGTCAAGTACAAGTAAAACTAATTAAAATGACCAAAGCTTTAGAAGATGCAGTTAGACTATTACTAATATTATGAATTGTCAGCATTGCTTGTGTGACCCCAGCCTCATTTTTACTTTACCTGTCATTTTTAAAATTTAATTCTACCCTTATTTAGTTTTATTTCTAATTTTCTGTCCTGTCTGCACCCTAAAATTTTAGACGCTTTGTCATATCTGCACTATAAAATTATACAGTGACTTCTAGCATATAAAGCACCGTGTCAGAAAGTCTCCCTGTGATATTAGATACCAGCCATGGAGAAGGCCATATATAATACAATAGAAACATAACATTTGAGAGCCAACTGATTTTGCCACTATATTTACATAAACGGCAAATGTTTTTTTAACTACATTTATGCTTTTTCCTTTCAGGGGCATTTCCTGTATAAGTGAGGAGGATGAGGGCCGGCTACTATTGCAAATGGAGGAGGCCTCAAAATTAAGTGTTTATTATGAGGGACTTCAATTATCCGGACATTGACTGGAGTAATGGGGTGGCCAAGTCAGAAAAAGCTTGCAGGTTTGTAAATATGATAAATTATAAATTTTTATTTCAGGCAGTTCAGGAACCTACTATGAATAATTCTCTTTTAGATCTGGTAATAACTAATAATACTGAACTCATCTCTAACATTTGTGTGGGTGAGCATTTAGGGAACAATGATCATAACATGGTCTACTTTGAGATTATGTTGCTGAGACAGCTCTATAAGGGAGTAACTAAAACACTACATTTTAGATGTGTAAACTTTGCCAGTATAAGGGCATCTCTGCAATGTATCAACTGGGAAAGGATTTTCACATAAGGAAAATGGAATATCTTTAAAATGTTGCTTAACAAGTATACATGTTAAGCAACATTGAAAGACATTGCAAAGCCAAACCTTTATGGTTGGATAAAAGTGTTAGTGTTGAGTTTGTTAAGAAACAACATGTTTTAACGCATTCAAGTTACCTGGGACAGCTGATACCTTCATCGGGTACAAGGAAGCCAATAAAGCATGTAAAGAAGCTATCATGCAAGCTAATACATGGAAAATATGGGGATGGGAAAGGTTATTGCAGCAAGGAGTAAAAAGGAATACAAAATTATTTTTTAAATATGTAAATAGTAAAAAAAATTAAGCAAAAAGGAGTGGAACCCTTATTATCACAGGGGGGTCAGTTGGTTGATGAGAACAGGGAAAAATCAGAAATTCTGAATTTATTTTTCATCTGTCTACACCAGGAGTGTCAAACTCAATCACAAAAGGGGGCTGAAATCTAAAACACAGGCTAAGTCAATGGCCACATTTTTTATTAATTTACTGTACAGTCAGGCACAGTCACCAGGGGCCACATAAAACAGCCAGAAGAGCCATATTCGGCCTGCAGGCCTTGTGTTTGACACATGTGGTCTACACAACTGAGAAGCCAGCTAATGAAGATTTCATTTTTAATAGACCCGATTCTAGTAATATAACTACTGATGCATGGCTCACTCCGGAGGAAATTCAAAAGAGACTTGAACATGTAAAGGTAAACAAAGGTCCAAGACTGGATGGTGTTCATCCCAGGGAATTAAACGAGCTTAGCGCTGTGATTGCCAAACCTCTTCACTTAATTTTTCAGGATTTATTGAGGTCTGGCATGGTGCTGATGGGTCACCGTTATTCAAAAAGGGATCCCGTTCTCAGACTGAAAACTATAGACCTGTTAGTCTGACATCAATGGTAGGAAAGCATTTGGAAGGGGTAATAAGGTATAAGATATTTGAATTTATTACAAGTTTGTGCCAGCATGGTTTTATGCATAAGGGTAAGAACCCATAAAGCGGTTCAGTTGCTTGTGGCAGAGCTCTGCTATCGTGGGTGACTACTTGCTTGAAATGGCTTTCCACTGACAACTGGTGGAAAGCCCTTCGCATCGCTAGTTTTCCAAAGTCAGCCAGGAGGAAACTTCACACA
The DNA here is from genome assembly GCF_000004195.4 of Xenopus tropicalis. Lineage (NCBI taxonomy): Eukaryota > Metazoa > Chordata > Amphibia > Anura > Pipidae > Xenopus > Xenopus tropicalis. The sequence goes on along the minus strand of NC_030677.2, from coordinate 177,140,096 downwards.
ACTTTGGATTACCGGCACCCACACTAGGTAATATCTTGGCACAAAGTTTGGTCTCTACAGTGAGCACTGGTTATGGCCAAACTTGGTTATCTTTTAAAGGTACTTATAGGTACTTTATAATGTAAAACCTGTCATTTCTGTGGGAAACCTGTTACAGGTTTGACTTACCAAACCAAAACATGTTTCATCACCAAATGTGTGATTTATTTTTTAGAATGTACAGTGGCTTGCAAAAGTATTCGGCCCTCTTGAACTTTTCCACATTTTGTCACATTACAGCCACAAACATGAATCAATTTTATTGCAATTCCACGTGAAAGACCAATACAAAGTGGTGTACACGTGAGAAGTGGAAGGAAAATCATACATGATTCCAAACATTTTTTACAAATAAATAACTGCAAAGTGGGGTGTGCGTAATTATTCAGCCCCCTGAGTCAATACTTTGTAGAACCACCTTTTGCTGCAATTACAGCTGCCAGTCTTTTAGGGTATGTCTCTACCAGCTTTGCCCATCTACAGACTGAAATCCTTGCCCATTCTTCTTTGCAAAACAGCTCCAGCTCAGTCAGATTAGATGGACAGCATTTGTGAACAGCAGTTTTCAGATCTTGCCACAGATTCTCCATTGGATTTAGATCTGGACTTTGACTGGGCCATTCTAACACATGGATATGTTTTGTTTTAAACCATTCCATTGTTGCCCTGGCTTTGTGTTTAGGGTCGTTGTCCTGTTGGAAGGTGAACCTCCGCCCCAGTCTCAAGTCTTTTGCAGACTCCAAGAGGTTTTCTTCCAAGATTGCCCTGTATTTGGCTCCATCCATCTTCCCATCAACTCTGACCAGCTTCCCTGTCCCTGCTGAAGAGAAGCACCCCTAGAGCATGATGCTGCCACCACCATGTTTGACAGTGGGGATGGTGTGTTCAGAGTGATGTGCAGTGTTAGTTTTCCGCCACACATAGCGTTTTGCATTTTGGCCAAAAAGTTCCATTTTGGTCTCATCTGACCAGAGCACCTTCTTCCACATGTTTGCTGTGTCCCCCACATGGCTTGTGGCAAACTGCAAACGGGACTTCTTATGGTTTTCTGTTAACAATGGCTTTCTTCTTGCCACTCTTCCATAAAGGCCAACTTTGTGCAGTGCACGACTAATAGTTGTCCTATGGACAGATTCCCCCACCTGAGCTGTAGATCTCTGCAGCTCCCCCAGAGTCACCATGGGCCTCTTGGCTGCATTTCTGATCAGCGCTCTCCTTGTTCGGTCTGTGAGTTTAGGTGGACGGCCTTGTCTTGGTAGGTTTACAGTTGTGCCATACTCCTTCCGTTTCTGAATGATCGCTTGAACAGTGCTCCGTGGGATGTTCAAGGCTTTGGAAATCTTTTTTTAGCCTAAGCCTGCTTTAAATTTCTCAATAACTTTATCCCTGACCTGTCTGGTGTGTTCTTTGGACTTCATGGTGTTGTTGCTCCCAATATTCTCTTAGACAACCTCTGAGGCTGTCACAGAGCAGCTGTATTTGTACTGACATTAGATTACACACAGGGGCACTCTATTTAGTCATTAGCACTCATCAGGCAATGTCTATGGGCAACTGACTGCACTCAGACCAAAGGGGGCTGAATAATTACGCACACCCCACTTTGCAGTTATTTATTTGTAAAAAATGTTTGGAATCATGTATGATTTTCGTTCCACTTCTCACGTGTACACCACTTTGTATTGGTCTTTCACGTGGAATTCCAATAAAATTGATTCATGTTTGTGGCTGTAATATGACAAAATGTGGAAAAGTTCAAGGGGGCCGAATACTTTTGTAAGCCACTGTAATTGGTGTTCAAAACAATATGTAGGATGTGCCACCCATTGCTCAGCAGAGTGAGAGACTACATTAATGTAATAGAAAAAGGTGATGACAGGTCCCCCATAGGGACATATTTTAGAATATGTCCTAAAAGGAATAGGTGACTTGAGTGTGAAAAACACACAGCAAGTACAAATACCATTAAGGAAGGGAGATATTATGCACCCCCTTTATTTTCGGGAAGCTTTTTGGATTTTGACCTTGGATACACAGGAATTAAACACAGACCATGCTATTTTAGTGTAAGTGATTCCGGGGATCATATCCAGACAAAAAGCACATCGCCAACATACCAGGCTAAAATAGATTTACTGTGGACTGGATGGTTCAAGATAAACTCAAGTTTAAATCTGTGCATCAATATCTTTGCATGAGCAGGTGCCCATACTTGTGCCTTGTACTTGTAAATAGTGATCCGTACCAAGCCTGAAAAAATTCCTCTTTAGCACAAAATCCAGACAATTACCTAGAAAGGTAACTTCATAGGTCGGTGCCTGGCCTTAGTTAGATTCCCTTGTGCATTTGATGCCTTCATCATGGAACTGATGCATATAAATCACTTACACCAATCATGCATAGTATAGCCTTTTTTCTTATGACTTCTACTTCGTCAAAAAATGTAAATAAGTAAATTGTAAATAAGTGTAATTGCTAAGGTAAAAAGCTAAGGGTTGTAGTAAAGATTCAACGCCTGGCACTATAGGTTGACCGGGTGGATTAACCAAAGTTTTGTGCACTTTTGGAAGTAGAACATAGGGGCCCTTGAATTATCTTTCAGAAGTATTCCCTGTAATTCTGGAGTAATCACCGCAGAAATTCTTAAATCATTCTTCAAAGACATTGTAGGGTCAGAAGGTATTTTTTTTATTATGTGTTCTATTACCCAACTGTCTCTCTGCTTCAGATAAATAATCACACTTATTCATTACCACAATATTACTTCCCTTGTTTGCCTTTTTAATAATTAAATCTAGGATTATTTGGTAACTGGCAAAATGATTTCCTCTCAATTGCAGATAATTTTTGTAGACATTTTTTAACTTCTACATTGACCCAATTACAGAATGTTTCTAATGATGTGTTTTGTACATCTGGGCAAAAACTACTGCGTAAATTCAATTTTGTGGGAACCACCTCTTTCCTTTCCCCCCCACAGGAGGGACATATGTCTAGGGGACTGGCACCACAATAAAATCTAAAGGGTTTGTGCCACTGGAGGCCAATATCCTGTGCCACAGTTTCAAATAAACTGAGTTTTACAAAGTGCTGTCACTTTACACTAACCTTTGTGAGGCAGATAGAATTAGGCTATATCTTATGTCCACTCACACCCTTCAGAGCTGGAACAAAAGTCCAAATACAGCACTTTCTGTTTACTAATTTAAGGAATTTCTATCACTGATTAGCTTTGCAGTCCCCCAGACAAGTGGCCCAGTATGTACACAGATAAACAAGGCACTATAATCACTAGTTTAAGCTGGCCATAAATGCACATCTTCCGTAATGTAGTTTTATACAATTTTCGGACCGTGTGTGGGCTCAGAATTATTGTTCCAATAACAATAACAATAGAAAATTTTGGCTGGATAACGATAAAATCCGATGAAAATATGAATGTATATCCTTGGGGGACCTACAATGCCTTTCCGGGACGTCACTTTCATACCATTGGTGTCTGCCAATTATTTTATGTTCAGAACATCCTCTGATTTGTTATTTTTAGAACTTTATTCTACAATTTCAATCTGAAATTGTTGCATTTAAATGTACAATTAATATTTGAACGTTTCTTTAGAAGAAAACTAAAATCTGAACGTATATGGCCACCTTAAGGGCTCTGGCACACGGGGAGATTAGTCGCCCGCGACAAAACTCCCTGTTCGCGGGTGACTAATCTCCCCGAGTTGCCTTCCCCTGCCATCCCACCGGCGAAAATGTAAGTCGCCGGTGGGATGGCACACGTGGCGGCGCGATTTCGCGCATATCGGCGAAGTTGCCTCACGAGGCTTTTTCGGCGATTTGCGTGAAATCGCGCCGCCACGTGTGGGATGGCAACTCGGGGAGATTAGTCGCCCGCGAACAGGGAGTTTTGTCGCGGGCAACTAATCTCCCCGTGTGCCAGAGCCCTAAGACATCTCATTTGACACGTGTTTAGACTCATACAAAAAGCTACTCACCCACCCGTTTTGTGTTGCTATGTAATGTCATTGCTTAATTTGTTCTCCTGTGCGTTGGGCAATCCCATGACTGTAGAATCCATGTAGACAAGTGGTCCATGCAATATTTTTATAGTCATATATCCACCATTTTAAGCTTGTTATCATCAGCTTTTGAAAATTTCCCTAAAAATTTTACATTTTGCCAGCAAATGCTGGACTTCTGTGTATGACCTATGCTTTAGCTCTTTGCTGCTCATGGTTCCAAAACTTTATGAACACTTATGCAGTACTGATGTCTAAACAAATGGGGTGGCTGGACCCCATACCTACTACTTTTACAGGACCCAGCCCACTATAAAAGTGGTCTGTAGCCAAACAAGTGGTGTTAGAACAGAAAGCAATATGTCCTGCCTTGTCCTTACTGAATGTCAGGATTTGTGTAACACTCTGGGTGGAGTGTTAGGGTTTGAGTAGATGGTGGTCATGCCTAGGAGTAACGTCACAATGTTGAAAGATTCAGGTAATACTCAAAAAATATCCCCATATCTGTAGAATGCAACATTATTCCAAGCAATAGACTTCCAAACCATATCAGGCTTGCCCTGCGAAGGGGCCCAAAGGTATGGATAACTGGGTCTGGTTTGCAGGTCGGTAAGAGTCATGTTTGGGGCAAGTTCATATTTGGGGGGGAGTTCTTATTTGCTGCTATATGTATTGCTGGGTTACTACCCACCTGGACAGCAAATAAAGGCAGGTAGGCTACTAGACAGAAGGCTAAAGGCACGCAGAGTCAGACCAGATATTGGAGCCCACAAAAGTCTGTCTCATTAAAGGTATCTCAAGTATGTATAGAGGCATGCTCCCATCCATTTGCCCCTTGCATAATGGCACCAAAAACCTGCACAAAAACCTATTTATATAATCTACGAAACCTAAATTTAGAATATGGGTCACTTAAACATCGGCATGAACTGACAATAGAAAAGTAACCATAGCAACAAGACCTTAATTCCTGAGCTATAGGAATAAGAAAAGGGAAAAACTGTTCGGCTCATAGGGCTATCAATATGGATATGGCTGTTTGGTTGAGACATATATAGGTGTGTGTACAGAAGTGTTCCATGTAACAAGGGGGGCACTGTATCATTGGAGGCTGTAATATAGGTGTGTGTAGATGTACAGGAGTGTTCCATGTAACAAGGGGGGACACTGTATCATTGGAGGCTCTTATATAGGTGTGTGTAGATGTACAGGAGTGTTCCATGTAACAAGGCGGGGGGGCACTGTATCATTGGAGGCTGTTATATAGGTGTGTGTAGATGTACAGGAGTGTTCCATGTAACAAGGGGGGGGGGGCACTGTATCATTGAAGGCTGTTATATAGGTGTATGTAGATGTACAGGAGTGTTCCATGTAACAAGGCGGGGGGGCACTGTATCATTGGAGGCTGTTATATAGGTGTGTGTAGATGTACAGGAGTGTTCCATGTAACAAGGGGGGGGGCACTGTATCATTGCAGGCTGTTATATAGGTGTGTGTAGATGTACAGGAGTGTTCCATGTAACAAGGGAAGGCACTGTATCATTGCAGGTTGTTATAAGGTGTGTGTAGATGTACAGGAGTGTTCCATGGAACAGGGGGGAGGGCACTGTATCATTGGAGGCTGTTATATAGGTGTGTGTAAATGTACAGGAGTGTTCCATGTAACAAGGGGGGGCACTGTATCATTGGAGGCTGTAATATAGGTGTGTGTAGATGTACAGGAGTGTTCCATGTAACAAGGGGGGGGCACTGTATCATTGGAGGCTGTAATAGAGGTGTGTGTAGATGTACAGAAGTGTTCCATGTAACAAGGGGGGGGGGGGGGGGCACTGTATCATTGCAGGCTGTTATATAGGTGTGTGTAGATGTACAGAAGTGTTCCATGTAACAAGGGGGGGGGGGGCACTGTATCATTGGAGGCTGTTATAGAGGTGTGTGTAGATGTACAGGGGTGTTCCATGTAACAAGGGGGGGGGGCTGTATCATTGCAGGCTTTTATATAGGTGTGTGTATATGTACAGGAGTGTTCCATGTAACAAGGGGGGGCATTGTATCATTGCAGGCTGTTATATAGGTGTTTGTAGATGTACAGGAGTGTTCCATGTAACGGGGGGGGGGGCACTGTATCATTGCAGGCTGTTATATAGGTGTGTGTATATGTACAGGAGTGTTCCATGTAACAAGGGGGGGGGGGGCACTGTATCATTGGAGGCTGTTATATAGGTGTGTGTAGATGTACAGGAGTGTTCCATGTAACAAGGGGGGGGGCACTGTATCATTGGAGGCTGTTATATAGGTGTGTGTAGATGTACAGGAGTGTTCCATGTAACAAGGGGGGCACTGTATCATTGCAGGCTGTTATATAGGTGTCTGTAGATGTACAGGAGTGTTCCATGTAACAAGGGGGGGGGGCACTGTATCATTGCAGGCTGTTATATAGGTATGTGTAGATGTACAGGAGTGTTCCATGTAACAAGGGGGGGCACTGTATCATTGCAGGCTGTTATATAGGTATGTGTAGATGTACAGGAGTGTTCCATGTAACAAGGGGGGGGGGCACTGTATCATTGCAGGCTGTTATATAGGTGTCTGTAGATGTACGGGAGTGTTCCATGTAACAAGGGGGGGGGGGCACTGTATCATTGCAGGCTGTTATATAGGTGTGTGTAGATGTACAGGAGTGTTCCATGTAACAAGGGGGGGGGGCACTGTATCATTGGAGGCTGTTATATAGGTGTGTGTAGATGTACAGGAGTGTTCCATGTAACAAGGGGGGGGGGGGCACTGTATCATTGCAGGCTGTTATATAGGTGTCTGTAGATGTAGAGGAGTGTTCCATGTAACAAGGGGGGGGGGCACTGTATCATTGCAGGCTGTTATATAGGTGTGTGTAGATTACAGGAGTGTTCCATGTAACAAGGGGGGGGGGCACTGTATCATTGCAGGCTGTTATATAGGTGTCTGTAGATGTAGAGGAGTGTTCCATGTAACAAGGGGGGGGGGGGGGCACTGTATCATTGCAGGCTGTTATATAGGTGTCTGTAGATGTAGAGGAGTGTTCCATGTAACAAGGGGGGGGGCACTGTATCATTGCAGGCTGTTATATAGGTGTGTGTAGATGTACAGGAGTGTTCCATGTAACAAGGGGGGGCACTGTATCATTGCAGGCTGTTATATAGGTGTCTGTAGATGTAGAGGAGTGTTCCATCTAACAAGGGGGGGGCACTGTATCATTGGAGGCTGTTATATAGGTGTGTGTAGATGTACAGGAGTGTTCCATGTAACAAGGGGGGGGGGGGCACTGTATCATTGCAGGCTGTTATATAGGTGTCTGTAGATGTAGAGGAGTGTTCCATGTAACAAGGGGGGGGGGGCACTGTATCATTGCAGGCTGTTATATAGGTGTGTGTAGATTACAGGAGTGTTCCATGTAACAAGGGGGGGGGGGCACTGTATCATTGCAGGCTGTTATATAGGTGTCTGTAGATGTAGAGGAGTGTTCCATGTAACAAGGGGGGGGGGGCACTGTATCATTGCAGGCTGTTATATAGGTGTCTGTAGATGTAGAGGAGTGTTCCATGTAACAAGGGGGGGGCACTGTATCATTGCAGGCTGTTATATAGGTGTGTGTAGATGTACAGGAGTGTTCCATGTAACAAGGGGGGGCACTGTATCATTGCAGGCTGTTATATAGGTGTCTGTAGATGTAGAGGAGTGTTCCATCTAACAAGGGGGGGGGCACTGTATCATTGCAGGCTGTTATATAGGTGTGTGTAGATTACAGGAGTGTTCCATGTAACAAGGGGGGGGGCACTGTATCATTGCAGGCTGTTATATAGGTATGTGTAGATATGTACAGGAGTGTTCCATGTAACAAGGGGGGGCATTGTATCATTGCAGGCTGTGGCAGGCTGGGCTGCTACATCATGAGGTGGGGGCTGGGCAGCAGTTAGACTCTGGGCTGTGCGAGCTGCAGTTGTATCGGAGCTGTGTCTGCATGTGCCTTACTACTAACCAGCAGCAAGTGCCACATTCTATTCCTGGGGAGATGTAACGGTCTGGGGCCACTAGTGGAGCCCTGAGCTACGGAGCAATGTAAGTGGGAATATTGGGGGGGAGCTGTGGGGGCAGCGGACAGGGGTATAGCTTGTGTTCTCTCTAGATTCCCAGAGATGATCCCTAGATTAGCTCAGATTGGATTTGCTAATCCGCATTTGCAGCAGTATGTCTATAGATGGGAGCCGACTCTGCTGTACAGGTGTGGTACCAGGTCGGGACCCTGCTAATACATGCTGTATGGGAAGTGCCAATACACACTGTATGGGAAGTGCCAGTGCCGTCCGAACAGTCACTCTTGGGGAACTTTGTGTGGTGCCCACAGGGAGACACCCATGTGTCTGGCTAAAATCACTGATACGTTAGTTATGGGTAATTGCTTGAAGAGAAATCGCTTCATTTTACTGTGCATGAGTGAGAGCTGCCCGGCTGCATGCCTCTGCTGTTACTATACTCAGGCTGCACTTGTAGCACTTGCATACTGTCTGCTGACCTTTGAGACTGCAGCCCAGGGAACACTTTAGTGTAGAACTGATTATGACACAGTTTAACCCTACATTATTGTTCCTGCAATGTCTTTTGAGCACATATGAGTATGGGAGCTTGCATTTGATTTGCTCAACACCAACAATGCATAAAAAAGCTTTGCCCTAATATTTCCCCTAGGAGGATGAAGACCTTATTACTATTACTAGCATTCACTATTGCTTGCATCTATTGACTTGCATTAAGATTGTGACCTATATTCTAAGCATTTGAGTCTGGTTTTACATGCAAGCAGTAGCAATGACAGCTAAAGTATGTCCAACAAATGTCTGTTATTATTTTTTACCCCTTTATATGGATAACTTTGCTGCATTCCTGATTGTTTACTACTTCATACATGTGACAAGATTTTGTTGTACACTTAATAAACAAGAGAGAGGTTAGTCACTGGCTCAATATGGTGATGGGTGAATCCTGGTTCCTAATATGTGTTCCAGCATGTATGGAAGAACATGGCTTATCTACGTGCACTTTCTGGAACTCACTACCCAAATGTTTTGCCTATGGTGGCCCTGCAATTGTGGCCCATAATTAAATGTATAGATTACTTTCAAATGTACTGCTTGGCAGCTGTGTATCGGCAGATTCTCAGTTGTACCACATGTCAGAGATTCTCAGCTTTTTTTCACCCTGGCCTTTTATGTTTATCGGTCAGTTCCCAGACCTCACCCATAAATGACTGCCAAAATTGCAGCTCAGTTTATAGATACCAGCCAACACATCTGTTATATAACTTTGTGCATTGCTGTAGTATTAACTTCCAGATATGGGATTACAAGTTTATGGCAAGTATAGTTTGACCTTAGCTGCTTGCTAACTATACTTTAACAGCCATATTCTGTCCATAGGTGCTTGGAATCTTGTAACAGAACATTGTGTTAACAATACACAGAACTTTATTTAGAGGAAGGACTCCATAAGGGCCTAAAAGTGTTGTGCAGGTTACCCAGTCTGCAGCACGGCTCCTCCAGGCTTCAGTATATCAGATTATAAAGGTATGGCCTGACAAGGTGGATTGTTAGCCTGCTTATAAGCACAGGCTGACTGTCCCCAATTACGCTTAAAAAATCTTCTACCACCCTGGTACAGGCACACTCAGCCAGTATCTGCCAACAAAATGCAAAGTCTCACATTAGTTGACGGATATCGGCTGCGTTTGCCTGCACCCGTGCAGATTTAATGCTTATGGGTGCAGGCACAATTAGAAGATTTTTCAAGCGTACGGGCTTATACGCAGGCTGATAATCTGCCTCGTGGGGCCTTACCCTTACCTTAACTGCTCCTGTTTGACTGGAATTTAGTATGATTAATAATAGATATGTTCTATTACGTATGTGCACTAATTCTGTGCAGTCACACCACTCTTTTTAAACCTCTTTGTAACATATTTTCCTGTATTGGAAAATATAGGATTAAATCCTTTCACTTTCATAAATGTACTTTCGTTTCCACAGACACTCACTCTTGTAATGGGACAATTTAGTCTCCTGCCAGTAGAAGCATTAGCTATTCTGCTCCAACCCCTGGTCTCTCCCAGCAGCATTGTCTCCCAGCTTCCATTTGGAGCTTTTGGCTTTAGCTTAGATTCTGTCACTCTGCTGTGCAATCATTTGTGTGTTTCAGCTGCTCTTTTACATTCTACATTCAGTTAAAAATATTGCAATATTTTGTGTGTGTGTGTATTTTTTGATTACTAGTCAGCTCAGAGCAGGTCTGGACTGGAATTCAAAGTAGGCCCTGGCATTTCAAGTACACAGAGGCCCAACCAGCCCACTAAATAGTGACTGTCTGTGGCATCAGCAGCCCCTCTGGCATTTGCCTGAATCCACAGATTGCCAGTCTGGGCCTGACTCAGAGGTATGGGCCACATATAGATCAGTGTTTTTCAACCTTTTTTGGGCAAAGGCACACTTGTTTCATGAAAAAAATCACGAGGCACACCACCATTAGAAAATGTTAAAAAATTTAACTCTGTGCCCAGCAGCAGTGCCCCCCTAGTACACTGGTGCCCAGCAGCAGTGCCCCCCTAGTACATTGGTGCCAAGAGCAGTGCCCCCCTAGTACATTGGTGCCCAGCAGCAGTGCCCCCCAGTACATTGGTGCCAAGAGCCAGCCCCCCTTGTACATTGGTGCCCAGCAGCAGTGCCCCCATAAGTCAGTGTGCCCCGTGGCCCCCCCTAATACATTGGTGCCCAGCAGCATTTTACTTCTGCTCTTCGGCGGCTTCAGCAGCATCTTCCCCTCACGCGCGCCGCCTCTGCACTTCTGCCTACACGCGACCGCACACAGGCCCTTTTATAACGTTGCGCCCCGTGCGTACTGACGTCACCCGTACACACGGGGCGCAACCAATGACAGGGCCCGGATTTTATTAAAGTACTTTGAAACTTTGAAAGTAAAAATTGCGGCCCTGCCTACGGCACACCAGGCAACATGTGTGCCGCGGAACAGTGGTTGAAAAACGCTGACATAGATGGATCTTACAGAAGAGGCCTGTTAACTGTTTGCAAACGTGTGAGACTTCTCGGTTCTCTGAATGTTACATAGTTAAGCTGGCTTAAAAAAAAGACAAATAACCCTATACTGACCTATCTATAAACTCACATACATAAACCATATATGCCAACATCAGTACTAATTGTAGATTTTAATATCACAATAGCCTTGGATACTATGCTTGTTCAAGAAATCCAGCCCCTCTTACAGGCATTAACAGAATCTGCCATTACCACCTCACTAGGAAGGGCATTCCCCAACCTCACTGCCCTCACTGTGAAAAACCCCCTACGCTGCTTCTAATGGAAGCTCCGTTCCTCTAATCTAAAGGGAGAAATCTGGTACTGATTGTTTTTATTGGAAAAAAAACACCCCTTATGTTTATATGTTGCCATATTACAGAAAAGGGGATGGATGGATAGGGGATGGAAGAATATTATATAATGCACAGATGGTTTTACCCCTGCTAAGGGTAATAGAAATCTCCTATCATCTGTATGAAAGGGCTCAGTCTGCATCTTGCACCTTTCCATAGTAGTGGAACTCCTCGGTGACTTCCTGTACCATTATACAGTATTTCACATTAGAGTGTACATTATTCCATATCTTATTTAAATTCCATTTTCTTGAATATATTTACTTTGCTGTTTTATTGATAGTATTACCTTGTACCCGGGTACTAAGCAAATGTAAGTTTGACATTGTACATGACATGGCCTGGGGTTAGGGACTTATTATAGCCTTTCCTGTATTAGCGTTGAGCACCTTTCTAATAATGCTTTGTGATAGATTAGTATAGAAGAAGTTTTGCTAGGGAACCTTAATTTGCAGTAGCTTTCAGGCAGCTGCCTGGGGTTTTATATATGAATTTACTATAGATACTTAGTGGGTGGGGATCAACCATTGGTGTCTTTATGCCAACCAACTCCTCTATGACAGACCACAAGTAGGTCAAAGGAAGCGAAAGAAGTCCATAAATGAATCACTGTGCAGATACCTACCATTTACAAAGGAGTAATGGATAAATGAACTACAATAAGCAGGGTTGGAATGATGTAGGGCTGTGGAGGGGAATAAACCACAACTTGCTCTTAGTAGCATAACTGCAGGTAGACTGTTTTTGGTTCACTTAGATTGCTAGGAAATTCGAGCTCTCAGCTCTTGAGCAATGTAACAATTCTGCTTTATTTTTTTTCACATTAGTTATAAATCTGCATTTAAATGAATATATCATTTAACCTTCACAATTTATCTGTCCTTGAACAATATGAATAGAAAACAAATAAATGTATGCAGGATATTGTACAGAGCAATTATGATATTTGCATGTTTCAGTATTGTTGTGTTGGATATGGCAATCAAATCATTCTTATCTTCTCCAGGTCAGTTAATATTTTACTGCTGGGAAATGAACGGGATCAAATCTCTGATGATAACGAACACCAAAGCTTGGCATCTGTCTATCTCCATGGAAGAGCTAATAGATCACTTATACAGGAGAGCCAACCGGGGTTCAAGGTTTACCAAGCCAACGTTTTTGGGAATATTCAAGTTGTTCTCCATGAGTTCCCCAGCTGGGTATGAGACAATGCTCATTGCTTTTCTAAATTTTTGTTACTGTGTAAAGAAGTTCAAAAATTTAAAGGATCCTCTAGTTTTAAACGGCAATTGGTCTGTCTGGTAAACTATTCTTTGAAGAAGTGATCTATTTAAGCTGGCCATAAACGTAACAATTTCTCTTTACTTAATGACCAATGAAGTGCAATCTAACACAACCGTCAAATTATTGTAAGGTTAGTATGCACCGAACAATCGTACATCTAACGATCTTTCATCCAAGATCTGTCAGAATTTTGATTGGTCAGGTTTGAAAATTTTGGTCTTTTACAATGAAATGTGCCCATTGTCCAACTGTTTGGAGGACCATGCAGGCAGCTGCCACAGGTTTTCTTAGCTTCAACTAGAGGATACCACTTAAAATGGTTAAATCATGTTTTTAAAGGAGAAGGAAAGGCAAAGTCACTTGGGGGTGCCAAAATGTTAGGCACCCCCAAGTGACTTTAATCGCTTACCTTGTACCCCGGGCTCGTGCCCCTGTTAGGAGAGAACAGCACCAGCCCGGGGTACCTGTAGCGCATCGCTTTCTCCTTCCTACTCGCGCTGCTGCTGTTTGTCCGGGACAGGCGCATGCGCAATAGAGTGAAAAGCCGACTTCTCTGTTAAAGTTCCACTATTCACTCTACTGCGCATGCACGCGAGATACAGAAAGTAGGAAGCGCTGCAGGTACCCCGGGCTGGTGCTGTTCTCTCTGAACAGGGGCACCAGCCCGAGGTAAAAGGTAAGCTATTGAAGTCACTTGGGGGTGCCTAACGTTTTGGCACCCCCAAGTGACTTTGGCTTTCCTTCTCCTTTAAACAATCACAATAAGCTTGGCCCCTATGATAACAAAAAGATGTTTTAAAAATCTACACATGTATGGCCAGCTTAAGGAATTTAATATATTTAGCACATAAGTTAGACAAATTATATGAAACATATTAGGAAAATGATCAGTGGCAAATAAGTTTTATGTTTGGTCTGTTGTAGCTGAATTTGCAAGCCATTTCTGTGTATTGTAGCTACTTGCAGTAGTTGTCACCTGATCCGACTGGTTTGCATTCAGTTACTCTAGATAGAAAAATCAATTGGTCAATACCAGCCACCAGAATCAGGGTGATCATTAACCAACGGAAAGTCACGAAGGCCATAGTTCCTTTCTGTTTTTAATATGATGTAGCTGCTTGGCCCTCAAGTCGAGTTCATTTAGGCCATCCCATTCAAAATTTGCCTGAAATAAGTAACTGCTTGCATCTTCCTACCGCACACTGGCAGAGAGCATCTCTTGTGTTCAACAAACAAATCTTAATTTATTCTGTTACTGTCACCCTAAACGTATGTAACTTTTATTGTCCTTGCCTTCTTTTCCTATTGTTCTTGTTAATAAAATAACATGAAAATAAGGTTTGTTCTTTGTCCCAAAGTCTCATACAGAGGGCATACATTGCTGAAAGGAAACACGCATCTATTTGTGTACAGCAGGGACTATGTACCTTTCATTATCATCATCATTTATTTATATGCTGCACTTACAAGTTATAAAAAGCTTTACAATAACAGGGTCTCAGAGTTAACTAACAAGTGTCCAACAATGAAGCAGCTGGATAAAAGGGCCCTGCGTCTAAAGTCGCTGGGGCTCATTTATATTTTTAACTCTAGACAAGTTTGCACATGGCCAGTAACCCATAGCAACCAATCACTGATTATTTGTTTTCAGGCAGCTGCAGGTTGAACAACAAAAACAAAAATTTGATTGGTTGCCATAGGTTACTGCCCAGTGTTTATATATAAGCCCCACTCTCTTAAACTGGATTTGTATCTTTCAATTTCTGAGTAAGATATAACCTTTGTATAATGCTAAGAACATGTTTAAGGTTATTCTGTATGTAATGGTTTTTCTATGATAACTCACCATACTCCAGAGCGTGACAGCAGAACAGGAAAGCATGGTGGCAGAAATGTATTAACCCTCTTTTTTAACGTTTTAAGGATATATTGAGAGTGAATCTGCAAAGTTCTCAGCATACAGTGAGTGAAGCTGATATCATCATTGTGAAATATTCTGTCAATGCAAAGACTTCATACCTAGATGTAAAGGACAACTTTGTTCCATTGATAAGACAAATATTTAGCCATTGTACTGTACCAGTGATAGTTGCAGCAGTTGGATCAAGAGTAAATGGTAAGTATGAGGTTGTCTCCATTGCAGTGCATTGCCTTATTGCAGTTGTATAATTGAATGATATTGGTGAACTGAATTGAAGTTCTAAGCATTGATTGATATGTATGGGTAGATCATCTGTTGGATCTTTTGTCCAGTTTAGTCAAATTGGGCATATCTGAAAAAGCCCTTATCATCAAACACCAAGTCTTGTGCTTGTTGTCATTCCCGGGCAGATTCAAAGGACCAACTAGAAGATTTTTTAAGCGTAGGGGCAGATTGTCAGCCTGTGCATATCTGCAGGCTGACAATCTGCCCCATGTACCATTGCCTTAAAGGAACAGTAACACCAAAAAATGAAAGTGTTTTAAAGTAATTAAAATATAATGTACAGTTGCCCTGCGCTGGTAAAACTGGTAAGTTTGCAACAGAAACGCTACTATAGTTTATATAAATGAGCTGCTATGTCAACACGGGGGCAGCCATTGAAGCTGGGAAAAAGGAGAAAAGGCACAGGCACATAGCAGATAACAAATAAGCTTTACAGAATATAATGGGGTTTTATCTGTTATCTGCTAAGTAACCTGTGCCTTTTCTCCTGTAAATGGCTGCCCCCGTGGCTACACAGAAGCTTTATTATATAAACTATAGTAGTCTTTCTAAGGAAAACACACCAGTTGTACCAGTGCAGGGCAGCATTACATTATATAGTAATTACTTTTATACACTTTCATTTTTTGGTGTTACTGTCCCTTTAAGAAAACTCACTACAACCTTGCCCCTATTTTGGTAAGGTTTAAGGGTAACCCACAGCTTGAATTTTAGCTCAAATTTCAGCCTTAAAAATGACCAAACTAGTCAAAGCATAAGGGTGATGACACACAGAGCTACTTAGTAGCAGCTACTTGTCACAGCTACTAAATGCCAGAAAATTCCCTGCCATAGACAATACTGAGGACTGCCTCTGGTAAAACACACATAAAGAGAGTTATCAGTAAATAATCAGCATTGTCTATTTCTGTAGCAGCGACAAGTAGCTGATACTAGTAGCTCCATGTGTCTTCACCTTAATTGTTGTCTTCAGATATAAGGAACTTATACTAACCCTATATCTTGTACCTTAGATGGCCCACCCTGTTCTTGCCCACTGTGCACCTCTGATAGAGGGATTTCTGTTACTGCCTCAGAAGGAATACAGCTTGCCAAAGATTTAGCAGCAACCTATATGGAACTGCATGCTCTCAATGACTTTTACGTTGGAAGCTACTTTGGAGGAGTGGTAAGTTCAAGAACTTTGCCTTGCTATGCCTACACTTATGATATCCGCCCTTGTCTGTGCAGGTGTTTACAGGTACAACATAAACGCAACAGAACCTATTTTGTGGTTATTCATTATTCTTGCAGTACCAGATATAAAATATAAAAGTATGATTTTCCCGAGCCATTAAACAAATAAGAATTAATAGATATGATTGTCAGACTATTTACAGAGGCAACAACATGTTTCTATGTGCAAGGACTCAAACTACTGTACACACAAATGGATCTGATTTAATCTACCCAAACTGTTGGTAAGCTGCCAAATGCAGTATCAATTGTACTTAGTGGCAAAGTCCACAAAAAACTCCTTTAGAACTGTATGCCTGTTCTGCATCTGTCGAAAGGTTTTACAGTACAGCTGGCCCTCCATTACAAGATCCACTCATTTGGTGAAGATGCCAAATGAGCAAATATTTCCCTGATATTCCCACCTAAGGTGATTGATATCCAGGTGGACTGGGCAAGTGGGGCACTGGGAAAAAACTCAGTGGGCCCCCTGGCCCGGACCCGATACTTGCTGGCACTCCCTCCCGGGTGTAATTCTCCCTAGCCCGATGTGCCGAAGGTACGAATAAAGTATGCGCTCGGAGGAGGGGGTTAGGTGGGCGTCAGGGGCCTGGGGGGTGTGGAGGCCCCTGAACCCCCAGTCTGACGCTCATGCCATAGAGAGTCACTATTCATTGGGCTTTGGGGGGGGATGGGGGCTGGTTAGGCCTCTGTGCTTGAAATGCCAGGGCCTGTTAAGTTTGGTGTCTGCCAACTATTTCATGTTCAGAACATCCTCCGATTTGTTATTTTCAGGGCTTCATCCTACAATTTCAGTCTGAATGTTAGTTTTAGATCATTGCATTTACACTTACAACCAATATCCGAACGTTCTTCCGAAGAAGAGAGAAATCTGAACGTGTACGGCCACTTTATAAGGGTTTTCCAGAAGGCCTATCCTGAAGTTTGAGATGATCCTCAGCTAAGTGAGAAGTACATGTTTAAATGAACAATGCAGTCTTGTTTGCGCGATCGTTGATGGAAGGGAAGGCAGCACAAATGAGGCTTTCAGATGTGACCTTTTAGCACACGGCTCTGAAAATTCATGGTTTTGTACAAACAATGAGCTCTCAGATAACCTATTTTTATCTAGTGTGCAGTTTCTTTGTCAGTGTTGTATTTCTGCTCGTGTTTGCTTGCTTGCATGCCTCAATACAAACACTAATAAAATGAACTTTTATTCACCTGCTGATTGACTGACATAACCCCTGCATTAATAGCACTTACTGGCTTTGCTCACAGACCACAAACAGGCATGCATTAGTCCGGTATTCATCATTTATTATTGTAACACTCTGTCTTACTGCAAAACAATTTAGGAGATGATAATCTCAATTAGATTTATAAATGTGTGTTCTGTTTATGCACTCAGCTTTTACAGTCACTGTAAAACATTTTGAGCGTAATATTCTGCTGTTCAGGTCCTGAGAGTGGTCAGTAAAACCCTTCATTGATTGCTGTGTTTTGAATTTTGAGTGGCAACCTGTAAATTTTAGAATATGCTCCGAAGAGTTCCTGCAAATTGGTGATATAGGGAATTACTCAGTATTAATCTATCACTTACTGACTGAGCTGTATTTTGTATAAACGTGTTTACGTAGGTCTCCCATTTTTTGTCAGTCTGGCCGTCATCAGAAGCATGTGGAGGGGTTAGTGTTCCTGTAAGACTTACTTTGTGTCCTAGATACCCCAGCGCTCCAGCCACTCTGCCATCATGCATGGGTGTCATGGGTGTCACGCCTATTTTAGGTTTCTAGACATTCCATCCTTGCTTGGTTATTGAGTTGGTTTCCTTCTTTTATACTGGCTGTTATTTTTATGATCCTTTCTGGTTTTTACTCCTGCCTGTTTTGACTCTGTTTGCTGCTTGAGCTTCTGCCTGATTTTCTACCCTCAATCCTGTTCTGCCTGCCCTGACGTTTGGCCTGGTACTAGTACCTAGTACTATTCTAGACTTTACCAGCCTCTCTCCATCCACTGGCATTGTTGGACTGGCCCACTAGAGTATTGGGAAAATCCCAGTGGGCACCAACCTGTTGGGCCCTTCCAGCTGCCCACAAGCCTGTCACTGCCACTCCCTGCTCTGCTATGCTGCTTGCTTTGCTGTGAAATATAAAAAATGACTGCGCATTCCACCGTGAAAAGCATGGCCATCTTTAATTTGTAACAGCAAAGTAAGTAGTGCTGAAGTGGTGGGGGAGAGTGGGGATAGAGAAAAGAGGTGGCTGGGTGGTGGGCACTTTGGTGATAGGGACTGTGGCTCATTTTCTATGGCCGCTCTTCCTCTACTTTAGTAGGGCCAACTGCATCCTGAAAAATGCAATGCATGTAAAAATTTAATTTGTGGTTCAAAGCTCAACTGTCTTTAGATCCTGTTTTGCTTCATTTATATTAAAGCCCTCTTTATGTGTGGTTTTACGCAGGAGCTACTAAACCTCTTTCTATTGCCTACTTGCCCACTTCCCTGCATCCATTCCTATCTTGCTCAGACTCCTAGTCCACAACCTTCTTTCAATCTCTCTTGTATCATTTCCTCTTTACTACAGTAGATTCTTAAAAAGTGATCATTCTTGTTTATAATTTTTCATATTAAGGATTCATCGCCGTCTCCAGTTTTTGTATAATCTTGAAATTTTAAGAGCATTTTTCCCCCAAAATGTGTCTTTATCCTTCTTTAGCTTTCTGCTCTGTTGATCTCCTCATTAATTCACAACTCTCCAGATGTTTGCAGCAAAGCCATTTTATAATTTTATCATACCTAACTAGTTTCTATAGTACTGTATCTGGCATTTGACTATGATCTTTACCTATGTGCTACCTCTGTAAATGTATATGCTTATATACTATTCCCGTACTGTATATATTCTCCAATTTTACAAAAAATCTATGCCTGGTCTTAGTATCTTAAAGAAAGGAAACAAAACCCAACCATATAAAAAAGAGCACGCAGACCTTGCTTAATTTACAACAAAGGTTCAAACTGGACAAGTAACCCATCCTTAACCCCAACCTGCCCATCCCCTAACTCAGTGCTGTCCAACTTCTACGGTGCCGAGGGCCGGAATTTCTCTAGCATACATGGTGGAGGGCCACTAATGGAAGCCAGTTTTGACCACTCCCCTTTTTGAAACCACACCCACTTCAAACCACACCTATTTTATCACAATGGTGGTAGCACAGCAAAATCCCAAATGCTTGGTCCTTACTGTGGGGATATCAACCATCATTCATATGTGAAAGAATTATGTCATATTAAGATATACCCTTAAATTCCATATGCCTCCTCCTCCCCTGTGGATAGCACAGCAACCCCCAGTACATAATTACACACCTTAGGGACCATTTAATGGCTATTTCCAACTGCTAACAAACTCCCACAACAAACCCCTGCCAGGTTCACCTCCCACAAGCAGCATAGGGCAAGCAGAGTATGGCACACAAAGGCAGCATTCTGCCTGCCCTATGCTGTCTGTGTGTGCCATACTCTGCCTGTCCTACCCTGCCTGTGTGTGCCATACTCTGCCTTCCCTATGCTGCTTCTGTGTGCCATACTTTGCCTGCCCTACCCTGCCTGTGTGTGCCATACTCTGCCTGCCCTACCCTGACTGTGTGTGCCATACTCTGCCTGCCCTACCCTTCCTGTGTGTGCCATACCCTCCCTGACCTATGCTGCCTGTGTGTGCCATTCTCTACCTGCCCTATGCTGGCTGTATGTGCCATACTCTGCCTACATTACCTATGTCTGAGGTGTGAAGAAGTGAACAATGGGAGTGATTACAGTCTGAGCCTGAGGTGTGAACACTGCAGGGGGTGAACAATGCAGGTATTAAAAGGTGTGAAAAACACAGGGGATTACATTTTTAAACAATACAGAGGGATTACAGCCTGAATCTGAGGTGAGAACCATGCAGGGGGCCAGTTAATCTCAGTACTGATACCATTTAATGCTTACTCAAGGTAAAACATCAAAGCAGCCAGACAGGTGGGGGGCCACACAGGGGGGGGGGCGCATGCGGCCCGCGGGCCGCCAGTTGGACAGCACTGCCCTAACTAATGTGTTATTCAGACATTTGTGTGTTCCCTTGTAGGTTACACTGCAGTTTATGGATTACAATTACAAAGAAGATCTAAGCAGTTATATAAGAATACCCTAGACACAAGTACTTATTGAATGAGGCCTAAGTGGCTCCTAATGCTCTAGCCCCCTAGCAGAGTTCACAGCTTGGCTTCAACAGAGCAAACTCTGACTGTTTTTCTGTTAATGGAGTTTTTTTTAATGTACCTATTCATTAGCAATTGAGTACCTGACTAGAGAGAGTAATTAGTAATTTTTGGCAAGTTTTTAAGTTATTAGCAACATTGCAAATAACAGGCCAGCCCTTGCGATGCTCTTTTATGCCAGCTGTACTATCCGTCAGCTGCTGGAGTGATAGAAACGTTACCTGCAAAAACGTTTGTTACTTAGCTTGGTTAAACACATATCCTTATCTAACGCATAGCCTTTATCTATTTTATTTTCTAGTTAGAATACTTCATAATTCAAACTCTGAACACAAAGACTTCTGCAAAATGCAAAAAAAAGAAGAATAATCAGGTCCTTAAAGTTAAACCCCCTAATCTTGAACAGCCAGGTAAGTTCACTCCATCAGGTTATCCTATTTCTCCCTATATGTGAACAAGACTGCCATGAGAAATCACAGGGCTGTGTACAAGATAATGATTCGGACCCCCTCCCAAGAGCTAGAAACCAAAACACAAAGTAGTAGCATTACTGACATATTGTACTCCGAAAGAACATGCTGCCCCAGCCCTGTGGAAGTGACAAGTAACTGTAGGAACAGCATATGTGGAGTTAGGGAGTATGTGGGGTAGGAACATAATGGAATATGTGTGGGTAGGGGAAAAGGGCTCGCACATGCTCTCCCCTACAGTGACTCTTTCATGCATTCCACCATAAGTAACACATCTGTTAACTGATGCAGTCCCCTTGCAGTAGAATTTATGAAAGAGTCACTGTAGGGGAACGGACATGGCAGATACATGACAGTCACATAGCAATCGCCAATGATGTCACCAAATGGGTCCTGGCTGCTTTCTTCACAGGGTTATGTGAGTATATTGTAGGTGGCCTCTGACCACTATTGGTACTTGGGGCTACCTCAAGTCACAAAAGCTACATGGGGGCACAGGAAACTAGTTAAGTTTGCCCTGCCACACATGTGCCATTTTTCCCTGCTCACACATATTTCATGCATCTTCTTTCCCCTGCACAGCTTTCTACTACTTGTCCTCTCATCAAAGTTTAAAGGAAAACCAACAATGCCTAGCTATCTGTGTAAGTACAGCATGGTCGGTCCCCTCTTAGATCCAAAATCAAACAAGCCCGGGACAACTACATTAACATTTACTATGTTTCTCTTTTTCAGTGCTGCATTCTGTTTATTACATTTAACCTATACTTTTGGAATTGTAGAAAGAATGCCAGTTTTGCAAGAGGATCCCTCACGATATGAATCTGATTTCCAAGGCTTGCTGGTACACAGACAATGTGCGGATGTAATATTCTGTAGCCCAAGCCTGGAACATTTGTTGGAAGCTCACAGAATCGTGTTGTGCAGTGTAAGTGATGTGTTCATGGTGCTGTTTGGAGGGAAGTCTGCCCATCATGTCCGTGACTCTTGTGTTTCCAAGACTGCCAGCGACCTCTTTGCCATTTACAGAGAACTGTCGGTTACTGCACAGTATTCTCCCGTAAGGGTCATTGTCAAAGACTCTCTCCTCTGTTCATGTTTATCAGACATTCTTCACTTCATTTACTCAGGTACCCTGTTAAACACCTCCATCTGTTTGCCAATTTCATTTGCTGTTTTTCCATGCATGAACATTAATGCTTGTGCAAGGCAAGCATGCTATGTTTTATCTTAAGTCATTATTTTAATATATTACCTGCTATCTATAAAGCACCAACACATTGACGCAGTGCTACAATGTCAGGTCCCTATGGCATTCACGCACACTATAGGAAATTTTATCAGAAGCCAGTTAACCTGACTGTGTATTTTTAGAT
The DNA here is from genome assembly GCF_000004195.4 of Xenopus tropicalis. Classification (NCBI taxonomy): domain Eukaryota; kingdom Metazoa; phylum Chordata; class Amphibia; order Anura; family Pipidae; genus Xenopus; species Xenopus tropicalis. Next base: position 177,117,744 of record NC_030677.2, on the reverse strand, counting down.
TGTGGGAGGAAACCCATACAAAGGTAAAGAGAACATAAAAACTCATTGCGATAGTGCCCCAGAATTGAACCCCGGGCCCAAGCACTGTAGGGCAGTAGTGCTAACTATTAGAAAGATTTTTATCCTGTGGGTTTGTAGAGGCCCTTAAAATGTCATTATCTTTGAATATCAGCCTTTAAGTACTAAAACATTTTTATTCTAAACAGCTTATCTATCATCCGCTCCGTAAAGTGGGGCAAACAGCCCTACTGGACCTAACATGACTGCTTCAACCGTCACAAAGATTTATATACATTATATTAAAGCATATGAAGCAAATACACATTATATAAGAGCATATGATACAATTGTTTTTAATTTAAGGTTAATTTCACAGTATATTTCAATGTATCTGAAACCCTTTTATTTTTTGGTGTTCCTGACCCCTTAAGCTGTCTCAGTGTAAAGTGTCTTTGGGCTCAGAGGAACTGGATCGCCCAGTCAAAATCCATTGAAGCTGGGCTTTCAATGGCCATTTTTATAGATTTCCTGGTTGCACAATGTGAACTTTACCCAGCAAATACATATTTGTAAGACTGTGTTGCAGTTCAACAAAATAATATTACAACAATATGTCATCTTTTAACATATTTATCAGCTGCTACCAGTGTAGTCAGTGTGGTCGCTAGTTGGTAGATTAGACATAGTAAACACGTGGATGTGCTATGAAAGGCATGGCAGTACAGAAATATGGCAGGTTTTGGCCCAAGATAGAAGTAGCAGATTCTTGCAACATGAGATCTAGGGGCACATTCATTAAAGTACGATTGAATCTGAATCCAAAAAAAAAAAACATATTTTTTTTGTACTGTGCGTATTTTGTGCGTCTTTTTCATTAAATTGCACAACTTTTTCGTACTTTGCGACAATTTGCGCAACAAAATCATATTTGTCACGCCAAGTACGAAAGTTTTGGATTCATTCAAGCTTCGTTATTGGGACTTTCCTTGGGCCAGGTTGGAGCTGCAGAGTGCCATTGAGCCCTATGGGAGACTTTCCTTGGGCCAGGTTGGAGCTGCAGAGTGCCATTGAGCCCTATGGGAGACTTTCCTTGTGCCAGGTTGGAGCTGCAGAGTGCCATTGAGCCCTATGGGAGACTTTCCTTGGGCCGGGTTGGAGCTGCAGAGTGCCATTGAGCCCTATGGGAGACTTTCCTTGGGCCGGGTTGGAGCTGCAGAGTGCCATTGAGCCCTATGGGAGACTTTCCTTGGGCCAGGTTGGAGCTGCAGAGTGCCATTGAGCCCTATGGGAGACTTTCCTTGGGCCAGGTTGGAGCTGCAGAGTGCCATTGAGCCCTATGGGAGGCTTTCCTTGGGCCAGGTTGGAGCTGCAGAGTGCCATTGAGCCCTATGGGAGACTTTCCTTGGGCCAGGTTGGAGCTGCAGAGTGCCATTGAGCCCTATGGGAGACTTTCCTTGGGCCAGGTTGGAGCTGCAGAGTGCCATTGAGCCCTATGGGAGACTTTCCTTGGGCCAGGTTGGAGCTGCAGAGTGCCATTGAGCCCTATGGGAGACTTTCCTTGGGCCGGGTTGGAGCTGCAGAGTGCCATTGAGCCCTATGGGAGACTTTCCTTGGGCTAGGTTGAAGCTGCAGAGTGCCATTGAGTCCAAGGGAGGCTTCCAAACAAATGCACGGAAGGATCAAAGTCAGAAAGGTTTTCCCACCGTTTATGATCGTTCGGATACGAAAATTTTGTGATTTTCGGATCGCCAATAAGATATTATCAAAAATCTAATCCGAATTTTACCTATTTCGGGATTCTAACTCGTACTTTGATGAATCTGCCCCCTAGACTTGAGCTTGATAATCAGGCACTAGTCAATAGGCAAGGCATTTTTAATGGGTCTCACAATAATCACAGGTACAGTGTCAAGATGAACAAGGTGTCTTTACTCATTACTCGCATTAGCTTAAAGGAACAGTAACACTAAAAAATGAAAGTGTATAAAACTAACTAAAATATAATGTGCTGCTGCCCTGCACTGGTAAAAGTTGTGTGTTTACTTCAGAAAGTCTACTATAATTTATATAAATAAGCTGCTGTGTAGCCATGGGGGCAGCCATTCAAAGCAGAAAAGGCACAGGCACATAGCAGATAACAGATAAAACACTATTGTATTCTACAGAACCTGTCTGTTATCTGCTATATAACCTGTGCCTTTTCTCCTTTTTTCCAGCTTGAATGGCTGCCCCCGGGGCTACACAGCAGCTTATTATATAAACTATAGTAGTGTTACTGTAGCAAACACACCAATTTTACCAGTGCATTATATTTTTATTACTTTAAAGCTCTTTTATTTTTTGGTGTTACTGTTCCTTTAATTGCACTCCTATGCGACAAAATGTGAGAACAAGCAGTGTGCTAGTAAAGTCTCTTACAGACAAAATCTGGTTTCATTTAATTGAATTGTAGCTGGATTATTGGGGAACAGTAAAAATAAATTATGAATCCAGTACCATGTGCCATTTCATTATTCAATGTGTTGCTGCTGGCATTTTTTTCAAGTGTGTATATGTTATATAACAGCTCATGTGATCCACAGTATTGATTGATCCCTCTGTTACAGGTGCTCATCAGTGGTATTTGCTTAAACAGCAACTTAGAAAAAGGATAGAGGATCCTGAAGATGTTGCACGTATTATTCACACGGTTCGGTGTATCCTGAAAACATCAGGCAAGGTCAGCTATATTCTACTTCAGAATGATTATATTATTGTACAGGAGCACATCTGGGGATGTATTGGGAGATGTAGGGTACATGTCCCATGTATGTTGCTTAAATAGACAACCAGGTAGGGGAGTAGATGTGTCTGAAAATATTTTAGTTATTTGTATATGCCCCCTGTTTAGAGATGAATCCTGGGTCTTGTACAGCATAAAAAATTATGGGTCTGTGGGTAACTTACTGACACAAATGGCGGGGGAATTAGTGCAATTAATAATAGAGGTATAGGACCTTTTATGCAAAATTCATAGAACATAAGGTATGAAGAAAAAAATTATGGAAAGACCTGTTAAAAATAAAGTAAGCATTAATTAAAACCAATAGGATTGTTTTGCCACCAGTATTGATTCATACAGCTTAGTTACCATCTAATACAAGTTACTGTTGTAAAATTAGAATATTTTGATTAAAACTGGAGTCTATGGGAAATGGCCATCCCGTAATTTGGAGATTTGGATAATAGGTTTCTGGACAACCGAACCCATACCTGTATTATACAAATGCATACCATTGGTTTGTAATATAACATTATACAAATGCATACCAGTGGTTTGTAATATAACATGAGAGAGGCTACTAAGAATCTTTACCAGAAACCATGGAATGTAACGGCTAAATAAAAGTGATACATATATTAATATGGCATATATATAAGTAATACAGATCATCATCTAAAATGCTGCTGCCACGTGGAGAAGCTTCTCGGGTTCATATAAACACAGGCCAAGAAACTGCCCCTCTGCCCCTTTCTGCTGTTTTTGTGTCTGCACCCAGAGTCACTGCACTGGCCTGGGTGCAGACACATGGGGGGAATTCACAAAAGTGGGGATAGCCCTTTTATGCAGTAAAAGTGGTGGAAAACACTTTCTCCATATTCACAAACAGAAATCTGCCTAAATTCCGACTCAAACGTCACTTTACAGTTTTTGGTGAAAGAAAGACAGTTTACAGACACTTTTGTGAATTTGTTGTTGAAACAAAATTTATATGATGTTTTAAGGACATTTTTTTCCTGACATTTTTCCCCACCATTTTCAAAATGGAGTAAAACTCAGTGTAACTCTGTCAGACCAATTCTAAACTCATCTGTTTTGTTGTGTTTCACCCAGTCTTCATTTCACACCTCTGGTAGAAAAGTTATAAAAATTATGTAAAAAGTTTTTACCTAACATTTGCATTGTTATGCTAGCTTAATGAATCAGTAACATTTTTATTTAAAGGAAAAGTAAAACCTTCCAGGCAGTGCCCCCTTATTAATCACTTCACTTACACTTGCCCCAACTTTTCTGTGCCCCTATAGCATATCCAGAACTACAGAGCTGCTTGATAGCATTGGCCACCTCCTTTACCTGTGTCCCTTCTGTTCCCAGCAGCCATCTTGGGGATCAGCAAGCAGCACATACACACTGGCACAAGGTTGGACTGGCCCAACAGGGCACTGGATAAAAACCCAATGGACCCTAGTACTGTTGGACCTCTTTTCACTGGGCATGTTGGTGTATGGGCCAGAATTCTGCTGACCAGTAATGAGTAGGGGCTAGAGAAAAAGGTATTTAGTGGAATTACAAAGAAATATAGGAAACATTACAAAGCCCAGCTTGTCCTGAAAAAAATGATGTAAAGTTTTCCCAGGCAAACTAAAATTACCCCTCAGGAAATGCCCCTAAATTGAAATGACAAATGGCTCATGAAATGCAAAATCCTGCTGGTAAAATCCTTATCCCATGTAGATGTGGGGCCGGGTTTGGTGGCACTGACAGATTTACTAAGAGCTAAAGGCAAATTCACAAAAAAAATTGTCAGGAAAATGACAAAATCTGAAAACTGTCTGTTTAAAAGACAAATTCACAAAAGTGGAGATAGAGGTTTGTGAATAAGGTGGAAAATCCAACAAATCTATCTCCATTTTTATTTTGCCTCAATATCACCACTTTTGTGAATTCCCCCCATGGAGCAGAATTAAGCATGAAAATGCATACTCACATGTTTCCATGCCGTTATCCACGCCATGTGTCTGCACTCATGCTAACGCAGTAACTCTGGGTGCTGACACAACTAAGAGTGGATAGGAGCGGAGGGGCAATTTTCTCTTTTTCTTTTAGTAAGGCTGAGAATCTGTTCTGTATGGCAGTAGTTAAATGGGAAGTTTCTGCCTCATTTTCCTCCATTCTGTCACCTCAGTATTAACACATTATCAAATTTATTAGTAATAATTTATTTCTTGCTTTCAACTTTAATTCAGTTTCAGTCCTAATTTACTATTTTATTATTTTGCTCTTCTGATTGCTTTTTGGCAGGGAACAGATTGCTCTCCCTCCCACTGCCCAGAGCCATGGCAGTTCTGCAGAGCACTTGGCATATTCTTTAACACTCCTTTGTTAGCAGATGTCATTTTTCAAGTTCAAGGTAATGTCTAAATGCACATGTGATCACAAAGAGGGTTTTGTTTGGTCAGGTAGTGCAGAAGTTTGAAGCATTTTAATTCAAAATTGTAATTCTTAGCGTAAGATTCCAAGTTTTACCAATATAGGACCAGATTCAGTTCAGTGAGAAAACCTTCTCCAGTTGTTTAAGGTGAAACAATAAAAACCCTGTTCAGATATAATGCAGAGCAACTATATGAAACAGTAAGGTTACATGTAAATATGTCATTAACATTTTGCATTTTTTCCTAATTTCAGATATTACCATACCTGCTCATCGGGCAGTGTTAGTAGCACGCTGTGACGTTATGGCTGCCATGTTTAGTGGTAGCTATGTGGAAGCAAAAAGCTTTTTGATACCAATTTATGGCATATCTAAGGACACTTTTCTGTGTTTTCTTGAATATCTTTATACTGACTGCTGTTGTCCTGGTAAGAACTTAATATATTTGTCCACAGAAGATTAGCATATATTTAATTATATCAAGCCTACTAAGGCTAAGGACCCACGGAGAGGTTGAGTCACCCAAGATAAATCTCTGCTAACACAGGCAACTAACAAGAGGGGTCGCCAGTGGAATGCCCTTCACAATGCAGGAGGAAACCGTACGCGACTTTAGAATACAGAAGCAATGCAATGGCCTTTCCAACGGTGACTCCTATTGCTGCTGGTGGAAAGGCATTTCGGAGTGGTTAGTAGCCTACAATACCAGAGATCTATTGCAGATGACTAAACCACTCTGTGGGTCCTTGGACTAAATGTGTACTAGATACTGTATGTATTTGGCCTCCATAAGACACATGAAGCTACTAGTTGCTGCTACTTGTCACGACTACAAAAATAGACAATGCTAATAATTTACTGATAACTGTCTCTACGTGTGTTTCAGACAAGTAGCTGCTACTAAGTAGCTCTGTGTGTCTTTGCCCTTACATTGCATTCTGAAATGAAAGAAGCAAGCAGATCTGATTGAATGGGAGAGGGAGGTACGCCCCACTGCAGGGCCGCCATCAGGGGGGCATAGGGGGGACAGTTGTCCCGGGCCCGGGCGTTTAAAGGGGGCCCGGCCGGGCTCCGTTACTGTTATTGCTGGTATCCGCTGTGATGTCCCGAACTCCCTGCTGCGTGTGCGCTTTTATAAGGTTGCGCCCTGTGCGTACTGACGTCACATGCACGGGGCGCAACCCTATAAAAGCGCACATGTAGCAGCGAGTTCGGGACATCACAGCGGATACCAGCAATAACAGTAACAGAGCCCGGCCGGGCCCCCTTTAAACGCCCGGGCCCGGGACAACTGTCGCAGGGGAGTAGGAGCCGGAGGATGCAAAAAGATGCTGGCAGCGGGGGGGGAACCTGTTTCTTTGGCCACCAGCTGCTTTGAAAAACTTTTCAGACAAATGTTCATATTGACATGACCAAAATACCTACTTTGTGCACAATATTCCTTCTTATTTGCAATATATTGATGTTAGAATTATTGATGGAACACAAAGACCAGCATTATATACACTTTGTGTATGAGAAGAGTTTGGGAAAAAAAAAACACTACAGTTGTGGATTCTTGGGGGGGGCCTGGGGGAAGGTGTAGGATGTTTGGGGGGGGCCTGGGGGAAGGTGTAGGATGTTTGGGGGGGGCCTGGGGGAAGGTGGAGGATGTTTGGGGGGGCCCTGGGGGAAGGCGGAAGATGCTTGGGGGGGCCCTGGGGGAAGGCGGAAGATGCTTGGGGGGGCCCTGGGGGAAGGCGGAGGATGTTTGGGGGGGGCCTGGGGGGAAGGTGGAGGATGTTTTGGGGGGCCTGGGGGAATGTGGAAGATGCTTGGGGGGGCCCTGGGGGAAGGCGGAAGATGCTTGGGGGGGCCCTGGGGGAAGGCGGAGGATGTTTGGGGGGGGCCTGGGGGGAAGGTGGAGGATGTTTGGGGGGGCCTGGGGGAAGGTGGAAGATGCTTGGGGGAGCCCTGGGGGAAGGTGGAGGATGCTTGGGGGGGCCCTGGGGGAAGGTGGAGGATGCTTGGGGGTGCCCCTGAAGGAAGCAGCAGGATGCTTGGGGGACCCTGGAAGAAGCAGGAGGATTCTGTGGGGTGGGGGGGGGGGTGGTGGTGGGGGGGAGCGGCAAGAAGCAGCGGAGAGCGGGCCATTGTATGGGGACACTGGGGGAGGACCACCAATGTTTTAGGGGGCCCTGGGCAGGCTAGCAATGTTTTAGTGGCACTGGCACTAATGCAAAACGTAATCCTTGGCCACAAATGTTTTAGGGGGGCCCTGGCTACCAAGGTTTTAGTGGGCCCTCACTACCAATGCCTGTGTGTCCCTTGTATTGATGGGAGGGGCCATTGGGGGTGTGGGAGGGCCCTTTGGGGGCTTGGGTGGGTGGGGCCCAGAAAATTTTGTTGTGAGGGGCCCCGTGATTTCTGATGGCAGCCCTGCCCCACTGTCTCCACTTCAGTTGCAAAATGAGAGCTCCAATGGGAAGCTGTGGCACATAGGGACCTATGGATGCTGCAGTAATCCAGCAGTAACATTAAATTGGTGGCATGGTGATTTTGTTTGCTATATATATATTATTGCCACTTTCAGAACAAGACAGAGTGATTTTTAAAATAAACACTGAAATTCTCACTTGCAGCAATTACAAATTGTAACATCAAAATGAATAAAGTTCATAGGTATAGGTTCAATAAATGTATATATAACTATGTTTCTGACATGTTTCATAGTTTTCAGGATGTATTTTATTGTTGGTGAAAGCTAATCTTTAATACTAGAGCAGTTTTGCCTTTAAGGTTGCCATTTACACATACATAAATAAGGTCCTAGATTTATCATAGTCCAGTTTTGTTGCTCTGTGCCTCAGATTCCATATTATGAGCTCTGAAAGGAGTATAATTGCACAGCATTACCGTTCTACATCCTACTACAATTTAATCTGGACATATTATGTGTAATTCTACACTGCATCAATGAATAATATATTTCTTGCCATTAGGTATAATTTAGTACTGTATGTGTATAGCGCATAGTCATTTATTTTAATGATTCACATTCCCTTTGTGCCTTAATAGAGTGAAATCATCTGTACTGTATGTTAGTTATACTGTACTCTTGTGTGTTCCAGGGGTGGATTTTAGAACGATTGTGGTAAAATGTCATAAAAGTTGGAAATGGCAAAAATTGCATAAACAAGAACAAAAAATGTGCATTTCACAGTAGTACAGTCAGTTTTTTCATTTTCAAACACTTGTAAAAATGCAAATGTTAATTGTACATGTCACATTTTTCAAGACCTGCTGAAATGTGGTGTTTATTTTGGGTGCAAAAATAATAACTTTTTCAGTGAGAAGTTTTAATGTTGTGTTTCACAGGCAGGTGGGTCACTAAATACTTATCTGGGTGCTCAAAAGCTGTGTTACATTAATACACAAGGAAAGTGCATATGTTTTCCTTAGAGTAATGGCGCATAGCACACTGGTTTTCTCTGGTCCTAAATTGCTGTGTGGCTCTGCTCATAGGTCATTCAGACCTGCAAGTTAGGAAGTGGCAGAAGATGCAAATTTCAGCATAGTCCTTTAAGGACAGGGCTGGCATCAATGGTGGACCAAATACATTGGCACTGGAGGCCACCACTTGCTAATGGACTTACAGCTGGACTGGACCTAGAAGTAGCCAGGGAGAAAAGTTACGTTCCCAGTGCCCCCTCTCTGTTGCATCCTAGGCACGTGCCTCTTCTGTCTTCCCCTAGTTACAGCCCTGGCTGGTGGCACCCCCTACCTCTGCAATCTGTATTTTGTGCGAGGTGTAAGGGGCAGAGCACAGCCGGGCCAGGGGAAGAAATGCTGCCTCAGTCAGTGTGTAACTTGTGTTAAAAGTTTTTAGGGTCTTGCTTTGTCTACAGTAGCTTGTTCATGGGATGTTCCTTTTTTGATTCTTATGAAGTAATAGATGCCTGTATATAGAGTTGTTACCTGTGTAGTTACCTGTGGGTAGCTACTATGTAATGTGTGTTGCTCACTAGGTTGAGTGTTTCATGCATAGCACATTTGTTCTGTTTTCTTGGATTTGTATTATCATAGCTTACTTAAAGCTTGGGTATAATAGGTTGACTGACATGGAAATGATCAGAGTACCACAGAAAATTATCTCTTATGTACTTTGTTTCTTGCTTCAGAGAAAGTCTGACATTAGTTTATAGGTTCAGTCAGCCCACAGTTGGATATTGTATGACTTGTTCATTCACATGATGGGCATAGAGGTATTGATCAGCTTGTTTGGGCCATCAGAATTCCAAAACAACTTTATTTATTGTACTGAAAATGCAGTGCTCCGTGCCTTAATGTACCCTAGGACATGAGCTTTGAAACTGTTAGTAGTCCACTTATATAGATAGAGCTAGTCCTGCAGTGCCACAGGCAGTTACATACAGAATCTGCCAAGCTGAGCTTTCATTAAATTAACATCTAAAAAAGCTAATTCAAGCTTATATAAAATTGTGGAAACTGGCACAAATGTAACTTGTGGGGTGCACCTATTTGGTATGTATCTTCTGTATTTAATTTAGCAAGAGACTGGTTACTGTAATGGGGATGTTTATAATAACAAGGAATGCTACATTGTGCTTTTTTAAATTATTCTAGTAAAGTACTGTGTCTTTGAAACTGGCATTTTTTTCCTGCAAATTCTGTTCATACCATTGCATTAAGAATTGTTCTTGTTTGTTCCCACAGCAAGTATCCTGCAAGCCATGTCATTACTTGTTTGCTCTGAGATGTACCAGGTCTACAGGCTCCAGCGTCTGTGTGAGCATTACATTATCAGTCAGCTCCAGAGCATGCCTAGCCGAGAGCTGGCCACCACAAGCTTGAGTCTTGTCAGTCTCATTAGAAAAGCCAAGGTAATATAAATCTGTTTGTTGCTATGACCAGAACACAAAACTGACTCCTTCAGAAATCTCCTTTTTTAGTCCCCATGATTCAAATTTTTGGGAGGAGATAAAGAACAATGTGCTCTGAATTTTAGTCCCAGGACTTTAGCCATCTCCTGAAGATCATTCAAGTATAGTGTCAGGCTGACCCACTAGATGTTCTTGCAAAGCCAACACAGTGTGCACAAATGTGCTGTATGTAGTATTATTAATAATGTCTGTACAGATTACTAATGGCATTGGGCAACACAGTAATGCTGTGTAAATCAGATTCCCATACCTATTTGCATACTGTAATATAAAGGCTTTGCACAAACACAGGCCTGGTTCAGCTGTGGCATAAACAGTATCTCAGCAGTGACTACAACCCCTATATTCACAATATAATTTCCAAGTCCTCTGTGGGTATGCCTCTGGATCACTGCATGGGTACTAGAGCGGCTGATCACTCCACTGGAGAAACAGGTCAAGCACTATATTATTTATATATACCCTGCAGCCCCATTTCTAATAATATAGTGCTTGACCTGTTTCTCCAGTGGAGTGATCAGCAGCTCTAGAACCCATGCAGTGATCCAGAGGCATACCCACAGAGGACTTGGAAATTATATACCCTCTATTGTGAATAAAGGGATTGTAGTCACTGCTGAGATACTGTTTATGCCACAGCTACATACAGCACGGGGTAACATTTGTGCACACTGTGTTGGCTTTGCATTATCTGATTGCACACAATAGTGTAGACAGTGGTCTACTAAAGGCCTGTACTGAGTGGAACCCTTGACGTGAGCAACGTCGGATCTTGACCCACCTTTTTCCCAACCTTAACCCCTTTGCCACTTTTACTTACCAACCCCAATAAACACACGGACACCAATTCTTGGGATAAAAATGGCCGCAGAACATTTATTAATAACAATCAAAGTTTTAATTTAAATCATATCATAAGAACAAATAAGATACAAAACAACTCATGAACACAATACAAATGTTTGTATAACAAACAACCAACTTTGAATAAACATACACCATAACATACACCATAACAAGCCAATAACTGCGCAGCGCAACTGGCGCTGCCAGCTGCCCTTCCAGCCCGGAACCCCCTACCCAACAAAACTCACCTCCTGATCCACTTACTTACCCCTGAGGTTCCAGGCATGCCATCCCCAAACAATTATCAAACTCCCTTCCTAACCCAACCATTGTTTTCCCCCAACTCAATAACCCAGCCAACACCACTCGTTGCCTCCACCTCTATAGGGAGGGTGGGTGTTTTCCTATGCTGCCTAAAATGGATGAGGAGCGGGAACGTTTTCAATTATTTATACCCCTTGTACAAAACAACCAATCAGATAAAAACTGGGAGTGGCTATGTCTGCCCTATGGCTACGTCATGCCCCTGCTTTCCTACGTTTCCCTACGGGTCATTGGGCTACTATATCTTTGATCAGTGACACATGGTGGGATTTCAATGCCTTTGCTCTGTTGTGGAGAACAGTTGGAGTCAATGAAATGTAATGACCTATCACAGCCTTCAATAGCAATGCATGTTACATGCTCTTGCCAATGGCACACACAGCCTGTGACAAACAGACACAACACAGAGATACCCAGATGAGATACAATCTATTAAGATATGCTCCAAGTTAGGTGCAGGGGGGCCCACATTTTACAGGTCATGTTATCAAGGGGAAAATGTGGGTTGAGGCTGTATAGCACACTAGGGGCACATTTACTAATCCACGAATCCGAATCACGAATGGGAAAAAATCGTATTGGAAACGAAAATTTCGAAAGATTGCAAATATCATGAAAATGCTTACGAAAAAATCACAATAATATCGTCTTGGCGATCCGAAAGTCCCAAAATTTTTGTACCGAACAATTGTAAACAGCGGTAAAACCTTTCCAATTTTTTTGTGCAAACGTCCGAAAAAGTCGTGCAAACGTCCGAAAAAGTTGTGCGCCGTACGAAAAAGTCGGCGAAAACACGCTCGGAGCGTTCGCATGAACACTCGAGCGTTCGTGCTTTTGTAAATGTGCCCCTAGGTTCAGGTTGATACCTCCTGCAGTTTGCAAGTTGAGTGCCCAATAACCATCCACATGTAAATCAAATTATGTTCATGGCAGCCAGAAGTAGAGTTGTAAAGACTTCCACTGGCATTTAGACCCATTGGGGCAATCCATGGAATCCTAGCTGACTTACAAGACCCTACATAATTTTTCCTGAGTAGCTTATTATGCAGCTGTTTTACCCCTGTTCAAACATTTTCTTTCTCCTGTTCTATAGTTTCATAACTCGGAACATCTTGCCACCTGGTTGCTTCATTTTATGGCTGTAAACTACCTTATCTTCAGCCAGAAATCAGACTTCCAGGACCTTTCAGGTATACTTCATTTATGGATATTACATTTTGGAAGATTGAGAATTGATTGTGTAATTGTGGCATTTCAGAGAAAGAAGCTTTATCAGGCATGCTGGAAGGGTACAGGAGTTATTGAGCTTTTAAGAAGGTCAGAGTGTTGGCAGTGTTGGCCCTTCGGGGAGGACGTGGGGAATAGGATATTGCATGTACAGGGCAGTCAACAGGCCAGTGATAGTTTTCTCCTTCATGGCAGGGATTCTAGATATCTACCAGTGGTCTCATAAGACACGATCTAGGGTCAATTACCCTCACTGCACCAACTTTTACAACTATATATAAGGACCCCTAATGGGACAAAAAATAACATGACTATTTAAACCTGTGAAATGGAATGGAACAAATTAGTCTGCCAGAATAATACATAATAAGCAAGCAGTAGATTGTCTGGAAAAGAAAGGGAACTATTTGTATATACAGATGGTTGCTGATTGGTTGGTATGAGCAATTGCATTGGGGCAATTTAGCACCTGTTAGTAACTCCCAAGGAGGCCCCATGGCAACTAAGCATAGCCTTGCTTGGCAGTAGGTAGGTACCTTTATAATTACATTATAGTTACACCCTTCCTAGACTTAAATATATGCATTTCTTTTCTAGCAGAGGAACGGGATTTCATAGAGATGCATCGTTGGCCCTCCAGCATTTATCTGAAGCAGCTTGCCGAATACAGACAATACATCCACTCCCAAAAGTACAGATGTGCCTTGATGTAACAATGGATTTGACTAAACCAGTCGTATGCTATAGCATAAGAATGCACTGATGATAGTAGAAAGCAGTATTAAACTTGAAATTACAAAGCAGATAACAAGTATGATAGAGGCACAGGGGCATGGCACGGGTACCGTAACTCCCACATGCATGTGGAATGCTTTTATCCAGTGCTCTGCAACTAATTACATGTAGTGGGCCAGTTATATGTCATACAGCATGCTGGAGGGCCAGATTGAATTTAAATGATGATGTTATGTCATGGAGCCTGTAGGCAGACTGAGGGCCATAATAATTCTTTGGAGGGTCACATACAGCCTGTGGACCCCCAGTTAGACAGCCCTGCTTTAATCTATACAGAGGCATTCCCTTCTGATCCAAACTCAATCCCAAGCTGTCCTGATTCCCGAGGCAGGCAGGAGGGGGGTAATGTAGAACTTATATTTACTATTGTAAGAAAAATGTCAGCATTGCTGAATATATTCAATGCCCTAACATTTTTATGGTTTTATTACTGAAAAAAATAAATTGAAAAAAAAATTAAACTTTGCTAATGTATAAAAACAAATACCATCAAAGACTGTTGTCATTTGGGTTCATGGATCTTTCTTTTATGAAACAGACGTGGGTTATATAAAACATATATATAACAATAAACATTTAGGGACAGGGATCATGGGATTGGGTTGAGGCAATGCTCCCTGACTAACATTCCCTTTACTGCAGGGGTGAACGCACAAGAGAGGAGCAGGTGAACTTTTGATCAATTGCTGATCCAATTCACCTCAGTATCATAAATGTGACCTTTATAATCCATTTTTAATACATAGGTAAAAATATCTCTAAAATCTGCCGTTGTACTCAAGTAGTGTATACATAAAGGCACACATTGTAGGCCAGTTATTTGCTTACACTTATTGCCTGTCCTGGAACAGGGTCGCAATTAAATATTGTACCAGAGAGTGGGCACTTGAATGTGAAAGTTCTGAAACATTTTGGTGCAGAGAGATGGAATTGGAATAAAACAGTTACAGTGCCATCTGCTGGAGAATGCTGGTTATGGGGGGGGAATGTGCTTGCCTCAGTATTTCATACGCTCCTGGGTTTGTGATGGGGGGAAGATTCACAGCACATGCCCTACCCCTGCCACCCAAAGAAAATATCTATATATTGCACAGCATATAGCCACGACGGATTCCCATATAAACACCAGGGGAAAGGATGTTTTAGTAATAATGATCCAGTCCTGGATTTTTCTAAACCTAATTCTTTATCTCTCGAAATGGTGAAATAAGGTCAGTGGTGGAACTACTGGGGGGGAGCGGGATTCCTGGCATTTCCCGGGTACTATGGAAAGGAATAAAGCAGGAATTAAACTGTAATAGTAAATGAAAAACTCACTGGCCTGCAGCCATCATTGGGGAGTTTTTTTAGAAGTCAAGCATTGTCTAAAAGCATAAAATCACCAGTGATTTAATCTATCTATAAATAAAGAAAACCTCGCACTACCTTAATTTAGAATACAGGGTGCACCTTGTGTAATATATATAGTATACAACAAAGAAAAAAGAGACACAATTTTTTGGCACACCTGTACAAAATTAAAATATAACCTTTAATTCAGTTACTTAAATAAAACTTTTTTTATATTAAAATAGATAGAGCAGAAGAAAAAGGAAAGATTTAAAATAAAAGAACACACCCTAGATCTGTAACATATGCTGGACTTCAATACTTATCCAGTGATTAGCAACTTTGTTGCTTAAATGTACATGTTACTCTCGTCTCTCAAATATATTTTCAGTAACATATGTAGCAATTGTTGGAAATCCTTGCTCCTCTCACCTATGGCTCGCAGAGGGCTTTTATTAGCACGGGGAGCAATCTTAAGGTACGTATTATTATAGATCGTTTAAATCTGATTTTTATGATATCAATAAAAATATAAACCTCCATGTGTCTCATTTATTTGTTTGTTTAGATATCATTTTGCTTCAATCACAATTAACCTAGCACCATTCATGCAGTCCTTACTTATCTACCTAGTGTTACCAATGTAATTACAAATTTCACTAGGCCCTGTTACTCTCCAAATAGATCAATTAAATGCTGTATCTCAAGGTTTGTTCGTGAAATACTTAACAAAGATCTTTATTCACTTAATTAGATCCTTCGTACTGGAACTCCAGGTAAGTATAAAGTATATTGTACTGTGTACGTAAACAATACTTTCAACCTGGACCCTATGTTCGTTATCTTGATATTCCCTCTACATCGGGGAAACTCAATTACCTCATTAACCCAACAATTATGTCTTATGGTATCGTTCGGGAAAGGGTGTACTCACTATCCCGGCACTAGGTATGAGCAGTTAATAATTACCCAAAGCAAAACTCCGGGGCCAGGATTATACCTATGCCTACTACCTTAAGTTCTATAGCTCGGCCCCAGCTACCCGTCACCAAGGGTCCAACAGTTACAGCGTTGCCTGTGATCAATCCATCAGGCTTCCACAATTAGCAATTACCTTTAATGAACCCCAAAAACGGGATAATACCTAGGCTTAATGCCTCTAGTTAGCAGAAAAAAATATATAAGACGGAGCACTGTGCCTTCTCAGATTAAAAATGATTCTTTATTGATTCCATGATTAAAAGCAGAACAAGAGGTCTAGCTTAACGCGTTTCGTGACTACATGTCACTTCCTCAGAAGCCATACACATGATCTAAAGCACCCATATTTAAATAGAACCATGCATCACACCCACTAATCCAATTAGGGGTTAACCCCTTCATGGTCCCCCAGTAATAAAACCATATATATAGGTCAGCAGGTAAATAGTACAAAAAGTACAAAAAATATATAATAAATACTTTATAAATACAAAAAATCTCTTTAACCAGGCCTCACCCAGCGAAGGCTATACCCACAGCCCACACCAAGCACCTTAGCCATATAAAAGAGATGAAAGTGGAATGAGAAAGTCAAACAAACAAAATTTAATTGTTTCAGGGCAAAGACAATTCGCCCTAATCATGGTACATTAGTGGTAAACATCATGGAACAATCAAGCTACCATGCTCATGATAGTGGTATATGTAATGGTATCTGCCAGAGATTAGAAGTAGCATGAGACCTCCCATTCCCGATTTAGGCCCCCATATTGTTCAGTGGTTTTAAGGGAGTAGATCCAGAACACCTCCCTCTCCGATAACTTTCTATCCAGATCACCCATCCTAGCACTACTCCTAGGTTTGTCTATGATCTGGAAAAATATCCGACCACATTTGTCATGTTCTTCCACCACATGTTTGGCTATCGCCGACTTGAAATCACATCTGTCAATCGCTGACAGGTGTTCCAAAAACCTTTTACCAGCACTCCTAATCGTCTTCCCCACGTATTGGGCACCGCACTCACATGTCGCCAGATATATGATGCCCTTTGAACGACAATTAAAATACTGTGGGATATGATATATTTTACTCGTATAAGTGCAGGTAAAGGTTTTGGACACTTGTATGTTACTGCAGGCCTTACACCTATTCCTACCGCATCTATACATGCCTTTATTGCACAACCATGCAGTCCCTTGTACGCTCCCTCTTGTGGTGTATAGACTTTTGGATACCCACGAAGCGATGTTCCTGGCTCTCCGAAAGGAGAAAAAGGGCTTATGTGCCAGGATATCATGCAGCACTGGATCCTGTAAAAGTATACCCCAATGCTTATTGACACTCCTCTGGATGTCATACACTCCCCGTCCATAGGTAGTGCAAAATCTTAGATTATTTCTGGGATGCCGTTTAGGATCTCTACCTATTTTACTGGGATTCAAAAGGTCTGATCTGTTAGTGGCTACAGCCCTCTCGTAAGCCCTTTTAATAACCATTGTTTTATAGCCCCTCTGGACAAATCTGTCCCATAGCAACATGGCCTGTTCCTGGAAGGCATCCCATGTGGAGCAAATTCGGCGAATGCGCAAGAACTGTCCCACTGGGATGCCCTCTATACATGTCCTAGGGTGGCCACTATCAGCATGTAAAAGTGTGTTACGTGTTATAGGCTTACGATACAGATCAGTGGTTACTACATCATCCTTAATGGAGAAAGTCACATCCAAAAAAGGTATCCTTGTCAGATCTGTTTCATAAGTAAAAGTAATACCCTGTACAGCTTTATTACAATAATCAATGAAGGATAGCAATGAAAATGCATCTCCATCCCATATTCCTATACAATCATCAATATAGCGATAAAAGCACATGATCTGGCTGCGGAATGGGTTTCGATCCCCAAAGACGTGGAGCCTCTCCCACCAACCCATGAATAGGTTGGCATAAGTGGGGGCAAATGAAGCTCCCATCGCGGCCCCACGTCTCTGGAGAAAGAACTTCCCATCAAAAAGAAAATAGTTGGTGTATAGAAGGAAATGTACTGATTGTAAAATAAAATCCCTCTGTTCTGGGGGAAAACCCCCTTCCTGATCCAGCCAAAATTGGATAGCATGCAAGCCAGCCCCATGATCGATAGACGAATATAAAGCTGTAACGTCCATGGAAAACCACCTGTAGGTTGGCTTCCATTTCAGGTCAACTAGCTTATTGATACACATAGTGGTGTCCTTTAAAAAGGTTGGCAATTGTAGCACCAAAGGCATTAGTAGCTTATCCACATAGCCAGATAGACCTTCATTCAAGGACCCAATGCCGGCCACTATAGGTCGACCTTTAACATCTTGCAGAGACTTATGGACCTTCGGGAGAACATGAAAAATGGGTATGGTGGGAGAGATACAGTTGAGAGACTCATATTCTTTCTTAGTTAAGACACCTATAGACATCCCTTCTAGTAATAGCTCATTCAATGATTTCTGGAACCGGATCGTTGGATCCTTATCCAATGGGACATAGGTGTCCAAATCTAATAACTGACGCATCACCTCGGCCTCATACATACCAGCATCCAAAATTACCACCGACCCACCTTTGTCTGCAGCTTTGATCACAATATCCTTATTGGCGCTCAATGACTTGAGTGCCTTAATTTCTCCCCCTGTTAGATTCTTAATAATAGACCCACCATACTCTTGATCCCATCTAATTGCTAATTTCTCAATGTCCTGTTGGACCAATTTTTGGAACAAATTAATATGGTAGGATCTAGAATGAATGGGGTAAAAGTCAGATTTTCTTTTAAGATCAGTGTGAATAACCGGCAAATCATGTGAATCTATAGGACTATTCTCCTTTTGTAAATCATTCAAAGTCACAATAGCACACTGATCTTGGAAATCCAATGTACAGGGGGTAGTGGAGGGGTCAGCAGTGAGAGTATGAACATCATCACCCAGACAGTCTGATGTGGACGAAGCCTCAGTCATAACAGGATCCAATTCCAATGTATCCATACTCTTTTCTGAAAAATGTCTATGTAGCGTAATCGATCTTACAAATCTATTTAGATCTAATATCGCCGAGAAAGTATCACATCGCCTGTCTGGGACAAAGTTTAGGCCCCGTGCAAGCAGCTTTGTCTCATCTTCCGTCAAGGAGTAAGTCGAAAGATTAATCACATTAGAGCCCTCCTTAGGCCCACTCCTGGGCTCATCAGTCCATACAGTACCGGGCCTTTCATTTTTAAGATCATATGTACTCACCACTTCTGGGGGTTCCTTGACCCACCTCTCCTCCTCCCTCTCCCGCGTGACGGGCCAAGATGTTTTATTCCTCCGTCTCCGCCGTCTCGTATTTCTCGAGTACTGTAGGACCCTACGGGATCCCTCCGCTGCCGTAAGGTCCTCCTTCTGGCATCCGGCGCCATCCCTGGTCCTTGGCCGTCCTCTAGATCGCTCCCTGTGCGGTCCGGATCCGACACCAAAAAAGAAGAGGAAGAGGAGGGAGGTGAGGGTGGTGAGATCAATCCCACCCCCCTGACATCGTCATCAGAACCTGCAAATTGAACGGACCTATTAGGTTTAAGAATGGAGCGGGGAGTTAAACTCGCCGTGCCTTTACCACCTGTATATCTTCTGTATCTATATGAGCCAAAACGTTCCGGCTTCCACACATATACCATGTTACTTTCATAATCACGTTTATCACGCTGGAATTTGTCTCTCTTAGCATTCTTAACGGATAATTCATAACTTTTCAATTGATCTTTAAGTTGTATTAACTCAATAAAAGGTTTTGAGGGATCACTATTAGTCATATCGATAGCCTCATGAACCTGTACAATCTCATCCTGAACCTTTCTTAGCTCTATGTTATCGCGATCCAGGATGAGTTCCATTAGTCTTAAAGAGCAATCAGTTAATATTGCGTTCCATGCTGTCTCGAACTCCAGAGAAAGACCCTCAAAGGTTGGAAACTTTTTTATCCTAAGCCCGCGGGGTATGCGCTTACATTTCAGATAGTTCTCTAGGGAACAAGTGTCCCACCATAAACGAACCTCTCTCCGCATGGCCCGTTCCAATTTCCGAAGTAAATACCTCACATCAGCAGACCCGGGATCATCGCTCGCCATCAGCGCTCTGGAGTCCGGAATTTCCGCGAACACTAGTTCAGCTTGTTTCAGACGCAGCGCGTCCACTGACGTCAGGGTACTTCCGATCTGACTCATATCGCTCACTATGTTGCAAAAGTATCGAGTAAAACTTTTCAATATAACATAAAACACGGGAACATCCCCCGGGAGCTCAACCCATCGGTATATATATACAAATAAACAAAAAGGTAAGGGGAGCACTCACCAGGATAGTAACCCGTGTATCGGACAACAGCGCTACCACGTCTCTAAACACCTCCGATCCAGGCGAATTTGAATAGCAGAAAAAAATATATAAGACGGAGCACTGTGCCTTCTCAGATTAAAAATGATTCTTTATTGATTCCATGATTAAAAGCAGAACAAGAGGTCTAGCTTAACGCGTTTCGTGACTACATGTCACTTCCTCAGAAGCCATCCTTGAATGAAGGTCTATCTGGCTATGTGGATAAGCTACTAATGCCTTTGGTGCTACAATTGCCAACCTTTTTAAAGGACACCACTATGTGTATCAATAAGCTAGTTGACCTGAAATGGAAGCCAACCTACAGGTGGTTTTCCATGGACGTTACAGCTTTATATTCGTCTATCGATCATGGGGCTGGCTTGCATGCTATCCAATTTTGGCTGGATCAGGAAGGGGGTTTTCCCCCAGAACAGAGGGATTTTATTTTACAATCAGTACATTTCCTTCTATACACCAACTATTTTCTTTTTGATGGGAAGTTCTTTCTCCAGAGACGTGGGGCCGCGATGGGAGCTTCATTTGCCCCCACTTATGCCAACCTATTCATGGGTTGGTGGGAGAGGCTCCACGTCTTTGGGGATCGAAACCCATTCCGCAGCCAGATCATGTGCTTTTATCGCTATATTGATGATTGTATAGGAATATGGGATGGAGATGCATTTTCATTGCTATCCTTCATTGATTATTGTAATAAAGCTGTACAGGGTATTACTTTTACTTATGAAACAGATCTGACAAGGATACCTTTTTTGGATGTGACTTTCTCCATTAAGGATGATGTAGTAACCACTGATCTGTATCGTAAGCCTATAACACGTAACACACTTTTACATGCTGATAGTGGCCACCCTAGGACATGTATAGAGGGCATCCCAGTGGGACAGTTCTTGCGCATTCGCCGAATTTGCTCCACATGGGATGCCTTCCAGGAACAGGCCATGTTGCTATGGGACAGATTTGTCCAGAGGGGCTATAAAACAATGGTTATTAAAAGGGCTTACGAGAGGGCTGTAGCCACTAACAGATCAGACCTTTTGAATCCCAGTAAAATAGGTAGAGATCCTAAACGGCATCCCAGAAATAATCTAAGATTTTGCACTACCTATGGACGGGGAGTGTATGACATCCAGAGGAGTGTCAATAAGCATTGGGGTATACTTTTACAGGATCCAGTGCTGCATGATATCCTGGCACATAAGCCCTTTTTCTCCTTTCGGAGAGCCAGGAACATCGCTTCGTGGGTATCCAAAAGTCTATACACCACAAGAGGGAGCGTACAAGGGACTGCATGGTTGTGCAATAAAGGCATGTATAGATGCGGTAGGAATAGGTGTAAGGCCTGCAGTAACATACAAGTGTCCAAAACCTTTACCTGCACTTATACGAGTAAAATATATCATATCCCACAGTATTTTAATTGTCGTTCAAAGGGCATCATATATCTGGCGACATGTGAGTGCGGTGCCCAATACGTGGGGAAGACGATTAGGAGTGCTGGTAAAAGGTTTTTGGAACACCTGTCAGCGATTGACAGATGTGATTTCAAGTCGGCGATAGCCAAACATGTGGTGGAAGAACATGACAAATGTGGTCGGATATTTTTCCAGATCATAGACAAACCTAGGAGTAGTGCTAGGATGGGTGATCTGGATAGAAAGTTATCGGAGAGGGAGGTGTTCTGGATCTACTCCCTTAAAACCACTGAACAATATGGGGGCCTAAATCGGGAATGGGAGGTCTCATGCTACTTCTAATCTCTGGCAGATACCATTACATATACCACTATCATGAGCATGGTAGCTTGATTGTTCCATGATGTTTACCACTAATGTACCATGATTAGGGCGAATTGTCTTTGCCCTGAAACAATTAAATTTTGTTTGTTTGACTTTCTCATTCCACTTTCATCTCTTTTATATGGCTAAGGTGCTTGGTGTGGGCTGTGGGTATAGCCTTCGCTGGGTGAGGCCTGGTTAAAGAGATTTTTTGTATTTATAAAGTATTTATTATATATTTTTTGTACTTTTTGTACTATTTACCTGCTGACCTATATATATGGTTTTATTACTGGGGGACCATGAAGGGGTTAACCCCTAATTGGATTAGTGGGTGTGATGCATGGTTCTATTTAAATATGGGTGCTTTAGATCATGTGTATGGCTTCTGAGGAAGTGACATGTAGTCACGAAACGCGTTAAGCTAGACCTCTTGTTCTGCTTTTAATCATGGAATCAATAAAGAATCATTTTTAATCTGAGAAGGCACAGTGCTCCGTCTTATATATTTTTTTCTGCTAACTAGAGGCATTAAGCCTAGGTATTATCCCGTTTTTGGGGTTCATTAAAGGTAATTGCTAATTGTGGAAGCCTGATGGATTGATCACAGGCAACGCTGTAACTGTTGGACCCTTGGTGACGGGTAGCTGGGGCCGAGCTATAGAACTTAAGGTAGTAGGCATAGGTATAATCCTGGCCCCGGAGTTTTGCTTTGGGTAATTATTAACTGCTCATACCTAGTGCCGGGATAGTGAGTACACCCTTTCCCGAACGATACCATAAGACATAATTGTTGGGTTAATGAGGTAATTGAGTTTCCCCGATGTAGAGGGAATATCAAGATAACGAACATAGGGTCCAGGTTGAAAGTATTGTTTACGTACACAGTACAATATACTTTATACTTACCTGGAGTTCCAGTACGAAGGATCTAATTAAGTGAATAAAGATCTTTGTTAAGTATTTCACGAACAAACCGTGAGATACAGCATTTAATTGATCTATTTGGAGAGTAACAGGGCCTAGTGAAATTTGTAATTACATTGGTAACACTAGGTAGATAAGTAAGGACTGCATGAATGGTGCTAGGTTAATTGTGATTGAAGCAAAATGATATCTAAACAAACAAATAAATGAGACACATGGAGGTTTATATTTTTATTGATATCATAAAAATCAGATTTAAACGATCTATAATAATACGTACCTTAAGATTGCTCCCCGTGCTAATAAAAGCCCTCTGCGAGCCATAGGTGAGAGGAGCAAGGATTTCCAACAATTGCTACATATGTTACTGAAAATATATTTGAGAGACGAGAGTAACATGTACATTTAAGCAACAAAGTTGCTAATCACTGGATAAGTATTGAAGTCCAGCATATGTTACAGATCTAGGGTGTGTTCTTTTATTTTAAATCTTTCCTTTTTCTTCTGCTCTATCTATTTTAATATAAAAAAAGTTTTATTTGAGTAACTGAATTAAAGGTTATATTTTAATTTTGTACAGGTGTGCCAAAAAATTGTGTCTCTTTTTTCTTTGTTGTACAGTGATTTAATCTGACATTTTTAAAACAAACCAACAGAGTTTTATTTTAAAGGTGAAGGACATGTAAAATCACTGGGGGATGCCAATTGGCTAGGCACCCCTTTATGTTTATAACTGCAAAATATCTGGTTGGTCCTCCCTAAAGTAATATATAAATCAAGTGTCAGAGGGAGCACACATTGCACAAAAGGCAGTACGTTTTCCCAGCCCCGGATTTATAGTTGGTGCACCCCTAGGCCACCTTACATCATGTCCGCCCCCTGCACATGCGCAGTAGCCCCCCCATCTCCTCCCCACCGCTCCCTCACCGCGCCTCGTCGCTCGTGCTTCTCATCTGGTCCCGGAGCACTGAGGAATTGGCAAAAATCAGAGTCACAATGAAATGTAGTGCAGTTACAACACCTTAGATTGTATGCTCCACAACAGCATGTCGCTAATAAGTCTGTTCCCATGATTATTCCAGGCATTGCTAAAACCATAGTTAAATATACGTTGTAGTTTAGTTACAAAATTCATACAGTTAACACTTGCAGGCACATGCTAAGCACCTAACAACAATACTGATTTGTTCCTTCAGTGTGATGGATTGCAGAGCTCCAGTGTCTTGTGCAGAAACAAGTATCATTTCTGGCCATTAGCAGCTAGCGCATTAGTGGGATTGCAATCCTGCTTATTCAGAAGATTTTACTATTGTGGGAGGCTTATATAGAGGCTGTGACAACTGCATTATTCCAATTATCATAAATGATGGATTAGCTCAATATGTCAGAAATTGCTGGCTTGTAACGAGCCAATTGCTAATCAATCATAGCAAAAACGGAGGTTTAAAAATAAGTTTTTAATAGAAATTGCAGAAAAACACAAACCTCAGTATATGGAGAAGACAAGAATCAGGTCCAAATTCAAGCAAAAGCTTTGGCAGGCAGCAATCAAAAGCACAGTCCTTGAGACAGGCCGGAGGTCAGGGCAGGCAAAAAAAGTCAAATATCAGGCCAAGAATCAAAACCCGGGAGTCAGAATATGGGTGAGCAAGCACAGGGCAGGAACAAGACTTATAGGAGGAGCACAGAGGAAACAGGATCAAAAACTAGAACAGAAGCAAGGACAAGAAACTGGAGGACTGGTTACTGCAATGAGCTGAATGATCCAGCCCAGAGTACTGGAGGTAGCAGGCTAAAAGGGATACTGACACCTAAAATTAAACATTTTTCTAATATATCATAACATTGTCTTTGCAGAGGCTTTATAATTTGTCATAAATGTACCGTATATACTCGAGTATAAGCCGATCCGAATATAAGCCGAGGTACCTAATTTTACCTAAGAAAACTGGAAAAACTTATTGACTCGAGTATAAGCCCTGGCATCCATTTCTTTTAACACACCTGCACACTAGCTTGTGTCTGAGTAGTAAGGGCAGCGCTGGATTACTTGTCCAACTGGTCAACCATGTTATCATTTTAATTTGGGTGATTAGAAAGGAAAGGTTTGCATGTAGTACAGTGATATCCCGGCACAAAAGGAAAAAGGGGGTACATAGGGGGAATGTAGAACAGAAAGCAAAACAGAAAGTAGAAAACCTCAACTCATACTATAACTGTAGACATTTGTGTATTCCATCGTCTTACTGTTTTGGCTTTTATCAGTGTCGGACTGGCCCACCAGGATACCAGGAAAACTCCCGGTGGGCCCAGGTGTCAGTGGGACCTCCTGCTCCTGACCATTTGGCCTACTTTATGGTCATTTGCTATTTCTGAATGGGAAGAAAGAAGAGAAATAAATGGAAGAATAGATGCTATGTAAATAAATAGGTTGGGCGAGGAAAGGAGGAAATATAGTTTGGAGAGCGGGCCTAGGGTCTAAGGTTTTCTGGTGGGCCCCTGGGGTCCCAGTCCGATACTGGCTTTTATTACATATTGGGGATGGAGTTATCATCATGAGTGATGGCACGGAGGGGTGGAAGGCAGCCAGGTCCTCCAGGGGGCCCATGGGTATCCACTCTCCCTTTCTAATATGTTTACTTTTGCATATTTGACTTTGGTTACTAATAGACATCCATTTTTAGGGCAGCCTGGGTCAGTGGTTTTGTTGCCCACTGTAGAGAAAGCCCTGGAGCATGTGTGTTATAAGGCTTCTGTGCAACGTGTCACATACTGCAGCCCTATTAGAGCAGAGAAAAAATCATTGGCGACTTAAGGAGCATAATATAAGAGAAATCAAAGCCAAAGGATGAGACATGTCTCTGAATGTGTCTGGCAGGATGTGCGATCCCCCTGAGGCATAATGTCCATTTTCATATTGTTGAACTGTCAGGTGCAAAAAATGGCATGAACTTATAAATAAAGCAAGACCTATGCATTCTCCCTTGCACCGTTTGAGGCATTCTGATATCTTTGGTTACAAGGAGAGCCAGCTCGGCAGATAAGAGTTTAGCTGAGTGTTAATGACCATTAAACTCTTATCTGCCGAGCTGGCTCTCCTTGTAACCAAAGATATCAGTAAAATACCTTGCTACAGCCAGCGAGCGCAGCTAGAGCATTTGGCACACACTCACGCGCGTCACACAGAGCGCGACATGACACGTGTGCGCCGAATGCTCTAGCTGCGCTCGCTGGCTGTAGCAAGGTATTTTACGGGGCTGCCTTTGCAGAGAGGGGGTCGCAGAGTAAGCGCATGTACACGCGTCGGCCGGGGGGGGGGTGCGTGCGGCTACGCACTTGGGCAGCGTTACATCAGCATCTACCGTATATACCCGAATATAAGCCGAGGATTACTTTTTCAGCTCTTTTTTAGGGCTGAAAATCTCGGCTTATACTCGAGTATATGCTTTTACATTCCCTATCTGATCCCCCATGTTCCTCTATGAGGGGGCTGCCATGTTTGTGCAGCAGGAGGCCGTTAGCATTAGAAGCTGTAACTGACAGGCTGAGAAGGGACAGTCAGGTTGGCAAAGAGTGAGGTTTAGGAACTTCAAGTAACAATTACTTAGAGCAGCTCTATCATTGAAAATGATCAACATGACCTATAGGGAACTTATTATGTACATTTATATTTTAAAAAGTTGTTTTGGTGTCAGTATCACCTTAATTAGCTCTCTAATTAGACCATTGCCTGCCACTGGGCCCGGGAATACAGACCTGAGAAAATGCTCATCACCTATCGAAAGCCAAACAATACAGCCTGGCTTTTGCAGGTGCTGTCCCTTTTGTAAAGATTGGGTTCATTATAACCTTCCCTTCTGGTTTTGTCAAAATTGCTTCCGAAATGTATGAGTTGTAGGCAAAAAATTATATTTTGGGTTGACTTATCCTTTAAAATCACTTTATGTAAAATTGAAATGTACGAGTTGTGCATGATTTTACTAGGAATGCTCACTATTTTGTTAGAGGACAAAAGAGGGGCTTATTTACTAAAGCTGGGCAAATTTGCTCTGTTGTAATAAACCCTGACAATGAATCAAAATTTTCCTTCCTGCAAATTCTGATCAAAGCGAATCACTGGCTGGTTGCTGGCAAACAATACTTCTAATATTAATTATATATACAAATATTTGCAGGTCTAATTCCCTATATTGCATCCATTCAGCAGGTAACATTTACTTTTCACCTTTTGAATAGCAAACATCTTATTGGTTGCTATGGGTTACTGCACCTGGAAAAACATTTTTCATTTTATTACAAATGAGGGTTTGTGTTAGAACTCTGCAGGGGCTCCGAGGCTGAATTTCGAGTCCCCCCCTGAGTACTGTTGATTCCCCAGCAAACGCACCAGAAGTAGCTGACCTAGGAACTGCTCTGCTCAGCAAGGACACCAAGTGGCGGTTTTGTTGATTGCAGGTTTTGCCATTCTTACCTGTATTTGCAGAAATGTGTTTAAATTTAATGAGTGAATATAATGAGTTGACTTTGATATGATCATGTGACTGGGTCATCATCATTTGTCAGGACGCCATGCACTGTGCAAGACATCGTTTCAATAGCAGTGCTGGGATAGGTCACATAATGTAAGTTATTGCCTCAAAATGAAGTGAGGTGCTGTTCCCCTTTAAAATAGTGAAAAAAAAAAAAAAAAACATGGGGGATTTCTATGGGCACTCTGATCACACATTTAAAAATGGTAAAATTCCTTTATTTGTGCTTATTAACTCGTCACGACCTCTACTCACTTAAGCACACATGACCCCAGTATCATATCACCAATCCCAAGTATAAATAAATACACAAAAATCTGTACCTCTGGATAATGGAATGCAACAACACTGCATTAAAAGTACTAGAGTGTGTCCCCTGTCCCCTGGCGCATATGAGGCACTGTGCTCCCACACAAACCAAGGGCACACATGCTAGGTTACACCAGCCAATGAATGGACAGCACTCTGTCTTTTGCTTCCACATTTCCTGTTTCAAAACACATCACAAAATGGTGGCTAAAGGAAAGCAGAGAGGGCAATATTTACAGATATATTTGTGCGATTTTAGTAACATTCTTTGCTTGGTTACTTATTGTAATGTAAATGATCTGTTCATTAAGCCAGCGTTTTTCAACCACTGTTCCGCGGCACACTAGTGTGCCGCGAGATGTTGCCTGGTGTGCCGTAGGCAAGGCACCAATGTACTAGGGGGGCACTGCTCTTGGCACCAATGTACTAGGGGGGCACTGCTGCTGGGCACCAATGTACTAGGGGGGCACTGCTGCTGGGCACCAGTGTACTAGGGGGGCACTGCTGCTGGGCACCAATGTACTAGGGGGGCACTGCTGCTGGGCACCAATGTACTAGGGGGGCACTGCTCTTGGCACCAATGTACTAGGGGGGCACTGCTCTTGGCACCAATGTACTAGGGGGGCACTGCTGCTGGGCACCAATGTACTAGGGGGGCACTGCTCTTGGCACCAATGTACTAGGGGGGCACTGCTGCTGGGCACCAATGTACTAGGGGGGCACTGCTGCTGGGCACAGAGTTAAATTTTTTAACATTTTCTAATGGTGGTGTGCCTCGTGATTTTTTTCATGAAACAAGTGTGCCTTTGCCCAAAAAAGGTTGAAAAACACTGCATTAAGCATTCATTCTGAAGGTGTAGTTCTCCTTTAAACAACACTAACATTTTCTAGTAATGCACCGAGTATAGGATTCGGCCTTTTTCAGCAGGATTCGGATTTGGCAAAATCCATTCTCCTGGCCGAACGAAATCCGAATCCTTAAAAATCATGTGACTTTTTCTCACATTAACATGGAAGTTGAACATTTTTTTTTAACCCTTCCATATCCTAATTTCCATATGTAAATTTGGTTCGGGATTCCTTCATAAAGGATTCGGATAAATCTGAAAATAGTGTATTCGGTGCATCGCTACTTTTTTCGTATTTCTCGCTGGTTGGAGGTGTACATGACAAACCTTATCTGTGTTCAGTTCACCAGGTAATCACGCTATTACTGGCCATAGCAATCTTAAGCTGCCCATAAACAAGCCAATAAATGCTGCTGACTCCCCTCCCTTTGATACCTTAGATTAATATTGCGTGTAGCAAGATTTTATTGGGTAATGCAATGTAAACTCTTTAACGTCATAAAAAACAATGAAAATAACAAAGTAGGAACAAACTAAGATCTTATTGCAATATAAATGCTAATATCAGCAAAGCCTGAGCAATCAACTCATGTACTGCGGCCTTCTCTGCACTGCAACCACAGGGCCCTGTTGCCTTCATCAAGTTTTCTTTCAACAATATCTGAAATAAATGAGAAGCAAATAGGTTTAGTTTCAGGTTAATGGTAGAGGCATATGGGCTTTGGTTTGTCCCAGCCCTCTGAGGACATCCTTCCATGCTTGCTATGATGGTGTATAAGAAACACATAATGTTTGGGAGCAGGGAACAGGGAACCCTACTAGCTGTTGCCTTGAAAGGAGACCCAGTAGATCGGCAGCCATTGTACTTCCCAGGGTCAAAACCTGGTGGTATGGTTTCCTGCCAAAAGGGGCACTTAATCATATTAAAGGAGAAGGAAAGTCATTTTGGCATTTTACTGCCAATAGATTCACCACATTAGTGCCACCTAGAACACTATATTTAATCTACAGAAAGCTTTATTATACCTGAGTAAAGAGCCCTAGAAGCTTTCTCTGATTGCAGCTGCCTTTTTAGCTTGGTGTTCATAGCTTCCTGTTCGCAGTCTAGCTGTTATAGCTCAGATAACACATTCCTAAGGGAGGGGGGAGGGAGTTTTATGAATTCTTATGGGGGGGGAGCAGGAGAGGGGAGAGAGGAGAGAACTGAGCAGACTCTGGCCCCGGGAATGAAGGAGAGAGGAAGTCAGACACCCTAAGAACATGTTTACATGTATTTACATAGACCTTTCTGTTAAAGCTTACTTAGTTTTTACCTTTACTTTTCCTTTAAGTGCCACTTTTGACATGAAGCATGTAATGCTTTTATACTGTTGAGATGCTTTTTATTTAAATAAACATTTTTTAACTGCACCTCTTTTGGTCTCAATGAGTCTTGTGCCTGGCTACCAGTCTTAAAAGGAATACTGTCACGGGAAAACGTATTTTTTTTTAAAACACATCAGTTAATAGAGTTTCTCCAGCAGAATCCTGAAACTATGGATATAACAAGAAATACATGATAGTAAAGACTTGGAGTAAATGGAGATTAAAGGCAAATACATCCTAAGGGCGAGGACACCTGGAGCTACTTAGTAGTAGCTACTTGTCACAGCTACTAAACACCAGAAAAAATCCAGCCATAGACAATACTGAGAACTGTCCCTGCTAAAACATATAGAGAAAATTATCAGTAAATGATCAGCATTGTCTATTTTTGTAGCCATGACAAGTAGCTAGGAGCTCTGTGTGTCTTCACTCTAAGGGCCAGGGCCGGAACTAGGGGTAGGCAGAAGAGGCAGCTGCCTAGGGCACAAGGTTTGGGGGGCGCCAGGCAGGAGCCTCTCCTGCCAACCCCTAGTCTACAATAAGTTTCGCGTTGCGTCGCTGTGCATTGCACATCACCGCCCTCCCCCTCTTACTGCGCATGCGCTTCAAACAACACGGTGGTGGGGGGAGGCAGTGTGCGATGCAGGTGCAGGGGCGAGGTGGCCGACCAGGTTGCCTAGGGCCCCCGGTCGGCTTGGCCCGCCCCTGCTAAGGGCCGTGGTAGACGAGGAGATTAGTCCCCCGTAACAAATCTCCCTTGTTGCGGGCGACTAATCTCCCCGATATGCCATCCCGGCTTGAATGTAAATCGCTGGTGGGATGGCATATGCGGCGAAATCGCGAAAGGTGCCTTGAGAGGAAAGTTCTGCGATTTCGGGAAATCGCGTTGCCGCATATGCCATCCCACCGGCGATTTACATTCTAGCCGGTGGGATGGCATATTGGGGAGATTAGTCGCCCGCGACAAGGGAGATTTGTGTGGCTTAATGAATTAAACCACACAGATCACACAAATTGACCAAACTGGTGTGAGTAGTAACTGAGCAGCTAATCAACAATGACTCTACATAACATTTTGTTTCGTTTGAGGAGCATTGTTTTGGTAACTTCTGTTTGTACATTATCTTTTGTCCTTTGCTAAATATTGCCTCTAGACAAGACAGCAAAACCGGCTCAGCGAGACAGCTGGCTTGGCTAAGGGACACCGCTGAAGGGCTGCTGTTCAAAGCATTTCTGGAACAACAGATAATGAAAGATACACACAAATGTTGTAGTTTAGATCATGGGAAACAATGATGGGGCTTGGAAAAACAGGCTAATAATAGTATAAGAAATCTTCATAGACAACAACTAGAGTCTTCCTACCAAGAGAGAGTCCTTTTTTAAAGTACTAGGCATTTACTACAACTAGCAAATCCCCTGCAATAAACTAGAGACTTAGCCTTAAAAAGATTTCAAGATGGAAATAGAATGGCAAGTCAGGTTCTGCATTTTCATTTTTGGTGTTACTGTTACCTTAAAGTAGCCTATAAAAAGACAGAGCTAAGCCCATTATGTGGTAATGAATATATATATATATATATATATATATATATATATAATATGAAGAATTGATATCCTGTATACACTATGAACTATATATTCATACTAAAAGGAGAAGGAAAGGTAAAAACTATCCTCTATCAAAAGAAACAGGATTTCTTGTCTCCTTTTTTGTAAACATGTTGTTCAGGTGTCTGACTTCCTGTCTCAGAAAAACCCTTAATTCCTGTGGCCAGAGTCTGCCCAGTTCTCTCCTCTCTCCTGCTCCTCTCTCCCATAAGAATTCATAAAACTCCCTCCCCTCACCCTTAAGAATGTGTGATCTCAGCTATAACAAGCTATTTAGAATGGCAGCTGCTGTCTTAGGCAAACAGAGAAAGCTTCTAGGGCTCTTTACTCAGATATGTTAATGCTTTCTGCAGAATAAATATATTGTTCTCGGTGGCACTAATGTGATGAATCTATAGGCAGTAAAATGCCAAAATGACTTTCCTTCTCCTTTCACTAGATGCACTGAATCCACTATTTTCGGATTCGGCTGAATCCTTCATTAAGGATTCGGCCAAATACTGAACCAAATCTGAATCCTAATTTACAATTCATGTGATATTAAGGTTTCGGTTTGGCCAGCAGCATGGATTCGGTTAAATCCGAATCCTGCTGAAAAAGGCAGAATCCCAAACCGAATCCTGAATTTGGTGCATCCCTATACTTCGCCATTAAAATGATAATGAAAGAAAAGCTAGGCTATACGCTATCTGCCCTTTAAAGGGGTTTTTCACCTTTAAATTGATTTATGATAAAGAGAGTGCTATTCTGAGACAGTTTGCAGTTGGTCTTTTTATTGTTTGTGGTTCTTTATTTTGGTTTTTGTGCAGCAGCTCTCTAGCTTGGAATTTCAGCAGCTTGCTGGGTTGTTAGGGTCTAATTTAACCTAGCAACCAGGCATCAGTTTGAAAGAGAGACAGAAATAGGAATAGACAAGGGCCTAAATAGAAGGCTAAGGAATAAAAAGTAACTGTAACAATAAAATTGTAGCCTCACAGAGCAATAGTTTTTTGACTGCAAGGGTCAGTGACCCCCATTTGAAAGTTGGAAAGAGTCAGAAGACGAAGTCAAATAATTAGAAACAATAACAAATAAAAAATAAAGACCAATTGAAAAGTTGCTAAGAATTAGCCATTTTATAACATTCTAACATTAGCCTGAAGGTGACCCTTCCCTGTCATGTGACTTACAGGCTTAATCACTCAATGCACCAATAGACTGCAGCGCTTTTTCCAGCTCTCCGCTGTTCTCCAGGGGGACCAAGTCAGAACATCCACCAATACATTTTTCACCAATATATATACGGGGTACCTAAAGGGGAAGAGTGTAAGTTATTAGATTAGTATTGATTCATGCCAGGGCATTATTTCCATTTAGTTTTATTCGTCCATTGATGGAAGTTGAATCTGAGCCTCAAATCTCTAACTGCCTCCTAGCTATCTCCAATTGGATGAACCAACGCCACCTCAAACGGAACCTAACAAAAACTGAACTAATGATCTTTCCGCCTAAGCCTGGTCCTACCCCCGCCCCCCCTTACTATCTCTATTGATGCCACGGTAATTAACCCTGTCGACTTGAAATGTTGTTTTGGGGTGATCTTTGACTCCAGTCTCTCCTTCTCTAACCATATTAACACCACTGTCAAAACCTGTCACTTTTTCTTACACAATATTGCCAAAATCCGTCACTTTCTTTCAACTGTAACAGCTAAGCTGCTCATTCATTCTCTCATCCTATCCCGACTTGACTACTGTAACCTGCTACTAACCGGCCTCCCTAACTCCCATCTTTCCCCCCTACAGTCTATATTAAACACTGCTGCCAGAATTCTCCTCCTCTCATCCAGGAGAGTTCAGGCCCTTCCCCTGCTAAAGTCCTTATCGTGGCTTCCCATTAAACAAAGAATATCCTACAAACTCCTTCTCTTGTATTTATTTGTATTTATTATTATACTTTGTATTCATTATTATATAAACCCCCTGTTGTACTAATTTTTGTTCTAAATAAAGATACACATACATACATACTGTACATGTATGTCTAAAGGGGTAATGGAAATAAAAGTACAAGGTTTACCTACATCAACCAATCAGCAGGGAGCATTCATTAGTCACCTGTATAAAAAAGTAACCATCTTATTGGTTGCTATGGGTTATAGTGAGATTTAATTCAGAGTTAATGTAGTTCTGGTCTGAAACTGCATGAAAGTCCAACATCCATGAAACTAGCATGATGTTTTGTTTTGGTTGTTTTTTATTTAAAAGAGTGGTTCACCTTTTGGTTATCTTTTAGTATGTTATAGAATGACCAATACTAAGCAACTTTTTAATTGGCAGCTAAAAAAGGATTGCACCGTGAGGCTACAATGTTATTGTTACTTCTACTTATTCAGGCCCTCTCCTATTCATATATCAGTCTCTCATTCAAACCACTCCCTGGATACTAAGGAAATTTGGACCCTAGCAACCAGATAGCTGCTGAAACTCCAAACTGGAGAGTTGCTAAACAATGAAATCATGAAAAAAAGACCAATTGCAAATTGAATAGAATATTACTCTGTACATCATACTAAAAGTTAATTTAAAGGTGAACAACCAATTTGACTGATTTTTGTTTACTGAAAATGATCAGATCTGATGTATAGCGAGGCTTTACTTGCCCTATACTAGGAAAGATACTTTGTTCCATTTGCAAATCACAAATGTTGGCCAATTTCTCTTCTTATTTACTAATTCTGTATGTGTTTTGTGCAACCTACAGCCTCCAAGTTCCTCCTACGCTGCAACTTCCAGCACCTCCAGCAGCCCTCGCTATTACTTTGTATTGCATTGGCCCCTCCGGTGCTTTACAGGGTATGGGGATACAATGCTAAAGCAGAGACTAACGTATAATCTGTGTAGCACTGGGGAATATGTTGGTGCTCTAGAAAGAAGGCATAGTGATAATTATAAAAGTTTTCATGGAATGTAGTACAGCTGGAAGGTCCAGTTTAAACTCCCCCCCCCCCCCCCCCCCCTTTAGCAAGCCCAGTCCCTTTGCCTTTGTTTGTATATACAGCTATTTCCTGGATTGGTTCCTGCCTTTGTCTGCCAGTGACTTTCCACTGAAATAAATGTGCGCTCCATAATGAGTCCCATCCCTGCAAGCATTCATGCACGGCTACTAACAGAACTACATAAAACACAGAAAGAAATCACCAGCGCTCGGTCTAACCCACGCTGTAGCGCTGACTAGCTGTTAGAAACACACTACTGTGCCAGCGCTCGGTCTAACCCATATTCTGGAGTTGACCAGCTGCTAGAAACGATAAAAAAAGCCATTAATTATACACAAAGAGAAAGAAAGATTACCAGCGTTTAGTTTGCCTTTAAAAATAATTTTTACAAAAAATTAGGTGTTAGTACCACACTTTGGCCAAAATATGTAAGCTCACGTGCCAGGTCAAGGCCCCGCATTGTATGTGAGTCCTACACTGTCTAATGACAGTGCTACATGAACAGAACTACATGACTTCCGAGCTGAGCTTTCCATGAAATGCAATGTGCAGAATGTCACTTGGGTAGTGAGATCTTGTTAAATATATGGGGTCCAATAAGGATTAATTCTATCTTAGTTGGGATCAAGTACAAGGTACTGTTTTATTATTACAGAGAAAAAGCAAATACATTTTAAGTACAGGTATCGGACTCCTTATCCAGAAACACATTATCCAGAAAGTTCTGAATTACGGAAAGGCCATTTGTGTCTGTTAGTTACCTCTCCCATATAGATTGTAAGCTCTACGGGGCAGGGACCTCCTTCATCTTGTGTTTCTGACTCTTACTGCAACTGTACCTTGTATTTACTTGTATTTATTGTTGTACTTTGTATTTATCCATTATCTTTAACCCCGTTTGTATTAATGTATTCTACTGTACAGCGCTGCGTACATAAGTAGAGCTTTATAAATAAAGATATACATACATACATACATACATCTCCCATAGATTTGTAATCAAATAATTCACATTTTTAAAAATGATTTCCATTTTCTCTGTAGTACAGGTATCTGATCCCTTATCTGGAAACCCTTTATCCAGAAAGCTCCGAATTACGGAAAGGCCATCTCCCATAGACTTCATTATAAACAAATCATTCTAATTTTTAAAAATGTTTTCTGTAATAATAAAAATGTACCTTGTATTTGATCCCAACTAAGATATAATGAATCCTTATTGGAGCCAAAACAATGTTTTTGGGTTTATTCCATATTTAAATGATTTTTAGCAGACTTGGAGATGGAGATCCAAATTATGGAAAGATCCCTTATCCAGAAAACCCCAGGTCCCGAGCATTCTGGATTACAGGTCCCATACCTGTAATAAATCTGTACCTTGTACTTGATCCCAACTAAGATATAATTAATCCTTATTGGAGGCAAAACAATCCTATTGGGTTTAATTACTGTTGAAATAATTTTTTTAGTAGACTTAAGGTAGGAGATCCAAATGATAGAAAGACCCCTTATATGGAAAACCCCCCAGGTCCCAAGCATTTTGGATAACGGCTCCCATACCTGTATCTGAATTATTGGATTAATGTGGAATCTATGGAAGATATTCTATAATTCAGAGCTTCCTATATAACAGGTTTCCAGAAAACAGATCCCCTACATGTAACTGCATTTGTTTCTCCCTTTCAGTTTTCTGGTTCTGACTGTTGTAACAATGTAGGAGAAGTCATTTTGCCAGCTGCTCGGTTAATTAGTAGGATTCTGCAAACTCCATTCAGGAGTCGGAACCAGCAGTGCTGAGACAGCCAGACAGATACTCTTTTTCAGCAGCAGTTACATTTACATATAAGAAACAAAACTATCCAGGTTTATGTTAGGGCTGGATCACCAAGGATATGTTTTTTTGCTGTGTCAATCCCCACCCCTGACTGTTTTACATTTACATACAGTGTGTACAACACATCTATGAATTTTTCATGCATGAACTTAACCCTTCCTATTCCTCACTACTTTACAAGCTGATAAGCATTGAAATGGCTCAAGTTGTACCTCCTAGTACCCAGGACCTCCCCATCTCTGCATGGAAGTAGCAGCAGCAGCATCCCACCCATGTACCCACCCATGCACCCACCCATGTACCCACTGTAGCGCCACCAACGTGCCACTCACCGTACTCTCTCCTGTCGACTGCTTAAAATACTGTTGGAGGCTGGACATGAAATCCAACTTGCAGATGTCAATGATTTCCAGGTGTCCATCCTTAAAGTTGTATTTAGTTAAAACCCCCTTGGCCCTAACGCAGAAGGGACACGTGGGCTTCTCAAACATGGTCACCTTGGAGGGTTTCAGTTTGCTCTGCACAAAGCTCTGAGCCATGATCGCCCCCGGCCTGTGCTGCTCTCACACAAATGTACAGGGTAAGTGAGGCCGGTGCTGCTGGGCTTGTGTAACTGAAGCCAACAGAGGAGGAGCCACATATACACAGGGAGCCATAGGCACTAGGCAGGCAGGGAGTTGCTCTCACAGAGAGGGATATCAAGCAGGAGGGGAAGTAACTGTTGGTTTAGGCATCATGTTTGTATGACACTGCAGATTTTAGCATTACTCAAGCACACACAGAAGGGCCTTATTTACTCTAGCAAAGCCCACGTACTCACGCAATCTTCTATCAACCCCACGACC
The DNA here is from genome assembly GCF_000004195.4 of Xenopus tropicalis. Taxonomy (NCBI): domain Eukaryota; kingdom Metazoa; phylum Chordata; class Amphibia; order Anura; family Pipidae; genus Xenopus; species Xenopus tropicalis. The sequence goes on along the minus strand of NC_030677.2, from coordinate 177,080,684 downwards.
ACAACTCTCCCATACACTGATAACAATATAGAACAGGGTGACCAGATCACTTGGAAATTCAGGGACACATCTAATAAATACATGTTGCAGGGCTGCACTGATTGCATTAAAAATAAACTGAAATCAGTTCAGCCCTGCTGGCGGGATTTTCTGGATGTGTCCCTGAATTTTCAAGTGATCCGCTCACCCCATTATACAATGCTGCTGCAGCACCCTGGAACAGAGGGGTCAAGTGAAATCTTTTCTTGCCACAGCTGCGCCCCAAGCTGAATGTTTCTTGCATAGCAGTGTTGCATTGCAGTCTGTGCAATGATAGTTTAGGTCAGTCACTGATAAAAGTTATTAGCTAGATATATACAGGCACTTCGTATGGTTGCATTTATTAGTAGAAGTTTTTCTGCCTTATTTAATTCCCAAAATGCAGCACTGTGGCTCAGTGAGTAGCACTTCTGCCTTGCAGCGCTGGGTCCTACGCTCAGTCCCAGGCAGGACACTATCTGCAAGGAACTTGTGGGTTTCCTAGGGGTACTCTGTATGGCCACCTTTACTCTATCACAGTAGGATAATACTAATAAATAAAAAGAAAGATCAAAAAAATACTGTTCTTGTTACATGCCATCTCATGTTGAGCCTCCCCAAAAAAGTTAGTAGAGTGTACAAGGCAAGTAGACTGTATATATATTACGGTTTACTTGGGTTTCTACATTATACCACAGCCAAAATTAATTTTAAAGAACTAACAGAAAATTGAATTGGAAGTTACACAATCTGCTCCATGTTTAGTAACCCTGAGCAACCAATCAGCAGAAAGCATTTACCGCTCTGGTGTTTAAAGCATCTGGCTTTACCAATGTGTTACTAGATGTGTGTCTGTTAATCTCCCTTAAAGAGCCTATAAAGTGTATATGGAAAGATTTCAGAAAGTCTATGTACCAATAGAACACATAATGCCCCCCTAATAGTGTGTGAGTGTAAATATGTGTGTGTGTTACCTGGCTGCACAGGATGCTGGCGCATCTATTAAAGGATAAACATATCCCACGGAGTTCAGATGAGCCTCATGCTCTGATCAGCCCATGGCTGACATGGTTCATTGACAGATACAAATTTTACCAACCAACATAGATATTGAGAGCAATGGGCCACCATACATGCACCAATAATCATATTGTCGGTATGTGTATTGTCAGCTTTAGGAGAATGGCAGACAAGAGAAAGACAAGGCTGAAGTTCAGTTTTGATGACTTTGAGGAATGAGTACTGATCCCATCTAAACATGATGTCCCACTTACATGTTGCATATTTGTTTCTGATTGGCTCTCGCTGCAAGAGAGGACAGTCTGACTTCCAACCATTTTTTTTCTCTGGACACTGACTCTGGGCTTCCTGATGTGGCTGGGGGCAGCGGGTACTAAGGTACAAGTAAAATAAAAAAATCAATGCTTTGTACCTTTTAGGGGGATTGTAACAAATCTCTAAACTTTGTGGGTGGCCTTTCCCCTATTAAGCCCTGAACATGCCTGGGCCAAGAAGTACTCACTGCGATTAATCCATCTGATGGCTCATATCAGGGACCTGTACACAAACTGTCAGATTTGAAGATTGTGAAGGCAACAAATCTTATCATATCAAATATTGTTTGTATTAGAGGTATCCATGTGTTTGTTTGGAAATACAAGCACGGCACATGTCAGCAGCTGCTTTGCTGAGTCATATCCATGCTTATTCACTAGACTAAAGGTTGTTGGGCCCTTGGCCCAAACAATCAGATCACACTGCGAGGACCGCATCAATGTGCTGATGTGCTCCTCGTCCTGATGGGATTTTTAAACCTGTTCAATTGACATCTGGTCAGATATCAGTAGGGTCGGCCCCATACATGGGCTGATAAACTGCCGACTCAGACCAGTGGCACCTATTAGCTCATGTATGGCCACCTTGCGGGATTCCTGTTGGGAGCAAAATTCCTTTGATAGGTTCCAAAGAGAATATCCTTTCTTTCTTGAACACAGTCTATAAGGTAAACACTGAAGGTTTATTTATTTACTCCGGAACAGCATTCAATGGTATTATAATAAGGCACAGGTTTCTCTTTACGGATATCCCAACCAGGAAATTCTCTCACATCAAATGATCTCCCCTCTTCGGGTATTACTTATGCCCTGAGCTAACCACTAGGTTTCCCTAAAGCTACGACCAGTAACGCCATGAGGTAATAATCTCTCTATCCTCCTTGTAGGAGCCTGGAGCTGCCCAACTGAATAAACTTTCTATCTATTCACTCCTAGAGTGACTATAACTGTTCTATCTACACTAACTATACTAACTTATGTAGCTACCTTTTAATGAGGTGAAGTCCCAGGAAGAAGACCTCTATCACGTGCGTCATCCCCTTTTATACTGGGGAACACTACCACCTAGTGGGCATTCCTGAACTGCAGGGGAAGCTCTCTTTTAAAAGGAAAGGAATAGCACATTATTAGGACCACCTTTAGGTGTCCAGGAAAAAAATGCAACAGGGGTCTAGGAAACCTTTTCTATTCTTATAATAGCTCCAGGCTAAGTAACTCAGAGCCACCAGATAGCATTTACTGGTGTGGTGTTGGAAAATATCTGCCTTCAGCTATTGGTTATTACTAGATGTGTAACAAACAGAAAAGCCCAGAAGAACATACTAGGATCTATAGGCTTCTTTCCTGTGGCTGAGGAGCAGGTTTGTGCATTAACAACCAGAAAGAAAAGCTAAATGTAAAAGCTATGCAGAAGCCATTCACAAATTTTCTTGACAGTTGTATTTAAGTACCAGAGGTACCAGTATGTTTATATAGCTCTTACAGCCCTACACTAATCCACTTATATAAGTTATGAGAGAGAGAAAAGCAAATGACAGTAAGTATAAAATGTTTTGTGTATCCTGTATTTGGTTATGTTGCAGATGAAAATGGGGGGATATTAAGCCATAATAGATTCCAATGCACTACTGGCAGAACAAGACTGGGGGTGTCTACAAAATAGAAATATAGGGGAACACTCCGGGTTACTCAGAACATAATAAACACAATGTAGTGTGAGTTTTTTGCATAGAAATGGGAATACAACCCCATAGTATCTCCAGTAGCACTAATACAGGCACTAACAGGCTGGCACAGAATAAAGTTTTATAAAGGGGTTGGCTGAAGAACCCACCAATAATATATGTAACCCTTTCTTGGCACATTCACTTAATATTGCGCTGTATGTCAGGAGATATGTGTTCTCAAAGTAATTTTGATACTGGGAACTGGGAACAGCGCAGTGCCTCCACCTAGTGGACACTGAGGAACACACCTCTAGGGGATTTCCACCAGGAAATTATCACACACAGCTTTTGCAGAAATATTAAACTTTATATAACTGTTGGATTTGTAAGTTAACACTTTATGTATAACTGATTTTCCTGTTCTGAGGAACCGATGTAGTTTATCCACAGCTGGCACAGACAGTCTCTATAGATGCCCAATCCCCACTTGGATCCGGATAAACCACAACCCTTAGGTTAGTTCAGTCCCTTCCCCAGGGACACACACAAGAGATACCACAGAGGACTTATTTCTTCCTGGCAGCCCAGCAGACTTTTATCCTTTCAAGTCTAACACACAATACTTTATCCAGCTGCTCACTCTGTATCTCTTTCAACTCTGGCAAACAACAGCAGGGGCTCCCTTTATAAGCTGCTGGGCCCGCCCCTAGATTTTTGGCTCCAAACCTTAAGCACACCTCTCCCAGACGTGCACTGGGGCATCCAGCCAATCGGGTCCTCCCCCAGGCTGTAGCTAGGCTGGATGATGTCACAGACTGAGAAACAGGGGGCAGGGTTCTCTGATCCCCTACATATATCTACATTAAGGGAAGACCAGAGAGTTCACATAAATGTTTACATTAAATCCTGATACATGGTCACACAGCCATCCTCAAAAATATATAACTGAAATGGCCTTTATATATTATATGATCGGGCCACAGAAATTCTGCATCAAAATGCTGCATTTTCAAACTCTTAAGTTCACTCATAATCAGTAACGTAACTTGTTTGCGCCTAACCCCCCCCCCCCACCCCGCGACTGTGGGGTCTGCTGTATATATAGCTACACCACTGCTCATAATACCATTCATGGATTCATATGGATGATCAGCAGATAGCCTGATTTTATGTTTTGGCTGATCAGCTGTTGTGCAAATTGCCTCAAGTTGTCAATGTCTATATCAATGTCTGACAGTCTATTTTTAGGTGAACTGCTCCATTATGGTACCTGGAAGGGCTGCTCCCCAACTGAGACCAAACTGATAAGAGCTACTTATTTACAGTAAATGATAAGGATGTTTGAACAATATTTCTAACTGTAAAGCATTAGAATGGTGATTCTGTCAGTTCACAGGCGCATATGATTTCCTGTATTATAGTTTTATTAAAGGAGGCACTGGCCTTATGCACCAATCTGTACCTGTTGAATGCCATACAAAAAACTCTAGCCCCTTGTAACTGTGAATATAACTTCCATATACCCAGGCATGTTTCAGTACACAGTTAGATTAAAGAGGTGGTTCACCCTAGAGTAAACGTCTAGTATGTTAAAGAATGGCCTGTGCAACTTTGCAATTGGTCTTCATTATTGCTCTGTGAGGGTAAAATGTAATGTTTTATTGTTACTTTTTATTACTTATTACTAGCCAAGCCTCTCCTATTAATTTTCCAGTCTCTCATTCAAACCACTACCTGGTCGTTAGGTAAAATAAGACCCTAGCAACCAGATTGATGTTGAAATATCACACTAAAGAGCAGCAAAAGAGAAAGCTAAATATTTGAAAAACCGCAAAAAAATAAAAAATTAACATCAATTGCAAATTGTATTAACATATCAATTTATATATCATACTATAAGCCGAAACATTTAAACATTTTGTGGCACATTTGTGCTGAGTGGCTGGTGTGAATTAGATTCCTCATAGACAAGCCAGTTCCTAATTATAGTGCAATTACTTGTTTGTCAATACAGTTGTTAGTTTCAGAGCCTGTGCTTATAATCAAACTATAAAATAAAGCTTGGAACTAAATGTACAAGTAGATTCAATTACTTATTTATTGTTACAGAAAGCCTCTCTTTGCTGTGTCGGAGTAGCCATGCCCACTCAAGTGGGTACAATGGCATTTTTTCCTGGAAAAAAAACAATAAAAAGCAAACGCATATTGTTAATCATTCCCAATAAATACACAAGGTGTCTAGAAAAACAAACAACATTTTATGAGCAGTGAACGGTTTAGGGATTTTGAGTTACAGTGCAGGCATTCACAAAACTTTATCCAAGGAATGGTCTTTATCACATTCACCTTGGCCCCTAGGTAGTGTAACAGTCCATGTTGTACTGTAATTTATTGCATGTTCCCTGTTTTTTAAGCGTGTAGCTTGCAAGTGTATATTAATAATAAAGTTACAAAGGGTAGTAATACATTGGAAGCATAATATACACATCTGGGGGCAATGTGTGGCATTTGTGTTAAACTCATTATATATTTATGTACTTTTTGAGCTCCCTCAGATGGTAAATGGCATGAGTAAAATTTTAAGGGATATGGTGTAGAATCCTCACGTGACTGGATTTACTGCTATGTCCAGGGTGACAGTAGCTCCAGGGTTCCCCTGCATCAGTAGGTGCACTTGTGCAAGATTTTTATCATTATTATATTGTTGTCATTATTAACACATATTTATAAAGCACCAACATATTCTGCACAGCTGTACAATAAATGGGTGTATACATTGATACTAATCTGATAAACAGATTACATACAAAAAATATAACTGATAAAAGAGGTAAAAAAATGCTGTCCATCAGAACTTACAATCTAATTCATGAGAAGAGGCAGGACTAATGCAATGGTGCTCAGAACATCTATACAAAAGTGCAAGGGGTGTGTTTGGATCCAAGTAACTTTGTGAGTATGCACAATTTGTGTTCATTCCAGCACTTGCAGTTGTGGCACATATCCCTAACAATATGAAGGCTGCCAGAAGTTGCTGCACCTACAAGGCAGTTAATAGTCCTATCAGTGTCTAGAACTTTACTTGTCCACTTGGTACAAAATAAAAGTCTAGAATTCTATGTAATTACTTTTAGGCACTCTAGGACACAGAAATACTGAATATCATCTACTGAATCTAGTTCAGCAGTTCTCAACCTCTTTGGGGGTTGAACAACTCTTTCACGGGGGTCGCCTAAGACCATCGGAAGTGTAACAGTCCATGTTGTACTGTAATTTATTGCATGTTCCCTGTTTATGGTTGGGGGTCACCACAACATGAGGAAATGTATTAAAGGGTCACGGCATTAGGAAGGTTGAGAACCACTGATCTAGTTGAATGTCTGAAACATCACTGTTCTGATATATCTATGAACTTAGCTAAGAGCCAGGGCCTGACTAAATCTCTCTAGATAGACAGATAGATAGATAGATAGATAGATAGATAGATAGATAATTGATAAAATATATATAACAATATGCAGTAGATATTAGTAATTGATTGTCACTCATATTTATTATCTAATGACCCACATACATCACCCCACTGCTAAATCACTTATCACAAATCATCTTTAACCCTTCCACTTCTTAAGTAATTGAAACCAACCAATCCCAGCTACTGAGTATGCCACCTGGTATTACCCCAAGTATATTACCCTATACTGGAACCACCTCGCCCTTGATTTTGAAGGGATTAACCATCCCCTTTCTCACTACCGAATCTTCTTTTGCTAGTGCAAATAAATGCTTCTAGTGCTCAACAAGATCCGTTGGTGAACAGGACTTACAAACATACCATATAAATCAATGTTTATCCAACTGACACTTGAGTTCTTAGTTCTATGTCAGATGACAGTGTCATGTATTATCATTTACTTTTGTTTGTCAAATGTAGATTTAACACAACAGGAAAGATCCTGAAACCAATGCAATGCATTATTGGCTACACTCTACTAGCATGGGGCTTGCAGTTGTGTCCTCCATACATTTCATCCACCTCTTGCCCCAATAGGAGAGTGGGTGGTGAGTTGGGGGCATGTGTCCAGCTGTCTCAGAGGGCCACACACCCAGATGTGCCCACGAATATAGTTATCCTTATAACATAGCACAGTGGTCTATGATTAAGTGCACATGCGTACGAAACACGCCAGGCACCTTGTTTTTAAGATGTGAATAAAGGTTGTAAGCTTTTAACATCTCATGGTTATCTGGTGTGCGTTAAGCTGGATACGACTGGAATTGGATTAGTTCCCTTGGACTATGGGTCCGGGGCTTGAAGCACCCGGACCACACATCGACTGCGGTGAGTTTTCCTTCTAAAACTGTTGCGGATCGTTTGTGAACACGTGTAGTAAGGATACATATTATTCCATATTTTATCTTTGCTTTAAAGGGCATGTAGGAGATAAAGTACAAGGTTTTTCAGATAATTTATAAGAACTGCTAAATTTAGCAATATTTACCCATTTTGGATTCACTTGTATGTGAATTTTCCAAAAATATACTGTAGTTATGGTCAGTTTACTGTTATTGGCATTTTCACCTTCACCAGGTATGGAGCTATAATGTACTACTGTGACCAAAAGTTGTATTTACACAAGTTAAAAGCTGCTACAAGTATTAAATGTATGTTTATGAATGCAAGAAGCCTGACTGGGAGAATGGGAGAACTGGAGGTACTGTCGGCTGGGGGAGAAATATGATGTAATTGGTATTGCCGAAACATAGCTGAATGACTTACAGTGAATACACACTGGGCTACTAGTAGCAGCTACTTGTCACTGCTACTAAACTCCAGAAAATACCCTGCCATAGACAATACTGAGTATTGCCTCTGCTAAAACACACGTAGAGACAATTATCAGTAAATGATCAGCATTTTCGTTTTTATTAGCTGTGACAAGTAGCTGCTACTAGTAGCTCCATGTGTCTTCACCCTTACACAACTAGGCAGTAAATATAGGAGGCTATACTTTGTTTGGGATCGACAGGGGAAATATTAAAGGAGGAGGGATGTGTCTGTTTGTTAAGCAGGATCTAAAAACCCATATAAAGAAAGAAATGATTGTGGTAAATGAAGGGGCTGAATCCTTATGGGTGGGTTATAAAGAGTCCAGCAAATGAATTGTAGGGGTATGCTGAGACCCCCTAATGGGAATGAGAAAGAAGAGGCTCAACTCCTGTTGCAAATTGAAAAGGCTACTAATAATAATGGGGAATATTAATTACCCCGACTGGAGCAACAGAACTACCAGGACAGTTGTTAGGAACAAATTTATAAACTTGTTGTATGACAATTTTATGTCACAGGTTGTGGAGCCAAACAGAAGTCATGTTGTACTGGATCTAGTGATCTCTAACAACCCAGAACATATAGCAAATGTGCAAATAATTGAACCCCCAGGTAACAGTAACCATAATGTTATCTCATAAAGGGAAACTATCATGAATGGGAATCTATTTAACTTGGCTCAGTACTGACAGGCAGCTTGCGTTCTGAGCAGAGAGGAGTGGGAGGGGCCCAACTATTGACCATTGACTGACATCTAAATTTAACCCCCACCTGCTATCTTTCCTATCTTTGAAGAAGGTCTAAAAATTCAACCCAATTCCCCCTTACATTGTTCGACACTCAGGGGCGATTCTGGACATATCGCCGCCTGAGGCGGCTCCTGGATGCCGCCCCCCCCCCCCCGCTCCCCAGCGCTTACCTTCTGAGCGCAGGAGCGGGTCCGGGGGCGGTGAGATCGCTAGTGCAGAGAGCGCAATTGCGCTCTCTGCACTAGAAGAGCCGAATTTCCGGTTTAAAAACCGGAAATTCGGCTCTTAAAGTTACCAGGAGCGGCTTTTTGCCGCCCCTGGTAACTGGGGCGCTTCTGCCGCCTGAGGCGAGTTTCTCAACTCGCCTAATGGCAGAAGCGCCCCTGCCAACACTTTCCATCTCACTTACCCAAGTCACTAACAATCACTTGCTTTTTCCTTGGTGGGCAACAACAGTTGAGTTATTTGGCATGGAGGCCCAGCAATGTGAAACATACATGCCAAGGGAGCTGCTACTAACTTTAGGGCATCCACTTGCACATTCCCATAAAACTACAATTTACCTTTTGTATAACTTATAAAGAAATGTTGTAGAAAAAGTAACTTGTGCTACTGTTTGTGCAATAACATTGTAGTCACTCTCTATGTGTATGCAAGCTAATCTATATACTTAATCTTAATAATACAAGGACTGGCTATAGCAGAGTAAATGCTACAGACTGACCAGGGGGCCTGAATAAAATCAGCTGTCCAATCAAGAAGCCTGAAAGCCTGGATAGTCAGTCTATATGAGAGCTCTGACTGAGAGACATAGGGAGGTGCCTGTGAATCCAACATACAGGTATGTACCTGTACACACAGTTGCCTGTACAGAGGCCTGTAATATTGCAACAATTGGTGTGTCCAGCCCATTCATTTACTTCCCCTTTGTACATGTTTGCTGTTGAGGGGTGTGGCCTCATGACATACCACAGCAAATCAGCTTTCACTCTGCTCTGTCACTCACACATTTCTGTGCAGATCAGAGAGCCAGAGACTGGAAGGTGGAGGGATGGGAGGCGGCTTCAAAAATTAGACTTTATATTTTCAATATTATAAAAACATTTTTTGTGACTGTTCCCCTTTAATGTTTGGTGCAAAAAGGAAATATAAATTGGGGCAACAAAGACTTAGCTTCTTAAGAGAATTGATTGGCCTGGTAAAAACAATGAGGCTGCCCCCATTCACCCCCCCACCAAGCGAGCACATACATTGAAACTCATACGGAGCAGTGGGAGAGGTCCCCATTGCTCCGTATGGGAGCAAAAATATATATAGGGGATCATATAATAATCTCTCTGATGCTTTATTTGCCAGCAGCTCCTTTAAGCAGACATGAGGGCATCCATTCACATTAGAACAAGGGAGTTTTCATCTTAATATTCAAAGAGGTGATGTTATGGAATTCTCTGCCCAAAGTGGTTGTACTGTGATACATAAGATACGTTCAATAACATGTGTTTTAGGTTTTAGGTTCAGTGTTGACTTACAGCAAAGGGTAAAATACAGGGTTACTTATATTAGCTCTTAGCAAAAGGTTGGCCCAGGGACTGGCCCAGTTGCCCTCTAGGGGTCAAATTGGAGAGACAACTAGCAGGAAGCCAAGTTTTATTTTGATCAAAATGTTGAACTTAAGGGACTTGTGTCATTTTCTGTAGGAAGCCCATCTCCCATAGACACAATTTAAAGCAATTAATTAAAAATTTTAAACATATTTCCTTTTTCTCTGTAATAATAAACCAGTACTTTGAACTTGATCCCAACTAAGAATTCATCTTTCTTGGAGGCAAAACAATCCTATTGGGTTTATTTAATGTTTAGATGATTTTAGCAGACTTAAGGTATGGAGATCCAAATTATGGAAAGACCCCTTATCTGGAAAACCTCAGGTCCAATCCATGTAAACTGTAAACATGTTCATTGCCTTAATAAGTCCAGTAGATGGCAGTATTGTAAAAGATGAGAAACCAGAAACATGGACTAATTGTAGGTTTACCCAGAGATGAACTCTTGGGGGGGGGGGGGAGGGGAGGGATTATATGACAAAGTCACAAAGTGTCCCTGCTGAAAACAGAACGTTCTGTGTCAGGTCACATATAAGCAGAGCCGAAGGAAAGGCACAGGGCAGTCACAGTGCCCCCAGTCTAGTCGCTCTCATTCCTTCTTATGCGCAGTTCATGCCATTCATGGTCTGTGAGCACAAAGCATTCTGATTCATTGTAGAACTACTCGAACTGATTGCTGTGGGAGATGCCCCTTTAGCATGTGAGATAGCCTAAGGCTATTACAGGCATGGGACCCGTTTTCCGACTTCTCGGGATATGAGGATTTTCAGAAAAAGTGTCTTTCCATAATTTGGATCTCCGTACCTTGTCTACTAAAAAAGTAATTAAAGCATTAAATAAACCTAATAGCATTGTTTTTCCTCCAAAAAGGATGAATTACATCATATTTGGGATCAAATACAAGGTACTGTTGTATTAATACAGAGAAAAGGGAAATCATTTTTATTCTTAATAATTTGATTAAAATGGAGTCTATGGGAGATGGCATTCCTGTAACAATGGGAAGTAAAGGTACTGGTTCTTACACTCTCTTCCCACCCGCCTCCAACTGGCCTACCTGTTTGATAGCCACCAACCCAAGCAAGTCCACCCACCCCTCCTCCATCTCCATGCTGAGTTCTCAGAGCTGCAGTACCCGGCTGGAATTAGAGCCCCCCCCAGTCATTTCTGCCCTAGGCACATGCCTCTGCTGCTTTGTTATATCACTTAAGAGCCTTAAAGGATAAGTATACCTCAAAAAATATGAATGTAAAATTGTTTAGGGTAAGCAAGAGAAATTGTGGGCGAGCACTATATACTTCCCCAGCAATTATTATTTATACTACAGCGCTGTTCTGCTATCACTGGAACAACTTTTAGTCTTTTGAACAATACTCTGATGTACTTAATGTGTTGCGCTTGCTGGCACCATATCAGTAAATAAACAATAATAATGATGATGATATGCTGTATTTACTGCAGAAATATTTGGGCATAGTACTCTCACAATGGAAAAATTGCAGCATTTCTTAAATAAATACTTGTTGTTGCCATTAAGGTAGGAGGTGGAATTCAGTAATCTTAGTAAATGCCATATGGAAAGATGGAGGGCTGGTAGGAGACACATGGAGAAGAAGAGACAGAGATGTAGAAAACACGCCATTAAGTGAAACAGTCCGCTTGCTTTCACCCTGAATAACTATGGGCCACTGCGGCATATATCTTAGAGTGATACTAGAACTTATTCCTCCAGAGGGAAAGTCTGTCGCTCTCCATTCACAGGATATTTAGGGTCATGTTTATCATGAGGAGAAAGTGACAATTCGCCCGTAAAAATCCAACAGGTGAATGGAGAGGGACAGAATTTCCCTTTATTAATTAATTAAGGACTGTGGCCCCCTTTGTTTCAGTTACTGATAAATACGCCCCATGTAGTTTGTTATCAAAAATAGAGATTTCACTAAATAAACAATAGTGAAATCTGCTTACGCACAGGCACACACACATATGTGGATGCATGCGCACACGCACAGACACACACACATATATGGATGCATGCAAACACGCACAGACACACGCACAGACACACGCATGTTATCATTTTTTTTAATTGAATTCACAAAATGACTGCACAGCCACATAAAAGAGCCCTACTGTGCAGCACTGGGAAACAGATGGGACAGTGGAACTGAACTGGCAAATCAAATCATGGATTTTACTTACAAAATAGGGAACTGACTGACTCAATGTCACACAATGAGGCTGATCTGAGAGGTGCAAACCATCATTGTCATGGTAACCTTGTAAAATAGGCTTTCAGCTTTAATTTCCTCAAAATTGTTCTAAACCTGATTTTTCCAGTGTACTTTTCCCAGGATTGTACCCTCCCCCTTCAGTGTCACTAATGGACCGTCCTGCCATTAGCAGTCATTATGATCAATCATTCAGACGTACTATAGTGGCGCTGCTCATTAGAGCCAAGTGATGGAGCACCTTCTGCTACTCCCCCTGGAATCACTGGGTAACTGCCCTGACTGTGTGAGATACAGCCCACAATATGGGGCGCTTGGGACTGCCTGATATTGGCCCAAGAAATCAGCCAGATATCTGACAGTTTTAAAAATCCACAGTCTTTAAAGTCCCTGTACTCCTTCTGTATGAATGGATTGTTTAACCTAACCCACCCCCTGGGCCAACAATTAGATCAAGTAATACTACTGGGTCCAGCTCTAATTATAATGCTTATAATGCAGTTGTGACCGACGCATAAAAATGAACACAATTGTGCTTTGCCATTTGGCATCATTTGCAGTGCTTGGCGTGAAAGTGACACCCAATTCTTTATAAGCAAGGGTGCTATGGGGGGACTGTATCTCCAGGGTTCCCTGCCTCAATGGGTGCAACAGCACCCACTTCAACACAGGAGGCACGCAGCAACTGCAAGTTCAACTATACGGGGGCACTGGGAATGCATTTTGATGCACATACCTTTAATAATGGGGTATTATATGCAAGTGCATGAATGCAACTACACTTGTTGTAAATTACCCTAAACCCTGTCAGTAGCTGCTATTGAGGGGTTGGCAAAAATGACTAAAAATGTGCAGTAATTGAGGTTACAATATAATAAGTGATGCCCAAAGCATCCAACCTCAGGCTGCCCACTTGTATGTATGTATAACTTTATTTATAAAGCACCACAAGGGTACACAGCGCTGTAAAATCTTCCTGCAGTTGATGGCTACCCTATGCACTGATCAGTGAGAGAGTAGGTAGTCCCCTCAGGTTGGTGGTCAGATTTAGGCCAAAGTATACGGCAGCAGGCTGGGGGAATTTCTTTTGCAATGTTTTTACTTCATATGCCTATACAATGGCCATTTCCCAAATAAGAACAAAGAGACATGGTGGGAAGGAGAAATGAGAGCATGTGATGAAGAAAATAACCAATGAGGGAAGAGAGAAGGCAAAATAGTTTGGGCAGTTGGCCTGCAGTGGTGGGGCCTTGGCAGCTGTCTGATACAGTTTTTGCAGCAGTGCTGTCCAACTGGAGCCCCACTGTCAAAATGCGATTCTTCATGACATTCTTATGGGCATCAGGCTTCCCTGAGGTACTACAGCACCCCCCAATATACATTCCATCTCTGTGTATTGGCTCTGAACATAGCACCTGGTTTCCCTTAAAGAGCAAGGAAAGGCTACTACTGTAGCCCTTAACATAGTGTAGAGCCCCCTTGCCCATAGCAAATCGGCAAATTTATTTTTTAAAATAATGGACACTTCTCCCAAAAATTGGGATCAAACAGCACCCCGATTGCAACCCCCCCGCTCGCTCCCCACTGCTTGCTCGAGTGCTTGCCTGTGCTTCTCATTGTGTCTGCATGTCACATAAGCCAGGGGAGGGGAGAGTGTGCCTGCTTGTCACACTGAAAATGAGCATTGTGCATGCGCCACCTACATGTCCCGGTCACATAGTCAATGCAGGAGTGAGGCATTATGGGAATCCTCTTTACCTAGCTCAGCGTTTTTTCTTCTTGTTTGGCTTCTGATCATCTGAACAGGTGAAATATGGGGAGACTTAAGGGCACTATTGAGACAACTGAAGGTATGCCTGCAGCTTGGGATTAACTCTTTATTAGCCTTTCCTTCTCCTTTAACACTCCTGCACTATAAGCCTTCATAGTCTGTAATCTGGCTGTGGCCACAACTGTGCAGAGTATAAGGTTTGTCTGTATGGAGCACTACTGTGTTTAGCTAAGGGAATCACTGGTGCCGCTTAGCCCTCTGTTTTCTAAACACAGTCGGATGGCTATAACACAGGAACAAATTAACACCATGGCACTTTGGAAGTAAACCCACAAATGCAGCTTTGGGGAGATATTACCTAAAGGGAATGGGAATTCCTGGTTACACCCACCACCAAGGCACTAATGTGACTCAAACACATGCAATAAAACACCGAGGAATGTTCCTCTCTTGTGCAAGCTCCAGTCCTCTATTGCAAGAAATACATTTTATGGTGCTGATAGACTGACGCGGGCATTTGGGTGTGTTGTAATTATACAGATGAAAAAGGAAGTCATTATATTTATAGATGAGTGTATGTGCGCGTCAGGCACAGGTCACCCAGTATGTGTGGTGCCAGCCCTTACACTGTGCCATGCATAGAGATTGTCTCCAGTATGGGACCAGTGGGTGATGCCTGATAATGATCAGAATGCAGCTCCCACCACAACTCCACCTGCTCCTCCCTTTGGCCAACTGGCTTCAGCGACCTGAAGAGTAACTGTTTGAGAGAAGGGGGCACCCTATCCCCAAGCAAGCGGGGAAGAGTCATGGGATGCTTCAGTAGTTCTAAGCAGACCAACATCACATGTTCTTTCTATGATATTCACTGTATTAGCATTGGTAAAGAAAAAACTAAAATCATGTAAAACAGGAAAAAATAAATGTCAGTTGCAAAAGTGCTTAGAAGTGCAATTCCTTTAATGCATAAACTCTGGCCAAAGGGTTTGTATGTTGATGGCTGCATTTAGTGGAAGGGTCACTTCCAAAGACTAACCCTCCCAACAAAACCGGCAAACAGGGCAGACTTGTTCTCCCCTTTGAGGATTAGTAAGCCCACCAGCTACACTGGTTTTCTATCATATGCAGCGGAATCTGCACTTGCACAGCATGACCGCTCCATGACGGCTAAACCAACGGACCTACATTATATGCCCAAATGTGTGTCTATGGAAATAAACAGGTTCTGCTGCTTTCCAGAGTGCACAGCGCAGTGCTCTGCAACATAGTAGGCAAACACAGAACGTTACATTCAGTATGAAATATTCTCCTACATTAATATCCGTCATCTTAAAAAATGTGGGTTTAGTATTTCACATTTTTCCTGCCTGCCCCATGTATTGACTGGTGCCTGTCCTATCAATGTATGTACAGAGTACAAGAATGGGATGTATTATCCAGCACATTTGAGACTTGGCATTTTTCTGGATAAGGGGTCTTTCTGTAAATTAGATCTCTATAACTTAACACCTGCTAAAATCACAACAGTATTGTTTTGCCACCAATAGGCATTCAAGCATCTTAGTTACCATCAAGTACAAGGTACTGTTTTATTATTACAGAGAAAATCATTTTGAAATTAGAATTTGCTTAAGATGGACTCTATGGGAGATGGACTTCCCGTAGTTGTGACCTTTCTGGATAAAGCTGGCCATACACGCACCAATAATATGGGGTTTCGTACGATGTTCGGTGTGTGTAAGGCAACTTGGCGAGGCGACCGATATCGCAGAAGGCTGCAGATATCGGGCGGGTTAAAGGAGAAGGAAAGGTTAAGTCACTTGGGGGTGCCAAAATGTTAGGCACCCCCAAGTGACTTAGAACGCCTACCTTGTACCCCGGGCTGGTGCCCCTGTACGGAGAGAACAGCACCAGCCCGGGGCACCTGTAGACACCGCTTCCTCCTTCCTTTGCGCGCTGCTGCCGAAATCCGTGGGCCGGCGCATGCGCAGTAGATTGAAAAGCCGACTTTAATGTTTAAGTTCGGCTTTTCACTCTACTGCGCATGCGCGCGCAAGCGAGGAGGAAGCAGGTAGCGCCGGCAGCTACCCCGGGCTGGTGCTGTTTTCTCCGTACAGGGGCACCAGCCCGGGGTACAAGGTAGGTCATGTAAGTCACTTGGGGGTGCCTAACATTTTGGCACCCCCAAGTGACTTAGCCTTTCCTTCTCCTTTAAAAGATTTTGATCGGGTTCCATTGAAGGCGCCCGAGCAAAATCTATGTTCAGGTCCGAATCGGCAGAAGGAGGTAGAAATCCTATTGTTTCTACCTCCATATCCGGCGATTCAGCCGTGAACGTCAGTGGAGGGTTGGAATGATCTTTTGTGCAACCGATGGTCGCACGAAAGATCGAAAATCGCCACCTGTGTGGCCAGCTTAAGGGATAAGGAGCACATCATTGTGGCTTGGTAAATGGCTGTACATTTTTAGTGCAGAAGAGAGAACATTCCTAGATTTGAGATTAAACCACGCACTATAGCTATTTTATGGGTGCACTTGAATGTAGTAAAGAACTGGGTTAAGTAACGAGAAAAGACGTACACTTGATCAAGGCACACCATATAGAAAGTTAAAATAAACCTTTATTTATATGAATTCTAAAAAAATTGATTTAAAAATATGTACAGGGAACGGGAAAGGTTAAAAGAGAAAACAGCCCTATGTTTGTTGAAATTGGAACAGTTTCACTTTCTATGTTGCAACATTGTAACAGTATCGCAAAAGGAAGAATCTTGCTCTGCTGGGATTGCTACTAAGAGACAGTACGTGTTGGGAGTCTGCTAATCTAGCATGGATAAGTCACACTGTATCAATTGTGAGCTACTAGCATGTATTAGTAAGGTGAATATAGGTTTCACCACGGTAATACCTTAGAAATCCCAAATCCACACTATGTTATTCGCACCCAAGTGAGAATGTAAGGGAGTTATAGTTAGTGTTCCATGCCCGAGTCAGGGTCAGACTATATTGTCACGGCCCTACAGGGCAAATTAGTTGTTTTAATAGAATTCTATTATAGAAATGCGCCAGAAGGAGCTGAATTGACGGTTACATTGTTCACTGTATAATATACCAGATTACCGTTAACCTTTATTACGTCACTGTACTTCAATGCTTGAAATTAAATAATCTGTCAAAACCCTTTTATTCTCTGCTCCAGATGGTGCAGTTTAGCTCTTTATAATATCTAGAGGTTATTCGAGAGTAGCTGGGTACAGAAAGAGATCTTTATCTTAACCAATATCTTTACCAGAATTGTATATATAGGCTTACTGTGTAGTCTACCCGACCGTTTGGCGCGGGGAACTTCTTGTCCGCACTTGAGCTTGACAAGTGCGTCCCGACAAGTGAGTCATCCGGCACCGAATATATTACCAGCCCGACTGACCGTACTATCGGCTAGCTATAGGTTAGACGCGGGACCGACTTCCACTAGGGGGGTAGTTGGGTAAGTATTTCATCGGCCCAGTTTATATCTGATCCACAGGTCGGCTTAACGCTAGAAATTAGTTGCCGATACTAAAACCAACGAATACGACCATAGTACTATCTGTGTCACTAATGCGCCTACTCGGCCGAAGGTACTTTCACCGGTAAGGGTCCCCCAAGTGACCATGGAATCCCGTCTAAGTATTCAGTGCCACATGTATCGGTCGGTAAGTTGCCTATTGTATGTAATCTCCTCACCCGCCTCAGTATTTAGGTGCAGGCGCAATCGGATACGATTGTATTACAAAGATGTCAAGCAGAATTTCTCCCCTTAGTGATGTTCTGGCCGAATTATAACTCCCCTTAATTTCACAAAACACGAAGGGAAACCACAATTCATGTCCCTTGGCAACCAAAAGCTGGTGCCATCAACATTAGCTGTCCCTATTTGGTTTAGAATTAGCCATTATCATTAAAGTTAGCAAAGCATAGCAAACAACAAACAACGGGCTGCAACGCCGACGCGCGTTTCGCATATGATGCTTTATCAAGGCGAACATCAGAGCCTCCGTGGGAGTTGTTTAAATATGCTCCCCGGCCTATCACATACGTTCAACATTCTCGCGTGAACTACAATTGCTCTGAGAGGTTGCTATTACTACAAGAACGGAGAAGAGCTTAACAGCAGTATAGCCCCTTACATTTTAAATGTCCTAATGATGTTGATTTGATTTATTGTAATAAAATTGTTTCAGGTTTAGGTAGTTTTGAGGATGCAATAATTGGTTCCTCAGTCTTATGATACTCATGTTTGTTAGTTAGATACTTTTATTAGTGATTATCATGGTCTTATCCTAAGGAGAATAAAGTACCCTTTACTGATGGAAAAATTAATGATTACTTATCACCTGGGAGAAAATAATCTTACTTACTTGTCCGTGTTATATAGGGAATTCTAAAAAAATTTTTTTTTTTTTTTTTATATATATAAAATACAAATTCCAAATTTTACATAATTGTGGTGTGTTGCCTATAATCGTGTGCTGCTGAAGAAGGCAGTATACTTAACTAATTGTGAAGGTTACTAGATGTGATGATATTGTATAAAATTTCAGATCCATTGAGAAATTCTGCTTGACATCTTTGTAATACAATCGTATCCGATTGCGCCTGCACCTAAATACTGAGGCGGGTGAGGAGATTACATACAATAGGCAACTTACCGACCGATACATGTGGCACTGAATACTTAGACGGGATTCCATGGTCACTTGGGGGACCCTTACCGGTGAAAGTACCTTCGGCCGAGTAGGCGCATTAGTGACACAGATAGTACTATGGTCGTATTCGTTGGTTTTAGTATCGGCAACTAATTTCTAGCGTTAAGCCGACCTGTGGATCAGATATAAACTGGGCCGATGAAATACTTACCCAACTACCCCCCTAGTGGAAGTCGGTCCCGCGTCTAACCTATAGCTAGCCGATAGTACGGTCAGTCGGGCTGGTAATATATTCGGTGCCGGATGACTCACTTGTCGGGACGCACTTGTCAAGCTCAAGTGCGGACAAGAAGTTCCCCGCGCCAAACGGTCGGGTAGACTACACAGTAAGCCTATATAGCTACTCTCGAATAACCTCTAGATATTATAAAGAGCTAAACTGCACCATCTGGAGCAGAGAATAAAGGGGTTTTGACAGATTATTTAATTTCAAGCATTGAAGTACAGTGACGTAATAAAGGTTAACGGTAATCTGGTATATTATACAGTGAACAATGTAACCGTCAATTCAGCTCCTTCTGGCGCATTTCTATAATAGAATTCTATTAAAACAACTAATTTGCCCTGTAGGGCCGTGACAATATAGTCTGACCCTGACTCGGGCATGGAACACTAACTATAACTCCCTTACATTCTCACTTGGGTGCGAATAACATAGTGTGGATTTGGGATTTCTAAGGTATTACCGTGGTGAAACCTATATTCACCTTACTAATACATGCTAGTAGCTCACAATTGATACAGTGTGACTTATCCATGCTAGATTAGCAGACTCCCAACACGTACTGTCTCTTAGTAGCAATCCCAGCAGAGCAAGATTCTTCCTTTTGCGATACTGTTACAATGTTGCAACATAGAAAGTGAAACTGTTCCAATTTCAACAAACATAGGGCTGTTTTCTCTTTTAACCTTTCCCGTTCCCTGTACATATTTTTAAATCAATTTTTTTAGAATTCATATAAATAAAGGTTTATTTTAACTTTCTATATGGTGTGCCTTGATCAAGTGTACGTCTTTTCTCGTTACTTAACCCAGAAGAGAGAACATGACACCTACAGACTGCATGGGATTGCATAGGCCCACGGTTCTGCCTGGTCAGTTGTAGATCACTGGCACAAAGCTGTGCAAACTGTATCTATACTTCTTAAGCTGTCCATACACGCACCAACGATTTAGTACGATATTTGGTGCGTGTATGGCGGCTCGGCGAGGCGACAGATATCGCAAAAGGCTGCAGATATCGGTCGACTCGATTGGCCAGGTTAAAATATTTTGCACCTGAGGAAAATCTTCGTTCAGGGCTGAATCGGCAGAATTCCTATTGTTTCTACCTCCATATCGGACGATTCAGCCCTGAATGTCTGGAGTGTGGGAACGATCGCAAATCGCTATTTGTATGGCCGCCTTTACACTGAAACTAATGCCTGCATAAAGTCAGGTCAGTGAAAGCATGTAAATGCCCATTAGACAATCTATTTAGCCACTCACCAATGCTATGCAGCACATATACACAAACCATGATGTGTCCCTTTATGTGCTGCAAAATACAAATACTTTGGGCAACTGCCCTGTCTTGGACTCTGCTAATTGGATGTATATTTAAACAGATACTGGCACTAGAAAAAAACCCCAAAATGTCTCCTTTGCAACCCATACTAGTGTGCTGGCGCACTCTGCACATACTGATGGGGACTGCCCCAGTGCAAATACCTTTATAGCCACACACTTAGGAATGGTGTCTGTTTTCGTTTTTTTTTTTCATACCATTGCGTACCCCACTGCCCAGATGTAGACTATAGGCAAGGGAATTGGCAGTCATGTAGCCAAGCCCTTAAGGCATTCCCACTAAGATACTACCTTCTATGTAACGAATTGCAACGCTCATCCCACCGACAGATCTACTGTGCATCACAATACTCTGCAATGCCATTCTGCTCTCACAACTACTGTATGCTTACCTATGCCTATGTCATACACACTGTTCTGGGAGTCTTTAATCAAGTTTAAATACCATGAAAATGCGATCGTTGGGACGAGTAACTGCATTTTGTCTGAACTCTCCTGCCTTTTTAAAGAAGGGCCAGGATAAAGATTTTCTACACAGGCAGCAATTCCCTTTCAGTGGAAACCACAGGGAGACAAAAGCCACGAGTGACTGCCTGAAATGAAAGGGGGAGACAATGTGTGAGGTTTGTGTAAGTCAGCACCAAACAATACCCTAGCGCAGCATCGCGGCCATCAGCACCCACAAGCATCTACACAAAAAAGTGCAAACCGTCGTTATAATGCATTTATAACTACATAAAAAAGTTTCACGAACATGAAATCCCTATCATAATAATCTGATTCACCAGGGAGACAAATGCTGCAAATCAGCAGGACACAAGTGAAGGTTCTGATTCAGTCTTTGCCTCTATCTATATATATCTATCTTATATATTCCTGTAACAGAGCATATGCATCTGGCTTGTAATATCCCTTTTAAAGAGTGATGTCCATCCAGTCTTTTGAGAGTATAACTGCAACTTAAAGCAGTTTCTGTCTAAAAAGACAATTAAACCCCCAGAAGGAATACATGGACTA
This sequence comes from Xenopus tropicalis, assembly GCF_000004195.4. Taxonomy (NCBI): domain Eukaryota; kingdom Metazoa; phylum Chordata; class Amphibia; order Anura; family Pipidae; genus Xenopus; species Xenopus tropicalis. The sequence continues at coordinate 177,059,148 of NC_030677.2, read as the reverse complement.
TTAAAGAATCTTCCCAAACTGGTATATTATATATATATATATATATTATTGATATTGCCATCTTACATCTCTTCCATTGAGACACCATTTTGTGCTGGGCTGGGTGCTCCCTCAGAGATCACCTGACAGGAAATAATGCAGCTCTAACTGTAGCAGGAAGTAGTGTGGGAGCAAAAGGCAGAACAATTGGCTGATGTGACCCTTGGTTTGTATGTGCACAATGTGACTCTTATAATCCCAGAAGGCAGGCATTTAATCTTAAAAAGGCAATTTTCTATTTACGGTTACCCAATAGCATGTACTACTAAAAAGTATATTTTTATGAAATAAGTTTATTTAGATGAAACACAGCTTTACATAAGCTGGCTTATGCAATATATTTTTATATAAACCTATATTATTCGGGGGTATAGGTTTCCTTTAAAGGAGAAGGAAAGTCTAAGTCACTTGGGGGTGCCAAAAGGTTAGCCACGTGACTAAAATCACTTACCTTTTACCCCGGGCTGGTGCCCCTGTATGGAGAAAACAGCACCAGCCCTGGGTAGCAGCGATCGCTTCCTTCTTCCTTGTTCGCTGCACGCGCATGCGCAGTAGAGTGAAAAGCCGAACTTTGAACAGAGAAGTCGGCGTTTCACTCTACTGCGCATGTCCCGGACAATAAGCAGCAGCGCGAATAGGGAAGGAGGAAGCACTTGCTGCTACCCTGGGCTGGTGCTGTTTTCTCCTAACAGGGGCACCAGCCCGGGGTACAAGGTAAGCGATTTAAGTCACATGGGGGTGCCTAACATTTTGGCACCCCCAAGTGACTTAGACTTTCCTTGTCCTTTAAAGGAACAGTAATACCAAAAAATTAAAGTGTTTTAAAGTAATTGAAATATAATGTACTGTGGCCCTGCACTGTTAAAACTGGGGTGTTTGCCTCAGGAACACTACTATAGTTTATATAAATACAATGCTGAGTAGCCATGGGGGCAGCCATTCAAGCTGGAAAAAAGGAAAGGCACAGGTTACATAGCAGATAACCGATAAACCCTGTAGAATACAATGGTGTCTTATCTGTTAGCAGCTATATAACCTGTGCCTTTTCTTCTTTTGAATGGCTGCCCCCATGGCTACACACCAGGGTTTATATAAACTCTAATGTTTCTGAAGCAAACACAAAACTTTTACCAGTGCAGGGCAGCAGTACATTATAGTTTAATTTCTTTGAAATATATACATTTTTTGGTGTTACTGTTCCTTTAAGGTGGCCATACAAATACCACCATTACCTCTGTGTGGGTTGACATTCTGTTGACCCGAACCTAACTCGCTCACACCCAACAAGGCACATTTATTTATAGACGTGCCCAACCCAACAATCTGACATCACGAAGGGGGGTGGGACAGATGTGTGCCTATAAATAGACTGCCAGAGGCAGAAGCAAGACAGCATACAAGAACTGAATGAAGGCCGGCCCACACATTGACTAACTGCCTCCTCTCCTTTCCACACTCATACCATTGCTAGTCAAGCTCTCCAGCAGCAACAGATTCCCACAATGCAATGTGTCATTTTTTTTCCCACACTGGAACAGATAGAACACCTTCCACCCACTGCCAGTCCATGAGTGTAGCAGCATCCATGAACGGTATTCTACCTACTTAGCAACAAGTGAACTCCATTGATGCCAATCACTTATACAGGGTGGCAGCAGTGCTTTTCTCTGCTTAAAGGCATTCTGTCACATTTCAGTTAATAGCATTCATCAGTTACCAGTGCTTCTCCAGCAGAACCCTGCACTTAAATCCTTTAAAAAAAAAAAGTTTTTTTTCTTTTTCTTTTAAATAATGTGAAGCTAAGTATGTTCCTATTTTCCCAGGTGCCCTTAGTCATGTGGCTCTGATAAACGTCAGTCTCTCTTTAATGCTGCGCTGCAAGTTGACGTGATATAACTCCCCCTTCCCTCTCATTAGCAGAACAGTGGCTCCCTGACCGATAGATTGGGGTTGTGACACAGGGAGAATAGTCGCCAGGTGACTAATCTCCCGTGTCACAGCCCTTACTGAAAATGCAGAAATGCCCTCACCTAGTGGTAGATGAGAATAGCACTCAGTTGCATAGGACTTCAGCCACTTATCTGCCCCTGTTTGGGCACCCCCAACAGAGATCTGGCCTAAAATTGGGCAGATGTCAATTGGGAAAGTTTGATTTTCCACTGGACCAGAGACCACATTGGCTCATTGATGTGGTCCATGGTCCAACAGGCCATTTAACCCCGTTTTAATTTGATTTGAAAACAATGTAGGAAGATCCGCTCGTTTGGCGACATCTGAACATAAGAGAGTCAGATTTAAACAGATCAGCTTGGATGCGCATTGAAGAATTTTTTGCATATTAATGCAGACACAGCCAGACACTGGCTGTGGAGAGATGGGGAAAAGTCTGGGATCTTAAGGTGGCCATACACGTTACAATTATGATCTTTCCTGAGACCATTGGGCACAGAAAAGATTGTTTGTACCCTCCTCTAACACTCAGAGCTGAATGGTCAGATATGGAAGAAGAAACAATATGAATTGTACCCCTATCTGACGATACAGCCCTAAACACAGCCTTTGCTCAGGTGCCTTCAACGGCGGCGTGTCAAAATCTTTTATCCCACCCGATCGACCAATATCTAAGGCTTGCACCGAATATTGTACAAAACCTCATTACGTACGATAATACCAGTGCATGTATGGCCACCTTTAGGCCAAGTATGAAAAACAATAGCTTAAAGGTTCCTTTGGGAAGTGCTGGCTCTTTCTGAAAGCTCAGGATAACAAATATTGGCATGAAGGCAGCCATCTCAGATCACTATTACAGATAAACACATTTGTTGGTTCAAAAACATTTTTAAACTGTAGAATAAATTTGCAATGTACACAGTGTAATTTAGCAATAAAATCTACACCATAAAAGTCTGTGTGTAAAGGCTAAGCAATTACACATTTTTGACTGTTGCTAGAAAAGCAAACACTAAATATTAAATAAGATATGTTTGTAAGATGATGAACAAAACCCTACTTTTCTTGTTCCATATATTATGCGGTACAAACCTGAATGATAAAAACTAATGTGAAACAATGATGTAACGTTCCACCCCAGTGATTAAGAATTTTGCCACCCAAGGAAATTCAGTGTGACAAATGCCAAGCATGCTGGTAAAGCAGATATTCAGGCTTTTCCCAATGAGGCAACAATGGCTCTTCCTAGATAAGAAGTCACATACACTTACTTTATGGGGCAGGGAATTACACCAAGAATTCAGGAACCCAACACCCATTCACTGTAGAAATAGACAGTACCCGTATCTCCAAATTGAAAACTGCAGTTGAGTAATACAAGGACAAACAGCTTGCCTTTTAAGATAGAAGTTTTAATTTGTTCTGACATATTATAACAACGTTACATAAACCTAGAAACAGAAAAAGCTCGGAGGAGCCAATTCAATCTCAGCTTGTTTCCCTCAGACAGTGAACAGTTAACATTTCAATAGCAGAGGAAAACATGGTTAGTGTGGAAGAAATGAACTGAACTCTGGATTTCAGTATTGGTTACGGTCAGAAATGGAACGTGTCAAACATTTATTTAGCACATATGAAATACATAGGTGTGTGCCACATGCACATATGAACTCAAGTAGGAGAACATACCTTTAGAACAAAACATTGCATAAAACATATGTATTTGGTTACAGGTCTATTTAAGACTTGCCATTTAGCAGAATGAATGCCATGTTAAAGAAAAGCCGACCATGTCAGAGACTTCTCCATATCGATACCTGATTGTTAGCAAAGTTTTTTTTTTTTTATTCTTGCAATTTATCGTTCCTTGCTTTAGTATTAGCTAAGGAAGCAAAGAATTGTAGTTCTGATGCTGGAGAGCCACAGGTTGAGATACACAATGCATTGCTCTGTAACTGGCAATTGCAATACTGAAAAGGAACTATTACATTTGTTGGTAAAACAAATACTTAACTGCCCACATTGAAAGGGGCAACTAGATTCCCCAGTGGCTGGTACACGGAACACAGCTCTTTAAAGCCACGACTTCCCCAGAAAAACAAAAATCATCTCCAGTGCTAATACATTGTATACTGTAAACCAGAAGCTGTGCTTGCTACATACTGTTAGTGCCAATGCCTCACTCTGGGTACAGCACAATATAAACACCAGTTGCCAAGTCTGATCGCTACACCATTACTGAACTGTAATAAACAGTCTCTTTGATTAACAGACTTGTATTTAAGCAGGGGCAACCAGCACCCCGGTTTACTATTTAACTATAACTTCCAGAAACTCGGGGGTTTCACAAAATCTAGAGCACTGTTGGTTGGTTGCCTGTTCTGTGATATGGAACATGTGGCTAAAAACACAAAAGATACAGATTTAAAGGAGAACAGTCAAAAGATTAGAGATGAAACTACCTAATGGGAAGTTTCTATACACTTGCCACACACTTGACATGTCATGTATTCAATAGTACCCCCTAAATAAAGCTAGAGACACAAAAGGGACAGCAGCGCACAAAGAAGCAGAAACATCTGCACTTCATGTTGTCATTCCTATATATTGCCAAGCTTCCAGTGATCTCATATAAAGTGCAGGCTGTCCAAACTGGCGGGAGAGAAGGAATGCCGACAACTGGTTACAGAAAACCTGTGCATGTGCTAATAAAGCAGGGTGCCTACATCACTTAAAAATTCAGGGACATTTCTAATAAATGCATGTTGCAGGGCAATTGCAGTTACATTTCAATGCAATCAGTGCAGACCCACTAGCTGGATTTTCTAGATCTGTCCCTGAATTTTCAAGTGATCTGGTCACGCTATAACAAAGGTCAATTTAGAGTGGTACTAGCTCACCAAGTCTATAGCATATAAGTCTTCTTCTGACAGTTCCCCTTTAAATCTCTCTGCAAAGGGTAGTAACAGTTTTGAAATTGGGTAACAGGAAAGCCGGGCTGGTTCTTTTGAGGGCCAGAGCTGACCCCTGTGACAATTGCACAAACATTCTGGTTTACTTTAATAAAAAAAAATAAAATAAAATAAATAAAAGTTCAACTTTCAATGCTGGAGGCAAAGTTTATTAGAGATACCAAATATTTTGGCAAACATTCCAATAATCACATCTGTAAACATAATGCTTCCCTTTTTCATTGGCATCGCTTACTGAAGGAGAATGACAAAAATATCTGATTTCAAGAATGTCAAGATAATGAATCATCATATACATCTGTTCCCACATGGAAAGGAAAAAAAAAATAAAAATAAAGTTTCAACGTAAACGGTACATTGCATGATATGCAAGTTTGTGCTCTCGAATGATCACAGTATTTGTAACGTTAAATAGATCTGTAATTTAGTCTAGCCCCTGGCTCCCAGGAGGAAAAGAAAATTAAATATACATGTAGGTAAATAGCTTCTTTGCATATCTTTTTTTTCAAAAAATACTTTATATCAGTATATAAATAGGTCACCTATATGGTTACAATTCTTACCTTTTTTGTCCAAAAATTATATTGGTTAAACACCTTCACGAGTAGCATCCTCCTCGGAAATGAGGAGGTTTATCAAAGTGTCAGTTCCCTCAGTCTCCCATGTTAACATTGCTGACACTGTTGAAATGGAAATGCTTCAGTTTTTCCCCAAAAAGAAGTAGTAAATTCATAAGGAAAAAAAAAAAAAAACTACAATAACACTTGTCAGCTGTTGAACCTGAGCATTAGGCCTATTAAATAGCAGCATTGTGATTTTGTCTTGCATGCTCACACCCACTCAGCCCAGGCACGCATCCAAGCACACTCTCAGACGCCGATAGGCCATAGTGTGCTTCCCTATGGTAAAGAAAAAGGGGAAGCAGAGTAGCCATTTTGCTACCCAAGTAAAGACAAGCAAACACCTTAAGGCATCCATTGCAGTGGGGGGTACAGTCTGCAAAGTTCAAGTTAAAGACAGACGGTATTTCGGTGATCTGTACACTTTCTGTACCTTAACTTTCCAAACCCTTTTTTTGTTTGTTTTTTTAAATACATTTTGTGCAAATTTTTTTTGTTAAACCTTCTGCCATTTCAGGCAGAAGATTTGCATTAAGAGACAGACATTTATCCAAAAGCACATTATTTGCTGCATTATTTCAAATGAGCATTTTATCATCAATGGTAGGCACTGCAAAAGTCAGTAGCTACATTGATCTTCACAGATAAATGCAAGTCCAAAGAACAAGGACGAAAAAGCAGCTTTTAAATAAGCAGGGGAACAGGGAACTGGAAAGGAAAAAAAAAAAGTCTGTTAATACTGAAACTCCTGAAGTTTCTTAATTCTAGCGTAACACATCTGGAATTTCTTTCAATAAATAATGTTATTTATTCACATCTTGATTAAGCCGAGCTTTAGTGCCAGGACTGGGCCTGTTGTTGGTCAAACTCTCCTATGAGTCTTTTAATGTGAGCGAGCTTGTTGTGCAGATATTCACATCTGTACTTCTCTTCATAATAGTTAGGGCTCGTCTGCAAAGGAAGAGAAAAAGTATTAACATCCTTCATGTTTAAAAGGTGAAATCGGCACTCAAGAAAAGGAACAGTTCAGCTTGCAATACTGACCTCTTTCATCTTTCGATATTCCTGAAGAACCTCTTCATGTACTGTCTGTAAAGTAAACACAGAATAAACATCAACTAGAGACTATGAAGAGGTGGGCTAATAAATGGTACTTGGGTTAATAAAAGTTTCCAACTTGGTGAAACCATGTATGAAAATGCTAGATATAACCATAAAGGCATTCAATGAGCCTAAAGGTGGCCATACACAGGCCAATAAAAGCTGGTGCTGGAACAAGAAGGCAACCTAATGGCTCATGTGGCCACAAATCAGGTAGGTTTTAAAATCATGTTGGCACCCCTCAGTAATTTTACCTTTTTTCCTGTACCAAAGTTAAGAATTATTATCAGATAGGTAATTTCTGCCCAAATGCTCTACTCATCCTAAAGTTTTATGAAATAAGCATCATTGCATTTTATAAAGACAAGGCTTGCGACTGATGAAAGGGTAGTATACGCCCTTGTTCAGCGCGAGTTCATCGAACAAAACTTGTGCTAAGCATATGTTTTGCCTAATGTTTTAATCATGCTTTGATAATTTGAGCTAAACAAGGCAAACAGGGGGAATTATAAAGGGCTTGCACTGCTGCTCTATGCAGTTAGGAGATGCAGTGCTGGAGCATACCGTCTCAACTTCTATTCTAGAAATAACTACAAAAAGACAAATCAGTCCTTATAGCCACAAAAGGATATGGGGCTTCAGCTGCCCTTAGTATAAATAAGAGAAGGACATACCTTATATTCTTTAGAACCAGGAGAAAGACTCTTCCTTTGTGTGTCGAGTTGCATAAATTTTCTGGTGACATTTTCGACGCGGGCATGCAAGCTTCTGTACTCGTCATATTCTGAATTGAAATCATCTTTGTAACTTTGCCTCTGCTCACTAGACACTATGACAGTGTATTTGCTGAAGAAGAGATATCTGAATTAAATCACTTGAAAATAAACTTACTGTGATCTCACAACCAAGGCCAAACATTTAGAAACTTTTTGAAATAAGCGGGACAAAACGGGCAGCAGCTAAAAGAGCTTTACAAAGCAAGGGCTCCTGGGGAGATGTGTGTGTATAGCATTATTTTAACTTTCACTTAGGCTAATGGAACATACAATGGTAGTGTTTGCTTTGCTGGTAGAGAAACTCCCATCCCCGCTCACTGTCTGCCAATGATTTGGGATTTTCCTTCTGAAAATGTACATTAGTATTTTGTTTTGCAAAAAGTTGTCTGTCACCACTGGTGCCAGGTGTTTGACATATTTCTGCTGTTTCTGGGGTGGACAGTGTAGTTTGCCACTCGTTCAGGATAAAAGGGGAAGGAAAGACACTCCAATAGCTCAACTGTACAGCAAATTTTGTCCCAAATAAAAGCTCAGGCTGGAGTCAAAATGGAAGCCTACAGGGTTCAAATAGACCATACAGATTGCAGACAAGTGCAGTGTGACTCAAGTTTAAACGAGAAGGAAAAGGTGGATTCACTGGGGGGGCCCCAAGATGAGAGAATTACCCCAACAAACTCTTGCCTAACATTTTGGCACTGCCCCAGTGATTCCACCTTTCCTTTTCATTTAGAATGTAGAAGAGGAATTAGAAAGAAAACATTCACATTACACTTTAAAAAGCTCTGTCTGACATCAACTTACACCATATAATCTGGTAATTCTGTAGTTGATGATGGATCTGATGCAGTGCAAGTGTCTTTCAACCCTGCAAAAAGATATACAAAACACAGGCGTTATTCCAAATCATATTAATGAGCTTATGTTTCCAGGTAGTAATACTTTAATATAAACACTAAATATAATACAAGCAAGTCTAATGACACAGTTGACTATGGTTTATCGGATGCCTCACACTTTCACTGAAACAAAATGTGTCAAGTGTGTTGAAAACAGATTTCCAGGGGGACAACAACAACAGGTGAAACAGGGATTCAGAAGGGCCCAGCTGCCAGATCGCTGAATTGCAATTTCAATACAGATTCACAAAGGTCATATTGCTATTGCAGTTTTAGGGTGTGAAAAGACTCTGCCGGGGCATAGGCCCAAAAACTTCTAGTCACACCAATTCATTCAGCAGCTTTCATATGTACCACGCACTAAATACTGAGTGTTTTTGTTTTTTAACCAGGGTCAATACATTCCACCTTAAAAGAACAGTTCAGTGTAAAAATGAAGCTGGGTAAAATAGACTGCTCAAAATACAAAATATTTCTAATATAGTTAGGCAGACTGGGGTGAGTGGACGTCTAGCATAATAGCCAGAACACCACTTGCTTTAAGCTCTAAGCCTTTTAGTCAGCGAGTTTTGGGGGTTGCACATGAGACAGTTAGTTTCTGAACACTCAGGTCAGATTCAAATGAGAACCAACAGTTAAGTCCCATAATTTCTGCCCCCCTCAAGTCACTGATTGGGTACTGTCTCCTAACAGCTGAGAGAGCTGAAAGCTGGAAGCAGTGTTCTGGCTATTATGTTAGACATCTGCCCACTCAAGCCTTTATAGATTACATTTTTGCCTAATTAACTATATTCAAAAATGTTTTTTTATTTTGCACAGACCTGTACAAAGAACTTTCTGTAGAAGTTTTATACTGTTTGTACCAAGTCCCATTTTCTCATTTACAAAAGTGACTGAAAAGCAGAGAGAATACTTGTCACATGCCTCCAGATTTAATAAAGATAGGCGTTCCCACCTAAAAGTGTCATTTACCACCAGTCATGTCTGCAATACTGGTTCAAAGTATAATTAACTTTACCACACCAATCTGCTATATCATATTTAGCTTTAAATACAGCAGTCTGGTCACTCCTCTAAACCAGCCTTCTTGACAAAAGCCAACAACAAGTTCCACGAGCTCTCCCACTTACCAGAGCACAAACCAGAACTCACTTTGTCTTCCCATAAATAACTGCAGGAGCGTGGGCAAAATACTCTCATAATATGAAAGAACTCAGTGGACACACAGGGTTTACAGTACATTATATATGCCAATTAAGTATTAAACATACTGCTTTGTATGGTATATGAAGCAAGAGTGGCTGCTTAGAAAATTCCACACTAGATTGTGGCTTGCAATCCAAGGTCTCTCCAGTCTATTATTCTTGCTAAAAAACCCCAAGGTGACAGACTAATCTGGCAAATTTGCAACCATGCATCAACTAGTTAAATGAGAATCCTACAATTACATTTTGATCCTGGTGTAAAAAAAAAAAAAAAAAAAAAAAAAAAAAAAAAAAAAAATGCAGTGTCTGTTTTAACCAACTTAATCAGCATCTAATATATTGAAACCTACGTTGCAATGTTTGAGAGATATTTAAAGGGCGCCTATTGTCAAAAAAAATTGTTAATACAATCTGCACTCCAGCTGGGGGAAATAGCTTTCTTATTGCCCTTGCGAGCACGAAGTCACCTACTCCTGGAGGGAGCTCAGGTTCAGTCACATGCATGTGCATAATGAGATAGTCTCCTGGCTCGCTCAGTATGTGCATGCATGTGCATCAATCCCAAGATGGCTGCCAGCAGCAGGAGTTCCCTCCTGTTTCCCCCAACTAGCCAACTGGAATGTGGGCTCTATTAGCACAATAATAACTGACAATGCCACATACAGACTAAAATTCTTGGGATTGCACATGACCATTAAATGTCTGTATTTGCCTGGGGAAAACCAGCTATACAGTGCAGCTTTAGGTGATGGCACATGGGGTGCACAGTTGACAAAGCATTGTGCGGGGGACAAAAAAGGTGTTTTCAGCTCTTTGTCACCAATGGGAAATGTGATTTCTTACAAGGGCCCTGTGTGCCATCACCCTTAAAAGGCAATGTGCTAATTACTGTTATATGACAATATACACAAAGTTGGCATTGGTGCAATAAAAATATTTCTGTTACCCTTATCGCCAGAGTGTTTCACTGCCCATGTGGTCAACAATCTATAGGAGCTACTTTAGCAGGTTAATGGGGAAGACAGACTGTGCAATTAGTCGCTTCAAGTTTTAAAATCCAGTTGTGACTAAATCACCACCGCTAAACATAACAGCAACTTGTATATTTATGAACGGAGGTATATCACCACAAGTGGGTTTTCGTTTTAAAAAAATCATGGCAACTAATGGCCCCATCTGTCTTTGTCCATAAAAGAAAAAAAAAATCCCTTTGACATAAGCTCACTGTTGTGTTTATGTAAAAAAGCTGCATAAACATTATCTGAACCTCCCATTAAAGGAGAACTAAACCTTACTCTGTTCAGAAATCTTGTGTGTTAACCTACTATAAAACTTCAGAGCTACATGGCCAGTTTAATGGTGCCATTATACATCTGTCTTCTGATCCTCTTCCCCCAGTAGGGATCTTGTAGGAACATTCGCAGCTGAAGCTAATTCAGGATGTAGATTCAACTGCACATGCTCAAAGATCTGTGACAACACTCTAACAGTGTTCCCCAACCAGTGGCTCAGGAGCAACATGTTGCTCAGTAACCCTTTGGATGTTGCTCCCAGTGGCCTCAAAGCAGGTGCTCATTTTTGAATTTCTGGTTAGGAGGCAAGTTTTGATTGCATAAAAAGCCAGTGTAATGCCTAACAGAGCCTTTTGTAGGCTGCCATTAAGCAGCCAATTACAGCTCTTATTCCTACCCCCAGGAACCTATTTCATGCCTGTGTTGCTCCAACACTTTTTCCATTTAAATGTGGCTCAGAGGTTGGGGATCCCTGCTCTAACAGAAGAGGGTTAGAAAACAGGAGAGGATAGCCCCTTTGAACTCTGAAACTCTGCTAATTTAAGTCAGGACACAGGGTGACTTCTGAAAAGAATAGATGCTGCGGGGTGGGAGCTTGGAGGTAATTTCCTTATTCATATAGCACATATTTCCAGAGAGACAGTTTTTTTGTGACATAATAGGTTCTAGAAAGTCCCTCTGACTCCCACAGTGGATAAAACATCCCAAAAATAGACTATCAAGTTTCCTTTCAAGCTGTGTTTTTACATAGTTTGGTGCCTCGTTTTCTAGCTACTAGAAGTAGCTCCATGAGCCATTGCCACAAGTAGGCAACTATTTTCTCTAATTTCTGCCAGGGTCTCAGGCTTATAAGCTTACACAGAATCTGAATACCTTCTCCTCCCACCGCTTTGCTGAAGAATCAACAAGACTGGACAATGTCCAAAATGCAAGTGGCTATAATTCCAAAGCTCTGAACTGTTCAGGGCAGCAACTAAAACTGTCAAAAATGGTTGAGTGGCTTTCCAAAGCAAGCCCAATTTATGGCCTGATGTTGAACGCAACTCTATACTGCATCTTTAATATTAGGCCAGTGTTCACCACCTTCTTCCCTGTAGAGAGGCAATTTACCAGCAATTTCTCTAGGAGTTGCTTGTCATGTAAAGGAGTCATCCACAAATTTGTCAAAACCTATTGTAGTAGCCTATAAAAAGTTCCTTTTCGTACATACAACACATTAATTCAGTCCCCCATCTTAAAACAATCCATTCTTTTGTAAAAACTCCTAAAATGAAAAGCTTAACTGAAGGACTTCAACATAGTCACAACACAGAACAATGGCTGAGCATGGATATCTAAAAAGTGGCTAAAAGCATGAAATACCTTTTTTTCTCTCAGAACAGGAACTCTGTTCCATTTTCACAATTTGATCTTTTTTCAGGTGCACCGCTTTGGTTTCCTCTGCAGTCTCAGAGTCCCGTCTTTTACGTTCTTTGTCCTTATGCTTTTTGGCCTTCTTTGTCTTTTTGTGCAATGTGCTACTTTTATCGTCCGTTGATTCCGACACACTCAGTTTTATCTGAGTTGGTACTGAATTTTCTAGAGTAGTCCTAGAGGTATATTTTTCTTGCTGGTCCTCATAGGTGCCACTGTTCTGACTAAAGCTGTCCACTGGCAAATCCTGAGTACCCCGACCCTCTGGGGTACTAGGAGAATTGGAGTTAGAGTTTATATTCTGTGGGTTAGAAACTGGAAGGCGTGCGGTAGGAAGTGGTAGAAGGGATGGGGTGGCAGCTGAAGGTGGAGGAGCATGTGCTGATTTTTCATTGGCCGAACTCAGGTGACCATTCATTGTTGGCTGGACTCTGTTTGTAAGATGAGAGATGCGTGGCTTTTTATTCATCAAAGGGTCAATAAATTCTGTATCCAGAGGTCGTTTCTAAAAGGAAAAAGGACAAGTGTTTCCTATCAGTAACATTATATGTAGTCTGCTTTATGGGATTCATGCTTGTCAGAATAATGTAGGAGATAAGATGTCTGTTAACACAAATGTTTAGAAAACGTATATGCCATGGTGCAAAGACTTGTTGCTTGGGAGATCCAATGTAACATACCAGGAGTCATGACCTAGTGCTAAAAAAAAAAAAAAAAAAAAAAAAAAAAAAAAAAAAAAAGGGCAGCCTACCTCTTACCCCTTGTTCAACATAAATTAGGGCTTGTACTTTTTTTTTTATTCAAGTGAAATCTATGGTTTTTGTTCTTGAACTAAAAACAGGGCAAATACGGACCAGTGATAGTACTCCACATCTGGTTCTTGCCAATTAGATTGCTGGTATACAACACCATTTCTTCCCCATGTCGGAACGGTTTTGTTAGCAGAAGCCTATTATGCAGGAGGATTATCTGTGAATTTGCAATCTATTTATCTACTTCGCAATGACCAAACATGGAGTAGCTTCAAATGTCCTTATTTGCCCTGTTTAGTTTAAGAAATAAGATTGTGTTTAAAACCAACAAAATGTATGTTCAGCACAAGCCCTGTTCATTCAACATTCATGTTGAACAAGGAGGGGATACTGTCCCTTTAAGTGTACAATAGGAAACCTTGCAGTGGAGGTTAAATATTATATATTTGCCTTTAAATGTGTGCAGTAATACTGCTTAAATATACTTTACTATATTCCAGTCATTAAATACCTGGGAGGGAGATGATGATGTTGCCATTGGAGGTGAATCTGGTTGACTGGTGCTGGTGGTATTACTTTGAGACTGGTTAAGTTTTCTGCACAAAAGCAAGCAAATGCCAAATCAAAAATACAAAATAACAAAATGTCCAAGAAAGGGGGACAACAAAAAATCTCCCCAACAAAATGGAAATTCAAGTCTTTCACAATACTGGTGTGTTTGTGGTTAACTGCTAATTTCTGAATCATTACAGCTTTAGTTATGTTCATCCTTTTAAAAACAACCATTCAAACTTCTCCAGTCATTTGCTCATCTCTATGAACAAGTAATCAAGATGAAAGCACACTGGAAAGAGAACAGTGAGAGCTGGCTATGATATCCTAAGTATCATAATTACATTCTGCCATACCCCAACTGCATGATCATTTCGTCATGGGACAAAATACACATACAGACTGATAGTAACTCAATTTAAGCGTAGTGGTTAACCTAGAAATACAAAAGTTAATTCCAGGACCCTTTTACCAAGAGATCCAACAAATTAGTGGATTGGCACAATTTGCCCTAATACCCTGGCACATACAGGCCTGTGTGGACATTTAATTTAAGATTTGCTTGCCTACAGCAAGGACCTTAATTGTTTTTCCTTCATAATTAAGTGTTTCTCGACTTAATGTGGTCATACATGGTTCGATCCACTCGTTTCACAAAGTCGCCAAACAAGCTGATGATCTCCCGATATGCCCACCTATGGTGAGCGATATTGGGGTAATTTGATAATTTGGCCCTAGGGGTATATGACCCGTTGAACGGAGGACCACATTAACGAGCCAGTGCGATCCCCTGATCAAACAAAATCAAACCTGCCCGATCGAGATCTCACCAAATCTAGGCCAGACTTCAGTTGGGTAGGCCCATCGGGGGTACCCACACCCTGGGAGATAAGCTGCCAAACTGGCAGCTGAAATCTGCCTGTGTATGGCCACCTTAAGCAACAAACTTACACGTCGTTTGCCGACTACAAGCTACTTGTGAATGGTATAACTGGGAAAGTAACAAGATGCTTGGAATGACATTCAGCTGGGATATGTAACTGAAATCTGCATAATAGCCTTTGAGAAACACCCCTGGAAAATTCAGGGTCAACAGCCATGGAATATCTGTACTATAAAGATATATGACTCTCAAATGGATATTTCAGTCCACTTAAAGAGGTAGTTCACCTTTAAATGAAATTACAATTATGAAGATTCAGTGAGAATTTGCAATTTAGAATTGCAATTTAGTTTTCATTTAACGGTTTGTTCAGCAGCTCTCCAATTTGGAACGTAACAGTTATCTGGTTGTTAGGGTCCAATTAACCAACAGGGCAAACAACAACAACAACAACAACAACTATAAAACTGTAGCCTAACAGAACAATTTTTTTTGCTGAAAAGTGGCATAAGAGCAATGCAAACAAAAATAGTTTACACATTCTATAAGAATGTGACATTCTAGAACATACCAAGAGCTAACTAAGGTGAGCTACGATTCAAGTATTTAATATGTTTTGGTATTTAAATACATAGGATGCATGTATGGCCACAGAATGGACTTTTGACAGGGCCCTCTTTACTTCTTGTATCAATTATTGGCTGGTATGAATGTTAAGTAAAGCTGGCCATACACGCACCGATGATTCGGTGTGTATGGCAGATCGACAAGACGACCGATATCGCAAAAGCTGTGGATAGCAGTTGTCTCGATCGCCCGGGTTTAAACAATTTGATCAGGTGCCGTTGAAGGCGCCTGAACAAAATCTGCATTCAGGGCTGAATCGGCAGATGGAGGTAGAATTCTTATTGTTTCTGCCTCCACCTCTGACGATTCAGCACTGAACGTCAGTGGGGAAAAATAAATCTTTTCTGTGATGGATGGTCGCACAAAAATCAGAATTGCCACGTGTACCTTAATGGGTGTACACACTGAACCTGTTAATTGTACAGGGCTGCAGAATATGTTAGCACTTTATAAATATTATAATATTCTGTGGCTGGACGTACAAGGATATATTACAATGGTGCACTGTCAAGTTTAATAGACATACATACCTAGAAAGCACTTGATCTAATAAATGTTTATCACCTTCCAGATACCCAGGCCAATCTCGCTGTATTTCTTTGTACACAAAATCCTTTAGAGTATAGGAATTGTCCTTGGGATTCAAATTGGCAACCTAAAAGGTGGGAGAAAAAAAGAGAAGACATGAAAATAAAGCAAAAAAGCAGCATTTTTGAAATGCATTTTGATGAAAGAGGGGCCATGTGCCCCCACTCAGATTTTAGCTATGCCAAAAAAAAAAACAAAAAAAAAAAACCACAATAATATAGTGGAAAGCAGTAGCATAGCTCATTTCTTTACTACTAGTTGAAACATCCAATTTATAAAAATTCCAGGCAAAGTATTCCTCAAGAAAAAAATTCCCCTTTTGATCTATATTTATTGGGTTGTATACAATTTCACTAGGTTTTCTTTTAGAGTGACCAGTAGAGATAAAAAATTCCCCCAGATTGTGTTTCACCGCAACTATTGCCTTTGCATATTTAGAACTTAAGTAATCATACTGCATTTGCTTATTACTGAAGAATCAGCACTTCCCTCTTTTATGGAGAGAATATTTTACACAGCTATAGGAAAAAGAACAAGGCTACATTGACCCATAAGCAAATATAAATATAGCATATACATTTTAAAAAATGTGTAATGTATTTTAAGTTTTGTTTTCAAATATTTATATGCTATATTCATACATTATAATCTGAATTATATATAAAATGTGTAACCGTTATTAGCACTATAGCCTTATTTTACAGTTTTGCATATCCGAGAGGGGTGTCACGCTGAAGCATTATAGAGGGCATAGTGTTGGAAGGCTCAACTCCAGCAGGAAAATAAATAGATTTGCAGTGCATGTATCTTTCCAAGCCACTCACAGTTGGCTCAAGGCTTGTTTGCCATTCGAGGTGTAGTACTGCCCAATAAGGCTCTGCATGTATTTTCTAAGAGAAAATGATCAGCTTGCTTGTAGCTAAGAATAGATCTCAGTATGCTAGCTGCGTATGATGAGCTAGCAGTATACTGAAGAAGAATCTTTGCTGACATCTAGAAAGCAATGTAACACAGCAGGAATGCCTTGAGCATTACTGGCAGGCTTTTGATAACTGTAAAACAAGGCTTCCGAACAATAAAACCTCATAAATACCACTGCAGATCATGATTAAATAGGGATTTAATATTTCAAGGAAGATCAATTAGAAAAAAAACCATGGAAATAAAAGAGTACGCCCAGGAAGTTAACATATCGCAAAGGACATTTTATTAAACAAAATATATCACTTTTTTTTTTAAATAAACTATGTATAAAATTTATATTTATTATGCAGTTATGATAGTGATAATGCCAGTAGTTTGACTTAGACTGGACATGGTCCTAAATAGAAGGGATATCTAGCCTCCAGATGAAGCTATTTTAAGCTGACTATACACATAACGACTTTTCCTTAATCAATTTCAGTGCGATCCAACAAAACCATCAAATTATCGCAAGGTTGGTGTGCACCGAATGATCGTACATCTGACCTTTAATCTGATCTTTATTATAAATTGATCGGGCAGGTTTAAAAATGTTCATCTTCAAATGATGAAATTAATTAGTCTATTGATGGGATGGACAAATTTTGATTGCTTAGCAATTCGGCAACTGCACATGTACTGACTACACACATAATTTCCATTGGACATTACAATATTGTTTCCAGGAGAAAGTACAGCCTGTAAACAATGTATAGAAAAGCATATGTTACATCCTCTTCAGTTTGGAATCAAACGTTTAAACAATTGTTTCAAGATAAGCTTGGTCACACTATAATGAAGTGTCTTTAAAAAATTCTCCATGTGTATGGCCACCTTTAATCAGCAAACAGATACAATTGGTATGATTATGAAGCACAAATCCTTGCTCATCTATTGAGCTTGCCAAACTAGCAGAACTTTTACTGCTTTGGCCACACAAGTCATAGCCCAATTGTGCAACACTGGACCAGAGAATAAAGGGGAAATGTCTTCTGCACACCAGATGGAAAAAAGCCTTCAGCCACCACCCCCTCCTGCCCTGTAAAAAAAAAAATTTCTATGCCAGTGTTAGTGAGGTTTGTTAATTTAAGAAAGGGAATTGTGTTGCAGGGTTTAGGACTTTTTTTTTTTTTTTTTTTTTTTTTTAAGAACCTCTACTTTGAAGAAAAATACCTAAACTTAATTCTGACATGAAAATACATAGCCATTTGTATGAGGTGAGCTCACCTGTTGCAGAATGACTCCGAGAGAGTTCTTGTCTTTTTGGTTAACTCCATCTTTATGTAATCGAGCCAGTATCTCTGGTTTTTTATAAGGTTTCAGTGCCAGCAGATGAATCACCCTCTCTCTATATGGCCGCTGTGCAATTACACTGCTTTGATTGGATTTTCTTATCGTGCTCGCAGGGTTAATGGGTGTCGACCGCTTTCTTTCTGGTGCTGTATCTAGAATATTAGTTGCTGGTTTGCGAATCTGGACTCTTTTCCCTATAACATATAAAAGTAAACAGTTAAAATTACAGTTGGACGATTGCCAGTCTATATACAGCCCAGGTGAAGGCCCGCTTTCGTGTCTGTATGTCACATTGATATAAAAGCCGATAGCCCAGTAACATGCAGCAATAGTCTCCGAACCAGACTTCCACAGGAAACTACCTACATGCACTTAAACTAATAGTCACCAAGAGATGTGGTGCAGATCTGCAATAATCATGTGGGTTTTTACCACTTTTTTCCCCCTAGATGTGCAGTGGAAATAACCTAGCATTACCAAACCATATTAAAGGCAAAGTAACAAAATTTTTAACTAAAAAACCTGTTCTACCCTCCCCCAATAACTGCCCTATCCTGAAAACCATTTGTTATTTTGAATGCTTTAGTAGAAAATACCTGTAAAAAACTTAGCTTCTTGTCATTTGAACAAAGGCGATATGGCGAAGCCGGGGAAAGTATCAGGAGATGCATCAACTATGCGGCGATTGATCAAGCCTAGCCTGACTCCTTCCTATACAGAAGTCAGACTAGACTCGATCAATCGATCGCCGTATAGTTGATGCATCTTTCAATACTTTCCCCAGCATACCGTATCGCCTTTGTTCAAATGACAGGAAGCCAAGTTTAACAGGTATTTTCTTCTAAAGCATTCAAAAAAACAAATGGTTTTCAGGATATAGCAATTATTGGGGGAGGGTAGAATAGATTTTTTAGTTAAAAATTTTTAGTGTTACTTTTCCTTTAAGTTAAGATGTGAACAATGATGCAAAAGTAATTTGTTTAGATCTTATATTTTATTGCCCCAACAGACACAGTTGATGAGGGTGTGCCAAAAGTTCAAAGAGATAGGTAGAGCTTTTGAGCCATGCGTACGTACGTACGTGCGTACGTACATACGTGCGTACGTATGTACATCTTTATTTATAAATTGCTACTTATGTCCACAGCGCACTACAGTAGAATACATTAATACAAACAGGGGATTATTAAGATAATAAATAAATACAAAGTATAACAATAAGTACAAGATAAACACAGTTGCAATAAGTTAAGAGTCAAAGACACAAGAGGATGGAGGTCCCTGCTTACAATATGCTTATGCCAATTTTTTCAATATAAGGTAGACTGTTTGCACATAATAGGGGCAAAATAGGTTCCAACTAAGAAGGTATTGCTTCTTTTTAAACCTTTTTAAATCCATAATGCTGTGGAAAAGTTTGTCAAAATGCCCATACTGTCACATGATTTTGTGTGGGTTAAGTTTATAGGAGAACATACAACACAGAGTGGAAAAACAGCCATATTACCATAGAGTCAAGAGACCACCCGGTGCCTGGTAGGTAAACAGAACTCAGACCTAATGATGCAACAAATACATTGCTACAGATAATTTTGGAAGCTGCAATGTTAGTGCAACCATAAGTATGGCTTCCTGCTCAATAAAACACATGCAATTACATACACAACAAAGGCAATGTGGAAAAACAAGTTGTTCCTGTATTAAAGAACAAGCTGTAACAAATATATTGCCTGTGTTTCTAAGCCACGTAAGAGAAGCAGTTTTACCTGCAATCAGAGTAGATTAGGTTATTGGGGTCAAGATACATTATGCAGTTAGAGGGGCCCAACCTATGATCCCTTCAACCCATGATCTCTTTTTCATATAATTTGTGGTTGGAAAAAACACAAAACTGCCAACTAATAGACAACAAATTCATTGGGAGTATTCCCTTTCTCTGCGTACAAATATATCGTAGCAGCAACTACGTCAGGTTCAGTATCAGAGCTGCCCATGCATGGGGTGTGTAACAGCAACTTAACAAATAAGCACTGTCTGCATAAACAGAAAGAAAATGCACATTTCTAGAAGACAGTTACATGTCTTTAAGAACAGGCAGATTTTACAGTTAATTGTACAGGTATGGGACCTTTATCATCCAGAATGCTCAGGACCTGGGGTTTTCTGGATAAGGGATCTTTCATGATTTGGATTTCCGTAACTAATTACAGAGAAAAAGGGAATCATTTTTAAAAATTAGAATTATTTGCTTATAATGGAGTCTATGGGAGGTGGCTTTTCCGTAAATTGGAGCTTTCTGGATAACGGGTTTCTGGATAAGTGATCCCATACCTGTACCTACTTTCTTCACATTTCTACAGTTTTTAAAACGTTTCTAGGAAATACATTAATTTTAATTATGGAGTGGAAAAAAAAAAAAATATTAAAGTACACAACCGTGGCAATGAAAACTAAAGCACTCCCCTTAGGGCAATGAGAGATGGGGCATTGTCACTAGCACAAAATTGGCTATCCCACAGACAAAGAACCAGAAAATAACTAATATCTGCAAGAATGAATAGTGTCATACATAAAGTGTCCTATACTACAGTGGTGCAATTGAGGGAAATGCCTGCTGTTATGCGGATAACATGTTTCCATTTTTTTTTTCTGATGAAAGTATTTGTGTGCTTTAATGCCCACAGGAGAGCCTTTAAGGCAGTGGTTCTCAACCTTCCTAATGCCGTGACCCTTTAACACAGCTCCTTGTGCTGTGGTGACCCTAAACCATAAAATTATTCCTAAGACCATCGAAAATATGTGTTTTCCCCGATAGTCTTAGGCAACCCCTGTGAAAGGGTCGTTCAACTGCCAAAGGGGTCCCAACCCACAGGTTGAGAACCGCTGCTTTAAGGAACAGTAAAAATGAAAGTGTAAAGTATTTATAACATAAATGTACTGTTACCCTGCACTTAAACTGCTACAAAAATGTTATAGTTTATAAAAAAAAAAAAAAAATATGTTGTTGTGTATCCATGGGGGCAGCAAATCAAGCTGGCAAAAAAAGGAGAAAAGACACAGGTTATATAGCACATAACAGACAAGCTATGTAGAATATAATGGGGCTTTATCAGTTATCCTGTGCCTGGCTGCCCCAATGGCTACACAGCAGCTTTGTTTATATAAACTATAGTAGTCTTTCCGAGGCAAACACACAAGTTGTACCAGTGCATTATACTGTAATTAATTTTATACACTCATTTTGGTGTTACTGTTCATTTAAGGTGGCCATGTCCAGGAAGATTTAAGCTGACAATTCTGCCCCTTCAGACAGACGGTACATAATATGCCATGTATGGGGCCCTCTAACGGGCCCGTCCAACCAATATCTGGACTACAATCACGCAGATTTCGATCAGGCAGGTTTAAAAACGAAGACTAAAGCAAATTGTTGATGTGGCCCACCCTCCGATCACATGCATTTCCGTCAGCTTGATATCATCCACCTCTAGGGGGGCATATTAGAGAAAGATCTGCCCAGTGTATGGCCAGCTTTATTTACTCCAGTTAAAGTGGCCATGTCAATGCCCTTAACCTATACCGGAGAAAGGTTGATTAACCTTTACACTGCCAACAATATTAAATATAATTTGTGTTTACCGACAACTAATTCTGAACATTGCGTGCTATGACTATAGGGGCATTTCCAAGGAGGACAATTTTAGCATACTTAGAAGACTACAGATTTTTTTCTAAGCCAATACAATTTCACTATGAACCAAAGATATACTGAAACACCCAATCAACATCAGACATTAGTGTTATTTTCTGCAGAGGAATAACACTGCTTTGGAAATCCCATATGCCTGAGCATGCCAAGACCAAATTAAAATCTCCAGGCAGTACAAAACTGCTCTACGGAAAACTACATACTTCAGATTGTAAGGCCAAAAATGCCACTAACCGGAAGTTTAACTCAAAAATGATTTTCCCAGTACACATTCTGACAAATCCAAGGTACATGAATAGGTCTTTCTACTCCAAAACAGCAAGGCTTTGCTAGTTTTTTCTGGGTTGTTTCTTAAAATTGCCTCAAGATACAGTAAGCTGCAAGCTTTATTACTCATTCAGTACAAAAAGAAAACATCCTAAATATGAATGGCAGGGGTAATTCTGAACAGTTTGCTGACCATTATATGCATAGGTTTACCATGTAAAGACCCCTAAAATGAAGTAATACACACCACCCATCTATTTTACAGTGCTGTAGAATAGCATGGCATTTTAAAAATACATTTTTAGTGATGCTTTTGCTAATAAAGTGCGGCTGTCTACTACTGCAAAGAGACTGTTAAGAGTCTATCCATACCTACAAATGGTCCCCCTGGTTTTATGACTTTAGTACTACGGCTCCGTGTTTCTTCTTCTGCCTGGGTCATGCGGTCTCTTGTCAGCTGGTAGGAGTCATTTGTGGCACATACTGTTATTTTATCTTGTATGCATCCTAGGCAGTTCAATTTGGACAACCCCGAACTATATTTATAAAATAAAATTTAAAAAAAAATAATTAAATTATTTGAGCAGTATATAGTGCAAGCCAAATCCAATTTATTCTATTCAAAATTGCTATTAGGTTTGCTATCCTATATAAAAGGTGAAGCCAAGCGCATGGCCAAATTCATATTTTGGCCCAAAACAGGTTGACAACTCATGCTGGCAAGGCAGACAAAACAGAAATGAGAATGCCTTGATAAACCATGGTTTGCTGAGCATTCATAGGCATAGAACCATGTCACCAAACAGACAGGCACATACTTTGTATTTCAGTGGGCAGGATATATAAGCACTACAGGGAGAACAAAAATCTTGCATCCAAATATAATAAATAACCTTTGAATATAAATGCCAAACAGGGCAAGTTATGTTTATAAGTTGCTTACCTGGAGACTGTTTGCTGGATGCAATCAAAACTACCCTGAGGGTTATCTTTGCCCACATTTGACAGATAGAAGTTAAAGTTGTGCACATCACCAAGGCAATCTGGCTTTGGAATCTTGATACACTTAAAAAGTTAGAAAAAAAAATAAATCAAAATGAGTAATTTCTGAATATTGGTTACATTATTACTAACCCCTAATACACTGTATATCCTTTTTTGCAGTATGAGCATCATGAATAGGGCTTGTGCCAATTAAACAAGCTAAAAGTATAAATGGGTTGTTTACCTTTAAAATCCAAATCTTATTAAACCACAGACAATGCTCTCAGCGTTAGAAAATCCATTTTCCATAAAAAAAAGGCCATTGTAAAACTACTTTTTAAAGGGATGGCAGTGGCCTATTTTGAACCCGACGCTGAGAACTTCCTATATGCTTACATCATCACATCCAGGCTTTGCCCTTACTTATTTCCTATTGGACCAATTCATTGGTTGCTTGTGCACTCTAACAAGTTGCATACATTGAAAGATCACTGGTTAGTTTCTCCCTGCAACAGCCAGTGAACCCCAACCAGTGGCCTCAAAAGTAGGGGCTTATTTTTGAATTTGACTTAGAGGAAAGTTTTGGAGGCATAAAGACCATAGGGTTGATTCACTAAAGGTCGATATTTCGAGCGCTATTTATAGCATTAGTTAAAAATTTTATCGCGTCTAATTTTTCGCGTCTTACTAAAAGTATATTTGCGTTAATTTAGACGTAATGCTGTTTGCGCTAAAGTCGCGAAATCGTGCGGTATTCGACACAACGCGCGTTAACAATACTTGTTGTGCGCGCTAATTAACGCACGTGCGCTACTTATTGCGCACACACCATATTAGCCATACACACCATTACATTCGTAAAACTACTTTTTTTTTTTTGACCATTTCCCTGCAAACTGGAGGCTGCATCACTCTAGGGCCAACACATACTTGAATAAATAAAACTGCAAAGTTCACATTGTGTTGCCAAAAGCTCATGAACTGTACTTTTCTATAATTACCGCCTTCTCCAAGTAGGTGTTAATTTTGGCATAGAGTAATGCGATATTTAGCGCGTCTAAGTGTTTGTGAATCATGAGTTAGTAATATTTCTGTGCGCTAACGCATTACTGAGCCTCCTGTAGGCTGCCAGTCCACACAGCTACTAAATAACCAAACACAGCCCATACTGGTCAACCCTTAGGACCTTTTTTCATGCTTGAGTTGCTCCCCAACTTTTACATTACAAAGTTGCTCACAGGTAGAAAAGGTTGGGGACTCCTAGCATAGGCAAACAGACTCCGCACATAACAAATCTAACAATGTTAGATTTGCAGCACTTTGTCACATGCACAGGAAGTAGTGTCTGACTGACAGGAGACACGGCCAATAGGAGTTAAATCTGCTGCCTGTACCGAGTGTGACATCACATAAGGAAGTAAAAAATTCAACTGTAATGTACACTTACCCCCACCCAGCACAGGGTCCACATTTCTATGGAGAAAAGCTACTGCAGCAATCTAGAACACTTTATTCTGTAGAATGCTTTACCATACCAGAGTTAACAGCCAAAAACCTCTTTATTTAATATAATAGTTTTGGCACTAAAATCTGCTCCAGGTGCTTAAAGGGCATGTCAATCCCAAAAATAATGTTTTGCCTAATATAAGAAAACATAATTCTAAGCAACTTCCCAATATGAATTTATTAAATTATTAGCGCTTAAAAAGTTATTTGTAAATGTAATTGCTATAGAAAGCTGCTTTTGAGGAACTCCTGGTTGTTACTTTTTAAACAATGTTGCAAGTGCCAGGCTCCTCCAGCGAGTCAGGTCTGTAAAATC
Organism: Xenopus tropicalis; assembly: GCF_000004195.4. Taxonomy (NCBI): domain Eukaryota; kingdom Metazoa; phylum Chordata; class Amphibia; order Anura; family Pipidae; genus Xenopus; species Xenopus tropicalis. The sequence continues at coordinate 177,034,444 of NC_030677.2, read as the reverse complement.
TGCTGGCTTGTGTTACAATGTTTCAAATGCCAGAACAACCAGGGCAGGGAATAGAAAGGACAGGCAGACAGAGGTTTTTAATAGCAGTTATATATAAAAACTAAAAAAAAAAACATTTAAAAAAAAATGTAATGAATGTATACTGCAAAGTTGCTTACAATCAAGTTTTCGGCTATTGGGCAAAACAAAGTTTTGGGGTTGACATGTCCTTTAACAAAAAGTTTGAAACATAAGAATAGTCCGAAAACATCTTCAAAATAAGAGCTACCTATTGAGCTGTTAGGTGTGTAGGTGTGTACTGCTGCTTTAATGTTTGGCCACAGCAGTGATCCTTTATCTATAATACTGGAGTCCAACAAGATAAGAAAAAGTAAATAGATTCTACCACCACATAATAAGCAACTTGCACCAACTTATTAACCTTTGACAACCAACTATATTTTCTTTTCTTAATCTGGACAAGCTCAAAATATGCAATTTGAAGGAAGGAACAGTAACACTAAAAATTAAGTTCTAAATCCATTCTATACCCCTCTAACAATACATCTACCCTGCACAATGGTTTTTATTTCAAGTGTTTTAAGTAAAATTACCATAAATAAAAATTATGTTCCTGTTCTCAAAAAACAAGCGATAGGGAGACTCTGCCAGACCCTACATGTGCATGCTCCACTGCAGCTCCCAACATCACCTCCTACAATCGAAACCCAGTTGCAGCTTTATGAAGGATTTTCTAGCCCCTTGTGTTTTAACTTAGCACGATTTATTGCTGTAAGTGCAGTAAGCAGCAAAGGCAGCACCCAGGTCATCAATAAATCCACAAAGTCCTGTGCATCCATTCACCTGTTCCCAGCACTTACAGCAATAAGACCCTTCTAAAAGCTGCTACAACTGGCTTCCAGTTTGAGGTGATGTCAGGAGCTGCTGTGGAGCACATGTAGAGTCAGTCACAGTTGAAGTTGCCCTATTGCTTTTTTCGTTTTTGAGAACATGAAGAGAACATTTAATGGCGATTTTTCACAAGACACTTAAAATACGAAACATTGAGCAGGGAAGATGTATTGTTAGAGAGGTGTAGAATAGATTTTGAACATAATTTTAGTGTTACTGCTCCTTTAAAGGAACACCAAAAACTTAAAATGCTTTAGGGCTCTGGCACACAGGGAGATTAGTCGCCCGCGACTAATCTCCCCGTGTGCCAGAGCCCTTTAAGTAACAAAGCTGCTGTGTAGCCATGGGGGCAGATATTCAAGCCGGAAAAAAGGCACAGGTTACATAGCAGATAATAGATAAGCTCTATAGAATACAATGGAAATCCACACAGCTTATCTGTTATTTGCTATGTAACCTGTGCCTTGTCTCCTTTTTTCAGCTTGAATGGCTGCCCCCATGCCTACACAGCAGCTTTGTTTATATAAACTATAGTAGGGTTTATGAAGCTAACACACAACTTATACCAGTGCAGGGCAGCAGTACACAATTTATTATTTTGATTCACTTCCAATTTTTGGTGTTACTGTTCCTTTAACCTCGTGTTCCACTGAGGTTTAGTTAAAAGAAAGCAAGCAAATAAATTAATATGTGCACCAGGAACATGCAAGTGATAAAAACAGTTAAATAGTTTCTAAAATCCCCTCTTATACAAAGTTTTCTAATCCTCTGTAAATCCATTTGCATTTCTGGTGCATAGTTTATAACACACACACACACAAAATTTGACAGGAAAGAAAAATAATCTATGAAAGTGCTGACTAATGTGGACAAAAATCTCTTCCGGTAAATCAGTAACAAACACACTGGCTGCATAGCGCACATTTACATTAAACACAAATGGCTGCCTATAAACTCTTTGTACTGGATAACTTTAAATAGAAGCTGATGAACATGTGCATTTCCTACTGCAGGAAACTTCAGGAAAATAAAGTGATACGTAAGCCTTCCCACCAGAGATTAACTTTATTGCTGGTGGGAAGGCATTTCAGCGAGAGTCACACTGGCAGTAGCAGAGATTTAACTGCGGGTAACTAATCTTCCTGTGTGCCATTGCCCTCAAAGGTAAACGCCAGACCTAGAGGAACTACATTATAAGATGCCTGCAGCCATATTATCATAGGTCACCACAAAACTGCAGGCTGTGTTTTCCTATTAATGCTTCACTGCCTTAGATGTTGCCAGCTCTGCACATTTGAAGATGAGTGGCTGAATACTTGCACAGTGCAGCCAAATAAGGTGAGGTCACCGGACTAGATTGCTGCCCTCCACCCCCAATGCATGCTGATGGCTGTGCTACAGTCTACAGCTGTAGCTAGCCCCTCACCAGAGCAGACGAGATTAGATAGATCATGCTTAACTATGTCACCCATGCAGCCTTGGATTAAAGCAGAAGGCAAATTATCAAAACAGTAAATGCACATTTATGTAAATAAATGGTCAGCCACAAAAGGAAACAAAAAAAAAAAAAGAGAGTCAAAGTAGCAAATGCAAGTTTTTTGTGCCTCACCCATTAAGCTACTGAGAGCTTGAACTGTACCATGTGCCAATGCCAGTTAGGTAGCCAAAAATCGTCCAGATGCCCATTGGGCATATTTGAAAATCCCATCGGGGCAAGGAGTGCATCAGCATGCTGATGTGTTCCTCATCCCAATGGCCTCCATCTCATGGTGACCACATTGAAAAAGATCTGTTTGTTTGGCAGCCTTACCAAATGAGCAGATCTTTCAGTGTATTAGAACCTTCAGTGAGGAGAAGAAACCAACAGCAGCAGATGGAAACCAGAGGAAAAAAGGCAGCTTAACATAGGAGGCAAACAGAAAAAGGTTTAAACACTGCCAAATATTTGTTGGGACAAACGGCTGAACGCTACCAGTACAATTGTCAGGCAACTACACTGCTCAGAAACATTCATTGCCATCAGTGCCACTGCCCTTAACAAGGGCAGATAAGAGAAAAAAAACTACAGAATGGGAAATCAGAACATATGGGCAAAAAATACAAAAAGGGAAACCAGTGGGAGCACAAGCACAAAATACAGGTAATAAAGGAACGTTTGAGGGTGCTAAAATGTTAAGCAATGTTAGAATCATCTACAAGATCAATCAGTAACTCCTTCATAGAATCTGAAAAGAGGGAAAGAACTGAAAATACTATTATTCACCTTTTACTAGTAACAAAATGCAAATTAAAAAAATAAAATGGGACTATCCAAAATGATAAACCCCTACATTTTATCAGATACAATTATATATGTAAGACAAGTGTGACTCGCCAATATATTTAAAAAAAACTCAAGTACTAACAACTTTATTCTGATATAACATGTACAGTTAGCTTGTTTATTTTTCCTATTGATATGTTGCAATCACAAGAATGGAAAAGTACACGCACTTCTGTCAAATCTGCTGGCTTTCTTGCACATATGTTACAGGTTGCCAAAAAAGGCTAAAAAGCTGCCTGAGGAAAGCTAGGAGTCTAACCACGAGTGTACACTATTACCCTTAACCACTATTTGCTCCACAAAATCAATTATGAAACGTACCAGTTTTATGGTGAATTAAAGAACTTGTCAACACTTATCAAACACTGGTAAACAAGAAGTCTACAGTGGGAAGGGGAAAGAGGAGAGTTGCATTCATTCCTCATCATAGTAGAGTTCAGAGTACAGCTAATTCCATAGTATGGCAGGTACAGTTAAGATATTTTTTTTGCATTTTATGAAACCTGTTGAACCATTCATTAGGTCTTATTAACTATCCTCTGTTAAGGCCCCCATACACATTGAGATTCGCTCGCTTGGCAACATCGCCAAGCGAGCGGATCTTCATCCGATATCCCCACCTACGGGTGGGCGATATCAGGGTGTGTGTAGGTAAAAAAATAAATAAATTCGATCGTTTGGCCCCAAATGATCAAATTATATTGGCGGCAATGGGGCAGTCGGTTCGGGGGGCGCATCAACAAGCTAATGCAGTCCCCAATCAGACTGAATTTACTAACCTGGCCGATCGATATCTGGCCAATTTTAGGCCAGATATCACAGACATACAAGAAACCACAGATTGAAAAGAAACCCTGTAACTTGTAAGAACCATTTCCCAACCACACTCTAGGCTCACAGTGTAATGCAACCCCTACTTCACCTTGATCCATTGTCAAGTGATGGACACTGGAACCCTAACTTACTCTTCTATACACACCCCTCTATGGAAAGATTATTTGGAAAGTAAGGGGCTTAAAAGTCACAATCCATCACAATGCAACAAGGCGGGGGTTATGGTGGGGATATTGTCTTTGCAGCACAGGCTTAAATCAGTGAAACCAAGTATGTCTGATTAAAAACATATTTCACACATAAGTTCACAGTCTTTGAGCACCTTTTTTTTCCAAATTTCTAACTTAATGAGTTTATGTTAAAAGAAGGGTATATTTAGCCTTTACATGATCTACCTGTACAATCATAAGCAGGAGCACTACCCCACCTTTATGTTGGCATAGCGGTTTTCCTACGTATTAATTTAAAAATATTTCAGATTTCTCTCCTGTTCTCAACACTCAATTTATGCTTCTGCCTTCTTCTCTTTAACAGTTTTGTTGACACTTACAAATGTATTTTCCTCCTTATTTCCCCTATCCCCTTTTTCTCCTCGTGCATCTTTAAGCCATTTTCTCCTTACCCATTTAATTTTAGTGGAGATGACACTAGGCGTAACATGAGCCTTACACTTGAAATTAGAACTTTTGAAACTGGAGATCTTCAGAGAAAAACATTTATACTTACTCCTTGCAGTCCCTGAAACTGAATGGATGGCCGGGACGTTAAAGAATTCTATAAAAAAAGAAAAAGGCAAATTAATTAATGATAGAAAAAAAGATTGTAAGCAATTAATAAAATCAGTTTATCATGAGAATTACACTGCTGCAAAATTTAGAAAAAAAACTTTAAAAGACTACAAAACAATTGCCAAGACTGTCACTGACTAAAACAATTATTGAAATACAACCTCTTTTAAACCAAGGTAGTTACACAGTGTGACTAAGAACCAAAATTTGTGGTCCTGCAGAAGCCTCTTAGCGATGCCTTACTTTGACCATAATGTAAGTATCAACTTGTTTGGCCAAACCACTAAACAAGCAGACAACTCTTGTCCAATTCAGACTCAATACCATCAAATTGGCAAACAGCACTAATTATCCCTTTCCTTTAAATATCAAACTGCTTGGACCATAACCTCTAGTGGACCAGCACACTGCAAGTAAAGTATATAGTGGATGATCCATACCAATGTATTGGTGGCCATGCTGGGCCGATAAAATCTGCTGACTGATAAAACCTCAAACGGGCCTTCCCGATTAACATTTGGCTAAGAAGCGGCAGGTTCTAAAAACCCTGTATGGGTGAAGATTGCAGTGGTGCATGGATGCGACCCTTGTCCAGATGGCCTACATCCCAGCTTTAAGCAGGCCATACATGTGAAGATCTGCTCCTTTGGCAAGGATAAGTGGATCTTTTCGATATGCTCACCTTCAGACGGGCAATTTCTGAAAGATTCAATCATTTGGCCCTATGGCCAAACAATCTGATCCCACTGACGAGACGCAGGGCATTGGGACAAGGACTACACCAACTTGCCAATGAGCTCCTTGCCCAATCAACGTCTGCCAGATTTTCAGGCAGATATCATTTGGCAGGCCATTCTGAGGGCCCTATACACAGGCCAAAAAACTTGATAAAGGTCTTAGGAAAGGACCAAGAGGCATGTATTGAGTAAAGTTTAAGATAACTGAATCTTGTTTTGAGTTTTTATACGCAGCAGCAATTGGTAGCACCTGGGTCATATATCCAAGTACAGAGGTGAGCTGAATCCATTGGATTTGTATATAATAAAATATATATTTACAGAAATGTCCGATTCCCAGACATTACAAGGAAACTAGTCACAAAAGGAAAAGTTTACTCCCTAATTAGAGACTTGATCAATAACCGATTCTTGTGCGGGAATTTGGAGAATTAGGCATCCTAGATCCCTTTTAGGTTCAATAAAGGTCATGAAACCAAACTAGCCAGCTATGAATAATCTCACTTAGCAAAGGTCTGGACACAGACTTCGCTTTCATGCAATACTTATGTCATCCCATTATTGGGCAAAAAAAACCCAAAAAACCCTGAATTATGTCAAGTAACAGCCAACTGTCAATAAAGGGCAAGTAACATCAAACAAAAAGGTTTTAGATGCATTTAATGGGAAATTATAACATCCTTTTTGAAATAAGCTCGATATGTAGAAAAGTGCAACACAAAACTTCGTGGTTTTTTTTTTTTTTTTTTTTTTTTTTTTTAGATACCCAACTCCACAGCTTGAAAGGAAACCATGATATTCTATTGCTGTTTGCAATCACCCCCCCCAAAATGTTAGGCACCCCAAAGTGACTTGAATCGCTTACCTTGTACCCCGGGGCTGGTGCCCCTGTTTGGAGAGAACAGCACCAGCCCGGGGTACCTGTAAAATTTACGCGCACATGCGCAGTAGAGTGAAAAGCCGAACTTTACCAGAAAAGTCGGCTTTTCACTCTACTGCGCATGCGCCTATTGTGTAAGTCTTAACGAAATGCAGGCGGAAGGAGGAAGCGCAGGTACCCCGGGCTAGTGCTGTTTTCTCCTAGGGGCACCAGCCCGGGGTACGAGGTAAGTGATTAAAGTCACTTGGGGGTGCTTAACATTTTAGCACCCCCAAGTAACTTAGCCTTTCCTTCTCCTTTAAAGTTAATTTAAAGGTGAACAACCTCTAAGTATGAGAGACATTGATTTCCTGAGACATTCTGCAATTGTTTATGTTTTTTTTAGTTATTTAACTTTTTGTTCGGCAGCTATCCAGTTTGGAATTTCAGCAGTTTTCTGGTTGCTATGGTCTTGTTTACCTTAGCAACCAGGCAGTAGTTTAAATGACAGACTGGAATAGGAATAGGAGAGAGATTGAATAGAAAGATAAGGAATAAAAAGTAACAACAATGAAATTATAGCCTTACAGAGCTACCAGGGTCAGTGACCTCCCATTTGAAAGCTGGAAAGTTGTAGTAGAGAAAGGCAAATAACAAAGTTGCTAAGAATAGGACATTCTATAACATAAAATTAATTGGTAAACCAACCACCCCTTTAAAAGTAGAACTTCCTCTTGCATGCAGACACAGTAGAGAGGAGGTTGGTCCGAAAACACAAAAGCAAATGTTTCTGGGCTGACCTCCACTCCACTGAGTGGGCACGCTGGGGGTAAGTGGCCCGTATTTATGGCAGACAAAATGAAAGTGTCAAGAGCACATTGCCTTTAGTTCTTACACAAGCAGATAAAAACTGGGGTCAAATGCCAACCATGTTCTTTACAGAACTGTAAAACTAAAACCTCTCATAAAATACTGAGTGTTTATGTGCTATATTAACAGATATAAACGTTAGATTTTCACATGCAACACTGCAGATTACAATAAAGCTGCTGAACTATGCTGGCATGTGAAATCTAAAGATATGATAAGCAACAGTACATTTTCTGCAAGGAGATGAACAACTCAAAATGCTTTGATGCAGCTGGAAGTCTGAAGTAAAAGATAATGCATTTAAACACAAGTAGAAATGATTACAAGCTATATGTAGAAGCCTGTAACAAGAGTTCAAAGGGAAATTTCATTATGTTTAGAAATGGGGAAAAAACTGACAAAAAACTGGCAAAAGCAGTTTGCATGAAATCATTGGTACACAGCAATTTTTGGACACTTTGTCCACTGCCATTTATGCCGCCTTAAAACAGCTCAAAATGCCTGCCCTCTAGTTTATATCTATCTTCATGCAAACAGAAAATGTTTGACAGTTTCTAGCGAACTGAATAAAGTACCGTAAAACAAATGCATTTTCAGTCAGCCAGTTACCCTGTACATATGTTAGAGTCTCTGGCCAGACTATTTTTGAGTCTTAGATTCACCAAATCAATGAATTTTATGGCCCATACAGGCACAGACAATTACGCTGTTTTAACAATAAAAACACATGCAGACAGCATAACAGACCCAACCCATATTACTGGATTTGATAGGATATGGCTCATTACAAAGGTTCTCTTTGTAATTGAATTTTATTTAAATTTCAGAGGGAGGGTTATTTTTTGCTAAATTAGATGTTAGGCATAGAATTGGTTATTGGCCAAATTAGCTACGGCCTTCGTTTTACTAACAAAAAATATATTAAAAAAAAAAAAAACCACAAAACTTTTGCCTATATCAGAAGTTAACTTTGCAAAATGCTTGTTCCTTTGTGTTGCTCTTATCTAGCTCCCCAAAGATTTTCCAAACTTTCAGATGTGTAAAAAAAAAAACTAACCTAAACATGTTACATTGGGCTACTTGGTCTATATTAGCAAAGCAATGCCAGACCGCATAAAACTATTGCCATTTTTGCTTTTATAACCATTTCTGGTTATTAGGTTCAGTAAATTATCACAGAGAAACCGCACACTACCAAAAGCCATTTACGGACAACTCCCTCGCCATGAAGCCCACCACAACAATTTTAGGATTTATCATCTGAATTAAATACATTTGCAGTAGTTTCATCTAATGTTAATCAATTTGCAACATTAATTATAATAAATATTAATCAAATTAAAAGAATTTACAATCATTACTGGTCATAGCTTTTGTTTGGTTTCTACATTTTAGAGTTGTAGCTATTTACGATGGTTTAAAATAACAAATCCTGACTCAGACAATGATAAATATCAACTTTGATTTAAATTGCCAGTTGGATAGGTTCCAATTGGAAAATTGCAGATTGAATGTCTGATAACTCTGAATGAAACCTGATAAATCAGCCCCTTAAAACCCTGCAATTATTATAAAAACAAAGTTGCAAATAAATAAAAAAAAAAAAAAAGTCTACTGAAAACAGCATTCAAATTACAAAATCAACTTACAAATCAAACTTTTTTTCATGCAAATCGCAATCACCTCCCCACCAGAAGTTCTCTAAATTAGTTAAGACAGATAATAAGGGTAATTGATCTGTATAGATCTTTGCAAATCACTTGAAAGTGTGCTTTTTTTTTTATAAAAATGTATTTATAAAACTTGAACACAGCACATCACATTCTACTAACCACTTTTGGTCAGTATACCAAGTTTCAAAAAAAAAAAAAAAAAAAAAAGTGAAACTTAACTTCTCCACTTTTGACATTTTGTCTTTTAGATGACATTTTATCTAATTTTTTTTTTTTTATTTTTTTTTAAGAATTTGTCTTTTTAAAACTGTCGGCCTACCTTCAAACCCAGTCCCACATCTACACGAGCCTTGTAATAATGATTTTACCAGCAGGATTTTGCAATTCATTTGAAGTCGTTTTACTTTAGGGGCATTTCCTGAAGGGGAATATCAATTTGCCTAGGAAAACAGTCAGTGTCAGGACAAGCTGGGCTTTCTAATTTTTATAAATTTGTGTGTAATTCCACTTCTGTAACAAGATTTAAGGGTCTAAATACCAACAAAGAAATTGCTATTTGGCATAATTAAGGGATATATCACAAAAAATATTTTATTTCATATGTTGAAATAGAACTGATCTAGAAATCTGCAAGTTTCATGAATGTGCCAATACCAAATATGTATGGTGTTATGAAGATTTTTGACTTGTATGTTTAAAAACACAGTACACTACAACATTTTCAAAGCAGCACCACAAAAATCAGCATCCTGTACTTCAAATTTCAAGGCCAAAAAAGCTGAAAACAGTAGGTTCACCCAAAGAAACCATATATTGTTAGAAAGTACATAGGAGGAATCCAAAAATCTGTAAATATGGCTTTATGTTCCAAACTACCAAACCACAATGCTTTCTTTCATTTAGGGTCTATAAATGCTAGCATTAATTTTAAATAGGAACATGCAGTGTCAGACTGGCATATTTATGGGCTTGTGGAAAGAAGTGAATCAAAGACCCACCCCCTGCCCCACATATCTCCCATCACTGATTACCTGTCAATAGCAACCTAGCTTACCCACCAACATGCCTGGTGAGAAGGGGTCCAACAGGATTAAGTCCCACCAGGTTTTTTCCCAGTGCAGTGTTGGGCCAGTCCAACCTTGAATTCAGAGTACCCCATGATCCCAGTTTAGTTGCCAGTGTGCATGTACGGCTTACTCACACTCACAAGATGGCTGCTGGAAACAGAAGGGACACAGCTAAGGGTGTATAAAGATAGCCAATGTTATCAAGCATCACTGTAGTCCTGGACATGCTATGGGGCACAGATAAGTTGGGGCAAGTGTCAGTGAAGTTATTTAAAAGGAGACACTGCTGCTGGGTGCATTGTCAGGCACCCCAATGATTACAATCACTGACCTGGTTTACTGAAAAAATGCACTAGCCTAGGGTAAACTTACAGAACTGTGCTGCCATCGTCTGCCATTTCCCAATTACTTCTTTGGCAGTCCAAAACTGCATGCATGGGCAGTATACAATTCAGTTCCTTACTATACTGTGCATACGTACAAAACCAGACATGTGCACTGTCCCAGAAACCCAAAAGGGCCACTGGGAAGGAGCTAAAGATGGCACCACAGAAGTATACCCCATGCTGGTGCATAAATCACTGGCCCAGAGAACAAGGTCAGAAATCGTAACCATTCAGGGTGCCTGACAAATAGGAAACCATTCAATATTTTCATTTTTTGTTAAATACATTAGTTATGCAACATTAAAGCTGGTCATACATGCCCAGTTTAGCCAGTCTCAACTATACTACACAACCATTTAGATAAGGTAAGCAAGGCAAGGGGGCCCATTTGATTGATCATGCTTTATGTGTAAGCTCTTTTGCGCAGGGCTCTCTTCACCTCTTGTATCGGTTATTAATTGCTTTATATGTTATGCTGTAGGTCCATTGTATGAAACCCACTTATTGTACAGCGCTGCAGAATATGTTTGCACTTTATAAATAAATGTTAATAATAATAATTTATTTGAAAACTAAATCTGCTGATGCACCTTGACTGAGTGCACAATACATAAGCAGCCCTGATTATTCATGCTATTAGCCTAAATTAACAAAATAGGATGACAACGTGCATGGCCACTTGAATAGCATCTGTTCATTTGGTCATTTCAGTCCAATTGGTCAGATACCACAGAGTCCAATATAATGGAGATATTAATTTGTTTGGCAACACCATTAAATACAATCACTTAGGGCTTTAAAATACAGGGAATTTTATTTTTTATAAATCTTTTCTACTGTGGGTGACAAACCTGCTGAAAATGTGGATCACTGGTGGAAAACAAACAGATTGCCTGCCACCTTTTGTGGGATCACACCCCCTGCCACTACAGGAGATCAGACAATTTTTGCCACTTACTTTGCGGCAAGCCAGTCTAAGAATAAAAAGAGATGAAGGGTTATGGAATATGTGCCATACTCTCTGCCAGAAGATTTGAACTGGCAGCGGAGCACTTTTTATGGCATCCAATCACTTAAAAATGGTATATGTGTGGCAGTACGTACGTATGTATGTTTTCCAGTCATGGAAATGTAGGTGACAACAAAGGCAGTGCTGGTTCTCCAGCAGAACATGTAATCAACATGTAAAGAACCACTGATTAGGTAAGGTCTCCAAACATGTTTATCTTTGATTTTCCACGTGATAGAAAAATTGTGCCAATCCTCTGCCTTCCTGTTCAATCAGATTTTAATTTATGCAGACCTAAAGGGAGAGGACCACATCATTGTTCCAAAGAGTAAAATATCCATCATAAAAAATTTAAATTAAATATAATTAATAAAAATAAAAGGGAAAAGACACACTGTACAGGGGCCCTCGAATCTACCCAACATGTACACCGACTTGCAACAAGGCTATTTTCTCCAAGAACCTGTATTATCAGCAAAATAAACAAAATTCATACATTTAGTATACTGTGTAAAAATACAGAGTTAGCATTAATCACATTTAGATTGAAAATGTGTGTAGATGTTATGATTTAATACCTCTAAAGTCTCCCGTATATATAATATATATATATATATATATATATATATATATATATATATATATATATATATATATATATATATATATTTATTAACCAGCACTGCCTTTGTTGTCACCTGCATATACACATACATATAATATATATATACATACATACATATATACATATTATATGTGTTTTTTTCCCCCCTAAGAAATTAAATTAAACATAAACGTTTTTGCATCATAAAAATAATTATGATTTTTTAATGATTTTGAAATGTCTTTTGTTTTCTCTGCTGTCTGGTAACTAAAGGCTGAATTTTCAACTATAATATGCCAAATAAAATGTTGACTAAAATAGTTATGCTCAAAAATATGACCCCGCAATAAAACTACATACAACTGACTTGCTGTTCATCTAAAAGTATAAAGAAAAAAAAAAGAAAAAAGGTTGCACAGACTCAAGGCCAGAGAAATAAAAGTGACAGCTCAGCAAAACTCTCCACCATTTTCAGCTGGGACTTTGGCTCAGCTTACTGAATGAGCCAGAGACCAGCTGGCACCAGATAGGAAGTTAAAAAAAAAAAAAAAAAAAAAGTGAACGGAGAGATGTATTTAAAAGGACAGCACACTGAAAGTGAATTCCTAATACAGCAATACACATTTTTAGAACATATTAACGAAGAAATAACCAGGGCAATCGCCACATACACAAGACAAAAAAAATAAGACCATTATGATTAATTCCAACACTCCTGCTCCTAAATAAATCTAAAGCCCAGGATATATAAAGAGAACCACGGATTCAATATATTTTCATAGAAAGACACAAAGAAATGCTGGAACACTCAGGCCCACCCTCAAAACTGATGCACACTAAACAAAGACTTCACAAATATTAAAGTATAATATATGGCATAACATTCATATTAATGACAATAACCCCTATCAACTATGCAGCAAACATGTTTGAATACCTTACAGGAGTAATCTATTAACCTGCAGTACACAAACATGTGAGTGAAGGCACATAGGTAGTTAGAAAAGCACATATCCATGGAGTGTCTCCATTAAAAAGAGCTTAACCAGCTGGCCCCAAGTCTTCAGATGTGGGGGATGGACACACATACTAAATCTTTACAGGTTTCATAGATCTGAATTAGATTAGATATCCCTAACAATAACACGGGCTGAATATATTACACTTGGCACACAACACAATTACAATATCACATTGCAAGACTTGGATCATAATTATTAAGGCAGCAAATATTATCTGGGGAGATTACTAACAAAGGGAGAACGACAAAGTAGCCATGTAGAACCATGAAGACCAGCTAAGTAGCTTAAAGGCATTTGACATGAAGTGCCTTGCTCATCAAATAAAAAAAATATGGGGTTCTAAGACTAAGCAGGGGGTGCCCCAACCTCTAGCAGCCAAAGCTCTTCTGTGTATTCTGAAAATTGTCATTGAGGGACACTGGTGTTGGGGACTGGTGTTGGGCTGAGGACTTGCTATTTTACACAGCCCAGCATTCACAAAAAAATGTCTAATACCACCAAAAATACAAAAAAGCAAATAAGTGAATATACCCCCCCCCCCCACACACACAATGCTTCCTTACAGACTATGAAACCATTTCCTGAGCTAGGGAGGTGGTTGAGAAAGAAAGGGATTCACTGGGCTGAACTATGGCCCAACAATATGGCCCAGCAATATGGCCCATGTCCTGTATTAGAAGAAAAAGCAGCTGCTGGAAAGTACATGGGTGAGAGTTTCCAGTCAGCTGTTTGACCATAGGGTTAGTAGCAGCAGGTACACACTAGCAAAGGCAGCCCCTCCCCCCATGGATTTTGGGCTCAGATTAGGCAAATTTAGGGTAGCCACAGCAGTAACAATATAACCCATTGATCAGCACTTGGGAGACCAGGGACCAGCTGGATCACACAAACACGGCTGGGGGAAATCTACGACTGGAATCGTCTACCTGCTGCTACAGGGCTGACGTTTAACTACGCTTCTCAGCATCAACCCTGCCCCCCACCGCCAGCAAGACTGCGAAGGGGATTGTGGGACTTGTAGTACTAAAGACTCTAAGGCTACACGAAGAGCTTAACTCTTACATATGCCTGCCTAGAGATGTATGGGGCTTTTCAAACAGCAGTTCTGTCGAGATTGTTCAACTCCCCAGAATTTCCTGGTTGTTCAACGCTATCTGTGGGAATGACGGGAGTCGTAGTTTAATAAGTTCTAAGAGTCACCGACAAAGTGTTCTACATTAACGTATGACACCCATACTGTACTAGTAACAGTCTCCCATCCAGACAAGGGAAGAACAATTATATTTACTGAGCTAAATGTTTTACTACTTCGCCCCCTCCCTATGTGATACAAGCGACCCCCAAATACCTCACCCAAAGCTCCTCACCTTAGTGTTCTGGTAGCTCTCTAGTGCGCGGAAGGCGGTCTCAGTGAGTTTGACGTGCAGTACGGTAACCTGGTCCTGGGTCCCCCTTCCACAGGACAGTCCATACCTGCCATCCTCACTAAGAACCGCCGCCATCTTCCTTACTCCCTCTTTCCCCTCCAGAGAAGAAGCTGAGCAGAAGATTATATAGTGCGCAACCTAACTTGCTTCTTACATTACGGTAGCGAATTAGCGACGCTGATTTGTTGTTGCGCTATACCCCGCCCACACGCAAGGCTCTGCGGTGCAAAATGGGCTCTAGGCTTGATGGTTGCTTGCTGGGTTTTTTTTTTGTTTCGTTTCGTGCGAGACGTCACCCAGGTCGGAGTGGGCGGGGCAAGCCCTGACGTACATTCGTGCATTTTGACATCGCTGGTGACGAGTCTTCCGTTCAGCATTTTTGGGGGCGTAAACTCAGTTTAAGGCAAATAGTAATAAGCAGCAGCTGGTGTTGAACTTATGTGTTTTGTTTTAGTATTCCTATGCGTATTGTACTAAAACCTAACAGCCAAACGCCACTGTTAATTAAAGGGGGAATGGCGCTCGAATTAGATATTATTTGTTTGTAATTATCTTAAAGTTATTTGTAATACTAGGTGATGTTAAATGCCTTGTCTGCTTAACCTATACTGTTCTGTGAAGTGCCTCTCATGCCTTGACACGATGCAGCAGAAGCCAGCTCACCGTCACTTCTTACAATGGCTTGCGCCTTCTGTGAATGACAAACCTGTGGAAAATGTGTGCAGTGCATTATGGGAATTGGAGTCTTGAGTGGAGTGAAGCTGACTTTTTGCCCTTTTTTTCAGCAGTCAGCAGCTAATGTTTATTTGTGTAACCACTAAGATTATTTCGAGATACTCTGTGGTTGTGTGTTTACTAGCCAATGTTTTTAGGGCAAAGGCACATTGTAATATGTATAGTTGATGTACTTAATAATGTTATCCATTTGTTGTATAGACTAGGGATATACACCATTAAGCCCTCCTCTACAACTTTCTTTTCACATACTGATTAAACAAAGCTCATGCAGCTCACTTTTGCATATTGCATGAATTGTCTACACTCCCGATTGTCTGCAGAAAACTTGTAAACAGAGCAACTTTCCTGCCTAAAGGTGGCCATACACGCACTGATAATATCGTACGAAACCTCGTTTCGTACGATATTCGGTGCGTGTATGGTATGTCGGCGAGTCGACCGATATCTCAGGAAGCTGCTGACTCGCCGATCGGACCAGTTTGAGAATTTTGATCGGGCGCCATAGAAGGCGCCTGACCAAAATCTCCCTTCAGCGCTGAATCGGCAGAAGGAGGTGGTCGCGTGAAACATCGTCAGATCGCCACGTGTATGGCCAGCTTAAGGCTCTGTCCTGGTGGGCTGTAGAGGTGGCCATACATTGGCTTGCCTCTTTAACTTACCTGACTGATTAGCCTGGAGGCTAGAATGACAGAAACTGTGCAATTACACCCATAAGATTTTTTGGGGAGTTGTCTACTTCTACACCTGTGGACATGTCAACAAGCATGATTTTTTGGGGTGGAGTCAGTCTGGTTTGGCCTCACGCACCTGGCCACCTGCTGTAAAAATCTAGTCTCCCATCCCCTTAAAAAAAAACATAAAACCCACCTAAACATATCTCAGGCAGCATTAAGTGAGCTTGGACCATAACCCAAGATGTCTGCACCTTGCAGGGGTGGAGCATGGGGCATGGATCATGTAATTTATTGGAGTGTGGTTGGGGATTCTGAATTCAGTTTCAAGGAGATCAGTGTATCTGTACATTTGGGCAAATTTTGTTGTTCTGTGGGATCTAATCTATATGAAGTTAGGAGCAGTTTTTTTCTTTTGTCACCTCATCTGTTGCAATGCACATGTAACCACTTATAAGGCAAGTACATTTTCAGTTTGGATAAATAAACCAGGATATGAAAGCATCATTGGATGACAATCTGTTTAAACTGACTGATATAAATGCTTAGCTCGTTAGTATGTTCTAAATCAGGGGTGTCAAACTCACTCACATAAGGGGGCCGAAATCTAAAACACAGGCTAAATCACGGGACAATTTTTTTATTAATATACTTAGTAAGATACTAAGGGGTATATTTATCACAATGTGTAAAAAGTGGAGTAAGACATTACCAGTGATGTTGCTCATATTAGCCAATCAGATGCTTTGCTACTGTTGAAATCCGATTACTGATTGGTTGCCTTGGGCAACATTACTGGTAATGCTTCACTACACTTTTTACACAGCATAATAAATATACCCCTTAGTCTTAGTTACTATGTGAGGAAAATGGAAATTGATCAGGCTGGATGGTCAGACACACTCACCAAGGGCTACATAAAACAGCCAGGTGGGCTGGATTCGGGCCGCAGGCCTTGTGTTTGACAAATAGTTCTAAATCAACCAATCTGCCTGACCAATTTTCCAGCTTAACTATGCTCACTGATATCTTCTACTCCAATAATGTGCATAGTGCCACAAAAACCTAAGGCTGTCACTTCATGCCTTGGCTGCCAGAGCTATTTATAAAACAGGGAGAATGCCTGCTAAAACTGTGCTGTTTTCTGTTTCACTAACAATTTGTATTTCTGCATAAACTTACACTTGTTGGAACCTAGGGGGAGATTTACTAATCCACGAACGTCCGAAAAGCGTCCGAATGCGTTTTTTCTGCAATGATCGGTATTTTTGCGATTTTTTTTTCATCGCCATCACAACTTTTTTCGAATTGTCGCAACTTTTTCATCGCCATCACGACTTTTTTGCAAATTGTCACGACTTTTTCGTCGCCGTCGCGAAAAAATCGGATTGGTTTTTCCGCCGTTTACAATTGCTCAATACAAAAAAATCGCGACAGCAATGAAAAAGTTGCGCAAAATACGATAAAGTCGTGACGGCGACGAAAAAATCGCACAAAATACAAAAAAACGCAACAGCGACGAAAAAGTCGCAAAATTTCCGTTTACTATCCGATTTTTTCCCATTTGGGATTCGGATTAGTGGATTAGTAAATGTGCCCCCTAATGTTTCCCATACTTTTCAGTCACATATATCATGTGACTGAGTGCTGCAAGTTGAATCGCGCCATAGTGTATGTTCAGTACAATTAGAGAAGATAAACATTTGCATTGGCATTTATCTATATAGAGTCACACAGAAATCACATGAAAATATAATTTTGATTTATATTAATTAGAAAAGACTTTAAATCAAACCCCCCAAAAATTTATAATAAATGTTGCAGCTGCGACACGGATAGGATCGGATTTTCATGCTGTTGAATAGATGAAAATAGATTAATTGAAGTAAGTGTACATAATTTAGATGAGCTATTATGCTTGCCTGTATCTGGGACCTTTACAGGTGAAGTGACCATTGTGCAGCTTGAATGGATTTTAGTTAGGTGCTCCATATTGAAAATCCTGTTTGCGTCGCCTCCCGTGTCTGCAAATGTGTGAGTTATTGGTCTACAGGAAGTGACAAGACCCACACTTCCCATTCTTAAACAATGCAATCCAATCATTGGGCCCAAGGGTTTAACATTGATAGTACAATCTAGATACATGCTTTTATAAAGACAAATAGTTTGTGATCTGAATTCTCAAATGACAGAAATCAATTTGGAAAAAGTTTGCATACAGTCCCTAGGTGGCCATACACAGGCAGATTTAAGGTGACAATTTGGGTCATTCAGAATGATTCAGCAGTTTATCTGCACACGTATTGGGACCCCCAACTGGCCTATCCGATTTTTGTTGATTGGGCAAGTTTGAGTTAGCCGTCAGATCGGGGACCACATTGGCTCACTGATGCGACCCTCGCTCCAACGGGTCCTATTCCTGACGTAATTTGATTATCGGATTACTTCGATATCTCCCACCTTAGGTATTGGTGGAAATATCTTATAGTGTATGACCAATTTAAGGCTTGTGCTCAGTTAATCTTTTGGGTGGGGGAGAAACAACTAAATATATGGTAACATTTTTCTAACAAGAATCTTTTGTCTCTTCCTTTCCTTTAAGCGGAAGACGTGAAATCCAATTGTTTACGACAGTGTTGCAAAGGTAAGGTGTATATAAAAAAACAGTAGAATATTTTAACTTCTAGAGTTCTATCATATTCGGCAGTGCTGTACAATATAGCAATATGCAGATTTCTTTGTTAGAATTGAGCTGCAAACGTTTATCATTAATAATCTGAAGTAGAATCAGTACAAATGTGCAAATGATTAGAATCAAGGAAGGTTCCTGTAAGACTAAGCAGCACCACAAACACAAGTGCTGAGGCATGCTTACAGCTAAAAAGGTTTCTGGGAAGCCAAAAGCAGTGGAGCCCCCCCATTAAAGTCATCACTTTAGTGTGATAAGTATTTTATTTCTGGAGTACTCCACGCTCATTAATAGGAAATCAATATTCACAACAAATGTCCCCATAACTAGCCTTTAGGATGGGATGCTAGCAAAAAAAAATTTTTTTCCTATAAATCCTACCATTACTATCCTTCAGGTGAGACCCTGTAGCAGTTGCTTTGCACTTCACTAGGGGAACATCCTCATAGTTCGATAATTTTTGCTTTTTGTATTTACTGTATCTCCAGTATCATGCTAAGTATATTAACAAGGTTTATTAACTTAACTAGTTTAATATCTGTCTTATATCATCAATTGCTACACAGTTTGCCTAGTTTTATATAGTTGTAAAATTCAATTTGGTGTTTGCTAAAAACCTCCATTTGGAAATTTTGGAGGCATTTAACTGACTTATACAAACATATACCAATATAATAGGGCACATTTACAGAATATATACAGTTTTATGCTATGTGAGCTTTGGAAATTACCTAATTTGTGCTATAGCTTAAAAAGAATAAGGTCATTTTAAGTTAAATTCATTGAATTAGTTTTTGCAGTAGAGTTAACTTAACCTTTAACTACCGGCAACCATGCAAAATCATTTATGGCATCCACTGTTCCCAAAACTTTGAAACGTTTGTATTGTTATACTGAAATTTGGACCAGTTGGAACCCTCATTGGGTTCTCTATGTTCCTGTGGCTCCCCAGCAGCTGCTTGGTCTACTGTTTCTGTAGTTACCCACCTGCTTGTAAGCAAACATTCCTCCATGTCTTATGTGAAGCCCAAGTACTCAGAATATATAGGAACCCAAATACAATTTGAAGAGGATTTGATAGTATAAATATATATATATATATATATACTGTATATATATATATATATATATATATTTTTTTTTTTTTTAATCTATTTTCAATCTAGCTTTTTGAAAAGATTGATAAATGGGTTGTATGGAACCTTAGATTGTAGCCCTCTGTATATGCCTAGATTTGCCAGAGGGGGTATTTTAATTCCAATGGAAAGTAACCAAACATTCACTGGCCTACAGTCATGTTATGATTCTAATGCAAATGATGATCCAAGTCTTTGACAACTGTGCATACACCCTGAAGTAGAATTGTAGCCAGATGATTCCATATAGGGAGAATCCTCTTGCTAGGAGAAGCATAAGATGTGGCTATGCTGGTATTACACTTCTCTTATTACTGAAGCTGTGAGAGGAGCCTTGTCTGTTCTTTTGGAATGTAAATCACAAGATGGTGGGGGGAGGCTCACTGTTTCTTCAGTAAGTTTACCCTCTTTGTAGCAGGACATTTCCTGTCAAATTTGATTTGTAAAGGTCTCTATGATGCACTACTAGTACTTTACCCCTGCCTAGTAAGCTTGTGAAAATGGTATTTTGTCATTCTGGCAAAATGCGGCATATTCTTGTAGTGCTTTAAAAATGAGGTTATACATACATAAGGTTCTATTTAGAGCAATGCCTTCTTAACTCTATGTTGGTGACTTCTGCTCTTATTGGGTAAATAATCTTTCCCAAAACATTTTTCCAAGACTCAAGATCGAGACATTTTTGCAACATAATTTTACAATATGCTTACATATTTTAGTAGTTCCATTTTAACATGGAGCTATTTAAGACATCTAATTGCATGCCTTAAGGCCCCCATACACGGGCCGATAGAAGCTGCCGATATCGGTCCCTTGGACCGACTCGGCAGCTTATCTGCCCGTGTAGGGGCAGAAACGAGCGGGCTGGCCGACCGATATCTGGCCTGAAATTGGCCAGATATTGATCGGGCAGGTTAGAAAATCCAGTCGGATCGGAGACTGCATCGGCTCGTTGATGCGGTCCCCGAACCGTCTGCCCCATTGCCGCCTACATAATCTGGTCGTTTGGCCCTGGGGCCAAACGATCGGATTATTTTTTCTTTTAACTTTAAGCTCCCCGATATCGCCCACCCGTAGGTGGGGATATCGGGGGAAGATCCGCTCGCTTGGCAATCTCGCCAAGCGAGCGGATCTTACCGTGTATGGGGACCTTAAGGGCTGACTGCCTTTCACAGTTACTGGCCCCCTGACAGTTCAAATATTCCATTAACGTTCATGTATGACTTTATCATTTTAGAATAACATCTAACAGTGGCACTGTACTGGAGCTTTGCCAAATTATGGAAAATGTTAGATACAGCTCCCTTATGTTATGCTTTTTATGTCTTCATGATACAATCATTTGCATTGAGTTAAAATGCACCCTAATGAACCAGAGTTCATCTGAAAAACTGAAACAGCAATTAACAGGGCAAATTGAATGCATTTAAGTGAAATTTAAACACTCTGCAGTCTGTACAGCCATATTGATTGTTTTGGGAGTCCATTATATTTCATGGGGTGATGTATGTTTATTTTAAATATGGGAACAAAATAAGCTAAGGGCAATTATGTTGCTTTCATTAAGTCATCTCAAAGTGACAAAACTTTTGACATGTGATTCAACTTACTCAGCTTTGTAAATCACATTGCCACTGAGTGCAGATGTAAGTCTGAGCCTGCATGCCCATTTGTAACTTGTACATAGAGATAGTATTACATAAGCTTCCAGCCTGAATGTGTGCATGGGCTCAGTATAAATATGTCTTCTAGTTTTTGTTTACCACAGTGGTGTCTGTTTTCTGAACCATTAGTGCGACCCCATGAAGTAACACATTGTGGTAAAAATAAAACTGCAGAAACACTCTGAATCTGTGCATTTTTAATGGGTTAGCTCAGGCCATGATTGATACACATATCAGGGTAAAACTTTTGCCTCATAGAATACACGGGCATGAATATAACATTTCAACTCTTGAATGCTTTTTGCAAAAGAGTAAAGCCTAGTTTAATTTACATTTATAAAATGTTCTAATATTCATGTGGTTATTTGTAAAATTCATACTATTCCTTAAGATTTCTAGATATAACAGCTATATATATTAGCTCAAAACAAAGTTACATGTTGGATTAAAGAGGTTGTTCAATTTTAAATTAAGTTTTAGTATGATGTAGACCAGTGATCCCCAACCAGTGGCTCAGATGTTGCTCTCAGTGCTCCCAAACCAGGTGGTTATTTTTGAATTCCTGACTTGGGGGCAAGTTTAGGTTGAATTAAAACAAGATATACTGCCAATTAAAGCCTTCTATAAGCTGATAGTGTGCATAGAGGCTGCCTAATAGCCAATCACAGGCCTTATTTGGCACCTCCATGAACTTTTATGCTGCTTGTGTTGCTCTCCAAGTCTTTTTACATTTGACTGTGGCTTATTGCTATTCTGAGACAATTTGCAGTTGGTTTTGTGGGTTTTCAGCTATTTAGCTTCAGTTTTGAATTTCAGCAGCTATCTGGTTGCTAGGGCCTTTTTTACCTTAGCAACCAGGCAGTGGTTTGAATGAAAGACTGGAATATGAATAGGTGAGGGACTGAATACTAAAATAATAATATGGAATAGTAATAATAAAATTGTAAGCTCACAGAGCAATAGTTTTTGGGCTGCTGGGGTCAGTGACCCCCATTTGAGAACTAAAAAGATCTAGAAGAGAAAGGCAAATAATAAAAGAAAAATGAAGACAATGTTGCATGGAATGGGACATTCTATAACATACTAAAGGTTAACTTAAAGGTCAACCACCCTTTTAAAATAAGCAAGAATAATTATTGTTGTAATATTTATTTGCTCCATGCAACCAAACAATCTATTAATAAATATGTAATTTATGAAAGGATTGTTGAGATGAATAAAAGTCAAGACAGTGGTGACATCAAAAGCTAGTCAAAGCACGTATCGCAGTACATTTGTTACCATTTAGAGAAACAATTTCTATTTTCACGCCAAAGTAGATGAATAGATCCACATTAACATTCTGTTACTATTTCTTTGTTTTTGACTGTCTTGGATTCTTCCTGACCTCTCATTGTCATTCTACCCATCCTTTAATCCATTCCAATACCAGTGACATCAGCCCCCCCTTTCCTCCTGTCCTTGTCTTGCCTGATGTGTGAAAACCCTCTTGCCACTTGCCCAATTTCCTGCTATCGTGACCTCTATGTAGTTGCAGCACAGGGCAAATTGGGCTTTTAAAAATCACAAATCAAATTAAAAAAAGTATTGAGATTTGTAGGAAATATAGTGGAATAGAATATTAGTAAACTACCTTTTAAAAGTATTATAAAGCCTAGAGTACTACTGTATTTGTGATGTGCTCCTAACCATTTATGTTTAAACTCCTCCACCCATGTGTGATTATAGCACCTATAACTCCCATTCAGCCTTAAGATAATGGGATTTGTGGTGTTATGTGAATGTGGCTGAGCAGATTACTTAGGGCTCTGGCACACGGGGAGATTAGTCGCCCGCGGCAAAACTCCCTGTTCACGGGCAATTTATCTCCCCGAGTTGCCTACCCCTGCCATCCCACCGGCGAACATGTAAGTCGCCGGCGGGATGGCAGACGCGGCGGGGCAATTTCAGGAAATCGCCGAAAAAGACTCGCAAGGCTTTTTCGGCGATTTGCGCGAAATCGCGCCACCGCGTCTGCCATCCCGCCGGCGACTAACATGTTCACCGGCGGGATGGCAGGGGTAGGCAACTCGGGGAGATTAGTCGCCCGCGAACAGGGAGTTTTGCCGCGGGCGACTAATCTCCCCGAGTGCCAGAGCCCTTAAAATGCCCCCATTCTGCATTTACTTTCCATGTAAAATATAAAAGCTTAAAAATCAAATAATCTGAAAGAAGGAATGGTACTGATATAGTGTTGATACTGCAGGCCACCATAATACTGATCTGTGTAGAAGGCCTGGCCATGCAGATGGATACAATCAGTAGTACTTGAAATGCCTGGACAGATAACCATAACAGCAGCCAAAATGGAACATGTTCAAGGCCTTTGTGAGTGGAAATGTAATGTGCCACTTGAGATTTTAAATACTCCTCTTTATCTTGAAACACAGACTTAAATGGAAGCTAACATGAAAAATATGCTGCCACTGCCACAAAACTCTTTATTTTTTGAAAGAAGGAAGATTTTTATATATTGATCAGGGATATCCAAACTGTTGTCTTTAGGCTCTAGTTGAGATACAACTACCAGCGTTTACCAATAGCCAAAAGACAGACACTGGGGGTCATTTATCAACACTGGGCAAATTTGCCCGTGGGCAGAAAACCATGGCAACCATTTAAATTGTTGCGTGCATTGTTCTTCCTGCATCTGGCTGAAAAAAGCCAGTCACTAATTAGTTGCAATGGATTACTGCCCATGGGCAAATTTGCCTAGTGTTGATAGTGTCTTTGTGGCATAAATACTATGGATTCTTACATTTCTTTCATTCCCTTGAGAGTTTGCAACAGATAAAACATACTGGTAAATCCATGGGGAAGAGCATAAAGGCATAAATAATTGCTAAAACAGATGCAAGCATGTCAGTGTACTGCCCAGGAGACCAAACATAAAAGACTAAAGGCATCTGCAAAATAAAAATGTGGTGTTGAAACACCCAAAATCTCACTCCATTGTTTACCTTTGGGAATCATTTGTAAATGCCAGTATGTTTAATTTTAGCGCAAACAAAACAGCAACAAGTACATTTTTTTTTAGAAAGAATTGCAGGAAAGAGCCACCCTGAGCAATTGGAGATAAGTTTAGACTTTGGTTTACTAGCAGGGGCCGAAAGACATGCTGGCCAATTAATTGACTTGAAATGAAAAGTGGCCTACTGGGGTAAAGACTAATTTTAATTGTAAAAAAATTCACACTTAACCCTGTAGAATATACCAGCTCCCAGTAAAGAGTAATAAATAAAGAGTATGATAGAACACAACCTTTTTGACTAAATCCTGTGCAGGCCTGGATTTGTTGCGAGGCCACAAAGGCCAGGGCCTAGGGCGGCACAAACATAGGGCCGGCATGCCATCCCGCCGCAGCAAAATTTTTAAATTGGGGACCACTTCCCACTGCTCCGTATGGGAGTTTTAACGTTTGCGCATGTGGGGGGGGGGGGGCGGGCCACGTGTTCACGCATTCACGCGGGTGGGGGCACAGAATGGGGGCGGCCTCAGGACACCCCCAGTAGAAATCCGGCACTGATCCTGTAGAAGCAAACTTCATAATTTAGCTGCAGAATACAGTCTCCAAATGACAAAATCTGTTTAGTCGTTCTGTGCTGTATGTTCTGTTTGCTCTGTTTCAGTGATTTAAGGCAGCTTTAAGTAATTAGAACAAGTGTAGAGAACCAATCCCTTGTGATCATTTGTTTGCACAATATGCCATATTACATTGTATTTATACTTGTAAAAACAGGTGTGAAGGCCTTTCTACCACTGCAGGTTAAGTGTATTTCTTTGGAAGGCTGTTGTTAGACACTTTTCCCTGCACACTGGCATTCAGAGTAGGGGGGATCTTGTCACATTGCACTACTGTAAAACTACACCGTGCTTAGAGTTCATTTGACACCCTAGTGCTATTTGAACACTGGGATTAAAATTTCACACTCACTGCTTTTACTCTGTTTTTAAAAGCAGTATTTAAGAAACATTTATAAAAGCATTATTTTACAAGACCCTTTCAAATATGTGTATATAACTAATAATGATGTTATTACTTATACACAGTACATCTGTTCACTAATATGCCATGTTAGCTTTGTTGAGTCAGGTGGAGAGCAGTGGTATTTGTTTTGTAGCATGCAGCAGAGAAACAAATTGGCTAGGGCACATCCGGTTTCCTTCACTGTGTGCCAAGAACATTTCTTTGCCTGCAGTACTACAATTAGGTTGGTAAATAAAGGCAAAATCTCATGTCATTCATGATGGAAAAATTGTTTAGTACTGAAATAGTGCATTGTTTCGAGAAGACTTTCTGAATAGGGTCATAAGATTTGTGGTGAGTATCCTAATGGCTCTTATGGACACTTTCTTCTGCATTTGAGACACAGGCTTGAGCTCACCTAAATGCATTAGTAAATGAATTCCATTATACATTTTGTAACCATGTGAGTCCATAACTGTCTTTTAAAGCAGCAGTCTTTTTGCTTTTTTTTTAAAGGCAGTATGCTACATTTTTTGCACTTGACGCATGTTTAAATGGCAATAGAAGAGAGGGTTGCATATGGTACTCACAAAAATGCAGCTACATATATGTTTTTACTAAAAACACATATAAACACAGTAAATGCAATTTTACATGTTCAGCATACATTTTTAAATTCATAAATGCACAAAAATGTAAGTGCCCACGAATAAGCAGATTCTTTAGTAAAAATATATGCATGGATAATGTATAAATAGGTCAGGTGCTTCATAGGTCAGAAATTGACATGGCTGTTAAACATGTTTTCTTGCAGTGAGGAAATTGAGTAGAATCATGTGGCTATGTCACTCAGGTCCACCATCAGGGCAGAGAGTGGTTACTTGTACCAGGCCCAGTAAAATCTTCTTTGGAATGGGGGCCCTGGTGTGTCATGAAAGTTACTTCTGCAAAAACTACCTAGAAACTAATGTAACTTGCCTAAAGACTTTCGTAAATTGTTTATCAATGCAGAGAAGCTTAACAGGGCAGGCAGGGGTGAACTCCACTGACCACCAATGAACTGATTGGCTTATTAACACATCAATTATTTATTTAACTATTTATATGAACTGCTTATTATAGAGTAATATCAGCTGTTTATATTGGCATCTGTTTACTGAATTATATGAGCTACCCCCTACATGAACTATTCAGCAGTGGAATGACTGGTTAATAGGCCCCACAGCAATATTATTGGGCCTGCTAGACTTATGCAATTTACGTAACTTGTGCAAAAACTTATATTATTTTCAAAGAAACGTAACATACATATAAACTCCACTCACCCCAATAAAAAGACTGACTCATTAGCACACTTATTATATTTACTATTTTTATAAACTACTACTAGCTATTGTACACAGTATACATAACTTGTGCAAAAACTCATGTTACTTCCATATCAAGCAATGACAGCACAAAGCAGGAGCAGGAAGGAGTGTAGGGTTTAAACTTAGTGCAAACTCCTCTCCCCCCTCTAACATACTGACTGTTAATTAGCATATTAATTAATGAAACTCTTCATTGAACTGTTTATTATAGAGTAACATCAGCTATTAATATTGCTCACACACAATGGGCATGGCCTAAATTTTGGTGCTGAGCACTTGTGTTCATGGGGGCCCGTATAAATAAGTTGCACCACTTGTACAATAACTTGTAAAATCCTTAGCAATCCTAAGCTGGTGGCACATCCGGATATTGGTCGTACATTTAAATGCAGTGATCTGAAACTAACATTCAGACTGAAATTGTAGGATAAAGCCATTAAAATACAAATCTGAGAATGTTCTGAGCATTAAATAGTTGGCAGACACGTAATGATCGGTAATTTTGCGATTTTTTCGGCGTCTTTACGATTTTTGCGTAAAAACGCGAGTTTTTCGGCGTCTTTACGATTTTTGCGTAAAAACGCGAGTTTTTCGGCGTCTTTACGATTTTTGCGTAAAAACACGAGTTTTTCGTAGCCATTACGAAAGTTGCGCAAAGTCGCGATTTTTTCGTAGCGTTAAAACTTGCACGAAACGTCACGCCTTTTAAGTTTTAACGCTACGAAAAAGGCGCGACTTTGCGCGCAAGTGTTAACGCCGAAAAAAATCGCAAAAAATACGAAAAAATCGCAAAATGTTCGTTTCCAATCGGAATTTTTCCAATTCGGATTCGAAATCGTGTCTTAGTAAATCAGCCCCTAACTGTACCAAAGTGACCTCCATTGTAAGTCCCCCAAGGATATCATCCTATACACAAAACATGCACAGATTTTATCCTTATTCGACCAAAATTTTCTAACCTGGCTGATCGATTAAACGACTGATCACCATGGTTCAAATATTATTGGGGCAATAATTCGGGAACAACAGACGATCCAAAAATCATGCAAGACCAGGTTCCGTACAATTTTATTGCTACATGTATGGCCAGCTTTAGGTAACTACGTTTGTAGTGATTTTGATCATTTTGCCATCGTTAATCTGTCTAGCTAAGCTGATGCCACACGTGGCGTTTTTACACTGCGTATTTTCTCAGCCTAAAAACGCAGCACAAGCCACACAGCCCCTGACTATGGCGTTTTTCAGCCTAGTACTGGTGATGTAGCAAATCCCGTTTCCCATGGTGCTAATAGTGCGAAATAGTAAAAAATGCAGCGTATTTCCGCTAGGTCTGGCATCTGCCTTTGTGTATACATAGGAATAGGTTGCTGTGCAAATAACGGCGTATTTCGGCAAACGCTTGAAAAATCCGTGGTAAGGTGTTTTCTAGCGTATTTACGCATTGTGGGGTTTCCTTCAAGTCTTTTCAAGTTATTTCTATGGATGATGATATTGTGCGTTTTTCAGCCGCTGAGAGAATTAGAAAATATGCAGCGTAAAAACGCCATGTGTGGCATCAGCCTAAGCCAGATTTTTCAGTGTTTGTGAACTGCTTTTATGGGTTCAAACATAAATGCTTGTTTTTATGTTCAGGACTAAAGATTTTTATCTGGACTGCTTTTACAGATGAATGTTTGCTAAGAAAGACTTTCTAGCACCTCGTTTAAAAACACTTCTGTTTTTGGGGCTACTTAGTAATGTGTGAATTTTATTCACTTATTGTCTTTCTTTCCTGCGCCTTTCATCTTAATTGGACAGGTGCATTTTCTAAACACACTGTGTTTAATTTAAAAAAAAAAACCCAAAACACAAAGTATTCTGTTGTGAGAGAAATGTAGCAAATTTTCTCCTTGCATAAATCCTCTGTGAAGATTCATCAATGTATTTCCCCGTACAATGTCTAGAAAATTTACGCCATAAAAAAATAATGTATATGGCAGCGTTTTTCAACCGCTGTTCCGCGGCACACTGATGTTGCCTGGTGTGCCGTAGGCAGGGCCGCAATTTTTACTTTCAAAGGGGGCCCGGCGATGCTACAGTTTTTCTTAGTAGCTCGGGCCCCCTTTAATAAAATCCGGGCCCTGTCATTGGTTGCGCCCCGTGTGTACGGGTGACGTCAGTACGCACGGGGCGCAACGTTATAAAAGGGCCTGTGTGCGGTCGCGTGTAGGCAGAAGTGCAGAGGCGGCGCGCGTGAGGGGAAGATGCTGCTGAAGCCGCCGAAGAGCAGAAGTAAAATGCTGCTGGGCACCAATGTATTAGGGGGGGCCACGGGGCACACTGACTTATGGGGGCACTGCTGCTGGGCACCAATGTACTAGGGGGGCTGGCTCTTGGCACCAATGTACTGGGGGGCACTGCTGCTGGGCACCAATGTACTAGGGGGGCACTGCTCTTGGCACCAATGTACTAGGGGGGCACTGCTCTTGGCACCAATGTACTAGGGGGGCACTGCTGCTGGGCACCAGTGTACTAGGGGGGCACTGCTGCTGGGCACAGAGTTAAATTTTTTAACATTTTCTAATGGTGGTGTGCCTCGTGATTTTTTTCATGAAACAAGTGTGCCTTTGCCCAAAAAAGGTTAAAAACACTGGTATATGGAATGTTCGCATAGAGTAGATCAGTGCTGTCCAACTTCTGTTGTACCGAGGGCCGGAGTTTTCTGACCTACTTGGTGGAGGGCCGATAATGGAAGCCAGTTTTGACCACTCCCCTTTTTGAAACCGCACCCACTTGAAACCACACCCATGTTATCACATGACCATACCCATATTAATGGTTGTAGTACAGCAAAAACCTGCCATACTCTGCCTGCCCTACCCTGCCTGTGTGTGTGCCATACTCTGCCTGCCCTACCCTGCCTTTGTGTGTGCCATACTCTGCCTTCCCTACCCTGCCTGTGTGTGCCCTACCCTGCCTGCCCTACCCTGCCTGCGTGCAGCACTTTCACTGTGTGTGCCATTCTTGGCTGGTTTGTGCCAAACTTGGCCTGTGTGTGCCATACTCTGCCTGCCCTACTCTGCCTGTGTGTGCCATACTCTGCCTGCCCTACCCTGCCTGTGTGTGCCATACTCTGCCTTCCCTACCCTGCCTGTGTGTGCCATACTCTGCTTGCCCTATGCTGTCTGTGTGTATGGCACACACAGGCAGCCTACAGTGACACAATGCTGGCACTGCTCCTACAATCTGCACAATAACTATATATTAAAAAACTTTTTAATTGCAGTACCACCTCAGTATATGTTCTTTTTGTAGTATTCGGGGATTATTTGTGGGCTTCTACTGCTCCTGAGGTGTGAACAGGGGAACAATGGGAATGATTACAGCCTGAGCCTGAGGTGTGAACACTGCAGGGGGTGAACAATGCAGAGATTAAAAGGTGTGAACAACACAGGGGATTACACGTTTAAACAATACAGCCAGTTGGACAGCACTGGAGTAGATGATGTAGATAATGTGAAGCAGCCTGATGTTCCCCAGCCTGAACCTTGGGATATTTCTCTTGGTGAAATATCCCTAGTAAATTGGCCAATATTGACTGGAGAAATTTTACCTTGCAAAAAAAATGTGAATGTGAAGAGAATGTTCACTAATGCAGGTATGTTTTCAAAACTTATCATGTTCTCCTTTTAGTAAACTGCACATATTATTTGCAAGACATTGCACATGAAATGCACATGAAATGTCCAAGACATTTCCCAAAGATCTTGCTACTGGCCCCAATAACTAGTCATTCCACTGCTGAAAAGTTAATTTAGGTGATAGCTTGTATAATTCAGTAAACAGATGCCAATGTAAATAGTTGTTACTCATAATGAATATTTGGGGTCAGTGGAGTTTGTCCTAAATGTAATCCCTGCCCACCTGCCTGCCTTGTCATACTGCTCTACCTTGTCATTGCTAAATACAGAAGTTACATAAGTTTTTAAGAAAGAAACATATACTTTGCATAAGTTAAGTAAATTGTATAGGGTAAGGGGACCGATTGATCTTGTGAGGCCCCCTGAACAGTTTTTCCACCGCTAAAAAATAAAATATCAATATTGATAATTATAAATAATCAAGTTCTGATAAAGTGCTTTTGTACTGAAACATGTAAGAGCTCATATACATTTGCAACTCACAATGTATTTTTTCCGCAATGCAACATTTTACCCCAGAATTGTGGTCACAAAGTGCACTGCTTCTGACACAATGGTAGACAGTTCAACAAAATTTCAACTGGTCATGAGGTGGTGGTAACTGGTGTCAATTGGTGCAGCAACGCTCTATTAAAGATAGAAGGCAGGGCTGAGGGCACCGAGCGCAACTATCTGAAAGCGTTAAACGAAATTTAAAGGAACTACCTTTAAGGAAAGTGTTTTTCCACCCAAAATGTCTGCAGGCAAATCTGCAGGGCTGCAACTGCACTTAAATGACCCCTGTAGTGTGAATCAAACACCTTTCAGCAGCTAGACCTGCTTTGGTGGCTTTCTCTCAGTTAATCCGAATAGTAATTGCAATTACACACCTGTGATGGGGGTGTACACTGGGATTAAAAGCATTTTGCTTTTTGCCACTTTGTACAGTCTACTTAATTTGATACATATATTACATAGGCAAATCACCAAAGTTTTTATGGAAGTTATGTAAACTATAAGTTAGTTGTATGTAAGTTGAAATGTAAGTTCATGTGTAAGTTATGTAATTTACTTAACATTGCGCTAATCGTCCGACCCCTGTTTCGGGTCAGAATCTGAACAGGACTGGGATATCTATCTCACCCGCTTCTATGGCAAGCCCTGGTTGATAGTGCTTCAATTGTTGGATGTATGTTTAATCAACTGTATTTAATGGACACACATCCTCAGCCTGTGCGAATTGCTGATCATGCTGACTCCTACCACGATTCTTTGCAGGGGACCCAGTGCTCTCTAGTTTTACCACTACTAATGACCCTAACTGCAATTCCCATTTCAGCCCTAAAAATGCAAAATAAAAGTCAAGGAGAAACTTGACTGTTGGCTTAAATGTGCTGTTTTGTTTCAAACTGCAGGTTCCTTTAAATTCTGGAATAAAGGAAAATAAAATGTAGAATCATTGGAAGGTGTTAAGTTGTTAAACACCGGGATTTTAGTTACTTACCTCTTACCCAGGGTCAGCATTGCTCTTCTTCAAAAACTGTACTGCTGAGTGCTATGCCACCATTTTATACAGTGTTCCAGGCATCCCCTGTGGGAGGTTTAATCACTGCACCCAAAACCCTATTGCCTAATATTGTTCTTTGAAAACTCCTTTTAATTTTTTCAGGCAACTATTTTATTATTAGGCACTGGCATAGGAACCTGTCAGAAGATACCTGTGATAGTATATAGGGCCTCTTTTGGTCATTCTACCTCTGTGTTTTGGGCTATATAAAAAGCAGCATTTAAAGCCAAACAAGGAAAAATTGCAACAGTAAATAGAAAAACAGTAGTAGAATTAGAAAAGTAGTCAGAATTTATAGCAATATCAAACATAACAATATAACAGATGTCTCATATACAGTGGCTTGCAAAAGTATTTGGCCCCCTTGAACTTTTCCACATTTTGTCACATTACAGCCACAAACATGAATCAATTTTATTGGAATTCCACGTGAAAGACCAATACAAAGTGGGGTACACGTGAGAAGTGGAAGGAAAATCATACATTATTCCAAACATTTTTTACAAATAAATAACTGCAAAGTGGGGTGTGCGTAATTATTCAGCCCCCTGAGTCAATACTGTGTAGAACCACCTTTTGCTGCAATTCCAGCTGCCAGGCTTTAGGGTATGTCTCTACCTGCTTTGCCCATCTACAGACTGAAATCCTTGCCCATTCTTCTTTGCAAAACAGCTCCAGCTCAGTCAGATTAGATGGACAGCGTTTGGGAACAGCAGTTTTCAGATCTTGCCACAGATTCTCGATTGGATTTAGATCTGGACTTTGACTGGGCCATTATAACACATGGATATGTTTTGTTTTAAACCATTCCATTGTTGCCCTGGCTTTGTGTTTAGGGTCGTTGTCCTGCTGGAAGGTGAACCTCCGCCCCAGTCTCAAGTCTTTTGCAGACTCCTAGAGGTTTTCTTCCAAGATTGCCCTGTATTTGGCTCCATCCATCTTCCCATCAACTCTGACCAGCTTCCCTGTCCCTGCTGAAGAGAAGCCCCCCCAGAGCATGATGCTGCCCCTCCCATATGTGACAGTGGGGATGGTGTGTTCAGAGTGATGTGCAGTGTTAGTTTTCCGCCACACATAGTGTTTTGCATTTTGGCCAAAAAGTTCCATTTTGGTCTCATCTGACCAGAGCACCTTCTTCCACATGTTTGCTGTGTCCCCCACATGGCTTGTGGCAAACTGCAAATGGGACTTCTTATGGTTTTCTGTTAACAATGGCTTTCTTCTTGCCGCTCTTCCATAAAGGCCAACTTTGTGCAGTGCACGACTAATAGTTGTCCTATGGACAGATTCCCCCACCTGAGCTGTAGATCTCTGCAGCTCCCCCAGAGTCACCATGGGCCTCTTGGCTGCATTTCTGATCAGCGCTCTCCTTGTTCGGCCTGTGAGTTTAGGTGGACGGCCTTGTCTTGGTAGGTTTACAGTTGTGCCATACTCCTTCCGTTTCTGAATGATCGCTTGAACAGTGCTCCGTGGGATGTTCAAGGCTTTGGAAATCTTTTTGTAGCCTAAGCCTGCTTTAAATTTCTCAATAACTTTATCCCTGACCTGTCTGGTGTGTTCTTTGGACTTCATGGTGTTGTTGCTCCCAATATTCTCTTAGACAACCTCTGAGGCCGTCACAGAGCAGCTGTATTTGTACTGACGTTAGATTACACATAGGGGCACTCTATTTAGTCATTAGCACTCATCAGGCAATGTCTATGGGCAACTGACTTCACTCAGACCAAAGGGGGCTGAATAATTACGCACACCTCACTTTGCAGTTATCTATTTGTAAAAAATGTTTGGAATTACAGTATAGTTACATAGTTACATAGTTACATAGGGTTGAAAAAAGACCATTGTCCATCAAGTTCAACCCATCCGAGTAAACCCAGCACACAACCTATACTAACCAATCTATACACTCACATACATAAACTATATATATACAACCAGTAATACTAACTGTAGATATTAGTATCACAATAGCCTTGGATATTCTGCTTGTTCAAAAACTCATCCAGGCCCCTCTTAAAGGCATTAACAGAGTCTGCCATTACCACATCACTAGGAAGGGCATTCCACAGCCTCACTGCCCTCACCGTGAAAAACCACCTACGCTGCTTCAAATGGAAGCTCTGTTCCTCTAATCTATAGGGGTGACCTCTGGTGCGCTGATTGTTTTTATGGGAAAAAAGAACATCCCCCAACTGCCTATAATCCCCTCTAATGTACTTGTACAGAGTAATCATGTCCCCTCGCAAGCGCCTCT
This sequence comes from Xenopus tropicalis, assembly GCF_000004195.4. Classification (NCBI taxonomy): domain Eukaryota; kingdom Metazoa; phylum Chordata; class Amphibia; order Anura; family Pipidae; genus Xenopus; species Xenopus tropicalis. The sequence goes on along the minus strand of NC_030677.2, from coordinate 177,000,200 downwards.
TTTCCAGAGAAAACAACCCCAACCTCGACAGTCTAACCTCATAGCTTAAATCTTCCATCCCCTTTACCAGTTTAGTTGCACGTCTCTGCACTCTCTCCAGCTCATTAATATCCTTCTTAAGGACTGGAGCCCAAAACTGCACTGCATACTCAAGGTGAGGCCTTACCAGGGACCTATAAAGCGGCAAAAATATGTTCTCATCCCTTGAGTCAATGCCCTTTTTTATACAAGACAGCACTTTATTTGCTGTAGTAGCCATGTATGATTTTCATTCCACTTCTCACGTGTACACCACTTTGTATTGGTCTTTCACGTGGAATTCCAATAAAATTGATTCATGTTTGTGGCTGTAATGTGACAAAGAGTGGAAAAGTTCAAGGGGGCCAAATACTTTTGCAAGCCACTGTATAGGTTATAGGCCGAAAAAACACAAAATATCTTACAAACTGCTCTCATATAAAATATTAATCTCTGTGACACTGTATTAAAAATATCTGAGGTTCCTAAAGTATATCTGTTGTGCCATTGTGTACATAGTGTGGTGGATATCTATCTGGATGGATTTATATTTAGAAAGAACCCACAATGTATGTTTCCAACAGTACATATATTGAAGGAAGAACTATGTACACGGATAGCACTGAGAAACATCAGATTCAATTTGGTTTATTGCAATGTTTAAATTTATACAGATATTTTAGAGGAATCACTTCATTGCAACTTACACTTGCACAAAAGATTATTATTTACATACATCTCCTGAAGATAATTCCATGGCAAACAATCGGCAAACTAGATTTCAACAGTTAAAAAACCAAAACAAAGCATCTGATTGGCTGCTATGAGTAACATCACTGGTGATGTTTTACTCCACTTTTTACAGAGCATGATAAATATACTCCAAGTTATATAGACAGGTTGTCTGGCACTCGCTGCCTTAGAAAAATGTCCATTTGCATTTTTTTGAGCAAGGCACATTAGCAACTGCATTGCTGGACACTTGCAAGAAACTAAGCCCACTGGTACAGCCCCTCGACTCCTTTCGGAGTTCTGCCTTGTGACTGGAAAGCCCTGGTCCACAGATCTAGATCTTTGCACAGGTTGCTGTTACCGTATCCTATCCTATAGGGTGAACCGCAGTATATAGGGAAGAGTATGAAAGACATGTTTAAGGTGATGAATGGCATGGCTGAACACAACAAATAGTAACAGGTTTATTGTAAAATGCAAAGTGTTTGTAGTGTAGTAAAGGAGTGCAAAACTCTGCACAATTGTTTTTTTAACCAAAATTACTTCCCAGAATTACAGTATAATTGCCCTCTCCTATTGCTGGGTTGAAAGAGTCAGCTGCCTAATAACCAATCACTGACATTAGGAAACCACAAAGTTTAAAGACCAATATTACTTTTTCTAATTAATATTCTTCGCTAACACTAAAAGGGTTTAATTTCTTCTTTTTCCAAATAATTGCCCTTGCCTTCATCAGGCACTAAATACTAAAAGCAACAAAATTAGAACTGGGTACATTTTGTACCTTTGAAGGCATAGGCATACATTGCACTTACATACCCTTCGGTTGTGTGGAATTCTGTTGATGCAGCTACCATTTTGATTTGTAGAGATACAAAACACAAAAAAGCTGTCTACTTACCGTCTCGTCAAGGCTCCCATGCACCTGCACATTCTGCATTTTGCTCCTTATGCATGAAAGAAGGAGTAACGCTCAAATTAGCCTATATGCAATTAGGGGCAAGTACATTTGTTAATTGCCTTCTAATGACCCTTTAATATTCCCACTATATCAGTTATTGTATTTTGAAGCTGATTTATAAGTACATTTTAAAACATGCACAATTACAAATGTAAATTGAAAAATGAAAAGTAGTATAGATGGTAGAACTATCTATGAACTGAAGAGCACAGTGTAACAAGTGCACACACTTTACATGCTTCTAAGTAAATATGTGTATTTGTCGCCCGCAATAGATCTCTATCAAACAGTAATAGCTGAGAGTGTCTGTGACCAGCCATACTGAGCCGCTACTGGGAAGTGAGAGGTGACAATACCAATCAAACTTATTTTTAAAGAGTACATTTTAAAAAATTCTGTCTTGCCAAAATAATAACTAAATAGATCTAATTGGATTAGAATTGGTACTCATTTGAAACAGTTATTGGCTGAGGGCTACTGGCAGTGCTTCCCATACTGTTAATTGTCATTTGGCCTAAAATTAAATACATTCTAAGTACAATGCGTACACGTTCTATTGCCTAACCTGTAACCTTATTTTTACTTTATGTTAAATAATATAGAATACTAAATGGCTGAACTGAATCATTATCTCTCTGCTAAAATGATGGTATTTTATGCCTCTGCAGTGCCGATCTGTGAATGTTACAGCAAGCCTTTCAGTACAATAGCTTCTCACATTGAGCATTAGTGCTCCCTATTTAGAGTTAGTATTCATTTAAAGGAAATGACATGGATTTGTAAAGGACAGATGGAGTACTGCTTGGTAAGGCTGCTGATGTCTGTATCAGCACATCTCTGTATTTGCTGGGGAAGGGAACACAATGGGGGAAGGGACTTCTGATTGTAAAACAAATACAACTGTCTGCTCCAACAATTAACCTTTTATAGTCAAGTTTGTCTGCATTAATTATAGTTACCTTCTGATCACACAGAAACTTCCTATAGCCTCCAGCATACCCCTTCAAAGACCTATGCTTATGAAAAAAAAAGCATTGTGCAGGCATGTGCTAAAATCTCTGCAGAAGTACTTTAAATGTGTGTTTTCATTAATCAAGCTAACCTGTGGTGCAAAGCACAAAAAGGGATGCAGTTCTGCACCTATAACACAACTTGCAAAATAGACTTGCAGGCAAAAGAGTTGCAAATGTGAGTTGCAAAGTATAATATTATCAACACACAGGTACCCTATTATCAGTTATTTGCCTCTGAGCACCTGTTTAGTGCAGGGTTCCATTAATGCTTTGCATGTCCATGCATATTATTGTAAATAGCATGTGAACAGCAGGTATGTAAGAGAATGCCCACAGCATGACATTGACATTGGATCATTTACTATTGCTACCAGCTTAAATGCTGAAGCTCTGTGGAGTACAGTTTTGCACCCCTTAGCGTCAGGGTATGGAAGAACAGGGCTCAGGCTGAAACTACAGGGCTCCCCAGTGCATAATTCATAAATTGCGTGACTGAATGATATACAACTTTAGGGGAGTCTCAGGGTTCGCAACCCGTACTTACAGAGAATGCAGCACTGTCCAATGCAGAGGCAGTGCTGCATGTAGAATGAAGTACAACCCTTTGTGCTCTCTTGTAGGAGCATAAAGATTTATGCCTCAGGTTGTAACCCACAAGCCAAGGGCACAAATTGTATAAAACAAGACTTTGCACCTACTATTGGCTACACAAAAATAAAGCCCCAAGCTAATTGCTGCATATGCTTAAAGGTCAAGTAAACTAGCAATTTTGTTAATGTAAATTCAAAGTGCCACTTTAATTAGAAATCAAATTGCTTTGCGCATTTTTTTAAATTGATGAAATAGTTAATAGTAAGGGCAATGACACACAGAGCTACTTGTAGCCAGCTACTTATCGTGGCTACAAAATAAACAATACTGATAATTGTCTCTACATGTGTTTTAGCAGAGACATTTCTCAGTACTGTCTATGGCAGGGTATTTTCTGGCATTTTGTAGTGGCAACAAGTAGCACAGTGTGTCATAGCCCTAACAATAAGTGCTGAGCAGGCTGTGACTGGCAGCCTGGAAAATCCAACAATTTACTGTAAGGGCTCTGGCACACGGGGGAGATTAGTCGCGGCGGGGCGATTTCCGGGAGTCTTTTTCGGCGATTTGCGCGAAATCGCGCCGCCGCGTCTGCCATCCCGCCGGCGACTTACATGTTCGCCGGTGGGATGGCAGGGGTAGGCAACTCGGGGAGATTAGTCGCCCGCGAACAGGGAGTTTTATCGCGGGCGACTAATCTCCCCCGTGTGCCAGAGCCCTAAGATGCCATAAACAAGTGCTGTTGTTTTTTTATGCTTGAAATACCATGGCTTGTTATATAACCCAGTCCAAACATGGTGCTGGGTCACTGGCCTCTGGACAGATGCACATAAAAAAGGAGCTTCACTGTAGCTTCTGCTTTTTCTCTGCACTGTCCTATGAAGTACATAAATGCCCTTTTGCATAGTCATTGGCTGACATAGTCATCTAGGGGCACTTAGAAGTGCATATCTCAACAAAACAGCTGAAAAATAGCAGTATAGTAAATTGCAAAAGTGTACAGAACTTGCAAGATATTGCAAGTTGCATATAGACTTTAATGTCATTTAAAACAACAGTTCTGATTAAAGAGACATATAGAATGTGATTTGCATGTCTCCACAATTCCCAAAGGAGAAGGATTTTACTAGACATGGATTTATTACACAGTAGAAACAGGACATGGGACATTTTGTTGCATTTGAAGATATACTCTTCTAATAGTTCACTTTGGCTGTATGTTTTATTCTGTGTGTTTGCAGGAGAATCTCCAACAACATAGAGGGGGCAACTCAAGCTAGTAGCCCTGGGTACAATAAATATGCTCAAGAGGGGCATATTTTTCTGTTGTTATGCCTAAAAAAATGTATTTTAGGTGTATCTCTTTAAAGGCCATAAGCATCTGGCTCATCTAAATGCCCATATGAAATACATGAAAACCCCCAATCAAAAGAAAAGTCTAAAGGCAAAGATATCTAAAACAGGCCACAGAGGACTGCAGGAACATGTCTAGATATGAGATACCTTAATATATTTGTTTACTGAAAGGGTGTGACTATCACCACCATCCCATATTGCAGGGTTTGCCTATGATTGGCAATATGAAGGGGGCATTATCTCCTAGCAACATTCAGAATCCATCTGGCACACAGAAGAATAAAAATGTAAATAATTTTTAAATAGATATATAGCTTTCCAATATTAATTACTTGAAAGATAAATGTATTATAATTTTATATAACACCTACAGACCTTTTCAGTTAAGAGATATGAGTTTTATCTTGCCTCACCTTTTTTACCAGTTTATTGCAGATATGTGTTTTATCTTGCCTCACCTAACATCTTTTACTAGTTTAATGCAGTTACAGCCCTATGATTCAGAGGAACATGTATGGACAGGCATACATTAAATGCATCTATCTTCCATGTTTTAGAGGAAATGTAGTCTAGACAGAACTTAATAGGATCTGGAGGGGTTCCCTTTTACTTATTTGACTGAGCAAATAATGGCCACATCTAAATACAAAGAGTAAATTTACTTGATAAAAGAATCTTGCCCTGGAGGCTAATTACTCAAATCACCTTTACTTAGTGAATTCAGTATTATATTCATTTACATGTATTTATTAAATATTATAGGAAATAGCTTGTGCTAATGTGCTCTGCTTGAATATGAAAAAATATTTAAGCAGCATATTGTAAAACGCAGTTAGCATTTTTCATTGAAAATGTATTCTGTGTGGGCGCAAGTGCTTTGCTGTATGTTTCAATATGCCCAGTGCCAGCACCCTTCCAGTTGAGCACACAGCACCCTCCGCGTGACACCAGTGATTTTGGTGGATTTAGAAAAAACCACTGTGCGTTCTGCTGTAAATCCTGCAAAGATTTCTTCTGCCCTGCTTTAAAGGGAAGCTTGCCTTTAAATGAACTTTTAGTATTATTCTAAGCAGTGTGTCATTATTTATTTTGTTAGTTTTTTCAGTTAATTAATCTGCCCATTTCTATCATGCAACCAAAAATGCTATCTGGTTGTCAGAGTCGCTGACATCAGCAACCAAAATACAGGCTCAGTGCATGAGTGTTATTCTTATTTTTATTGCTTGTCTGCCTTTTCTATTCTGACTTCCAAGCTACTGTCTTGTTGCTAGGGAAATTAAAGACTAGAAGTCTGATGGTTGCAGAATAATTAATACATTTATACATATGTTAAAAAACACACAACGTAAAAAAATGCAGACTACATAGTAACATAGTAAGATAACACGTAAAAAAATGCAGACTAATTACAAATTGTCTTAGAATACTACTGTCTTCTCTACATCATACAGCAGCTATTTTGTGCAACACTGACAGTGTACAGTGCAACTGCAAATGCTCTGTACTTTCCAGACCAATGGGCATAGCAGTTAAATAGGCACACATAGGCCCCCCATGTATTGTCACAGTTGACACAGGCTTCTTATTTGCACTGTAAAAACGATATTGAGAGTTAGGAAGCAGCTATTATTTCATAGAGGTGCAAACCCAGCTGAAATAACACTGCAGACTGGCTGTATGTGAACAGAGCTGATTGTTCGGGCTGTTTTGGGCGAGCAGAACAGGAAGCTGGTATCCAAGCTGAAGAAATGCCAAAAACAGCATTTCTGTGTAATGTGCTACGCCTCGTAGCTGCCAAGTTGCAGAAATCCAGAAGTGTAAATTAAACATTTTGTGTACAGTGCAGTATCCTGTTATCCAGCTTTTCTTACCATATTTTTCATGTAAAGGGAATCTAATTTTTTTTATATATTTCCATGAAAAATTACAAATAGATATTTATGAGAGATGAAAATGTAAACTGTTCATTTTGTGGTTCATTGACTTACTGTCATCCATGCTTTCAGTAACAACATTGTAGGTATTGTTTATTAATATCATGAATCTGGATAGTCTGTAGGGCTAATGCTGCAGAGCTGATTCTTGGCATGTGTCAATTAGCCAATCCAAGGGCATCTGCTTTCTCCTGTATCTTTACCGAGAGTCACTGCATCATGGCTGGGTGCAGACACACAAAGTAGATTAGGGCACCAAAGCGCAAGTATGCATTTTCATGTCAAAATCCACACCATGTGGCTGCACCCATGCATACACTGTGACTCACGATCGGTGGGGCTTTTTCTCTGCCTGCCCTTATATACAGGCCAAGAAACAGTGCAGTATGGCCAGAGCCCATTCACAATCTGGGAGTCCAACACAGCTTCAAGTAAAGAAATAAAAGGTACAGGTATAGGACCTGTTATCCAGAATTAGTTGCAATAAGGTACATGGCACTGTTTTATTATTACAGAGAAAAAGGAAATCATTTTTAAAAATTAGAATTATTTGCTTTTAATGGAGTCTATAGGAGATGTCCTTTCTGTAATTCGGAACTTTCTGGATAATGGGTTTCTGGATAAGGGATCCCATACCTGTACTACCTCTCTGGTAGAGACTAGTTTGGGTCTAGTGGGAAAGTTTTCATGCACCTGACCTACAAGTGACGTCACTATAACCAGTGACATCATACAAGGTGCAGGTGAGGTAGACTGCCAGCATCATTTCTGAAAATTATTTTACATTATTAACATTAAGATGCAATACAAACCTGACCTGACTCCCAAGGTATGTTGCCTGCTGATTGCCTGCATGGTTGGGAAATGTGATAGTTTTTTCTTTTTTTTATGAAAATTCTCTGTGGGTACCTGTCCCGATACATGATTCTTCTCCCTGGATTTCATGGCAAATACTACAAAGAAATATACTATATAATGTGGATGCAATTAAAGCTCTTAACAAAACTTATTAAAAGTTCCCTTTACAGAAGTTAATGGGATATTAATGGAACCATTATTATTCATCCACCAATCTTTAAAGAGCCAGCATTTTTCCAGCAAAGGTTGCCACCTATTCAAATTTAACAGGTGTTCACTAGATTATATTTCATTTATCTAAAGCTGAACAAAGAAATATATAGGAAATACATTTTTGTGGCTCAGATATAAATTCATTTTCAAGATGATATACAGGTATGGGACCTGTTATCCAGAATGCTCGGGACCTGGGGTTTTCTGGATAAGGGATCTTTCCATAATTTGGATCTCCATAACTTAAGTCTGCTAAAAATCATTCAAATATTGAATAAACCCAATAAGCTTGTTTTGCCTCCAGTAAGGATTAATTATATCATAGTTGGGATCAAGTACAAGGCACTGTTTTATTATTACAGAGAAAAAGGAAATCATTTTTAAAAATTAGAATAATTTGCTTATACTGGAGTCTAAGAGAGATGGCCTTTCCGTAATTCGTAACTTTCTGGATAACGGGTTTCCCAATAAGGGATCTCATACCTGTACTATCAATTTTTAAAGTATCAAATCTATACATGGCCAGTAAAAGCAACCAAGTGTATTTATAAGTTAAATCCTTATTTTTATTAGGAATTTATGAAAGTTTTTGGTCTAGCTGTGTCTAACCTCAATCAGATAAGGCTACTGTTAGACACATACAAATTAAGTTGAGTGCAGTTTTAAATTTAAAAAAATGCAGACAAATGATGACATACATGGGGCCTTAAACCAGTGTGACTCTATAACCTTGTGTTGCTGCATGAGAATCACAGGCAGCTAATTTTAGGCATCTGTGCATTATTCAGAAGATATTCTCTAAATTACAATTTTTTTTTCACTCTGCTTTACTCTGTTTCCCATAATGACATTTTAGTGGATTCCCCAAGCAGCAGGTGTGAAGGAGAAATTTATGTATGACATAGAACATATAAAACCTATTCATAAGGAACAAGAGGTTTGTAGAAGACTAAATAGTTAACAATAATAGCGTAGGCTAAAACCATGATATAGACCTTTGCCCTGTGCTAGATAAGCGACTCTTCCCGGCTTTGCCTTGGAAATGAGTGAGGATCTGGCTAACAAATTAATAGGGCTTTAAACGCCCAGCTGTTAGCAGTCTGCTAGGCCACTTTGCCAGTCCTACTTTTGCTAAATGGATAGTCCAAAATAATGAACCATGTTGCAAACAAAAAAGATAGGCTCCTTTTGTAAGGCAAAAAGGGTTTTGACCTACTTTTTTTTCAATTCTGCTATAGCAAAGCACAATGCAAAGCTTTTTATATCTACAAGTATCTATGTACTTATATATCCCAGATTTGGATTGGATGTTTGATGTTCCATTCAGCATTTTCTATTAGTAGTTGTAGTAGATGTGCAATTATAGGATTATACTAGATACAGCACTTTCAGTGCCCCAGGAACACAATGTAAGTACAAATATAATAATAATATTAATAATAACATTACCAGCCAAGTTACGTTTCATTACAGCAAAGTGATTAAAGCCTGTGTGTCAAGAGCCAAGTACTTCATAGCTACAAAACATGGTAAGATATTAAATATAAGATATTAAATGCAATTCTAGGGGTTTTGATGGCACATGAGCCATTTTGATCCCTGTAAAAACACATTATATATTACTTTATGACTTATGACATCTCGCCTACCATTGGATGTAATTTCAACATTGCAGGTGTTAGGGACCTAACTTCTGATATGTTAGAATTTAGGTTTACAGGATATTCATTAAACTATGCTACATCTTATATTTACCGGCAGCTAAAGGTGCAGCAAGATACAGGGCAGGCGAGGGGTTAAAAAGCTGCATAAAAGTAAATGATCACTTTGGTAAACTGTTTTTTTCTCATGCCAAAAACCTTATCAATAAATAACATTTCTTGATGGTAACAATATCATGTACACACCTATTACATTTAGCAAATTCTGTAGTACTGTATGTTTAGATACAGACTATAGGTCTTAAGCTGGCCATACACGTGGTCGCACGAAACATCGTCAGATCCGCCACACACCATTCAGGGCTGAATCGGCAGGTAAGGAGGTAGAAACAATAGGATTTCTACCTCCTTCTGCCGATTCAGCGCTGAAGGGAAATTTTGGTCAGGCGCCTTCTATGGCGCCCGATCAAAATTTTCAAACTGGTCCGATCGGCGAGTCGGCCGATATCAGCAGCTTCCTGCGATATCGGTCGACTCGCCGACATACCATACACGCACCGAATATCGTACGAAACGAGACTCTTGCCAGTATTGGTTGCCATATTTCATAATATCGGTGTGTGTATGGTACCTTAATACCAATGAATATTAACTCTTGGCCTAACCAATCATAAACTTGCATGGCTTCTTAATAACAAAATATAACATAACAAAATAAACTATTTATTCTCATTTATTTATTTGTGATACTATGAGGATTTAAAGGATGGAGCCAATTAATGGCCAGCTTTCAATATGTAGCTCTCATATGTTACTGCTATTTGAATGTTTATCATTTCTACCATATATATTTTGGGTTTTCTTTCGTATATAGTTGTATATAGGCAGTTAAGAAAAAGTTCAAATACCATAGATATTGATGGCATTATCTACTTTTACATTTATAGTAATAAAGGTGTATTCCATATCTACTTTTATACATATTTCTCACTTTCTTATTTGTAAATCTGCCTTCATGCATATAAGTGGAAGCTGGCAAAATGCTTTCTTTTATAAGAATACACAAAATAATGACCAATTAAAGTTCTTTTCCATTGCTATCTAATGTAATGTAAGCTCCAGCTTTTATAATATGAAGAGGTTATTCTGTACAAAGTAGACTATGCTTTAAATTGTTTATATATACAGTATATTTATATATACATAATCCTTGAGAAAGGTCCTGTTGAGGACCGAAACGTTGGATTGTTTTTGTGCAATGTGTTCACAATAAAATGGATTATTTTATAGGGTGTGCAAGTTGTGAAATATATATATATATACATAAACAATATGAAGCATAGTCTACATTGGTATGACATAGGGGGAGTTCACAAAAGTTTTTTTTTTTTGAGTAAAAGTGGTGGTAGAACTGGTGTAAAACACTTTCTTCATATTCACAAACAGAAACTCACCTAAATTCTGACTCCGTTTCAGTTTTTGGTCAAAGAAAGACAGTTTACAGACATTTTGTGAATTTGTCTTTTAACTAACATTTGTACAACATTTTTCTCGAAATTTCAAAATAGCACAAATCTCAGTGTAACTCTGTCAGATCAGTTCTAAGCACTACTGTTTTGCTTCGTTTCACCCAGTCTTCACACGTTTTGTAGGGGCATCATTGATGATCATTAGCAAATTTATAGGGATTAGCATTATTGCATTATTAAATCTTTATTTAAAAGAAAAGTAACACCTCCCAGGCACATTTTTAGTTTTAGTAGGAGTGCTACCTGTTTAATTAGTTCACTGACACCCCATTAAACTGGGCATTGGCATGTTCATGAAATATGCAGATTTCTAAATCAGTCGTATTTTCACACATAAAATAAAACATTTTTGTAATGTATATCCCTATATTATGAAAAATAGCAATTACTTTATTTATTTTGGTATTTAGACCCTTAAAAGAGAAGAGAAGGTAAAAACTAATTAAGCTTTATCAGAAAGGTCTATGTAAATACAGCCATAAGTACTCACTTAAAAGCTGCACTAAGTCTTCTATTTCTTTCCCCCTTTTTTGTATTCATGTTCTTTGCTATCAGACTTCATCTCCCAGAAAAATTCTTCATTCCTGGGGCCGGAGTCTGTGCAGCTCTCTCCTCTCTACCCTCTCCTGTTCTCCCTCCCGTAAGATTTCAGAAGAATTTACTCCCCCCTCCCATTAGAATGTGTGATCTTAGCTACCAGCGGCTAGAGCTGCAGCAGGAAGCTACAGGAGACCAAGCTAAAATGGCAGCTACTACCTTAAACAAACGGAGGTAGCTTCTAGGGCTCTTTACTCAGTTATGGTAAAGCTTTCTGCAGATTAAATGTAGGTGGCAAATCTATTGGCAGTAAATGTCCAAATGACTTTCCTTCTCCTTTAAATCTTGTTACAGAAGTGGAATTACACTTAAAATTAAAAAGTTGTTGTCCTAGGCAAAATAAAATTCCCTTTCCGGAATGCCCCAAAAGTAAAGTGCCTGGCAATTAAAATGCAAAATTCTGCTGGCAGAATAATTATTCCAAGTCTCATGTAGATGTGGGACTGGGTTTGATTTAATAAGAGCAACTCCTGATTGGCAAAATCAGGAGTTGGTAAGATGAGGCATTTCATTTAGCACCATTTAGCGCACACTGAAACGATGCTATGCGAGTGAGAGTATATAAATACAGTGGTGCTTGACAGTTTGTGAACCCATTAAAATTAAAATATTCTATATTTTTACATCAATGTGACCTAAAACATCATGTAATTTGCAAACAAGTCCTAAAAGTAGATGAAGAAAACCTAGTTAAACAAATGAAACAAAAATGATTATATCTGGTCATATATTTATTCGGGGTTGGCCGGGGGGTGCAGGGCCCACCGGGCTGCTACCCCAGGGGCCCGCCCCCCCCCTGCAAGGGTCCCCGCCGTGCCCCCCTAACCCCCTGCATGAGCCACCCGCCCAACTCAGGGGAGGACATCAGCGGCCAGGGGAAGCGGCATCAGGTCTGGGCCACCGGGACCACCAGGGCTGGGGCCAACCGGGTTTTTCTCCGGTGGCCCAGTCCGAGCCTGTATTCAGTGAAAAAAAAGATCCAATAACATGTCTGTGTGTGGCAAAATTAAGTGAATTGTGCTCTCAGCATTTGGTGTGACCCCCTTGTGCAGCTATAACTGCAACTATACAGTATGTTTGCAGTAACTGTTGATCAGTTCTGCACATTCCTCCATATAGAACATCTTCAGCTTCTACTTTTAGGACTTGTTTGAAAATCAGATGGTGTTTTAGGTCACATTAATATAAAAATATAGCCATTTTTAAAGGGTCCACAAACTGTCAAGCACCATGGTATTCATATACTCTCACCAGGCATAGCACTGTATCCTCATGTCTCACCTTACCAACTCCAATCCCTACATTCTACGTCTCATATACCTTTTCCTTTTAGATTGTAAGCTTTTTGGGGCAGAGCACACGTTTCCTCTTATAATGTTGGTTGTTTTTGTATGTTCAGTGTATATACTCATTTATTGTGCAGTGCTGCAATTATGTTGGTGCTTTATGTGATAATAATAACTGTACTAATAATACATAAAAAGTGTTTGCTGCAAAAAGCTCTACTGAATTGCTGTACCGTGTTAACAGGAAGACATTTATTGCAAGTTTTAATACTAAAATATGTTTCCTTATTGACGTACAATGGTTATATAAGAATGTACTTTCCTTTAACTAATTAAAAGAACATATTCTTGCCATCCTAACCCCTTCACTGAAAACCAGTAGATCTGTTTCTTCCAAAGCAAGCACTTTCTGTTCGCTTTTGTTTCCCCTCCTTTAGTCTTATCTGCTTGAAATGATAATTCTTCAAAGTAAATTAGCTTTTTTCATAAATGTTTCCAGTCTTGTTCAGTTTTATTTCCTGAGAGTCATGCCAGGTTAGTGGTAATATAATACCTTCCATACAGGGTTCCTACGCATTCTCAGAAAAGAGGATAATGTAGAAAATACCCATTTCTAACACCACAAGCTGCAGCTCTATAATTATATACCATTTATGACGCAGGCCTTTGCCGAGCGCTGACCCAGATCTTGGGTCACTGAAAATATGAATGAGCCATTGTTTGGATTTCTCTGCAACTGGGTAAATGCATTTGGAAACAGCAGAATAGCTAAAACAGGGCAAACAACATAAAAAACAGTGTGCTGGGCAGCTCAGGCTTGCAGCCCTACAGATTCTGCAGACTGCAACTCCCAGAAGTCTTAATGCGGGTGATGATGGGATTTGTAGTCTAGGGGAAACATAGATGAAAGTGTAAAGGCAATAGGCCCATATTCAGTCAGGGGCAGTAAGCAAACTAAGAGTGCTAATATGCAGTGTTGTTAGTAATTATTCTTGAAATGATAACTGCCAGTTCAATAAATATGTTTGCTGTTAATATCACTTGATATGGTAATAATGCTAGACTAGTAGTGTTATTAACATCAGGGATTACATTTTTTCTTCAAGTAAAAATACTTTTTAAGTGATACTAAAAACAAAATAATATTATATCATAATTAATAAATTGCATCTCTTTATTTGTTACTAAAATATTACCAGAATTGTTATTTAGCAGCAACTGGAGGACTGTAGGCTAGACTTCGAAGATTTATGAACTTCCCCCACTCAGATATAGGCCTCTGGCACCCTGTGTTGCCAAGGGCCCCATTTTCATGCATTAACAAATCATTGTAGCATATAGAGTTGTGTTGTGGTGGACACTTCTTTGCCATTTAGCACTTATTGTCGACTAAATAGAAAGAAAATGTTCATTTAAGGAAGGCCCCCTCCCCCAGAGAAGGGTTTTCAGTGTGACGGCTCCGTTTCCTCAGGGGCCTATTGCTTCTCTCCCATGAAATTAATTTGCATCACAATAAGGGAATTATATGGCATTTGTAAACTTTGAATTGAAAGGGATTATCTTTATTAGGGGTGTGCTGTTTGCTTGTAACCTTTCATACAGTATAAACATATAAATAAAGAAGATTAGCTCACTTAAAAATATACTTTTAGCAAAAAAAAATGTAATTATTTGGTAGATGCAAAAAAATAACATTGATTAAACAAGTTTTGTTCCTATATTTTGAATGACTGTCATTTCCTGACACTCTTCACGTAAGATTGTTATCAGAGTATTCTAGTCTAATCCTATGCCGGAGTCACATAATATCTAATCTAAACTAATATACATAAAAGCTGATTCAGTTTGTCTCTAAGTGGGCACCCTTGACAAATATTTGGAGAGATAGAGGACCTAATTAAGAGAAGGTTTTTGAAATTGTTTCATTGACTGCCGGTTTTGACAAATACAGGGCCTAGCTCAGCCAAGTGCCTTTACTGAGTTAAGGAGACACTGTCATCTCATATCTAACCTCTGTAATGGATTCCATATTATAATTCACTCAAGCTTTAATGTTATATTATATTACAAAAGTGGTTAGACTGTATATATTCCAAAAAGTTGTTTTTTTTATTGCGCCCTGTTGCAGCCAAGATTTCTTATCTGTTCTGGCCCGTGGCATAAGAAGCACCGCGTGTGAAGCACATAGAGCACTGACAGACTGACCTCTGCTCAGTAATGCTCAAGCAAGCGTCTTTTGTCTTTTGAGAGGAGATCTGCCTGTCACTGTTTTTTCTGGTTCAAAACACCCATGTGCCATAGGGTTTATTCTAATAGCTTAATCAGTCACAGAGCTCTTAAAGCAGTAGTGCACTAAATCTGACTTTAAGATAAAGGGTAATTCATTGCCATGTGCCTTGTGAGACATGGGGTCTGATCTTCAGTCTGAATAGTGAATTGCTGCAATGAAACCACGCAGAACTACTGCATCTTTGTCCAGACAGAAACAGCCATTCTGGCACCAGGAAATGCATTCTCCCAAATACACTACTTTACAAAATGTTTGCTCATCGTTTTCACACAGATGTAAACAATTTGAGTGTATTCATTTTACTACCAAACACCAATTTGGGTGATGAGCAATGCCATCTTGTTATATCATACCAACCTGGGCAATGGTATCCTGTTCCAACAAGTCTTTGCATTGCAACAATTTAAATTTTTAAGCCAAAACTGTCTTTTTTTTAAAGGAAAACTGTCATGGGAAAACATTTTTTTTTTTTTTTTTTTTTTCAAAAATCATCAATTAATAGAGCTTCTCCAGCAGAATCCTGCATTGAAATTCATTTTTCAGACACACAAACGGTACTTTTTATATTTAATTTTGAAATTTCACATGGGGCCTGTGCTCCAATAAACTTCAGTCACACTTTATTGCTGCGCTGCAAGTGATTATTTTAAATAAAATTCCCAGTAGATATCAGAATAGCACTCAATTGTAAGAAATCCAAGTCTGGCTTGGGACTTCTCCAGTTACATGGGAGTAGGAGAAACAATAAGTTATGGTAGAAGTCCTTCCTGTAATTTGGAGCTTTCTGGATAATCAGTTTCCAGATAACAGATCCCTTACCTGTATAGGTGAAAAGTATGCTGTCATATCAAACTCTGTCATATCAAAGTACCTTATTATTATTTCTTTTTTGTCTTTCTTATGCAAAAAGACAAATCACACTGGCTCATAACAGTAGCCCTACACTCTCCTAAAAGATTCCTGATTTCAGCACACTAACCTGTTTGGCTAAATGTTCTCAGAGTATAAGATTGCTGAAATACTTGTAGAGTGAAATTTAGCATTCACAGTGCGATTCACCAGTTTGCAATAACCAAGTGGAAATGCACTTACCAAGCACAAACTCTATTGCTTTTGTCCAGAGAGGAAGCCCATCAATGCTTATATTGACTTTAAGTAAGGGTACCCTCTTACTGCCCAAAGGAAGTGATCTCCAAGTACTGCAGTGTCGGTCAGAGTTCAGCATGATCATATAGGCCATACATAAGATGAAGCATCTAGTGGTGGTAAATGGACCACCACTTGGGGTGTAGGTTATCATTTCCCAATCACAGCACATATAACTTTTCATTTGTGTGCTGCCACTGGTCTCCAGAAAGCTAACCTTTAGGCCAGGGGTGTCAAACTCAATCACATAAGCGGGCAGAAATCTAAAACACAGGCTAATATACTTAGTAAGATACTAAGGGGTATATTTATCACAATGTGTAAAAAGTGAAGTAAGACATTACCGGTGATGTTGCTCATAGCAGCCAATAGATGCTTTGCTACTGTTGAAATCTGATTGGATGCTTTGGGCAACATTACTGGTAATACTTCACTCCACTTTTTACACAGCATGATAAATATACCCCTTAGTCTTAGTTACTATGTGGGAAAAATGGAAATTGATCAGGCTGGATGGTCAGACACACTCACCAAGGGCCACATAAAACAGCCTGGTGGGCCGAATTTGGCCCCTGGGCCTTGTGTTTGACATTTATGCTTTAGGCTGATGTCCCACAGATAGATCTCTGCTATCTGACTAAAGGTGCCCATACACCTTAAGATCCGCTCGCTTGGCGATGTCGGGTGGGCGATATTGGGAGAATCCAGGCTAATAATTAGATCGTTTGGCCCCAGGGCCAAACGATCGAATTAAAATGACGGGCATAGCCAAAGTCGATCCGGGTACCGCATCAACTAGCCGGTTCGGTCCCCGATCCGACTAGATTTTTAAACCTGCCCGATCGAGATCTGGCCGATTTCCACTGACAACAATAGGAGTCAGCGGTGAATAGGCCTTTGCATCACTTCAGTTTTCCAAAGTTACAACAAGTTGCCTGCAGGAGGAAACTTTGTGTGACTTCGGAAAACCAAAGCGATGTGAAGGCCTTTCCAGTGATTCCTATTGTTGCGGGTGGAAAGGCATTTTGGAGCAGTTAGTCATCCACTATAGCAGATATCTATTGTGGGCAACTAACCCATCCCATGGGACAACAGCCTTATAGTTGGCGGGATAGTGTTTTTGGAGCCTGCCCCCTTCTGGTATGGCCTCTAATCTTAGCTAAGGGAGCAGGTCCCGTGGGTTTCAGAATGGCCCACACAACACTAATAGGAGCCATTCCACCATCCAACTTCATTAAAGCTGGGAATACAGGTAAAGACCCAGTTGGTGGGAGATATCAAGCTGATTATCAGTCTGGAAGGGCCCCATACAGAGGTAGATAAGCTACCGATTTGGTTGGAATAGGCTAAATCGGCATCTTAAATCTGCCTGTATATGGCCACTTGTTTGTGGCATTATTTCCAGATGAATCAGTGCTGTTTGACCATTCTTGTGGGTATCTAAAGTGGACAATATCAGACCTTTGGGCCCTTGGCCATATTTGTCTATAACACGCATCAGTCCACATTTATAATCATTGTAGTTGGTACAGGTTAAAACTCCAGGTAATAAACTCCAGCATATGGCTACCTCCGAGTCAGAGAATGTTGTATTTTCTGACATGAAGGAAGAGCGGGACGCTGTTAATCCTTTTATGTAATCCCTTAACTCCTGTCAGAATACAGGTTGCTAACTATATGAACATCCATAAGCATGAAGGGCACAGGTTAGTCCTGTGTTCTGCTATAAGAGTCATTAGTGTATTGCATTGATCCTGGGAGATTTGCAGTACATCCTGATGGCTATCCATGCAAGCCTATATATAGTCCATAAGCATCTGGGTCAGCACTGTAGCTGAAAGTAGCTTGGTATAGTCATGGTAATGTTTGCCTTTAGAAAATTTAACCATATAACAGAAGATTGTTTATGATGTTTGTACAGATCACTAGGTATATTTTCCTAATTGTCAAAGACAGATCCTGTACACATATATATTTATGAATCAAGTTGCATTCTATAAAGTGCATCATTTTGTAATGAAACAGCATTGTATATCTACAGTGCCATAGGTAGAAGTCAAAGTCCAGTAAAATCATTTTAGCACCCCCCAACCCCCCGTTCCCAAAACTTTGAGGAAGATGATTCAAACTAAAGGATCTTGGCTTACTGTGTGCAGGATCTGTGAAACCCCTGAATCTTCCATACATTAGTCATTAGAAAAATGTTTACTTTACTATATGAAACAGTAAAGTGTTGCCATGTGTTTTACTTTTGTTATTTGTGCCTTGCGTTTTTAAGTTGTTTTGCTTCTTTTAAATTTCGTTGTTTTCTTATGTGACATTGACAATGATTATCTATCTGTCTATCTATTCATTTGGCAACTCCTTACTTTAGTGTTTGTTGCTGTTTTTTTAGTGTTTTACATTTTTTGTTCTATTAATTTAACCACCATGGTTGCTTTGCTCTCACATTAAAAGAAATAGAAAAACATGCAGAAAAATAAAGAACAATAATGAGTTTAATAACAAACTACCAGAATTCACTGCTCAGCAGCTGCCATTATCGGGGCCAGCAAATAGATATGGAGGTGGCTTACTTACTATAAAGCAGGGATCCCCAACATTTTTTACTTGTGAGCCACACTCAGACGTTTAAAGTGTGAGCCACACAAGCATGAAAAAAGGCAGAAATTTAAAAATGGGCACCTACTTTAAGGCCAAGGGGAGTAACATCAAATGGGCAGTAAACAATGTTTTGCTCACAATCCACTGGTTGGGTATCACTGATATGAAGTTTGGGAAAATCAAAAGGGGTGCAAAACTCTGTGGCTTTATATATTTACAAGAGTCACAGACCTATATATGTAAGCTCTTTTGGGCAGGACCCTCTTCACCTCTTGTATAGGTTATTGATAACTTTATATGTTACTCTGTATGTCCAATGTATGTAACCCACTTATTGTACAGCGCTGCGGAATATGTTGGCGCTTTATAAATAAATGTTAATGTAATAATGTAATGTAATTACATTATGAGTAAGACAAGATTTTTATTTATACCTCTTTGTAGTACAGGTAACAACATTGTTTCTGTAGCCATGCCATTGGGAACTCAGTCTGCCTGTGGGACTTAGCAGAGCTACTGTTTATCAGATAATAATAATTTAGTTTTGTGAGTGCAGAATTGTAATAATGATGTGATATGATGGCTTTACACTGTGGTAGTGTACCCTTTTGTATTTTATATGCTTTTATTAAATTATCTAATTAAGGTCCAAATTGTTTTAGTACGAAAAAATGCATTTTTTAAATTCAGGACCTAATTTAAAATGAACATGAATGCAATCTTACAACATCAAAAACAACAATTTGTCTGGTACCTAATACATTCTATGGTCATTTGTTTCTTCCTCATATTGGAAAGGCACTTTTGGTATTTACAGTAAGAAACTGTTTCTAAGCTGAGATGGTTCTGGCAAGAACAGTAGTTGTAATTTTTTCAGGGATGAATTGGGAAACCCACACAGTCCAATTGTAAAACAAACAAACAAGAGATTTTTCTGTATGAACAGACAAAATGCAAATATGCCCCAGTGATTTTAAGAAATGAGTCAAAGGTAGTTATGCCCTTTATAATGAGAATCAGTCACTGCACTAAGCTCTGTGGACAGCAGGGCTATTGGATATTATTAAAGGAATCACATTGCATAATAAAAGGAAATATAATTCAACCAACTTTCCACTAATCATTAAAGGAGGATAAAAGTCTAATAACAAAATATTTCCCTATTTATAGTCCTTAATATGGTCAGTTAAACACTATATTACTTTGTGAATGCTGTTCCCTTATCAAGTTTGTGAACTTGAGCTACATCCCAGCCACCATCTTGTTTAGGTATTCCAGATCGTCCTTAGCCCCACTGATCTTTCTGGGCATGAAAGTCCCTCCCTCAGACCGCAATCACATCATCCTCTCATCAGAAATAACAGGTATAGAAACATTACAGCTCACAGTAAGAGGATTTGGGAGCAGTAGGACACAAGATTTTATCATGGGCAGACAATTGAGTCTCAGTGATGATGTGCGGGAATACCAAGTGACCCTCTCATAATAGGTGACTTCCTTTAGTGCAGGCAACAAAACTTTGGTGCAACCTTTTTGTTGCTGGGCCTGGTGGTAAAACATTTGTATCATGTAAGTACTGAAAAAAGGCAGGCAAAAGTTTTGCCGCTGTTGATTTACACTGACACCAGTGAAAAGGTATCTTTGGACTTTCACACCCATGCTGGAAGTGCGATACCACAGGCAACAAAACATACTATGTGTCATCCCCCTTTATATGAGAGCTGTTTGTATTTAATCTTTCCTTGTCCTTTGCCTTGTATTTTGTGTGTGGATGGAGGCGTTCCCCTTTAAACTGGAGAGAGACTCCAAGAGTTTGTTTTAGTTATGGTAAGCAATGTGGGGAACACCCCTCCCCCCCATATAAAAGCAAAAATGCAGGAATGTTCTGTACATGCACTGATTCATGTACTCATTGGAAAAGATACTTATGCATGATCATTTATAGATATAGATAGGGAGTAATTTCCTTTTAATAGAAAACATTATTTAATGTTATGGCTCAGCATGGCTCTCCTTCCAGTTGTTCAAACACAGATTCCTTTCAGTGATGGATTTGCCCATGTATAATGATCTCAGCTGGCTTGCGTAAGGCTATAAAGTATGTTTTTTTTCCTCTAAATCCTTTACTAGCAATGATCCAATACTATGCTGGAGCACATCCAGATCTATCGTGGGGGTGAAATTCTATCCACAATCTTCTTTGAAAAGAATCATTTAGCCAGACATTTAAATAAGTCCTGTGCAATGCTTCCTGAGCCTTGAGCAAAGGTTAAGTGCAATCTTGCACTGGAACATGGAGTACATTGATGTAAAGCCAAACAATACTGACATTTTATTGCAAAAAAGCCTTTCAGGTTTAAGCACATAATCTATTCAATGTCCAGTTTATGTGAAGGTGACTCTCACTATGGGTAATATTCAGTCCTGTCAGGTGAAAACCATAGTCTGTCTACCGCTAAAGAAAAGGTTACTGTACGTAGCTCTTTTTTTATTTACAAAGTCAGTTTTTATCTCGAATGTTGTGAATGTTCCCAGAAATATTTTTTATTTGCTAGTGGGAGATCAGTTATATGATCAGTGAAGTTCTTTTCTGGGCTTTTGTTCATGCTTCAAACCCAAATCTGTGCAAAAATACCCATTCCCACTTTATGGACAGATGTGCAAATGCTATAAAAACATACAGTGCATATCACTTTGCTATACACTTGGATACACGTGATTTAAGTATAATGTACAGTGATTCATAGGAAAGGCATGTGCACCCTGAATGTTTCCTCAGCAGAGTCAAATATAAATAAGCAGTAGCCTAAGAGACATGTCTTGTACCAGGGTGAATGACTCATTAATGACAAACCCTCCATACTTAAATGGCAGTGACGTGCCTGGGCTCTTCAGCTCCATAATACTCAGCCTTCTAACATTCTTAGCTGCTTTTCTTCCTAACTGAGCATTTAGTGCTTTGCAAATCATTAGAGGCAACTTGCAATGGTTTTATAATTTAATAGAAAGTGACTACCGGTATTTGCCCTGGTTTTCTATATAAATATTTGGGTATGTTCAGCCTTCCCTAATTTCTACTTTTTTTTTTTTACTGTGCTTTTTTTTTTTTGTGGAGGCATACCTATACAATGGCCTCCCTTTGAATAAACACCTTCATCTATGTGGAATGAGTGGTTTTTGCATCTCCTACTGTATTCATTTAATATATATCATTCAAATATATTGAATAGCAATATAAGATACCCTTCCATATATAAGCAGATAGGGGGGTTATGTAATAAAAGGTACTAAGTTTGCCCAGAAGCAGTAACCAATAGCAACCAATCATTGGGTAGAATATATTGATCACCTGTATAAGCAAACATCTTATTGGTTGCTTTGGGTTACTGATCCTGAGCAAACCTTTTTATTATTACACATGGGGGATGGAGTTTTACTGTAATACTTTTGTTACAGTTCAGTTGGTGGTTTTTATTCACTTTAAGAGTCAGTAGCACCATATTTTTTTACATTTTATTTACATTTAAAGGTAAAGCTATTTGTCCACACCTGCAAATGAAATATTTCTTAGCATCAACATCCCTATTTTATATGTGATATATAAGAGATGACAAAAAGCCATAAATACTATATGATCTCTGTTTATCTCCAACTAAGCAATAATCTAAACAGCTTCTTTGCTAAAGCCTAATTAGAACTCAAATTGCAGCTCTAAGGCTACATAATAGCTTATTTATTTAAAATATATTATCTTTTCTGAAGTAAAAGTGCAGAATTATTCGCACAGGGAAAATATTAGCCCTACCTGTGTTTATATTTATAAAGCTGGACAAAACTGGTGCATTTAATGTGCAAACATAATTGCGATTTTTTTATTCACTGTGCAAAAGTTTTTATATATGGTATATTTGCAAATTGAAAATATTTATGCACACACTCCGCCACACCTCAACTTTGGTGGTGTAAAAAATGTTCACTAAACTGATTTCACAAAATTGCACCTATTTGCAAAGCGAAAATTGGTGCAATTTATGTGAAAATTAAGAATCGGTTAACATGTGCTTACACAGTGAAAATAGCTTCTTGCAGCCCCAGGTGCACGCTGTACCCACTGCCCGGGCAGATAAATTCAAGAATGAAGAAAACAGCAGCACTCCGGTTGTTTTGAAAATTGTGAATCTTTACTAAGTGACCATACACTGGAAGATTCACTTTTTGCCAAGGTCGCCAAGTGACTGGATCTTCTCCCAATATGCTGACCTAAAGGTGGGCAATATCAGGCTAATTTGATGGTTGTGATCGTTTCTCACAACCAGTCCTAAAGCGTAGGCACCAATGGAGCAATTTTCTGCATGAATCTGGATTCAAAGTACAAATTTTTGCCAATTAAAAGCACAATTGGAAAAAATTCATAGTAACCACGATAATTTCTAATGTGCGTTAATTGCGCAAAAATTTGTGTCCTGTGATCCGAAAGTTACAAAATTTTCGTATCCGAACAATCGTAAACAGCACGAAAACCTTTCTGACTTTGAACCTTCATTGCATGATTTTGGAAGCCTTCCATAGGACTTAATGGCACTCTGCAGCTCCAACCTGGGCAAAAGAAAGTCACGATACTGAAGCTTGAATGAATTCCGAAACTTTCATACTCATTGTGACAAATATGATTTTGTTGCACAAATTTACGCAAAGCACGAAAAAGTTGCATAATTTAACGAAAATATTGTGGAAGTTATGCAAAGTTCTATAAATTAGAAAAAAAATTTTTTTTCCCATTCGGGCTCAATCGTACTTTAATGAATGGGCCCCTTAATGATTAGCACAACCTGTGTGCGAGGGCTGCAAGGGGTCCTGTGGGGGGGAGAGGTCTTTAGCAATGGGCTAATAGCTGCCAGTGTATGCTGCTGTCTATGCTATGCTCTATATAAACACCCATCAGTATATTGAAATGGTTGTTTTGTTACTCACAGATAACAGCTATTTACTGATTGTATTTATGAGTGTTCTTTTTTTTTTTCTTTGCCTTTATTTTATGTGAACCTTTTATTATATTGCTGGCTGGATATTTTAATCATGTTAAAAATCTGTATAATAAGGAAATGCAGTATTTTAAGCTTTTTTTCTTTCTGAAACCCTTATATATTTGACCTAACATATGCATATCACAAAGGGAAATAACCACAATAAAAGTGAGTTTGACCTTTTGTGTAGCATAAGTCAGGGTTCTATATGAAAACAGTTTGGTTGTGAATTAATGACAAACACTCCCCTACAGGGCTTGTATGCAGTGGATTACGAAAATGTAATACAGGCCAAAAGCCTTTTCTCCCTTTGTTGAGACAGCAGCACATTGCTCCATTTTACTGTTTCCTTGCTGTCTGTATAAACATGGCCAATGAGTGATAATATATAATATGATAATAATAAAGGTAGAGTTGAGTGAAAAAATGTGGCAAATTTTGGAATAGGTAATAGAGAATTATGTTATTAACCTGTGGTTGACAACACCTACAATGTGAATTGTAACTCAAGGGATAGCATTCTGTGTGAAACATATGCTCAGCCACTGAAGAAATTACATGAGCTTTATAGAAATTAAAGAACAGTTTCACTTTAATTTCTCAAGAAATCAAACTGCTCAGCAGCTGAATAAAGCGTTTCATTGGGGCAAATGTGGAAGACGCTTGAATGCTCACTTATATAAATAAGGCTACTCCTCTAGTTAGAGTAATAGAAGAAACAACACTTACTTGCATTTAAGGCATTTTGTCAATGTCACTGAGCCACAGAATTGCTAAGAGTCTCATCCCATGCCAGTCTGTAACTCGTTAAAACTTACTTTAAGTAGTCCTGTTCCTGCCCTTACTCAGGATAAGGTAACAAGTCAGACATCCAGGAAGCAAGAGCATCACTAAAATGTTGGATAAACAAAGTGCATGTGATTTTCTACTATAGGCTGCTCCTCTGGTTTGTGACATTTTTTGCTTGTTTCAGTACATTATGGCCATACATAGTTCTGGCAGAGGTGTAACTACAGTGGAAGCAAACCCTGCAGTTTTATGGGAGCCCAAGGGTGTAGGGTTCTAGTGAGGCCCTAATTAATTTTCAATATATCTTCATAGAATAGGTCAAATTACCAATGTTTTGTGGCGCTAAAATGAATTTGCTGTGGGGCCCAGTAACACCACTGAGTTCTGGGTTATAAAACAGAACAAAGGACAGAAGGAAGGAAAGGTGCAGTCATCGTCAATTCCAGATTTGCCATTGTCCTATACAGACACCAATGGGAGTCCCTGGATTTTAATTCTGGGCAAACTGACTTCTATGCTATGGTATCATAATATGTGCTGTTTAAAATGCCATCTGAGAGGCCCATACAAACACCAGTGGTTTAGCCAAAATAAGTCAAACAGACCAACCATGTCCAAAGGTCATAAAAGGTTTTCACAGGATTAAAGCAGAGCAACCAACAACAAGCCAATGTAAGATAAATTAATGGCATTTATTATGCTCCTGAAGCATAAGACTACACTGCAAATCAAAAGGCATTATGGTTATATAAGAAAATAATGCTAGTTCCATCTTAAACAAAGTTGAAATTCTGTAACTGTGTACCTGAGGCTGTAATTAAACAGTAAACAGTGGTATATCTGCGACTCTGCCTTCAGTGTATTTGCATGAGCAGCACTGGTGTTTACTCATGTCTGTAATTCAGAGAAGTTGAACTTTAAACCATGTACTTTCCTCTATCATTTGACCTTTTGTGCTGTTGATTCCAGGGTCACTTCAGAATGATGTAAATAATATGTAAACAGCTTGTCCATATAACTTGCTTTTCTTGAATGGTTATAGTTACAGTGAAGTATTAATGACCATAAATTTGTGTTCTGTTTTGCGGGTGGCTTCTTTAACTCTCCAGTGAAAGGATATTTTATATGTAAGAATTTGTCCCCTATATTGTAAATCAGCATTATTCAAAAGATTTTTTATTTAATTTATTACGATGAAACACTGCTCTCCATATCATCTGGCCACATGTTTATGGATGCCATGATAATTATAAATTGAATTTATGTAACTTTAAGGACAATGGCAAACTTGAAATCATGGAGCGTGGCTACATTGTTTGACAACTGCATTACATTTGGGAGAAGAGGCAAAACAGTTACAGATGTGCAAAGATGCTACATACCTCTTTAGTTTTCTGTCTGAGGCACAAGGACATTAATTGACTTCCACATAAAACTCTTTACCATTATTAAAATGCTGAGCCAGAGTTGAGTGACTTAATGACTTAGCAATTCCTTCTTGCTTGTCCGAAGTAACAACCTTTGCTTTGCAGTTGTAAGCCTTTTTCTCTTTAATGCATTCTTTATTGCCCTCTAAATATTACTGCACACTTGTTTTATTTACAAACAGGTTACTATTCTAGTGATTCTAGTTGATGGAAGACAGTCTGGAAGAGAAAGGAATGGAAGGTCACAGTGCACACAATATTAATTTAGGTTCTGAAACACATACTCCCTGCTAACCAAATACAGAAGCTGGCAAGATCCCTCTGTGAATCTTCAAATCTGTATCGTGCAATATCCTTGGGGGACCTACAATGGAAGTAGACTAAAATCTGAACGTGTCTGGCCACCTTTTATATAACACATAGTAAAACCTGTCTAAGGAAAGAATCAGGCTGTGTTGTGATGAGAGACAAAAGGAACAATTAAAAGCTTCTTTACTATTTTTGGAGTATTAGCTGCTACCATAAAAGTACATATTGCATAAAGCACTTGCACCTATGTCTATATGTGCCAGGCACCAATGTGCCAAGAAGTGTGTACAGTGGCAAGGCTCATGGCAACCCTGCACCTACAACTGCCTTGACAAGTCAACTATGGTTTACAGGGTACCATACTAAATGTAGCTGCACTATGATTGAGGTGTAAATACACATTCATTCCTGTGTTTCAACCCTTACGTTGCAGGCACAAACGGAACACAAATCATTTAAGAAAAGGTAAAATTACGGTTTGGGGGAAAATGTACAGTGTGGGTAGAAACCATGGCATACTATGCAAAACTGTTTTATTAAGCAAAACAAGTATGTACTGTATACTTTTATTTCTTGCAAATGAACTAGAATATAGTTACTCATTGATCATCTGGAAGTGGGGCTTTCTGGGTAAGTGAGTGAGGTTCAGGTCTGGGGGAGTGTTTAAGCATACCTGGATGGGATTGGGTCTGAACAGGGGCATGGTCTAATTTGTTCCTCGGCTCATAATTCAAATGGTGAGGGATATGCTTGAATCACATAAGTAGAAAATATTACAGATATGGGATCCATTATCCGGAAACCCGTTAACCAGAAAGCTCTGAATTACAGCAAAGCCATCTCCCATAGACTCCATTTTAATCAAATAATTCACATTTTAAAAATTATTTTTTATTATACTTTCTCTGTATAATGAAACAGTTGCTTGTACTTGGAAGCACACAAATTATACTGGGTTTATTTAATGTTTAAATTATTTATTTTTTAGACTAAGGGGCCCATTTATCAAAGTCCAAAATTTGGACTTTTAGAAACGTTTAGAAAAATTTGTATCAAAGTCGATAATAGCACAAACATTTTGTATCGTGGTCGTACGAAAATATTGTGGTACAATCCAAAAGTTCCAAAATTTTCGTATACGAACGATCGTAAACGGTGTGAAAAACTTTCTGACTTTGAACCTTCAGTGCATGATTTTGGAAGCCTCTCATAGGACTCAATGGCACTCTGCAGCTCCAACCTGGCCCAAGGAAAGTCTCCCATAGGGCTCAATGGCACTCTGCAGCTCCAACCTGGCCCAAGGAAAGTCTCCCATAGGGCTCAATGGCACTCTGCAGCTCCAACCTGGCCCAAGGAAAGTCACGATACCGAAGCTTGAATGAATAAGGAAACTTTCAAACTTGTTGCGACAAATACAATTTTGTCGCACAAATTGTCGCAAAGTATGAAATAGTCTTGGAAATTAACGAAAATATCGTAAAAAATACACACAGTTCTAAAATAGTTCTACTAAATTTTTAGTATTTGGACTCAATCGTACATTAATGAATAGGCCCCTTAAAGTATGGAAGGCTTAACTACGGAATGACCCCTTATATGGAAAATCCCAGGTCCCAAGCATTCTGGATAACAGGCCCCATACCTATGTACCATAAAATATACATTAAATAAGCACCTAAAATAAACAATGTAATATGTGTTTTTATGCAAATATAAAACACTAATAGTTTTCTTTAAATTATTTCTGCTTCCCATGTCCCATGTTTAGTATGCCATCCAATTAACTGGTACTGACTTTCCTTACCAAATGGTTTATACTAACCATTTGTGCCCTGCTGCTTTTAGCCACACTTAGTTGTGTTTCTAATAGTCAGCTGGTAGCACTTACTGTGTTTATTATAATCAGCTGTTCAGCAGAACATACCCTGTTGGTATAATGATCAGCTGTTCATTTAAAGTACTGTGTAACAGCAATCAACTGTTATCTGTCACGTCTGGCTTCTCCCTCTACATTGCCACTGTAACAATCACCTTTGTTCTTTGGTACTCCACCTGCAATAAACTGTGTTCCTATCTAGATTTCTAGTTTATTTTAATATTACCCCTGCCCCTGTTATCGTGCTATATTATTTTATTTCTGTTCTTTGCTTATTAGCCATCTGCTATCTTTAGCAAGCTATTACCTACACTAGACCTATATAAGTTTAAGCAAACAACTGGAATGTTCTGACTAATGGAAGCCATACATTAAATTAGCATTTACACAGCACAAACAAGTTTCAAGTTAACTTTAGTGAAGAAGATTTTATTTTATTTTTGTTTTTATTTGTACCTTAGTTGAGCCTGAAGTGAAGAGGGGCCCTTTTAACAATTTGCATTAGTTAATCCTTTGGCTAAATCTTTGGGGGCATCTACAATTGGACATCATAGCAAACTATGAACAAGTAAAAGTAAAATATTTTTGCAGGGATCTATTGAGAGTTTAATGAGCTCCCTTCTTGGTGTGGGTTAGTTACCAACTGTATCCATTTTTTTCTTTATTCTAACATATCTGGGTTGGCAATATACAACTCTAGGAGCCCCCAAAAACCCTCCATACCTACCTTACAGTTAACAACTCCCAATTTTCCCAAAAACCTGAGTTTAAGTAGACATTGGCTTATGCCAGGAAACGACCCACTGTACCTAACTTCCAGTTAACTGAGCAGTGGGTTGGGAAGTTTCCTTCTTGCCCAGGGTTGTCACCTAAAAAAAAATACCAGCCCCCCTATATATTAATAACAAAAATATATTAATAACATTGACATCAACTATGTAACTATGTAAATGGGACTTGTGCTGAACATACTTTTTGTCTGTTGTTTTAATCATTAAAAATCTATGGTTTTTGAAATTTCTTGAGCTGAACAAGGCAAACAGGGAAACTGACGCTACTACATGTTTGGTAGGTAATTAGATAACCATTTAACCAATAACCCCCTTGTAATGGACTCCTGCTA
Organism: Xenopus tropicalis; assembly: GCF_000004195.4. Taxonomy (NCBI): domain Eukaryota; kingdom Metazoa; phylum Chordata; class Amphibia; order Anura; family Pipidae; genus Xenopus; species Xenopus tropicalis. Next base: position 176,970,866 of record NC_030677.2, on the reverse strand, counting down.
ACATTCACAACAGAAGGGGAAGGGGATTGTAAACGGGTAATCTAGTTATCTCCCTTGCAAGAACCAAACATGAAGTAGTTTTTTATTTCCCTGTTTATCTCAAGAAATAACAAAAACAATACATGTGATTAAAACAACACGTAAAAGGTATGTTGAGCACAAGCCCTATTTATTCAATTCATGTTGAATTGGGGGGTATACTGAATTGGGGCATAGTTGCAAGCTCAGAATGAAATTCCAGAATAGAATCTATCTTAGCAACAACATACTATAACTATAATTTTCCACTAGTCCCAGAGGCAAATTAAGCAGGACTCAGAGCACTTTCTTTTACAGTAACCTGTAATCCTCAAATCCCTGTGCAAAATTTCTCTATATAAGTGAAGACTTACCATAATAAAGCTAGAAATAAGTTAGCTGGACAGGTTCTTTTAAAAATCTAGTAACATTTTGCATAGGATAAGCAAGACAAAGTTATAAGCATTCTAGGTTTATGATAAATAAAAGACTTAGCTTTTCTAAATTGCAAATTGATTTTGCAAAATATTACACCCAGCTAATCACTGTTAATTGATTTTACACTCCAGTGAATGTATCCTTCTTTTTTCAGTCAACGCTGTCCTATTAGTGCTAATGTAACCATAATTATTTTCCTGCCCCCAGCATGATTACTGGCTGAAATCTAGGTGGAGTTGTCACAGGATTTTTTTTCTCTTCTTCCTATTCTTGTCATAGATCCATTGCCTGTGAGGAAAGGAAGTTAAGGGCATCTGAACAATTGTATTATTATTCAAATTGTTTTTGTAAATACCAGGAAAGTGGGTAATTCTGGCCTTACTAAGGACACAGTAAAACTAGTAGGCTGCGGGCTGAAAATCTGAACTAGGAAACTGTATCAGTATCTTTGTCATTTCCTTTTGATCTTTTCCACTATGGAAAGACCCTAGGACCAATCGATCGTATTTGTACAATATTGTCCACCCAAGGTAGTAATATCGGGAGAAAGATTTGCTCATTTGGCAACCTCTGCAAACGAGTAAATCTTTAATTCAGTCTTAAATTCAGCTGATAACATCATCCTGTTCTCAGCTAATAGGAAACCTGTTCCCCCCTACCAACATCTTTCGCATTGCTCCCTGACGTGCTAAGGAATATACAAAATTCTTTTTGTGCCTGTAAGTAACTTAAATTGTAGTGTCATTGTTGACTTATTAGCTATTACTAGAAGGAAAAGGGCACAATGTCTACTATTTTTATAAACCAATTTCCATTTTTAACACAGGCTAAATTAGTCCTATAATTTGCTCTTTAGTACCTTCTGTGTACATTATATATTGATAATGTATGTATGTATAACTTTATTTACTGTATAAAGTGCCAGAAGGGTACGCAGTGCTGTACAGTCTTACAATATACAAAATTACACACGGAGGACAAGTGTTATAATAAATACAATAAATAAGTATAAATACACAGGGAGTAAGTGCCATGTGGTATGAGACAAAGTAGGAAGGAGGTCCCTGTCCTGTAGAGCTTACAATCTAAGTGGTTGGGTAATATGCAGGCACAAACTGGAAGGTAAGAGTGCACCAGGTATGGGCATTTGCCCTTAAGTGCAGGACTAGGCAAAATAATGTTAAAGTGCACCAGAAGGTAATAGCTGAGCTGAGTGTTCCCTACGGAGGGATTCAGAGGGGAGGAGCAGTGAGTTAGAAAGGTTTAGGATGAGAAAGCGCAATGGGTGTGGATGTTGTAAAAAGACGGAGGCTCTGAGAGGAGCGGAGGAGACGACCAGGAATGTGGAGAGAGACCAGTGAAGAAATGTAGTGAGGAGCAGAGGAGTGAAGGGCTTTCAAAGTTAGCAGAAGGATTTTGTAAGCTATCCTTTGCTTCATAGGCAGCCATGCTAGAGAGCTTAAGTGAGGCTGAACAGTTTCCCTCTTAGGAGAGAGCAGGAGGATCCTCGCAGCAGAGTTAAAGATTAATTGCAGGGGAGAGAGATGGGAGTCTGGGAGGCCGGTTAATAGGAGATTGCAGTAATCTAAACGGGCATGGATTAGTGTTTTAGCTGTTACTTGTGAAAGAAAGGGGTGTATCTTGACAATATTGTGGAGGAAAATGCGGAAGGTTTTGGCAGTGTTATTAATATGGCTAGAAAAGGAGAGGGACTGGTCAAAGATGACTCCAAGGCAGAGTACTGAATTAACAGGGTTAATGGTCATGCCGTCAATAGTAATGGTGAAAGGAGGAGGAGGGCTAGATTTGGGCGGGAAGACCATGAGCTCTGTTTTAGCTAAGTTAAGTTTGAGCTGGCGTCGGTTCATCCAGGAGGAGATAGCGAGTAGGCAGTTAGCAATCTGGGTCCATTATTAAACAATATAATGATATTAGAAGAAACTGAGTAGTTCAATGACCATATAAAGGCATGAGGCCAATGACCAAGTGCTTTCATACAGGTTATAAAACTGCTCATTGGCTTCTAATATCCACATATTTTACTATAGGTGGTACATTATAATACACAAGTTTCAGTGAGTCATGTCACTAAGAACTGATTATAACTGATGACGTTACAAGCACAAGGCTGGAGGCCAAGTGTTTTTATACACAGGTCATGGACCTCTTTGGTTACTTCTAATATACAGATATTTTTCAACAGGGGTACTTTATTATAATACACATGTTTCAGTAAGTCACATGACAGGAACTAGAAAGGGAAGTTTGAGAACAAACTTCATGTTGGGTTGAAATCTGATTTTTTGATGGCTCCATCCACTTTTTCTTACCTTGGACCACAGTTATATAGTAAAAACCACTGTGCAAATTTTGGAGAACCTGGTTTTAATTTAAATTTCCCCACTGAAAGTCAACAAGTGACATCTGATTGGCGGTTAGTGGCTGCAAAGTTTTATGGACTCTAGGGGGCTGATTTACTAACCCACGAATCCGACCCGAATTGGAAAAGTTCCGACTTGAAAACGAACATTTTGCGATTACTTTGCAATTTTTTCGTATGTTTTGCGATTTTTTCCGGATTCTGTACGAATTTTTCGTTACCAATACGATTTTTGCGTAAAAACGCGAGTTTTTCGTATCCATTACGAAAGTTGCGTAAAAAGTTGCGCATTTTTCGTAGCGTTAAAACTTACACGAAAAGTTGCGCATTTTTCGTAGCGTTAAAACTTAACGCTACGAAAAATGCGCAACTTTTCGCGTAAGTTTTAACGCTACGCAAAATGCGCAACTTTTTACGCAACTTTCGTAATGGATAGGAAAACTCGCGTTTTTACGCAAAAATCATATTGGATCCGAAAAATTCGTAAAGAATCCGAAAAAATCGCAAAACATACGAAAAAATCGCAAAGTACCGATCATTACGAAAAAAACGCAATCGGACTCCATTCGACCCGTTCGTGGGTAAGTAAATCAGCCCCTAGGATTAATAGTTAAGGAATGGCAGCAGTTTAGATTTAAACCAATAAAAGTCAATAGGTAAATTGTGATTGGTGGCTCCGCCCACTTTTTCTAACCTTGAGTCGAAGTAACCCACTGACAAACCGTGGACACCCTGACATAAATAGTGTGACAGCATTTTAAATTTAAACCAATAAAATTCAAAGGATGAAATCTGATTGGCTGTTAGTGGCCCAACCCACTTTTCCTATTTTTGAAGTGTAGCCCCCCAGTGACCAGCTTTGCAAAAAACACTTTGCATACAAATTGTGGGACTGACAGCATTTTACACTTCACCATTGAAAGTAAATAGGTGAAATGTGATTGGCTGTTGGTGGCTCCGCCCACTTTTTCTAACTGTGAACTGCAGTTACAGTACCTGGTGCTGTTTGGGGACCCTGGCGTTATTACTGTGAGAATGGCAGCAGGTTAAATTTCTCCCAAGTCAATAGGTAAAATCTGATTAGCTGTTCACAGCTCCACCCACTTTTGGGCATCCAACAATCATCATATTGTGATTCATGCTGACCCCATGACTATGTAGTTCAAGTTTGGGGGGTGTAGCCACAAAGCTGTAAGATTGGCAGCAGTTTCAATTTCCCCACTGAAGTCAATGGGTGAAATTTGATTGGCTGTTGTTGGTCCCTCCCACTTTGCTATTTTAAAAGAAACTTCAATGTGTAGTCACCCAGTGACCAACTGTGAAAAGTTTGGGGACCCTGGGGTTAATACTGTGAGAATGACAGCAGGTTGAATTTCCCCATTGAAAGTCAATAGGTAAAATTTGATTGGCTCTTGGTGGCTCCTCCCACTTGTTCTAACCTTGAACCGCAGTTACCTGGTTCCTAACTCTGCAAAGTTTGGGGCCCTGGTGTTATTACTGTGTCAATAGGTAAAACCTGGTTGCCTGTTTAATGCTCCGCCCACTTTTGGGCATCCAACAATCAGCATATTTTCATTCAGGCTGACCCCATGACTATGTGATTCAAGTTTGGGGAGTGTAGCCTCAAAGCTGTAAGATTGGCAGCAGTTTCAATTTCCCCATTAAAGTCAATGGATAAAATTTTATTGGCTGTTGTTGGCCCCTCCCACTTTGGGGTCTTCCAACAAAGTCGCTGTTTCTTTCGGGGTGACCCCATGATTATGTTATTCAATTTTGGGGAGTGTAGCTTCAAAGCTGTAAGTGTGGCAGCAGTTTGAAAACCTTCCCTGTCAAAGTCAATGGGAAAATTGGGGTGTTCGGAGCAGCGCCACAAAACAACGGGGGGGGCGCAATCGCTTAGATAAGCACAAACAACCTGCTCCGCTATAGGGTGAAGAAGTGTGGAGAGTTTGGGTGTTGTACCCCTAAAACTGTAGGAGGAGTAGTGTTTAGAAAATGGGGAGCGCTAAGAAGAAGAAGCAGAAGAATAAGCCAAAGTCGAAGAACAGTATATTGGTTTTTTTAACCCAACACAATTATATCACTAAGCACCAATTATATTTACAGATACAGTGCACATAACAACTGCAATGCATGGCTCTATGTAGTATAAAATAGTAAAAAAATAAAATAAACAGCTATAAAACAATATTAAATATTAAAGAGTTGCCAGTATACGTTAGCCACTAGAAGAAATATTGAACAGAAGATTAAGCCAAAACTCTGAGGAGTAGGAACATGCTTTCTAGGAGCTCACTGGAAATAGACATTTTGTATATCTGCCCAATAACTATTAATGTATATGTAATGGCCACTTACGCAACAACTAGGATACAGTTTATAGAAAAGACTTGAACTGGGCCTATTGGCTTTAAAGCTTATTTTCAAGCATGTATTGAAATTATACTCCAAGATTTATGTGTTTAATGCAAATCCTTCCAAAGCTAAACACTGTAATTTACATTCTTTTTTTCAATGTGCCAGTCAGCCTTTTTACCCTTAGAACAACATTCTGGAAATATTGTTATGGTTTCTAAGAAAATATTTGATTATAACAATTAAAGGGTATCCAACCATAGCAATTCTAAAATAGCCTGAAATGGCCTGTACAAGGTATGAAAATGCTCTGCACTATTTAACCCTATTCGGTCTTGGCTGACTGTCGACTTTTACTCTTTTACTAATATTTTTCCATTTCCTTTTTTTTTATTATTTACTTTAGGGCTCTTTGGCAGCAAAAAAGTTAATCCTTTAAAAGGCAACTTAAGCCTTATGGAAGACATACATGAACCCTGTGCCCTGAACAGTTAACATGAGCCAAATGAGCTCTCACTTTCTCATCTACCTCCCTACCCACATAATGCAAATTGACGGTTGGCAGTTATTTTCATTTTTTACAAACCATCTGTAGCCTGATGTAGAGAGCCATGAATGACATTTTATATAGCTGCGTAAAGCTAGCCCTGTGTAAAGCTGACCCAAGATCAAGTCAGCAGCTTTTTGGCCCATGTATTGTGGCCTCCTTATAGGCTGCTCAAACATTATCTGGCTAAAAAGGGGGCAGAAATCTTTTAAGCAGCCTTAAAAATCCCATGTGGTGAGGACTATGTTGAATTGCCCCCTGTAGGCCTGCAGTATGATCTGATTATTGGCCCCCCTTGCCAAACGAGCAAATCTTTAAAAGTATTGCCAGCATTAAAATCAGAAAAGACTGTATTCTACACAGCTTATCTGTTATTAGCTTTGCAAAACAAACACCCTGTAGCCAACTACATAGTTATGTGTCATTGCTGATGCAATGTGGACCTTTATTTTTACCCATATAATGCCTGATGTAAGATTGTACAGCGCTGCGTACCCTTGTGGCGCTTTATAAATAAAGTTATACATACATACATGTAGAAAGCCATGAATGACATTTTATGTCCCCGTGTAAAGCTGGCCATACACAAAAGTTTCTGACCCCAGACCAAGCAAGCAGCTTTTTTTGGCACATGTATGGTGGCTGCTCAATCATTATCTGGCTAAAAAAGTGGGGTAAATATCTTTGGAGCAGGCTTGAAAATCCCATTGGGTGGGGGCTACAGTGAATTGCCCCTGTAGGGTGCAGTATGATCTGATCATTGGTCCCCTTGCTAAATGAGCAAATCCTTGTATTACCAGCATTAGGATTAGAAACTATTGTATTCCACACAGCTTATTTGTTATTAGCTTTGCAAAATGCACACCCTGTAGCCCAACTACATGGTCATATATTATGGCTAATGCCATTTGGACCAAGGTTACCATTTTGCGGAAGACTTGCATTTCCTTGTCTACACTAATTCTTGGTAACTCTTGCCAGTAACCATTTTAGAGTGAATGGTTTTACTAAATATACAGTACCTTTATTAGCACAGGTACAGTGGGTGAATCACAGCATAAATATTTAATTCTTGTCTTTGGTAGAAATATAGTAGGTATTTTCTAGATCCAACCTTCCTTTCATATGAGGCTTTAAGATAATGAAGTGAATCCTCAGGTCTGATTCTGAAAATAGAGTAGCTGCTCACTCTTCAACTGAACTTGCAGAATCTTTGGATTTTCACTATATAACATTATATATATGTATAAATATTAATTAAACCAAGGGTGGCACTCCGCTTCAGTCTCTATCTCTGGTACAAGGTAAATAGTTTAGATATTGAAAAATGAGGCCTAAAGCCAAGTATTTTGATACAGGTCATGGATTTCTGTGGTGTTTCCTAATATCCTAATATTTTACAATAACTTCTCCATTTTTTTTATAATAGACAAGTTTAGTGAGTTGAGTGACACAAATTACATTACTAAGCACTATTTATAACTGATTACACCTTGATGAAGGTCCCACCCAGAAACTTTAAAAAGCTAAGAAAACTATAGGGGGTAACATGAGCTGAAATTGTGAGACTCTCTTTATGTGGATGACACTGTGTTGTAGAAGGCTTTGTCTGTAAAATGGGGAATCTGGTTGTCCTTGTGGACTGGCTGGTTGAGAATTAAGAGAATCTTACAAAGGGGTTCCTTAACAGAAATAAATCTTGTGTTTGTAACTTTTGGAAACACTAAGGGGCCCATTTACTAAACAATTTTAAGATCACTTTTCACTTTTTCACTTATAGATCATTTTGGAATGTATGTGAAAAGTTTGTTAAAATTCCATGAGTTTTTCCGTGGTTTTCGTTAAAAAAAACACAAAAAAATCAAATTTTGCGCCAAGACTACAAACATTTCAGAATTCTTTAAAGTTTTGGTTAAACTTTCCTTGGGACTATCTTTTTGCCAGCTTTGATCTGTTGAGTCCCATTGAGTCCTATGGAAGGCTTCCAAAGCTAGACATGGAAGGCATCAAAGCCAGAGCCAAGGTTTTGTGGCTTAACAAACTTTTTGGCACGAAAATTTAGTGGATTTCGGAACACAATTCATACGAACAAACATTTTTGTGACAACGAACATTTTCGTGACATTTTAGAACTTCAGAAATTATCCTGGTTACTATGAATTTTTACCATATCGTGATTTAAGCCCAGAAAAACATGGGATTTTAGTAAATGTGCCCCTACTTTTTAATGTTTCTTTCTAAAAGATTATATTAGCATCACGTATCATTTTCACCATGGGGAGGTGGAAGTAAACCATATGTGCTATTTACCAGTGAAATCATTTCACATGTGCCACTGGTAGCATGCTCATTTGTTGCCATAGAACAGCATGACCTAGACTAGACCTCACAAATCATGCTTTGAGGCTAGAAAGGTTCATCTGTGCATGAAAAAAAAAAAGAGGGGATAGGATTACTTCATGATTGTGGCAGGGGGTAGGGACAGGAGGTGCAACTATTTACTGTTCCTTTGCCTGAAAAGGAATCTTCTTGTAGACTTGTTATATATAACATTCCTGCAGTATTAATCTCACTGTTTATTAGCACACTGTAGATTTTTATTTTCTTTATAAAGCAGCAACATTTTGCTTATGCATAAGCAAGAAATTCAGAAATGTACTGCTATTTCCAGAATGCATGGTTGAATGAATAGCAAATATAAAAATATTTGCAATTGCCTTTGTTTGCAAACCTGACTGGGGAGTGGCATTGGTTGCTCCTCTGAAATTAATTAATTAGTATTCATTCCAAATAAACAATCACCACAATGTTATTTTCTGTCTTCACAGATAGTTAAGGGCTCTGGCACACGTGGAGATTAGTCACCCGCGACAAATCTCCTCTCAAGGCAACTTCCGCGATTTCGGGGAAATCGTGGCTCCGCGTATGCCATCCCACCAGCGATTTACATACTCACTGGTGGGATGGTATTTCGGGGAGACTAGTTGCCTGTGACAAGGGAGATTTTTCCCGGGCGACTAGTCTCCCCATCTGCCACAGCCCTAACCCCTTTTTGGCCATTCTCATAATTGAAAGTGGCCTCATAGATGTAGACTAAGGACAGAGGCTACCTCTATTATAGTCTCACACCTTTTAAAAAGATGGAGAACTTTACATGTACTATCAATCACTAATACCATTTTGGGGTTCTGGGCTTTGGGGACTAAGGCACCAGAAGTGTAGACGATCAGATAGGAATAGACAAAGATATTGAGACTGTATTTGACCTAAATTTAACTAAAATTAAATCCAGATGGCAGTTGAGTGCAAGGAAATTATCAAAAAGTTTATATATATGTATATACATCTATATATCTCTATATATATTACAGGTAAGGGCAAGCAGTTGGTACTGTAATCCTTACACCGGTAAAGGCCAAGAACTATGCAACCTGCTGACTAAAGGTGGCCATACACGAGGCGATTTCGCTCGTTGTGCGATGAACGATTATATCGACAAACGATCGTATGGCGATCGAGTTCCCATACGATATGCCATCCACGGGCAACGATAATTCGGGAAAGATTTTGTCGCATCATTATCGTAAAATACCTACGATCGTACATCTACGTACGATCGATGTCGTTGACTTCCGCTGCTGGCAATCGTGACATGCGCAGAGAACAATCGTTGAAAGACAAATGTCTGACACTCACACCAACTGGCAGATTTTATCGTTAAACGACCAAAATTTTTAAACCTGGCCGATCGATTTTGGGGACGATAATGTCGGCTCGTTTAGTGGGCCGACGATCGTTCGTACACCACCAACTATACGATAACTTAACGATAGCATCGGATCGTTCGGGAATCGGTCGTTTGTAAGTAAAAAATCGGTCCGTGTATGGCCACCTTTACTTGTGTCAATGTTTGGAAGGACTCTAGCATGTGTTGCTGTACAACAGATATGATATCACACAGAGACATTAGATGTAAATGAGCAATTTGGTCCGAGAACAATGAGAATGCATGGAATACCTTGCACTGGGCAACAAGACAAATGCTTATGTAAGACATGCATTAGCACAGTCCCACAGGCCAAATGATTGGATCAGCCTTATTTTGCCCTGCACTAGGGTGGACAAATGGGGATCGTTCATGGCCATTTTTAAATCTGTAACAGACTTCATGGCAGCAAAGGCAATTTAGATCCCATGTAATCTTCTTAATACATGTTGCACTAACCTTGAGCTGTCCAAAGGGTTTGGTCTTCAGAACAGTATTTGCCAGAAAGTACCTTGGGATAAACCGGACAATTTTATTACAGAGGATTTTAAGTACAGTGGACCCAATAACAATCCTCATGGGTTCAAAATATTAAAAGGTTTACTAGCTAAATACTTTGGCAAGTTTTTCATAGCCATTGCTGTGGTTATGTGTGTGATTACAGCTATGTACCTTTTACACAGAAAAGCCAAATTAGCTGTGCAGCAACATCAGAACACCCCAGATTCACCATTGACTGCCTTTTATAGCTGTCGGTATGAAACTTGGTAAATTCAACCAAAGTCAACAAGTACAGTCATCTTATGTCAATTTGCACTGACAATATTCTGTCTACATATAAACTAAGGTTTCTTAATACATGGGGTCTGTTTGACTGTAAGCTCTTTTTGGCAGTGCCCTCTCGGTCTTTTTAGCATGTATTCTTGTATATTTAATGTACAGTATACACCCATTATTTATTGTATAATACTGCTGAATATGTTTTATAAATATGTGTAAATAATGTTTTTTTTTTCTCACTGCTTGTGTGCCCATTGGCTTTTGATTTTACCTTCTATGAGTCAGCATTATTAGCACAATTAAGAAATATAGCTATCAAATATTTTATCATCCAAGTCAGAAATTCCACCACTCTCAGGGAAAACAGCATCTGTGCACAGACTGTGTGAACATTAGATAACACAGTAATATGACACAGTTATTGAGGTTAGAAAGACACGCATATGCCTCGTGTTCAACCTTTCACTCATATAGTCCTTATATATTTATTTATTAAAGGGGCACTTTTTAGATTTATCACTTCTTGGGCTTTAGCAAATAAACAGTTTTCAAATTGGAATGCATATTTATTATGCAGAGTTAAATGAAGGGAACACAGTCTAAGAAAAGTAGAATGTCCACAGTGTGTGGCCATAGGGTGAGGACACACAGAGCTACTTAGTAGCAGCTACTTGTCATGGCTACTAAACGCCAGAAAATATCCTGCCATAGACAATACTGAGAATTGCCTTGTGCTAAAACACAAGTAGAGACAATTATCAGTAAATAATCAGTATTGTCTATTTTTGTAGTTATGACAAGTAGCTGCTACTAGTAGCTTCATGTGTCTTCAAGCCTACATTTGCCTACAACGTTTATCAGTTGGGCACATCTCCCCCACTGAAACAGCATAATTTGTACTGCATATATCCCCTCCGTTTCCAGCACCATCACATTTTTCTAAAGCAAATAGCAGCTTTCACCCGGTGCCCATTTTTCCTCTGATACATAATCACATACATTTAAATCTGCAAATAGCATAAACACACGGACCCTTATTCAGCATACACTTTATCAAGAATACAGGCTCACACAGGCAGAAGACCTGTCTGACAAAAGTTCTGCCTTGTTTAAGCTGAGCTCAGGAGAGTTGGTTGGGAGAAAAAAATTGAAGCAGACAGCTAGAGCTGAGTTTCTATGGGAACCAGCAATGTCATCTCTTTACTGGCTGCTAGACTGGGGTCGTGTTTAGTAATCTGAGCTTAGAACAACTGAGCATGCCCACAAGCCAACAGCCAAAGCCAATTCCTGAGGGAGGGGGCTGAGTGGGTTACAGGAGGAGAAGGAAATCTAAGTGATTAAGGGGATGCTGCAGCCTTAGACTCTTCTACACACATAGATTATCCACGAAAGCCAAGGACAGTGAGGTGGTGCTCTTAAAGTATGCTGTAAGTGCCTGAGTGGGAAAGCAGGTACAGGTTTGGCACCTGCTATCCAGATTGCTTGGGACCTGGGGTATTCTAGATAAGGGGTTTTTCTAAAATTTGTATCTCCATAGTTTGTCTACTAAAACATCTTTTAAATATTGAATAAACCCATTAGGATTATTATTATTATTACCTCTAATAAGGATTAAATATATATTAGTATCTTAGTTTCCTGCATATCAGTTGTGACTGTGCTAGATTTCTGTGAGCCATACCATAGCTTTTTAGCTTTGGTCTTGAGGTGAATTGACTTGCAGTACAGGTATGGGATCTGTTATCCAGAATGCTCAGTTTCTGGGGTTTCCAGATAGGGGATCTTTCTGTATTTATTTTAATTCTACTATAATTCCAATGGGACTGTTTTGCCTCCAAAAATAATCCATTATATCTTATCTGGGATCAAGTACAAGGTACTGTCTTATTATTATGAAGAAAAAGGAAATCATTTTTAAAAATTAATTATCTGCTTAAAATTAAGCCTATGGGAGATAGCCTTCCCATAGTTCAAAGAGCTTTCTGGATAATGGGTTTCCAGATAACATCCCATATACATAGAGTATAGGAGAACCCGCAATAAAGATATTGAGATGCATTCTCCACATAATAAATAATTCATTCCAATTTGAAAAATGTTTATATTATTCAGTACAAGTTTAAGGTGTGATAAATGAAGTCAGAAGTTGTTCCCAATCTGCATTAAAGAAATAGAAATGCTTTCTCAAGGAATAGCAATAACAATCAGTCCCTGGATACAAACGGAAAAATTGTATCGATCTAAAATGTCACCAACATTTTCTTCAAATTATCAGTTGTATCTGGTTTTATTACTTCACCTTTTCGAAAAAAAAAAAATGCAGATGAAGAGGAAACCAATTTTTCTGCAAATCACATTGGCCTCTTAAACTTTAGGAGTCCCTATTTGCGATATTCAGTTTGGCAAATATTGACTTCTTTTAGAGTTCTGCTAATATTTTCAAAATAGAAAATCACTTGAAGTGGTGCTAGAAATGTGTGTGCTATACTGTAGCTTTTCAGCTTTGGTCTTGAGGTGAACTGATTACCAGTATAAGGGCTCTGGCACACATGTAAATCGCTGGTGGGATGGCATACATGGCGGTGCAATTTCACTGAAATCACGGAAGTTTCCTCTCAAGGCGTATGCCATCCCACCGGCGATTTACATTTTCGCCGGTGGGATGGCATTTTGGGGAGATTAGTCGCCCTGCGAACAGGGAGATTTCTCACGGGCGACTAATCTCCCTGTTTGCCAGAGCCCTAACTGTGGGTTAATAATGGGCTTGTAATGGCCCTGCTGTGAATTCCCAGGCAAGTGGAGACATCTGCCACTGATCTCTAATGGCAAGCAAAGCATCCTTGTCTTGGCTAACTGTTGCCTTACAGTAGGCTCACACATCTGTGCTAGGCTCTTAGTCAATGGACCAGATTCAATTAACTCAAGAAAAAAAACGTTAATCACATGAAACTTATGGACGAGATTCAATCTGAGATTCAATGCAGTTCAGAAGAACCTATCTCACTGTTTATTAAAACTGAGTTGGGAGAAAAGTTTTTTCTCCTTGAGTTGAGTATTATGAGTTTTCACGTGATAAACCATCAGATAATTTTTTTTTTAGTCTGGCCCAATATCTGTTAGTATAGGTATGGGTATCCAGAAATAGTATAGTATAGATATGTTATCCAGAAAGCTAAGATAAGGGCCCTTTTCTATATTAAGTATTTTAAAAAATCACTTAAACATTAAATAAACCCAATAGGATTGTTTTGCCTCCAATAAGGATTAATGATATCTTATTTGGGATCAAGGACAAGGTACTGTTTAAGCAGAAATTATTATTAGGAAATCAGTTTTAGATGGAGTCTATAGGAGATGGTTTACCTGTAAAATAATATGGTCAGTGCTGTGTGCTATGAGAGTAGTCCATCTAATGTTTATGTTTGCACCATGCTGCAACCTGATACGCAGGTCAGACCAGCATTAATGTCATGCACACAATATCCATATTCAAAATGTAAAGTCAGAACAAAATTTATTTTACATGTTTCATTATATTCATTTTAAATAACATACATAGGTACTGAGAGTAGATTTGTGCATATATCTAGGATGTCTAGGTCTGCTTGTGTGGGAGGGAAGAGAAGGCATGTTAAATAGTAGTGAATAATGTACCCCCTATTGTAAGATACAAGTAACTGAGGGGTTCCATTACCATATTAAAGCATGAGGTCATGGTATCCTCATATTTTACAACAGAGGATGCAATATTTAATATAATGCACAAGTTTCAGTGAGTCATGTGACAATTACATCACAAAGTGAAATTACATCACTAAGCAGTGATTATAACTGGTGATATCAATAGGTACTATTATAAGAATATAATTTACAGGATATTCATTTTTCTTGTGTATTATATGATAAAACAACTTACATTACTGTAGCTGGGTGCTGTGGGAATACTGGGAAGAATAGAATGACCCCCTTCCCCCTCCAATTTTGGCCCAAACTGATTAATATAAATTCCTGTGAGCAGTATGGCAGTTCTTATTACTATCCTCAGGTAAGTGAAAGAGAATATATAGTTTATGGATTTATGTGTACATAAATGCTGCATTAAGATTTCCACACGGATAATCCTGTTAAAGCTGCTCAGGTGCTCATACTTAAATAAGGCCGTCTATTTACCAAACAATTACACTGATTTTTCTAAACGTTGTGCCCTCAGGAATTTTTGTAGCGGCAATAAGAGCTTTGTTTATTTTGGAAGACAAGTCTGTTTTTTTTAATCCATTTACTGAATATACAGTACAACCTTAAAGAATCTTTTTGGCAGCCAATACAAGACAGTACAAAAGGTCATAATGGTTTAAACATTCCAAAAACAGTATCCTTAGTGTCTATGTTATTGTACTTTTGAAGTGCCTTGATTGTGTCCCATTTGTGCATTTCTTTGTGGCCAAAGATCACGTACAATATCATTTTCATCTATTCTGTAGTTTAAAGTAATGAGATCAAGTAAAAAAATAGGGATGCTTCTTAAAAGAGCTGCAGTGATTGCCTGGCATTTTAATGCTTTCAGTATGCAAACAACTTGCATTTTCCATAGGCTAATTTAAAATCACAAATAAAGTGCAAGGCACAAAATGGGGTGTTAGTTTGGGGTGCATTTAACAGTTGTGCAAGGTGCAAAGTACAGGGCAGGTGGATGCAGGGGAGCCCTAAAATAAGCAGCAACCTAAAGAAGGTTGTACTTCCATTTGACTAGTGTGAATCACATACTTAATGCCCTTAGTGATGCTGAGTACATCAGCAAGACAAAGTGCTAATCAAGCAAAACTTCCATGTTTTTTTCCACCCTTAATAAAATGCTGTCTGGAACATATGGTATTCTACAAGTTAAACTAGGACAATTAAAACAAGGTGAAGCATAGATAGGGTATGCCATGTGACTTAGAGAGAAACCTTATCTAAATAGTGAGCTTAGTATCTCAGTTTAACATTTTTGTTAAAGAAAATATTTTATTTAGAGGCTTTTATATATTTAAAGCAAGAGTCCCCTTTAGAGACGCCAGAAGGCTAATAATAAATGTATAATCAATGCTGTGAAGTTGCACACATTTACATTTACTAAACCATCTCTCCCTTAAAGAATAGCAGCTGCTCTCACATAACAAATCAACACAAGCCCTGTCCTTTTTACCAATTATGGGGGTATTCATTTGTCCCAATGACAGCATTCTCACTGTGGTGCTCACCTCCAGAGGAGGACCTCTGGCTGGACCTCTCAGTAGTGGGTAGGTTCACCCAACCACTTCTTGTTTGGTTGATAACCAACTGGTCTGTGTTGCTGCTCTGTGGGGGACACTTTTCAAAAGGATTGGAAGTAGTTTTCCTTCCACAGTCCAAAAACATTCTAGTACTTTTATGGCTTCTATGGAAATTAAACATAATGTATATATATATATATATATATATGGCATCTTACAGCAACCCCTCTGGCATTTGCCAGTATCCACAGTTGCCAGTCTGGGCCTGTACTTTATATACTAGAGCAAAAGCTGGATATTATATAGTCATCCCACTACACTGGAAGAATGTTGGCAGAGTGCATGATGCTTATTTTAACTTTCCATTTATCTTTTTTCTGCAAGGGATGACATAAGTAGCCCAATTACATTTTATTCAAAAGAGAAAAGAGGAATAACTCAGTTATTCACATTATATCTCTTTATGCACTTCCACTTTCATTAAGGGGAAAAATGAGCTGAAATACCATAATAACTACTCCGAGGTTATACATCTAAACCACTGTTTTCGACAGAATTAAAAAAAGGTCACATTGATCTTATTACCCAAAGATGATGTGTTGTGTGGCTGCGTAAGCTATGCATCATTTCCCTGATTTCCATGAATTATGTTCAATAAAACAAACAGAAGACAAAAAGCATAAAAGGTCATGCTAACCTAATTTGCTTCTGTAGAAGAGTTTGAAATTAATCATCTACTTCACGGATGATAGAAACCTGCATGCAAAAGAGAAAGAAATGCAGCAATCAGGCAACAAACAAGTCTTGTGATGCATGTAATACATGGTATAGAAACGTAACTGGATAGATATTCTGATGGCATGATGCATCATTGCAGCTTGTTACATCATCAATAAGATGACATCACACAATTATTTTGTTATATAATTTTTATTATATTAATTTTTAAATATAAAAAGACAAAGGATAAAGAGAAGAGAAGGGGAAGAAGGAAAGGAACATGCAGTCAAAACATCCAAATCATAGAAACATCCCAGTCTTGCACAGAAGAGCTATGATGGCAGTTATCAATTGAAACATCCATTACCAATAGCAATTCAAACCCAGGGGGTTCAGTAATGGAATAAACCAATATTTGATGCGTGCTTTATCACCATATTTATCACCCAGAGCTTTTAAATTGGTTACCCAAAGGACCCAGATCTTCCAATACTCTTTTCTGTTATTAAGGTATAGTTCCTATAATTTCCTAATTTCCTCCATTTGAATCAGCCGTTCTAAAAATGTTGGAGGGGATGTCCATTTCCATTTTGTTGGAATTGGTTTCGCACCAATGGGTACCTCCTCTGATGAAGCACCCATTGGTGCGAAACACGTTAGGAGAGTGGGTACCATGAGACACTGGGATGCACCTTTCCATTGTTTGGTATAGTATGGTTTGTTTCATTTGAAATTGTTTGTTTAATTTTGAGCCATTAAATGTTATTTTATCTCACTGAAATATTTGTTGTTTAACCATATATGTAGTTGTGTACCCTCCATCTCTGACACATACTTGAATTTGATGGGTACATCTTGACAGGCGTATAGTGCCATCTTGTAAATAACGCAAAGATTTATTGGCTAAATGAAAGACTCAAAAACATATTTTTTTGTGGTAGTGATATTTTTAATTCCTTTCCCCAAGCTGTCCCAAAAGATATCAATGATATATAAAATGATTCTAATAATAATTAATATCTGGTGATTTATAAACTAAACTTTCTCAATTGGTTAAGGATCTTTTCCAATCCCCTCCCCTAACTGATTGTAAGTACTTTAGTAGTTGACAGTATTCCCATATATCCTGAGGATGCTGGCCCCACCGCTTTTGAATATCTGTTAAAGTTATGATACCGCCATTATGACAAAAAAATCACCGACTGTAGTAGGTCTGTTATTATAGTTTTTCCACTTTTTGAAAGTCCCTGACATAGACTAGGGTTAAAATCTGGATTATCTATTACAGCCATAAGGAGAACCTGTAAACCTAAACCTTGTTCTAGTGGTCTATGGTTAGTACACCATATATTTAGAGTTACATAAGTTAATGGATGAGTTCTGTTCATTACCAGGTTTTTTAATGGTATAGAAGTATTTGCTTGTTCTAATTCCACACAAACCTTTTTCTTACCCTTAGTACACCATGTAAGAATTCGAGCCAGATGTATCGAAAGATAGTACAGGTAAATATCTTTGTTCTTAGGAAGAATAAGAAGGTTGTATTTTAATCTAGCGTTTTCATTCCATATAAAACTAGACATCATAGACTTAATTCTAGAGATATAAAAAGTAGGCAGATAGACCGGAAGAGTTTGGGAAAAGTATAACATTTTGGGGGTGAGCATCAATTTACAGCCTGAATTCTACCAAACTAGAAGAGGTTTGATTTCCCCAATCTTCCAACACTTTTTGGAGTAGCTAATTAACAATATGTTAACCATGACAATATTCCTTTAAGGACACCTTTACAAGATCCATAAAAGCTGATATGCAGAATTCAATGCATTGTACTGATGACCCAGGGCCCAGTAGTTGCCAGATCAGATAGTAGATATCAGAATAGCACTCAATAGTTAGAAATCCAAGTCCGGCTTGCGGCTCCTCCAGTTACATGGGAGTAGGAGAAAAAATAGGCTACCAGAAAGTAGTTCTAATGTGTAGTGCTGGCTCCTTCTGAAAGCTCAGACGACTCAGGCACAATGCACTGAGATGGCACCTACACACCAATATTACAGCTAAAAAAATACATTGGTTGGTTCAAGAATGTTTCTATACAAGTTGCTGCAACTAATTGCATGCCATTTGCACTGCGACTTTTTAAAATGTTGCAGCTACTAATTGCTGCGTGTGCCTTTGCCCTTAAAGGAGAACTAAAGCCTAACTAAAGACGTAGGCTATAAATGTTGCAAATTATGTTTTGTGCATCTGTACCAGCCCAAGGCAACCACAGCCCTTTAGCAGGGAAGATCCCCAAAATGCCCCCAGTAGCTCCCCATCTTCTTTTTTGCTGATTCACCCCCTGGGACAACTTTAAAGGTATGGATTATTACTACTACAGAGATGTTGAGCCTTTAGGCTGGTTTAATAAATTAATTATCTAAAATAGGGCATGTCTTGCCATATTCATTTTTAGGGCTTAGTTCTCCTTTAAGGTGGGTTTAAAGTTAGCAATTATACTTGCTTTGGGGGTGGCTAGCATTGGTGATTGATCCTTTTCTTGTCTTTTAATTTTATGGCGCCTTGGGTAACAGAAGATTTCGCCATCTCCCACCCATCCCTAGTGAAGAAGGCTGCATTGAAGTGGGGGGCAGCAGCAGTGACCTGCAGTGACAGACTGCAGTGGTGGGAGGATGGTACAAGTACCTGGGGGAGGCCTAGCTGCACACAAGTTTCATTTCAGCCCTGTATCCATTTATAGGTTGCATGATCAAAGGGGTTTATGTAATTGACTATAACATATTTGCTATAGGCCTGCTTATTCATAGTAGCTTACTGATTGCTACAATATATGTTACTGCACTAGGGCAAACTTAGTGCATATTATTACATATGTGGGAAAGAGATGAACACTCTATTCATTTATAACAGGCATTTAAAAAAAGAATAGAATCACCCAATGCCTCCAATGTCTGAGGTTCCAGATATCACCTGATTTCTTCCAAACTCACCCCTAAGTCCAAAGAATGCATCTGCACACATCACATGTAAGTCCCTTACATATATAAAAATATGAGGTATACACTTAATGGTAAAGTTGTCTTAAAAATGACGGGCATTCCGGCTGAAACATGTATTTTTTCCACAATGTAATATTTGCTTCAAATCCAGTGACAGCAGGTCATTGCTTGGTTGATATATATCTTTATTATTGTACAAGAGCTTTAGTGCATAGATATCTTTTTTGGCAGTGCTCAAATTCATCTGCTGTATTTGTAATAATGTTACGGAGGGTTACAGAACACAGAGAGAATTTATACTCCATTGCTGTTTGCCATATGTTATTTAAATATGAGTTTTTTTTTTTTAAAGTTCCCAATGCATTAGTCACTTCTGAGTGCAAATACTCAATGTTTGTTCTCCTGCGTCTTGGAACTTGACTTTATTCAATATTGTCTTTCATACTTGCAGGATTTCAGTTTCAGCGAAAGGTGGTTATGCATTTTCACAGTTACATTCTGAAAAAATGGCAGTGAATAATCATTTTCCTTATTGCATACCATCATCTCTTTAAACTAAGTCATTTACATAAGCTAATTATTAATCAGGCAGCTTTATTATTTTTTTTTATTGCAAATCCCATTCATTCTTTAGCTGGTAATTATTTAAAAATGATTTATACATGTGGAACTCGCCAATCATAATAATGACATACATACACACACACAAAATATACACAGCCCTAAACATTTGCTGTTGTTACCAAGTTATTACTAAATGTAATTGCAATTGATAGAAGTATCTGTCTGGCTGTTTATAATGTCTTCATTTCTAGTTCTGACCCTTGATCCAATGTATCCAAAGTCAGCTTTACACCTGGAACTGAATTGCTACATTGCTTTAAGAGAACCAGGGACAGGAAGGGCTAGGCAAATATTGATTTCAGTAACAATTACATTTACAAATCATTTGTAAATGTCATTGTAAATGTATACTAGAATGTTTTGTAGCTTTACATTTCTTTAGTTATGCAAAAAACCTGTTTTGAATAGAGGCCCCCATTTAAGGTATTCAGTTAGAGTTGTATAGTCATATGTTAACAAGCTTTTTTCCTGGGTCCATAGGTTCAGGCCAATGTGTTCACCAATACATTCTACAGTGTCCAATACCAATAATTTGCTATTTTTACACCGGAACAACATTTGTGGTATTGATCGTTCACACGGTTCCAAGTTCCATTCTGAACTCTGTCATTATAGACTCTGTCCAGTTTGGTTCCAGCTTTATGAGAGTCCATTTATTTCTACTGTCCCCAAACATTCCTGCAAGGTTTAGCTTGTCCTTCATTGTCTCATCATCCTTCTGTTTAGTTCAGCTGGTATATTCTTTACCCATTCCAAAACTACAATCTATAGACAATGGTATGTGCATGTGTTGACTAAAGTGAATGCAGGCTAGGCAGCTTTTTACTACGACATAACATAGAGCAGGGATCCCCAACCTTTTTTACCCGTGAGCCACACAAAGATGTAAAAAGTGTTGGTGAGCCACGCAAGCATGAAAAAAGTTCTTTGGGTATGCCAAATAAGGGCTGTGATTGGTAGCCCCATGTTGACTGCTAACCTGTAGGAGGTTCTGCTTGGAGTAAAACTGGCTTTGGCTTCCAAAACTGGTTTCCAAGCCAGAAATGTATAAATAGGCTTTCAGGCCACTGGGAGCAATATCAAAGGGGGTGATGAGCAACATATTGTTTACAAGCCTCTGCTTGGGGATCACTGGTATAGACCCTTGGACAACCAGTCCAGCCTTAACACCAGTTAAGATGGAGAATATATATTCCTCATCGAAGGGAAGACAGAACTAAGCCAAATAATCATGGGAGTTTAAATGATTACATTATAACACTGATGTAGAGATCCTCATCTCCTTTCATTACAAGTAGTTCTGGGGTAAATTCCAGTCTTGCTCTAAAAGGTTTAGTTTAGTTTCAGCTTTTTTAGTTTTTGATACTGGAACTGTTGTTTGTCTGAATAGTCTATTTTTTTTTTGTTAACCTGAAGCAAGATGATTTATCACTAGTCATGCTGCCTACTGTGTCCTTCTTTAGCTGGATGGTAGTAGGTGGAGTTCTCTATTCAAAATGGTCAAAGATATATAATTGCCACAGTTACAGGATAGAAAAGCATTTACCTGCAGCAACAAAGATTAACAACTGTCTCATTAATATTTCTAAATGGCTAATTCTCTTGAAGGCACTGGGAAATACCTTAAACCCCTATTGTAAGTATTGTAAGGATTGCTGAATAGGGCTTCTCTGGGCACACGCCTGCTGTACTTTCACTAATTACTGCCATCATTGAGCCTATAACAATAGAGCCATATCTACAATTCATGTTAGAAGCAGTTCTGAGACCATTGCAAGACAGGTTTTTCTTGAAATTCTATGAAAGAAGCGCAGATAAACTAACAAGATGTGTGTCACACTATTTGCTGAAACAGAGGTTATTTGCAGCTTTTTATTCACCTGTTCCAAGCTGATTTATATCATCAAATGGAGAACATTCATGTGTCAGCAAATAAATCAAGTTACAGCTGGCTCCTTTGTATTACTTTAAGCGTTTATATTGAAATATTTGATTTAATGCAATTATGGAAAACTGTGTGTGAAGGAAAACTGTTTATATAGGAAAACTATGCATAGCTCTCTCAGAGACAGTAAGGTATTTTATTTAATGGGATCCAGAGGAGACTTAAGGTCCTCATATACGGGCCGACTCTAGCTGCCAATATCGGTCCCTTAGACCGATTCAGCAGCTAATCGGGCTGTGTATGGGCACTACCGTCGGGTCTGCCCGACCGATATCTGGCCTGAGGGCAGGTTAAAAAATCTAGTCGGTTTAGGGATATCCTCCACCCATAGGTGGAGGATATCGGGAGAAGATACGCTGGCTTGGCGACATCGCCAAGTGAGCGGGTCTGAAGGTGTATGCGGACCTTTACACTAAGGATACCAGATTTCCAAAGTGAAATCTGGGGACAGGAAGGTGCTGCAAAATTGTTTATGCCACACCCACGTTTTGTCCACTCCCACATTACCATATATCCACTTAACAACACAGCCATACATTTTAAACATAATAATTTCATTTCTCCAGAAAAGCCCCAAAATAATTGTATTCTTATTATCAGACCTAAATCCATAATGTAAGCAATATTTCTGGAGAAATATGCCAATATGCAGTCCTCTCTTCCTTAAAAATTTCTGCTATTCTGCAAAGTCTTTCTATTAGATGTTGGAACATCATTGGTGAGATTTGCTTCAGCCACATGAATATTAAAGCACAAAATTGTCAAGAATGCCATTGCATTGCTTTTACGCAGACCTAGTCCATGTCATGCCACCATGCAGGTAGGTAACATTCACCTGACATCTGCCAAATATATGACTTTCAGATAGTGACGTTAGGCTTGTATTCACCTTCTTACTGAAAAACCATTTTGTTAAATTCCGGGCAAATAGTTCCAGAGACTGTGTGAAACGCAGGACATGTGATTTTTCTACACTACATTTTTCAGCAATTGTTGGTCTCTCTCTGAGTTTGTGTTTTCTTACAGTTTTGAATTGAACTGAACTTTCCACTTCACAAATGCTACTTTACACTTGACCAGGACAGCTCTAGTGGGGCTGAAATTGGATTAACGGACTTGTTGTTAAAGAGGTATCCTATGATGGTACTATATTCAAAGTTACTGAGTGCTTTAGCACAACCCTTCCTTTCCACTGCCAATGTTTGTTGCTAGAGATTGCATGACTGTGTGCTTAATTAAACTTCTTGGCCAACAATGCGATTGACTTACATAGCCAATTCCACTTGTTAAAGGCATATAATTCTGGCTTAATGTTGTAAGTATTTTACCCACACTAATTGAAGTATAGGTTGAGCTTTCATTAATACTTAGGACAGAAACATGTTGCATGCTGGTGACAGATCTGACGCAGAACAGAGGCTAGCTGTGTGCGTAATATGGTGATGGTAAATTCAGGTTTTCCTCAGTGCAGGCATTCACTAGTGCCTCTTTGGGGACCTACAATTTCTGCTAACCTCCAAGTCCTCTATATCTAAGACCACCAGAAGCTGGAGCAACATGCAGTTCCCAGGGTAAGACAGTTAATAGACGGCTGAGCGAGGAAGGGAAGCTAATTTTGTGTTCAGAGTCCAAGCCAAGGATCAGTTTAGGCAGCAAACAATGTAATCTGAGGCCCAGGTGAAAAGGTCAGGGCAGGCAAAAAAAAGTGTCAAATCCAGTCTAAATCCAGTCAAAACCAGGCAGGCAGGAAAACAAAAGCAGTAAAAGGTTTTAGCAGGATTCAGAGAACACTTAGGGCAATGGTACATGGTGAGATTTGTCACCTGAGGTAAATCTGCACTACTGTAGGGGGTTAATTGTGGGACATTGCCGTCATTGCATTTTCCCATAATTAAGCCAGATAGCTGCCGGTCTCAGTTAAATGATACTAAAGAATTACTACTCTCAGTTTATTCCCTTAGGAAAAAATCATTGAGGTCCCCAACCTTTCCCCTGCTATAGAGCTAGGGTTGCCCATTCTGTAGGGCAGATGTCTCAGCTCACACAAGTTGTCAGTGGTTTACAGGATATAGTATATATGTTTAGGTAATGTTAACAAGGCGCCAAGGCCTGAAGGAATTAATATTTTACTATGTGAGCTGTGCTCAGTTTTAGCCAGGTCACTATTTTTGATTTTTTTTAAACTTCATCTAGTATGGTACCAGATTAGAGGACATCTGATGTAATTAAAAGGGATTTATGTTCTCAACCAGGTAATTATACAATAGGCCTGTAAAATTGACATATCTGAAAGTTTGCTAAGTCTAAGCAATCAGGCTCAATGCCCTGGACAATGGCATTATAAGTATTACATTATACAGAGTGCTTACTTGCACTAGTGGTAAATACTAATATACCCAGTTTTAGTACAATTTGTATGTGGGAAATCACAACACTGACATAACAAGAGCAGAAGACATGTACACTAGTTGTGGGGCAATTTGCCTTCTCTGAAGTCTCTCTCCTTAAGGATTTCTAAGCCATACATCTCAGGATATAGTATATCCCCATCATGACTTGCTTTTCCAAATAAACAGCTATTTTCCTTTGTGACATGCTCATAATAACTGTAAAGCTAAAGACCATTTTATTTAGACCAATTTTACCCCTCCCATATAGATTGTAAGCTCTAAGGGGCAGGGACCTCCTTCCTCTTGTGTCCTCAACTCTTAACTTATTGCAGCTGTATTTATCTGTATTTATTGTTATACTTTGTATTTATCTATTATCTTATTAACACCCTGTTTGTATTAATGTATTCTACTGTACAGCGCTGCGTACATAAGTAGCGCTTTATAAATAAAAATATACATACATACATACATTTTATTTCATAATAAACACATGTTCATCCAGCCTCCATAGCCTTGTTCTTAGCAAGCACCTGAGTAAAAGCTATTGTACCTACCTATTTATACATATGCAAAGAAATGTGTAAATATTGGTTACATATTGTACAGCGCTGCGGAATATGTTGGCGCTTTATAAATAAATGTTAATGTAATGTTGGTATATATAGAGGTTTAGATGTGTGCTGCATTAACTCATTAACTGCTAACTGATCTGCTAGGTTTTCCCAACTCATTGCAAACTTGAGTTTTCCCACCAGTTAACAACAGTCAGGGTTAAATTCCCATCATGCAATGAGCAGAATAGTTACTCAGCAGAAAGCAATGGAAAGGAGGTATGAATTACTGAGAAGGGGAGCCAGGGCCCAGGCAGAGAGCCGTGCGTGACTCAGCACAAATGTAGTTGCTAACAAGAATGACTAAGCAGCATCCACCCAAGGGTGAGCTTACAGAACCAGGCACGTTGCTCTGCTCAGTGGCACAGATAACATGTTCACAGGGCACCTAACATGGAGTTTATGAAGCTGGATGTACTGGTTCCATGCAGATAACAGATAAAAAAAGTACATGTAAATACAGCTTAGAAAAATACCAGTATCTAGACATGTACAGTATGAATATATTAAAAAAATAAAGTTCCCTTTTACTTACCATATATGAAATGGTGAGTTCTAGGTAATGACCATACTAATATAATGGTAAATATAGACAGAATCATACAGGTATATATATAGAATCATTTATCTGCAGTCCCCTTACACCTTTGGTGTGACTGTTTTGTTAGCAGGAGCTCATTATGGGCTGGCAGAAGCAGAAATCAATTGGCTACAGTGTAGACAGTTTACTTACTTTCTGTAACATGGCATAATATTACTGGTGGAAAGTTGGAGGGAAACCGTGGAAGCATTGTGATACTGCTCATACTACAGAAAGAATTAAAGGGTCTGTATACCTTTAAATTAATGTTTAGCATGGCATACACATTGATATTCTGAGACTATTTGCAATTGGTTTTCATTTTTTATGTGGTTTTACAATTATTTATCCTTTTACAATTATTTATCTCCAGTTTGGGATTTCAGCAGCTATCTGGTTTCTAGGGTCTTGTTCACCTTAGCAACCAGGCAGTCGTTAAAATGAGAGGCTGGGAGATGAATATGAGAAGGGCTGAATAAAATAGATAAGGAATAAAAAGTAATAATAATAAGAAAACTGTAAACTCACAGGGCTATAGTTTTTTGGATGCTGGGGCCAGTTACCCCCCTGATTTGAAAGCAGGAAAGGGATAGAAGAAAGAAAGAAAATAATTCAAAAGATACAACAAATTATGAAGGCCAGTTACAAAGTTGCTAGGAATAGGACTAAAAAGTTACTAAAAGTTAACTTATAGGTGAACCACCCCTTTAACTGGGGAACTGGTACCCAGTAATGGAAAAAAGTAACTCACTACACCTCACCCTGATCCCTTTGCAAGTCAGACAAAGTAATTAGCTGATTGTGACAGATCTCAGCAACCATTGCAAGCCTTTCTGCCATTACATCATATGTCTCAGCAGCCCCCCTAATATCTAATACAATATCTAAACTGTTTACCATTGTGCTGTGTGTGTGCAGGGTAAGGATCTATAGTCTATGGTAGATAATAAATACTGGAAGGGAAGAAGTTTGTGTTTTTGTAAGGACGGTGTATGTATAATGTGACCTTCTTGCCCTGGCTGCACATTACACTACTAGTGACGCACATTGCCGAAAAATCATCACATGTGAACTCCAGGGTACAGTCTGCTGCGCCTCTGCCAAAAACCCATAAATCCAAGCTGGCGGTGATTCCCAGCATACGAGCTTTACAGCCAGAACAAAGGGGGAGGGGGCAAATGTTGCACAGTCTGTGCACAACAGGCCTCTATGCACACAAACACAGGAGTAGTTTTAGCTTTCCGTGTGGGCCCTATTCATTATACCCACCTTGCACTACTGGGAAAATAAGGACTGTCTAAAGGAAATATGCAGAATGTTCACTGATGTAAAAACGCATTGGAAGGCATCCTCATTATGCTCCTCATTTCTAGCTTGTTATAGTCACCGTCCCAGTGTTATTTTTGGATTTCAGGGAGATCACCTTAAAACAGTTTGGCAGGGCGCTCGTGCTGATGTGGCAGTAGCTGTTGATCCTTTCCATAAACTCACTAGTCGCTTCAACAGATGTTGCTGACAGTATCTGTCATTTTTCTCCCCATATAGAAAAAGCTCTGAAACAGTTGATGCTGCAGTTGGTCTCTTTATGATAGAAATTGATAGACTGATAGATAGATAGATAGATAGATAGATAGATAGATAGATAGATAGATGATAGATAGATAGATAGATAGATGATAGACAGAGTAATATATTTTTATGTAGGGATGGCATGAGTTATATTAACACCTCTTAGACAGACCTGTCCTTAGAGGGGCCCAGCATGGACGACTGCCTAGTGCGCCACACACTGGGGCCCTGCAGAGTTGCTTGTGAAAGTAAGATCAGTAATACAGCATCTAGCAGAATTAAGTCTTAAGGTGCCATACACGCTAAGATCCACTCGCCTGGCGATCACCTCCTGATATCCCCATCTATGGGTGGGCGATATCGGGCTAATTCGGTCATTTGGCCCTGGGCCCAAATGATCGTATTAGAACGGCGGGTATAGGCGTCCGTCGGTTCGGGGACCGCATCAACAAGCTGATCCGTTCCCCAGTCTGACTAATTTTTAAACTTGCCCGATCAAGATTTGGTCGATTTCAGGCCAGATGACGGCCCGTCGTTAGTGCCAATACACGGGCCAATAAGCTGCCGAATCGGTCTAAGGGACCGATATCAGCAGCTAGAATCGGCCCATGTTTGGCACCTGGACTTGACTGAATATTCTTGAAAAACTTTCACTTCTCATTCCCGCTTCTCAGAAAATAGCAAATTCCTGAATCAGAAAATAGTGCTTCTCCAGCAGAATGTTGCATTGAAATCCATTTTTCAAAAGCGCAAACAGTTTTTTAAAATTTAATTTTAAAATGTCCCATGAGGCTACTCATATTCTTCATTTCCCAGGGTGCCACAGCCATGTGACTTGTGCTCTGATAAACTTCAGCCTCACTTTGCTGCTGAGCTGCAAGTTGGAGAGATATCACCCCCTCCCTTTCTCCCCCAGCAGCCGATCAGCAGAACAGTGGGAAGGGAGCAAGATAGCAGCTCCCAGTAGATATCAGAATAGCACTCAATAGTAAGAAATCCAAGTCCGGCTTGGGACTCCTCCAGTTACATGGGAGTAGGAGAAACAAGAGGTTACCTGAAAGCAGTTCTAATGTGTAGCACTGGCTCCTTCTGAAAGCTCAGACTCAGGCACAATGCACTGAGATGGCGCCTACACACTGAGATGGCGCCTACAGCTAAAATAATACATTTGTTGGCGCAAGAGTAACATTTTAAATGGTAGAGTGAATTGCTATGTAAACAGTGTAATTTAGAAATAAAATGTACCATAAAAATCATGCCAGTATCCATTTAAACCCTTGAGGGCAATGCCACATGGGGAGATTTTTAGCCAGCAATAAAATATTGCTACTGCTGACTACAAATCTCCTCGAAAATGCCTTGCCATAAACTAACATACTAACTAACTAAACATATTTATCGTGGTGATGTGGCTTAATTTCAGGAAGTTGGAAAGGGAGGCAATTTCTTATGATTAAGAAAAATCGCCACAAGTAATAATTTTTAGTCATGGTGTTTTAGTTTCCTCATGTGTCATTGCCCTAAGGGTGTCACACTTACCAATATCCAATGACAGGGGTTCCAATGAACTTATTCAGTTAGGTGTTGGCTGAAATTCACAGAGGTGTGAAAGTTTGATCCAGTCATGACTCTCATTAAGGCAGGTGTTAATTTTTCAGTTTACATGACTGGTTTGTAACAGACCCCCTCCTCTGTTTATGGATGGCGGTTCCAGTTTGGCATAATTGGCCTACTTCATTCTTTCAAACCATCTGTCTTCTCAATCCAAAATATGCACACTGCTGTCCTCATAGGTGTTGGACCTGTGTTGGGCCATTCTCTTACTAAGCTTAAAATGTCAGGGAATTCCCTACTACTGAAGAAACCACTTGGATGAGAGGTGAAACATTTTCAAGAATACTAAGAATGTCCAGATGCTTTCTACTAGATACTGAATATCTATATATATGACCTGGATTAACAAAAACCTTATATCAGTAATGCACCACAGATGTACCTTTGACTGTGCTTTACTACATGCAATGCCTATAGCAGTCAAAAAACAATAGTTGGGGACAGTAACACCTAAACCACTGCCCAACCTCCAGCCACTCAGTTGTTAAAGCATAGGTCAAATTTCATCACCCCCAAGCAAAATAAATAAACTGCCCTTTGTGGCTATTCTGTACACTTTGATGGGAGTTTAAATGCTTTAGAAAACAATGTGATAGGTTGATCACCCATTCCTGAGATTCTTGTAAAAGATCACCAAAAAAAGAAAAAAGAATGAGTTTCTAGGCTTTCTCAGTGCATCATGCCACCATGATTAATATGGGGGGAAATGCAGCTGGGGCTCATTATTAGGCAGTGATTCCTTGGAGGCATTATGTGAAGCAGCCTCTTGATAAGAGCAATTATCCTGCTGCCAACAGACACCGTAACAAATCAAGATAGCACTTGTGCTGCATAATATTTCATCTATTATTCTAAATTCTGCAACTAATTTTGCCTTTACCAGAATACAATATCTTCATTATATAAAGTTGTCCTCAGGCCTTTTCATTGAATTTCAAAGTGCAATGTAAGTAGGATAATTACTGTGATGTTGCATGCATCTGCTTACTTTATTAAGCTTCCTGTTTACAGTGTGATTCCTTAATAAGGTGTTGAATATTATTGCTACAATCTGTGAATGGAAATATGTCAATGTGTGTGCGCGCGTCAGTTGCTGGACTTTTTGCTGCATGTAAGAGCAACGTTCTCTTATGCTTTCCCCTGCGGTGGATCCTGCGGTCTGTCTGCCGTAATTTCTGCAAGTCAGTGACATCTGTGGCAGATTATTTAGGTTCATGTGTGCTGCACCTATTGATGCTTGGCACAAAGGGAACCCAGAAGCTATTGCCTGGTTAGGAGGGTGTGGTAGGTCCAGGGTTACTCTGCATCAATAGGCGCAGAAGTGCTCGATTCAGAATGGAAAGCAGGAAGGACTGAGTGGTGCTGAGTGCAGTCAGGCCTGGACTGGCAATCTGTGAATGGTGGCAAATGCCAGAGGGGCTGCTGTAGGCAGACACTATTTATTGGGCTGGTGGGGGTGGGCGGGGGTGCGTGTTTGGTCCTCTGTGTCTTTATAATGCCCGGACCTATATTGAATCCCAGTCCAGACCTGAGCACATTTTGATGCAAGTACCTGATTAATAAATGTGTTTTTACTCACAACTGACTGAGGGGAAATTGAGGGGACCACAGATGTGTTTCTGTATATATTTTCTTGCACCTTGCATCAATGTGTCTAACCTGTTGTTGTTGATGAGATGTAAGACACAAGGTGCTGAGGTGCAAGGGAGCCCTGCAATTTCCACCTGCCACCAACTAGGTGGCAATTATAGGGCTCCCTTGGAGAATTGCACCCACATGCAGAAAATAAATCAGCCACTTATTGAGCAGGTTCGAAAATTCCATTGGCGAGGACAGCATCAGCCCTTTGATGATGGGTTTGCACAGGCCTGTTTTGTAATTCAATTGTCCACTTGGTGGTCAATTGATTGGATTTGATCAGTTTAATTTGGCCTAGCATGTAGGTGGCCATACTGGGCAAAAATACATTCCTGTGGCCAAATTAGAAGATTTTTATGTGCTTTGGTAACTTAAAATATATATTTGGGCTATGCTATGACACACAGCTGACTCTCATGCTGGCTTTCTTGCATTGCCTACTGTAGCAGTCTGCGCTTTGATATTGTCATATAATTAAACACATAGATTCACGTAGCACACACATCAGAATTTTATCGGGTGTCTATCTAATAACTGTAATCTGTCTTGTTTCCTCCTTATATTGCTCACATCCTTCCTTTACTAAAACCCTAAATTGGTTGTCACATTTCCCTTCTTTCTGTTATTATTGTCTTTGAGTGCATAGGAAAGCTTTGTTACTAGAAACTGCTTGTCACAAGAAATGATCACACCTTGCCTGCATACTGTAATTTCAAAACATGTGCTGATAACATCCAAATTCATAAGAATTTTAAACTCGAGACCATTTTTCTTGTTGCTTTCATTATATGCACAGTTTTCATGTAAAAGGTGCAAAAAAAAACCCCCACTCCCTTTGAACGTCACTATATTCCTTGTAGATTGTAAGCTCTTTTTGGCAGGGCTCTCATCACCTCTTGTATCGGTTATTGATTGCTTTATATGTTACTCTGTATGTCCAATGTATGAAACCCACTTATTGCGGGTTATGTGTATGAGCTTTATAAATAAATGTTAATAATAAATAAATATGACACACAAGAGTCAGTTTTAGGGTAAGGAAGAAAGGAGATTCTATGGGAGAAAATTAGATTAAATACAAAGGATGTATAATAATTTAAGTATTTTCACTATAAATTAAGATATCCAACATGGGGGGGGGCAGATGTACAGTATGATTGCGCGAGCCTAAGGTGTTTCTGCTGATACTGGATTAAAACTCTTAGGATGGAAACCATTGGGAGGAAATGCTGGGAGCTGAAGCACAACAGCTGTAAGGTTACAGGTTGGAAACATTGTGTTAAATTAATTGCAGCTCTGTTTAAGGGCTCTGGTACACGGGGAGATTAGTCGCCCGCGGCAAAACTCCCTGCTCGCGGGCGTCTAATCTCCCCGAGTTGCCTTCCCCCTGCCATCCCACCGGCGAACATGTAAGTCGGCGGCGGGATGGCAGACGCGGCGGGGCGATTTCGGGAAATCGCCGAAAAAGCCTCGCGAGTCTTACATGTTCGCCGGTGGGATGGCAGGGGGAAGGCAACTCGGGGAGATTAGTTGCCCGCGAGCAGGGAGTTTTGCCGCGGGCGACTAATCTCCCCGTGTACCAGAGCCCTAAACTTCATAAGAAATGTGTCAGGTGAGTCAGCAAACAAAAGTTTTGGCAGAAGTGATGGGTGGGCAGATAATGAATGAATTATAAAGCCCACTATATGTCTAATAAAATAAATATTTTCCTTTTCTTTTATTGGATAGTGCATTTGTGAAGGAATCCTCCTAATACTAAAGCCGATTATACACGCACCTCGTTTCGTACGATATTCAATACTTGTATGGCGGCTCGTCTAGATGACTGACATCACAAAGGCTGCGGATATCGGTCATCATGTCGATCGGCCAGGTTAAAAGATTTTGATCAGGTGCCATTGAAGGCACCCAAGCAAAATCTATGTTTAGGGCTGAATCGGCAGAAGGAGGTAGAATTTCTATTGTTTCTGCCTCCAAATCTGACGATTCATCCATGAACATCAATGGAGGGTGGGAACGATCTTTCCTTGGACCAATGGTCACAGGAAAGATCGTTATTGCTATGTGTGTGGTCACCTTAAGTCCTTGAAGTTTTTCATGCTGCTCTATGCTGAGATTTAGGCAGCCCATCTGGGGCTGAAGTGGCTCAAAGGTGGGGCAATGGAATTTTAGGCCACTCGCCTGTTTTAGACACTTGTGAGATCACACAATTTTATAACATTATTGTAATGTATTTTGCATTATTTCTTCATATGACTGCAGCATTGTGTCTCTGGCAATATATTTTACATTTATCCCAGCTATATATTTATATCACAGTGACTCCAGCATTTCATAACTGTATGGCCCAAGCAATATATATCACAGTTGTCCCAGCACTTTATGCCACTGTTGCCCCAGCAGTATATATCACAATCATCCCAGAATTTCATAACAGAATAGCCACAATAATATATGTCACAGTGGCCCCAGCAATACATTTCGTAGTGGTCCCAGCATTTCATAACAGAACGGTCCTGCAACATATATCACAGTGGTTTTAGCAATATATATTCCAGTAACCCCAGCAATATAATAATTATTCAGTCACACTGAACCAAACACTATATCCCATAGGGTTCCCAGAAATATATGACACAGTGACCCCAGCAATATATATTATAGTGGCTCCTGTATTTCATGACACTTGGCCCTGCACTTCACAACCAGTATGGGATCCAGCGGCACATGTTAATTAGCTTAGTGACTATGCAAATTAATATGCATGTCTAGATTGCAAACAGCTTGTCAAGTGCCAAGGGGTGGGTATCTGGCAATTAATTGTTTGAATAAGCACATCTGCTTCTAAGTTTAATAAGTTTGCCCTGCTCCCCCTTTAACAGCTGTGTTTTGCACCCCTGCTCCTGGCTTTTCATCCCGGGGGTTTTCCCTTACAGTTTGGGAAAGTCTATCCTAATGAGTTTTAAGCATTAGAGCAGATAAGATGTATAAGAAAAAATGCAGGACCTATGGAAAATCCTCTGCCAATCAACTCTCAGCTAGATATTGTTCTTAACCCCTTTCAAATACCTTTCTCTAGGGAACCATAGGTAAAGAAAATAAGCCAGCACTGTTACATGTATGGTGAAGACTGATGTAGTCCATGCAGAACACAATGTAACATTCCTCTATAATATTTATTAAAACCACATTTGTGGCATGGTTTATATTGAGCTTTCCACTGTGTTTCTGAGAAGTAAAATAATCAGGGACAGACAATAGTAATATACTGTATATTGCATATGTATAATTCTTGTATTCAGTTTGTGTCCCTTGCAAAGCTTGGACAGTTTGCTAGAAATGGCCCTGATTAACTCAGATCTCTCTCCATAGAAATTAAAGCAGATTTTAAAGTGTAATTGCAATGCTCCATTAATGTAAAGTTATAGAATTCCTTCCTTTAATCAGAAATGATAACTAAATAATGTATACCATTTTAATGAGTACTGCTGGAGCTGATGACGCCGGGGGCAAGATAATGACATTTAGGGGTGGTCTGCTGACAATAGGGGGAGAGTCCATAACACACCCATCTGTGATTGGCTAATTTGTGCATCAGGGCAGAGTTCTGTTGTAGTTCAGACTTCTGAAATCCAGCCAAGCAATTTTGAACTAAACAGCCCATGTAAAAACCAGACTGGTTCAGAACCAGAACATGCAACCTTAAATAGGTCTTTGCCCATGAAGACTGAAGCTGGCCATACAGGGGCACCCTCCTTCTTGTGTCTTCACGCCGCTTGCACATGCGCCGGCCCCGGGATTCTGAGGATAGACGAGAGAAGGAAGAGAATCGCTCATTGGCAGCTGCGATTACAATCGCACCCCCCAGTAATTTTACCTTTCCTTCTCCTGACCATATACATAACAATGTTTCCTTCCTTAATGACCAGTTTCAGTGCGATCCAACAAAACCATAAAATTACCTTAAAAAAGTGTCCCATTATTTGCAGGACCAAGCAGGCAGCCACAGTTTCTCCTAGCTTCAACTAGAAATGGTCGTTTTGGTTGATGGACTAATCATGCTTTTAAACGATTGTTTCAGGATAAGCTTGGCCCTACAATCACGAAAAGATATTTTAACATGTATGGCTGACTAAGTGAAAAACAGCAAGCCCCATTTTAGTTCACTTTGTTTACCAAGGTAAAGCAACTTATAGGCACTTAAGTGCAGTTTTAGTGAAATGTAGGTTGAACTTGGTGAAACTGTGAGGAAATGCAGTGTAATGAGATCTTCATGAGCTTTCAAAAATAAACAGTAAGCTCATCCCTTTAACCCACTTATAACTGGGCTTGGGTGTACTTAGTGACTACCTAACACTGTACACAAGTGGTAAATTTAAAGTAAAATTCAAGTATGCATATGCAGGCTAATATAGCTTAAGAAGCACAAGAGCACATCCCTTAGAGCTCATCTAAGGAGCCCTGGCATAAACTGTGCTCTTCTTCTCAAGTAGCAGGTCTCTGCATCAAGCAATCAATCTGACCAAGTGACATCACGCACATGCGCAAAATTGACGCTGAAGCTGAGAAATACTCCCACGCATGTGCGAATGCATCAAATGATGTCACTGAATGCTTACTGTGCATGTGCGCCTGAAAATCACCGCAGGACTTTGCGAGACTTCGCAAAATCGGGAGAATGGATGGGGGATGGGAGAACGGGGGAGAGCCTTTGAAATCAGTAACTCTCGAAGAAATGGGTGGGGGCGGGGTTGACAGTTGACTACAGGCACACCAGAGCATAAGATGCCAAGGGTGCCATTAGCCTAAGAGTTGATTAGTTAAAAGCCTATTTGCTCATGTATGCACCCATACATCTTCATAGTAATCTGACTAATTGTCTTGTGGCAATTAATTCCCAATCAAATGATTAACTCAGGAGAATGCTTAAATAAGTAGAGCAATAGAAAGATGCTCTGAAACAAAAGCTGTTGTACTCACTTAGAGCCAATAAACCTGCCAATATCTTTTTGAAGCTTGGGAAGAAAACAGGGTTCGTAGATCAAAATCCATAAACATGGGTAGAAGGCAGTAATTGCTTGCCAGCGCTATTCCTTGACCAGAATTATACTAAACTTGCCAGTGCTTATGAATGCCCTAACTGCCAGCTATTCCCTGACCAGAATTATACTAAACTTGCCAGTGCTTATGAATGCCCTAACTGCCAGCTATTCCCTGACCAGAATTATACTAAACTTGCCAGTGCTTATGAATGCCCTAACTGCCAGCTATTCCCTGACCAGAATTATACTAAACTTGCCAGTGCTTATGAATGCCCTAACTGCCAGCTATTCCCTGACTAGAATTAAACTAAACATGCCAGTGCTTATGAATGCCCTAACTGTCAGCTGTTCCCTGACCAGAATTATACTAAACATGCCAGTGCTTATCAATGCCCTAACTGCCAGCTATTCCCTGACCAGAATTAAACTAAACTTGCCAGTGCTTATGAATGCCCTAACTGCCAGCTATTCCCTGACCTGAATTAAACTAAACATGCCAGTGCTTATGAATGCCCTAACTGGCAGCTATTCCTTGACCAGAATTAAACTAAACATGCCAGTGCTTATGAATGCCCTAACTGTCAGCTGTTCCCTGACCAGAATTAAACTAAACATGCCAGTGCTTATGAATGCCCTAAGTGCCAGCTGTTCCCTGACCAGAATTAAACTAAACATGCCAAAGCTTATAAATGTCCTAACTGCCAGCTAAATGATTAAACACCAGATTCTGGAGAAAACAAAGCAATGTGGTTGTTTTTCATTCAGCTATGAAATAAGGAAAATTAGATTTTAGGGGTATTTATTAAGCCATAACTTTTTGGGTCAGGTTTGAAAACCCAAAAAATTGCGAGGAAAAAAAGTGACATTTTCAAAATTTATTATGTGACAAAGTGCAATTCTGAATCCGAAAATACGCCATCTAAAACTTGTCAAGATCATGTACAAGTCAATGGGAGATGTCCCTTTAAGAACTGGAAGATCTTTCTTTGCTTTATGATTTTAGAGGTTTTTAGATTTTTTGAAGCTGGCTTTTGTGCAGCAATATGAAAAAGTTACTGTTATCATGCGGCAAGTCAAAAAAGTTGCATTTTTCTGAATTTTGTTTGTACTTTTTCTGAATTTTGTTTGTACTTTTTCAGTTCAGATCTTTTGATTAAATCACTGCCATTCATGGCAATTCGTTTTTTAATGGTTTTAAATAGATAGTGCCGGAACAGATAGTAGTGGGTTTAAGAGTAGATAGTTTGCATTCAAGAGTAATATTATTCCCACTATAATTATTATCTGTCCCTCCTCCCTCACTGCAACATGAGACAGACAAAGAAACCCTTTCTTGCTTTTTTTTCTCTAAGTACGAGTATAGAGAAATCCTTTTCTCTATTAGGGCAGGCTTACAATCTGTCATTCTCAGAACCCTGGGGTACTATAGGGGTGCTCTGGGGTATTCTAGAGCACTGCCCAGTGATACTTCTAAAGGCTTGGTAACCTGTTACAGAGCTATACAGTGTAACAAACGAAAGGCATCCAAGGGTTACTCCAATTAAGTAGGGAATAGTATTCTAACAGCAGATTAAAAACCATAGACTTTTACAGACATTTAACATGCATTTTTTTGTATTGTGGGGATTCTAAGGGGCCTTGTAACTAACTTCTCCATAATTAAGTACTAGTCAAGTGTTAAGTGGATAAAATATGTGGGGAAGTAGAACAGCTAGTGGTATCCCATCTATAAAGGCAAATGGAATTAGACACAGCACATAAATGTGTTGGGAGGATGCCTGGGTTTTGAAAAAACCAAAGCAGGTATGTTACAATGGTGTTTCTGGCCAGGTATACATACCAATACCATTTTTTGGAGCTCGCTTCTGGTATCTCTGCTCATTGCAGAGGTTCCTTTTGAAAAGAATAAAGAATAGATGTGGATTTAATTGTTAGTGAAATCTGCTAGAGCAACAAAGGAAAGTTGTGCTTTCTGAGGCTGTGACTACAAAATTCATTTAGACAGTCTGCACATTAAGCGACCCTAAAATTCCCTTTCCTTTAAACAGAACACCTAATGGTTTAGTGCAGTGATCCCCAACCAGTAATTCATGAGCAACATGTTGCTCACCAACCCCTTGGATGTTGCACCCAGTGGCCTTAAAGTAGGTGCTCATTTTTGAACTCTTGGCTTGGAGGCAAGTTTTGATTGCATAAAACCCAGTGTAAAGCCAAACAGAGCCTTCTGTAGGCTGCCAGTCCACATAGGGGCTACCAAATAGCTAATTATAGCTCTTACTTGCACCCCCAAGAACTTTTTCCATGCTTGTGTTGCTCCCCCAACACTTTTTCCATTTGATTGTGGCTCGCGGGTAGAAAAGGTTGGGGATCCCTGGTCTAGTGGTAGGCACAGTATTTCCCATTTTGCTTCATATGGTCATAGAATTCTTCAGAGACAACATGGGCTATTATTCTCATATATTTGTTCAGATGTTATGATGTATTTTTCTGATCATATTTTCTGCATTCATTTCTCTCACATCTATCTAACTGATCTTTTTATCCTCCAAAACACAGAGGTCTGTCTGTCAGTGCTTTATGCACCTTGAGCACTGCCTTTCACACTACTATAAGTGGTAGTGGTTTGCCTTGTAAATGCCTCCATGTTTATTTATAAGGCTTTTGTTGACCCTAGGTAAATAAAGTCCATAAGAACAGAAACCAATATATACCAAACCCTCCGTGAGAAGTACTTGTGTTATTTATTCTAATTTCTTGCAAAAAATAAGGAGTTCTGTTGGAAATATCTGACCTTTAGTCAGTCAGTAAGCCGGCAGTGTAATGTGACCTACCAACAGGCACAGGTGAGAATTCTAGCTGCTCTGGCATAAACACACATACATCCCCAGTATCCAATCAGGCTCAGTGCATTAAGGAATGGCTGACAGGGCCTTGCTGTCTTTTCTCAGCACTCTGCATTTTTTCTGGCACCTTCTGCTGTAGTTTCTCTTCTTTAATGGCTATCATTTATACCATATCATTTCACACCTATGTTCCTTCTCGCTGCCTTTTCAAAGTTTGGCTTTGAATTGAAGTGAATTATGTCAGAATTTCTGTTCTGTATCAGCAGCAAATGTGTGGATCACTGCATAATTATGCCTGTTTGGCCCATAGCTGCACTTCTTCTTGGCAACATTGGAACATATTATGATGTACATTTTTCCATTTTATAGTCATAATTATGGTCCATGGTTGAGCTGAAGAATAACACACCCATTTCCCACAACCTACTGCCTTGTTTGCGTAAGCTTGACTCATCCTATACAATTGTTAACGGCAGGACCAGTGTTATGGTGTGATGGGATTTAAATCACCAGGCCTTGCATGAAGCCACATATGTACATTTCTCTTATCCTGCAGAGTTAACAGTAACAGTATCACTTTAAAAACACGCTCACGTTTTTCATTGAATGCAGATCCCAATGGTGGATATAGCTAGCTAAAATGAATGACTACTAGCCCTAACCACAAAGTGCCATTTATTGAGATTGAAGGGATCATCTATACATCTTGAAGTTATCTGTTTATTATCTGTTGCAAAGCATCCTGGTACCACCCCTAAGCAGAGCGGTACGTGGTTTAAAGTAGGCCATTGAAAATATCATTAAGCTGTGCACCTAAGCAATAAATTCATAATAATAATATTCAGCACATTTCCTCTGGGCACAGTGCATTATGAGGTATAACTTCATGGTACAGTGAATTATAGATAAAATAATTCTGTATACATTTCCAGGAAATCATAAAACTGAGATTTTATGATGTACAGAATGGGTTGGTAGCATGCCAAAATGCTTATATTTATTCTCCCATCTATAGAGTGTTCGTTGCTGTGCTTTTGTGCTGGAAAGGGCTCTCAGGGCCTGCATGGCCCCTGCTTGGATTGGAGTCGGGACCAAGGAGGAAGCTTGAGTGCAGGCAGAAAGTCCAAGCTGTGGTATCAAATGGGATTCTCTTAGTCAATTTCCAGGAACAGGTCAATGCAGGCAGCAATAGGCGAGGTCAGGATCAGGCAAAAGGGTCAAAACCAGAAAGACAGTCCAATACAGCAACTGATCCGATTTTTCGCGCGGAAAATACGAAAAAGTTGTGCAAGCACCGAAAAAGTTGCGGAAAATACGATTGGGCCGATCGAACGAATGCTCAGAGCGTTCGTGGATAAGTAAATGTGCCCCATAGACTTGGGTGGTGGTGCAGAAAAAATGCTCTTGAAGTAATAAGAGGTTATAAGAAACCTGCCTGAAAGGGCGCAAGAGAGGATTAGTAGCTCTTTGAAGGCTGTGACGCACTTGGGTAAGAACTTAATTTGTTTCATTAAATTGAACTTGCACATAATTTTCACAATAACAAATCTGATCTGCATAAACAATCTTTAGCTGCAACTATATTCCTATGAAACCATCATCTAGTATGCATGCTTTAGCTGTGCCCTCATATAAGTGCACACACGATGGGGGATACAGTCCTGCATAACAAAATGCATAGACCCCCGTAGAAATACCATTGTTTATTTCACCATTACCCACCATTTAACAGAGTAATGAGCCGGGGAGTAATCTGAAATACTGAGAACGTAAGTGTGAGTGGCATAGTACATATTAACAATGAAGAAGTTGAGGCTCTCCAGTAATGGTTAGAGGTCACAAATGTATTTGAGGTTGAAAACCTTAATAGAAAGTCAAGTTGGTGGAAAACAGAATTCAGTGACTTTCTGCAACAAATTCAGTCGATCACTAGTAACTGTCTGTAATTAGTGGCCAGAAGCTTGATCAGAGACGACCAAGTCTTTACAGTACAGAATAGACAGGAAATGCCATACTGTGTCTGGGCAAAATTACTGCTGTCAGCTCCTCTGAGCTGCCTCACAGAACCAGCGCCACATGAAACCCAGGCAAACAAGTGAGATTTTCACTACAACAGAGATCAGTGCAAACACAATAAAAATTGGTCTTTCTCAGTTTTATTGCTCTCTGTTCCTGTGAGCACAGACTCCCTAGGAAACATGAGATTGCCATCGGTTCTGACTCATTGCATTTAGCAGTACAATAACTTAACCCCGCATGTGCCAGTAATTCTGCAGGGGAAATATATAGAGCAGTGATCCCCACTGGTGCTTATTTTTAAATTCCTGGCCTGGAATCATGTTTAGTTGCATAAAATCCAGGGGTACTGCAAACAGAGTCTTCTGTAGGCTGCCAGCCCACTTAGGGGCTACCAAATACCCAATTGCAGCTCTTATTGGGGACCCCAATTAGCATTTTTTATGCTTGTTTTGCTCCCCGACTCTTTTTAACATTTGGATTTGATATAGAGGAATAACTGAGGGCGCTTTGGAAGCTTTGGAGTTGTAATGATAAATGTCTCTCGTATGGAATAAACATGTCTAAAATAAATACACACTCCAAATAGAGCACTTGGATTATTGAAATATATTTAAATGAGTATATATATATTGAAGTGGCAAAGTGAAAATTTAAGTGCCCTTAAATTTGTTTGAGCCCTATGGTCACACAGTCATTTTGGGTAAACCACTCCTTAGACCTGATAAGGCTCTACAATGTAACAGTACTATAATAGTAATGTTTTCAATTTGTGTAGGAATTCAAGTATACTGGTGTCATTTTTCACCTTTATACCCCATAATTCTATAACACAGGGAGTGGACAAGAGGTCACCATACACCCAGTCCAGGCACCTCCTAAATAAACCAGTGTGGGGCAATGAATAAGATGATTTTAGATATGAGCAACCAACTCTAGTTTATGGTGTTCTATCTGCTGGCTTATACACTTTTGAGTTTCAACTCCAAAATCCACCCTTTGTGTGTCGACAGGCTGTTGCCATGCCTGTTAGTTCATTTGCAGAGAAAGTGGAGGAAGGCAGAGTCGATAGGGCAGCTTTAAAAATCCTGTCGGGACAAGGAGTTGGGTCCTGGTCCCAATGGTCTGTATCCCAAGGACCAAATGATCAGATCAGTCTGATATCCGACCTTGCCAAATGAGTGGATCTGTCGATGCAGGGCCAGCTTTAGGCCTGGAGGTGGCCCGGATAGTGCTGTTTCTTTTTTTCACATTTTACAGTGATACAGTGATAAAATAATTATTTTTTCTGGGTTCTTAACAGACCTCCTTCCTCCTCCATCATCTGTGAGTTTTGCTCTCTATATTGTTACGTCGCTGACCGTGCTGATATTTACACTGTCATTAGAAAACCAAACAACCTGACAAAGTTTTCTGTATCTCTAATGTATCCTGGATAGACTGATGGTAAATATGTATGTAATGTGAGCTATGCTGTCTGT
This sequence comes from Xenopus tropicalis, assembly GCF_000004195.4. NCBI lineage: Eukaryota > Metazoa > Chordata > Amphibia > Anura > Pipidae > Xenopus > Xenopus tropicalis. The sequence goes on along the minus strand of NC_030677.2, from coordinate 176,929,255 downwards.
AATATAGAAATCTGGACTGTACTCATCTGCTAACAGCTCCTTTTTACTTTATCGCGCATTGTTGTTCCTGGCAGCACTCCCAGCCACTGATGGCTCTGTGCTCTGCTCCTCAGCTTTCGTTTCCCAGTATTTTCCCTTTGGAGTTTACAGTTTCATGTTTGAGTAAGTGTCTTCAGTAAATGTGCTCACCATTCCAAGTTCTGATGCGGAAGAGGAGTTTTAACACATCATCAGCTTTCCCTCAGGCCTATAAAGCCTGGTTGGAAGTCTTGTTTATTGGGGAATTTATTGATTGTTAAATTGCCCCTCTGCACAGAACTAGACAATGCACTGCTGATATAGTGTGTGTCAGGGAAACCCAGAGGAATGGACTTTGGGGGTTGATTTATCAATGTTCGAGCTTGATTTTATTTCACAATTTGAGTTGTTTTTAGTGCTAATAGTTGCAAAATTCAAATTATGGTTCGAAAACTTGAACATCTGATATTTACTTAGTGCAAAATACCCAAAAACTTGAATGTAAAACTTTGGTATCTAAAAGCTTTTGTTCATTTCAGAGTCCATGGGAGTTTCCTAGGCAAAGTTAAGCTATACTTTTAATTTGAGATTTTTGAGTTTTTCAAGTTCTTTTTTTGAGTTTGTAAACTCACAAATTCAAGATATTCAAGCTTTTTTTATTCAAACTAGTTTCCCCTATTAATAAATGAGCAAGGATTTGAATTTTTTTAAAATGCGAGTTTATATGAATTAAAAAAACACTCTAGAATTTACAAACTTAAAAATAAATGTTTCTGGGATAAATCTGACAGTTTGTAGCAACGAAGCCCACACTTGTATAGAGGACATACGTCTGCCGAGCAAAAGTTAAATGAATGCCACTGGTGTTACATACTGGCCCAGACAGTTTGCCAGTGTTACTGTTACTGTGACAAAATGCTCCCTCTGCCTGTCACTGCTCCTTGCCAGTTGTCATACTAGCAAAGGCAACCCAAGATTTGAGGGAAGGCCACAAAGGCCCAGGACAAAAATTTGGTAGTGGCATACTGCCCGCTAGCTGCTCTTTCAATTGGTTGGAGCCAAAAGCAGTGAAGGGAAGCTGCAAGCCGCGGATGGGTGACAGGGGTGTGAATGGTGAGTGAGGGCAGGTGAGTGGGGTCTGTGCCTAGGGGAGCAAATATCTTTAAATCTGACCCTGAGCAAAGAACAAGCACAACTGAATGTACACAGATTCGTGACAGACATCATGCCAAACCACTAGCTTTCCAAATGTCTCAATTACTTCTGTATGTTAGTAGGTTTAAAAGAGGTAGTATTCCCCCTTTTCAACACAAGTGCAATGAACAGGGCTTGAACATGTATAGGTGCTGAACATACTTTTTTACCTATTGTTAAGCACAAAAAAATCTATGTTTTTTTTTTTAATTTCTTGAGCTGAACCATACAGTAGGGAAAACTGTAGCTACTCCATGTTTGGTCCTTGTGAGGTCGATAATTAGATTACCAGAATACAACCCCAACCCTAAACCCTGTGATTGTTTTGTTAGCAGGAGTCCATTAGGTAGGGGGGGTTATCTAAACACTGACAAGGACCAAACATGGCCTAGCTTTAATTTCCCTGTTGGGATGTTGCATGCCCAAAATAGAGGAACACTAGCAATCCTATTCTGTTCGGCACAAGGTGACTGAGAGCAGCAGGTGGATTTCAGATTGCTATCAAGACTGCAAGCAATTGTAAAAGGAAGCTGTGCTGAGTTTGGTGAAGAGGTAGCTGCTGAGCTGTAGGCCCTATTTAGCAGGATTGAATTTGCAGTATATTTTATATAATTTAAAATGGAAATTACAGTAATAGAAAAATGCATTCTCGGTAGGATTCATTTTCTTTTTTGACCTTACATCCTCTATAAATTTGCTGTTACTAGTAGAAGTAGAAGCACATATTATCATTATCTGTAATACATATATGGGTATTATTGGTCCTTAGATAGGATGACCACTTCCTGCACACTGTAATATAGTGTCTAGTAGTAGGTGGACACTTCTTGAGCCATCAGATGGTTGTGTTACATAGTTACATAGGGTTGAAAAAAGATCATTGTCCTTCAAGTTCAACCCTTCCATGTAAACCCAGCACACACAAACCTATACTGACCTATCTATCCACTCACATACAGACCCATACTGACCTATCTATACACTCACATACAGACCCATACTCACCTATCTATCCACTCACATACAGACCCATACTGACCTATCTATCCACTCACATACAGACCCATACTGACCTATCTATCCACTCACATACAGACCCATACTGACCTATCTATACACTCACATACAGACCCATACTGACCTATCTATCCACTCACATACAGACCCATACTGACCTATCTATCCACTCACATACAGACCCATACTGACCTATCTATCCACTCACATACAGACCCATACTGACCTATCTATCCACTCACATACAGACCCATACTGACCTATCTATACACACACATACAGACCCATACTGACCTATCTATACACACACATACAGACCCATACTGACCTATCTATACACACACATACAGACCCATACTAACCTGTCTATCCCCTCACATACAGACCCATACTAACCTATCTATCCACTCACATACAGACCCATACTGACCTATCTATACACACACATACAGACCCATACTGACCTATCTATCCCCTCACATACAGACCCATACTAACCTATCTATACACACACATACAGACCCATACTAACCTATCTATACACACACATACAGACCCATACTGACCTATCTATCCACTCACATACAGACCCATACTGACCTATCTATCCCCTCACATACAGACCCATACTGACCTATCTATCCACTCACATACAGACCCATACTAACCTATCTATACACACACATACAGACCCATACTGACCTATCTATACACTCACATACAGACCCATACTGACCTATCTATCCACTCACATACAGACCCATACTGACCTATCTATCCACTCACATACAGACCCACACTGACCTATCTATCCACTCACATACAGACCCACACTGACCTATCTATCCACTCACATACAGACCCACACTGACCTATCTATCCACTCACATACAGACCCATACTGACCTATCTATCCACTCACATACAGATCCATACTGACCTATCTATCCACTCACATACAGACCCATACTGACCTATCTATCCACTCACATACAGACCCATACTGACCTATCTATCCACTCACATACAGACCCATACTGACCTATCTATACACTCACATACAGACCCATACTGACCTATCTATACACTCACATACAGACCCATACTGACCTATCTATACACTCACATACAGACCCATACTGACCTATCTATACACTCACATACAGACCCATACTGACCTATCTATACACTCACATACAGACCCATACTGACCTATCTATACACTCACATACAGAACCATATACCAACATCAATACTAACTGTAGATATTAGTATCACAATAGCCTTGAATACTATGCTTGTTCAAGAACTTATCCAGGCCCCTCTTATAGGCATTAACAGAATCTACCATTACAACATAACTAGGAAGGGCATTCCCCAACCTCACTGCCCTCACTGTGAAAAACCACCTACGCTGCTTCAAATGAAAGTTCTGCTCCTCTAATCTAAAGGGGGGGGGCTCTGGTGCGCTGATTGTTTTCATAGGAAAAATAACACCCCCTATCTGCCTATAATCCCCTCTAATGTACTTGTACAGAGTCCATGTCCCCTCACAAGCGCCTTTTTTCCAGAGAAAACAACCCCAACCCTGACAGTCTAACCAGTTTAGTTGCAGTCTCTGCACTCTCTCCATCTCATTAATATCTTGATTAAGGACTGGAGCCCAAAACTGCACTGCATATTCAAGGTGAAGCCTTACCAGAGACCTATAAAGGGGCAAAATTATGTTTTAATCCCTTGAGTCAATGCCTTTTTTATAGGGCTGTTCCAGGGAGACTGAACCAACAAGGCCCTTAAATAGGATTCTAGCTTTATTTAGAAAGAGCAGTTGTGTGCTTCAGCTAGGAGAAATTAGTGGGAGTAGTGGGACTGCAGTAGCGACAGGGCAATCAGACCTAGTTGTAACTCAGATTCAGGTCGGCTGTAGGGATCTTCTTCTTCCTACTTTCCCATATTGGTCTCAACAGTGGTGCTACAACTCTCTGTTTTTTACTGCACTAACTGAAAGCTGTGAGTATTCACCCTATTCACTCAGTTCTAGTTGTTTGCAAAGAACCTCTGGCATCCTATTCTTATTTTTACTACACCTGGCAGTGGAGAGGTATAGTTCAGCAACAACTCTCATATATACTCTTCCCTAAAATCTGGAACTGAAGTAGAAGATAAGCTTTTCTCATCAAATTGAATGTGGCCCAATGTGTGTTACGTGGTGCCTCAGCACAAAATGCGAACTGGAAGTTTAGAGGTGCTGGGTGAATTTTGGCCAACGTCTGAGCTCCATTTTAATTTGCCCCTAAAACTGTCCAGTTTAGTGACTGATTGGGTGGTAGAGTTAAGTTGGCCAAACAAATTAATCTTTTCCCCAATATGCCCAGCCTGGTGGGTAATATCATGCTAATGTGATCATTGGGCCCTATCGTTTGCCCATTTTTTGCACAGATATCAGTCAGGGAGGCCTGTCGAGGGCCCCATACACAGGCAGATAAGTTGCCGAATTGGTCTAAAGGACCTGAATCAGCAGCTTAAATCTACCTGTGTATGGCCACCTTTACAGTTATCAACATCCATCTTTAATTAGTGTTACTTAATCAGAGAAAAGTTCATCTCCTATAGAGCCAGATGTAATTATCTAAGAAAAACTTATCTCACTGTTTATAACAAAAAAATTCTATTGAAGGGAAAAGCATGGAACAAAATCCAGCCTTTTATTGTTTCTGCACATCAGGCAGCATTTAATACTGATCAAAGCTAATGTGAGCGAGGAATGAATCTAAATGAAAACATTGAGAGCTTGCATTCAAGCTGGCGGTATTTCTAGAGCAACTTTTCTGTAAATAACTGTGACCTTTTCTTTTCCCACTAGACTCTCCACCAGACATCTTATTTATAACTTTCACCTTACAGGGTAAAATAAAACACTGATAAAAATACAATATTATAAACTTTCTCTCTGTTAATGTAAGTGTCTGCGTGAATGATCTTTTTTCTATTTGGAAAGCGTAATCACTGTGTTACTCAGGCATTTGTTCCCACTCACTTTGCCTAAATACATTTTGCAACCAAAACTGTGTCAGAAGTCATCCGTGGGATTTATGGTTATCTTAAAATCCTACATAATTTGCTTTTCTCCTTGTAATTATACCTGTATGGTGCCAGACCATCATGCGAGAGGGGCACCAAGGACCCACCAGATAGATTATAGAGGCACTGTAGTTGGCACAGAGCTCTTTGTGGAACTGCAAGGATTATGTCATTTTGTGGCCAAGCCACTGTAGTCTGCAAGCTCCCCCCTCCCACCCCTTCTTGCACAGGCAGGCGTGTCGGAGTCTCAAAGCTATATATAAAAAATAGGCAGAACAGTTCCAGCACCCTGAACTGGCCAATACAGTTGACACTTTCAGCCCTTATTGGGGCTTTTATCAAGGTGATAGTGTAACAAACTGTATACCCTCACTCCCTTATGAAAGAGGGAGTGAGAGTATAAAGTTTATAACACTATCACCAGTTATTTATTCTTGATGAAGACCCTAGTGAGGACTGAAACATTGGACACACTATAATAAACATGAATTAAAGGAGAAGGAAAGGCTAGATAAGAGTTAATTTCAGGCTGCAAGCTTACCATCTGTTGTGTCAAAGGTGCCCTTAAGTCTCCCCATATCTCCACAGTTGTAGTAGTAGAACCAAAGCAGAAACGCAAAGAAATCCTAGGAGCAGTGTGATAAAATTTCCCATGATCCCTCGCGCTTGGCCGGACTTGAGGACTTGTAATTTAAGTTGCACATGCGCAGTTGGCTCTTCTGGGGGCGCGCACAAGCAGGCGCGCTCCCTGTCAATCAAATCCCCTGAGCCGGCCCCTAAAAGCGCGCACGGACGCGCGCCTAGGCTGGGGGGGAAGGAAAGTTTGTGCATGCGCACAGGAGGGCGCGCTCCCGGGGGGGGAAGGGGGAGAGAAGGTTGCGCATGCGCAGTGTAGATAGTGAAGGCAAGGAAGTGGGCATACCATTCCCAAAATGGCCACGCCATTCTTTGCAGAGAGCACAAACTTAGAAGTAAGTTTTTAAACATTTTTTTATGCTGTAATTGAGCCAAAAGGGTGGCGTTTTTCTTTAGCAATTGTAGCTCTATCCATTGGTACTATTTATAAATTTTGTCTTGCCATTTCCTTTAAGTGTTGGAAATTTGGCTGAGTGCAGATACTTTGAACTGTTTCTATTATATACATATATATAAACACGTGTTTATTACTATACTATATATATACAGTGGCTTGCAAAAGTATTCGGCCCCCTTGAACTTTTCCACATTTTGTCACATTACAGCCACAAACATGAATCAATTTTATTGGAATTCCACGTGAAAGACCAATACAAAGTGGTGTACACGTGAGAAGTGGAACGAAAATCATACATGATTCCAAACATTTTTTACAAATAAATAACTGCAAAGTGGGGTGTGCGTAATTATTCAGCCCCCTTTGGTCTGAGTGCAGTCAGTTGCCCATAGACATTGCCTGATGAGTGCTAATGACTAAATAGAGTGCCCCTGTGTGTAATCTAATGTCAGTACAAATACAGCTGCTCTGTGACGGCCTCAGAGGTTGTCTAAGAGAATATTGGGAGCAACAACACCATGAAGTCCAAAGAACACACCAGACAGGTCAGGGATAAAGTTATTGAGAAATTTAAAGCAGGCTTAGGCTACAAAAAGATTTCCAAAGCCTTGAACATCCCATGGAGCACTGTTCAAGCGATCATTCAGAAACGGAAGGAGTATGGCACAACTGTAAACCTACCAAGACAAGGCCGTCCACCTAAACTCACAGGCCGAACAAGGAGAGCGCTGATCAGAAATGCAGCCAAGAGGCCCATGGTGACTCTGGGGGAGCTGCAGAGATCTACAGCTCAGGTGGGGGAATCTGTCCATAGGACAACTATTAGTCATGCACTGCACAAAGTTGGCCTTTATGGAAGAGCGGCAAGAAGAAAGCCATTGTTAACAGAAAACCATAAGAAGTCCCGTTTGCAGTTTGCCACAAGCCATGTGGGGGACACAGCAAACATGTGGAAGAAGGTGCTCTGGTCAGATGAGACCAAAATGGAACTTTTTGGCCAAAATGCAAAACGCTATGTGTGGCGGAAAACTAACACTGCACATCACTCTGAACACACCATCCCCACTGTCACATATGGTGGTGGCAGCATCATGCTCTGGGGGGGCTTCTCTTCAGCAGGGACAGGGAAGCTGGTCAGAGTTGATGGGAAGATGGATGGAGCCAAATACAGGGCAATCTTGGAAGAAAACCTCTTGGAGTCTGCAAAAGACTTGAGACTGGGGCGGAGGTTCACCTTCCAGCAGGACAACGACCCTAAACACAAAGCCAGGGCAACAATGGAATGGTTTAAAACAAAACATATCCATGTGTTAGAATGGCCCAGTCACAGTCCAGATCTAAATCCAATGGAGAATCTGTGGCAAGATCTGAAAACTGCTGTTCACAAACACTGTCCATCTAATCTGACTGAGCTGGAGCTGTTTTGCAAAGAAGAATGGGCAAGGATTTCAGTCTGTAGATGTGCAAAGCTGGTAGAGACATCAAAGTATTGGCTGAATAATTACGCACACCCCACTTTGCAGTTATTTATTTTTAAAAAATGTTTGGAATCATGTATGATTTTCCTTCCACTTCTCACGTGTACACCACTTTGTATTGGTCTTTCACGTGGAATTCCAATATAATTGATTCATGTTTGTGGCTGTAATGTGACAAAATGTGGAAAAGTTCAAGGGGGCCGAATACTTTTGCAAATCACTGTATATATATATATATACAGTATATTATAGCAATATATATGTGTTGGGGAGGTTGGTTTAATCATTCATTTTCAAGTTTCAACTGCTATCTGGTTGACAGATTCCCACCTACCATAGCAATCAGCCGGTGACTTGAAAGCCTGTACATAAGATGAATGCGAGAGGGTTGATACAGAAATGTAAGCAACAAAAAGGTAATAATAACAATACATATGTAGCTCCTCAGAGAATCTGTAGTTGATAGTGTCAGGGACTCTGGAAACTAGACTGCATATTATTGCTAAGCAGAGGCCAAACTATAACCTTCAGATACAGTAGGTCATTTTTTGCCTGCATTGACACAGCTGCTCTGCAGGGGGCTGCTGTGCTTGTGGCCTGGGGGTTAATTAAATGTAAAGGCATCTTTGCTAGTGAGAAGCCTCTCTACATATTGAGAATTGCCCCGAGCACTTACAGGCCAGGGAACAAGTCACTTTAAATCAGGTGCAGCCTACAGTCAACACTTTACATTTAAGGTTGATGTCCCACAGAGTGGTTTAGTCACCGTGACAAGTAGCTGTTACTAGTAGCTTTGTGTGTCTTCACCCTAAAGCTGGCCATACACGTGGCGATCTCACGATGTTTCGTACGACCGTCGGTCGCACGAAACATCGTCAGATCCGCCACACACCATTCAGGGCTGAATCGGCAGGTAAGGAGGTAGAAACAATAGGATTTCTACCTCCTTCTGCCGATTCAGCTCTGAAGGGAGAATTTTGGTCAGGCGCCTTCTATGGCGCCCGATCAAAATTTTCTAACTTGGCCGATCGGCGAGCCGACCGATTTCAGCAGCTTCCTGCGATATCGGTCGGCTCGCTGACATGCCATACACGCACCGATTATCGTACGAAACGAGGTTTCGTACGATAATATCGGTGCGTGTATGGCCACCTTAAGGCTGAAGAAAAGCTGAACCAAAAGTAAAAAAAAAAAAAACACACAAAACAGACCAATTGCAAATTGTCTAAGAATACTGCTGCCTATATCTCAGGAAAATGTTGATTTTATTATAAATTGCACTTTTAAATCATCATCATTGAGATAAAAATATAAATTGACTATAGTATATGGTTGATAAGAAAGTATATGTGTGTGTGTGTGTGTAGCACGTGAGCACTATTAGTGATTAGTGTGAGAGGGCACGTATCAGTCTGTTCCTTAAGCTACCAAACTGCTCCCCGCATGTCAGAGATAAGCAATGCTCCGCTGCCAGGCAGCACGACTGAGTTGTTTCAAGCAAGATAAAATGTTATTGCTCAGAAAACACAGTTTGCCCAAATCAGTCCAACCCATCAGATATTTGTTTTCATACAGCTAATCAGTAACTTGCTAACCATTCTACCTGCTGATTGGTTGCTATAGGAGCCTTACAGTGTCCAAGTTCCATCCCAGTTGGGCATTACTTGTTTAGATTGCCCTAAATTAAGACATTAAGAAATACCACTGGACCTTTTTTAAATCAGATTCACAAGTGGCAAGTTAAGACCTTTCTGTGCGTCTAACTGCTGTACACATTGGAGTTATGAATGTAAAGTAGCATGTTGGCATTTTAGTTTATTTACTAAAAAAGAGTCATATATTATATTTTTGCTGAGAGAAATACTGCAAAGTTAGTTACTGGTTGCTATAGGATGTTGACTTCATTACTGTAACCACTGTTAAATTAAAGCTAAATTGCAGTAACTATTGCCAAGCTCCATATCACAGTGGCCCAAACCCACCTTCCTAATTCATGTTAAGGGCACAAGGGGTATTTTGACCAAAACTTCTGTGTTGGTATGGGATCCATTATCTGGATACCTGTTTTCCAGAAACCTCAGAATTACGGGAAGGCCATCTCCCATAGATTCCATTATAAGCAAATAATTCCAATTTTTAAAACTGATTTCCTTTTTCTCTGTAGTAATAATACAGTATTTGGTTTTAACTAAGATATAATTAATCCTTATTGGAGGCAAAACAATCCTATGGAGTTTATTTACTGTATTTATATAATATAATATATTTTATAAATTATTTTTAGTAGACTTAAGGTATGATGATCCAAATTGTGGGGAGATCCCTTATCTGGAAAACACCAGGTCCCTAGCATTCTGGATAACAGATTCCATACCTGTAAATGAAAAAGTGAAATTAGAGTTTGCCACAATCTGAGTACAATCCTGCTGTTCTCTATGTCTGTATGAGGCAGTCTCCTCAACCTTATTTATTTGTTTGTAGAACCACATGGTGACTCTACATAAGCTGATCAGAAAACCCTACACTACACTGATGAGCCCCCAAGAAGGGCGAAACCGGTCTGTAGTTGGGAATCTGATCAGCTATTATCCTGGCTTCAGCTTCAAACCCAGTGGGTGAACTGTAGCCTATAGGATAAACCCATGTAAATGGGATTTTTTTAAGAGTTTGGAATTCATTCCCAGAATTCCTTTTGTTTGCCACAATCTGAGTACAATCCTGCTGTTCTCTATTCATTTTTATGGGACTTTTAGGGGCATATTTTTCATTATAAACTGACAACCAAAAAAATGTATCTCAAATACACTCAACATAGTCGGGAAGTGGCTAAAAGAGTTGAAATGGGGAAATCAGTACACATTGCATACTTTCACCTTGTGGTTAACCTAAGCGCTTCTGTGAATGGGAGAGCCTGCAGTGCACCTTTTCTCTTTAACAGCCAACACTTAAGACATACAATAAATACATTTTAAAGTTATATAATGGACACACTTTTCATTAAATAATAGAATCTAGTATAGAAAATTCTCTTTTGAAACATGCCAAATTCCTTGCACACATGCAGTGTTAGCGCCACCTAGTGAAGAGAAACAGCTTTTTTCCCCCATGCAGATTTTATTTGGTGATTAATCTGAGAATATTTATATGAGAAACATTTCCATGACACATGCTTACCAAGTACATTGGCCTAAGCAGATGTATGTGATTATTTTCAAGGGGAAACAAAAAGTCTGATCACAGGTAACACTAGCTGTATATAGCAGTTGTTGGTTTGTGATTCTGCTTTGCCAGTGTGCTTTCATATATAAATAAAAATACTGTATATACATTTTTTCAACTTTTTAATATAGAAAACACAGATAAGGTTTCAAAATGGCAAATATTTTTACTGGCTGATATGTGTAGTCAGGGACCTACAGGGAAAAACACTGCCAAATGCTTTTCATGATAAATGTATGTAATATCAGTGGTGTGACTATAAGACCCCACAGTCGCAGGGGGTGCCTGGGGGGACAGGGTGCACACTGGTCTGCTTTCTCTATAGCTGTATAGAAATTGCCCCTTCTCAGTAGAGGACTCAAGTGGGCGGAAAGGGGTGGCTGTGCATGATGGGCCCCTCCGAAGATTTTCTTGCAGGAAGGGGGGGGGGGGGGGGGGCTGGCGCCATGTGGTTATGCCATTGTGTTATACACACCTAATACTTTTCTAAATCAAAAGGTTTTCTAATCCATATAATTCTTACACTAATTTTAACGCTGCTCTGCCATATATAAGAATCTACTGTCCTAAACAGCTTAATTAAACTCCTTTGTGACAGTGAACAACAACAAGACTGTAACAGAAAAAACATTGCTATTTATATGTATGTATGTGTATCTCTATATAGTGCTGCTTGTATACACAGCAGTGTACAGTCTTACAGAATGCAAACACTGCAATAAATATACAGAGTTACAATGATCAAGGGCCATGTTTTTAAGAGACAGGAGGAAGGAGGAAACAGTCTTTAGAATAAACAGCTGCTACTTTAGTCTGTAAGCAATTATTGCACTATTGTATGCAATAGTAACACAGTAGATGAGTTTGCTCAAAGACTTGTCTCAGACCTGGGGCCCATTGAAGTTAAGACAAAACAATAGAGAATAAAATTGCCAGTTATAGGTCTTTCCATAGCTAGGGTTGCCACCTTGTGGCCTGTATTATACTGGTGTTTGGGTGGGGGGGCAATGAGTGCACTTGGGTGGGGGGGATGATGACATGGGGTGAGGCAATGGGTGGGTAAGGTGGGGAAATGGGCGGGCCTTAATAAAAGTCAAAATGCCTTTATACTACTATAAAGGTATTGCATCCGTCATCTGGAAATCCATTAACCAGAAAAATCCAAATTACAGGAAGGCCATCTCTCATAGGCTCCATAGACTATAGTCTATAGACTATGAGTAAATAATTCTAATTTGATAAATCACTTCCTTTATCTCTGTAATAATAAAACAGTACATTGTACTTGATGGTTACTGAGCTGCATAAATCAATATTGGTGGCAAAGCAATTATATTGAGTATATTTATATATTATATATTATGTTAAATGATTTGTAGCATACGTGGTATGGAAGTTCAAATGATAGAATAATCCCTTATCCAGAAAACCCAGGTCCCAAGCATTCTGGATAATAGATCCTATATCTGTATTCTGGTTGCAAGGCATCAACTCTGCACCCACATGTCCAGGAGTCTCTTGTGACTGTCCAAAGCCATAGGCTACTGGTCTCAATTTACCAAATGCTCAAATACCTGCCATCATTGATGCTGAAATGCCATTGCATATGTGCCTTACGGCTGATAGGGCTCCAGGGGTCTTCTGTGCTCTGTGGTCATGTGCCTGCTTCAGTGGGGGCTCTGGGGCTGATGCTGTAGTGATATATAGTGGCAGGATCTTTCTCTGGGGCATCTTTTGGTCTGTCACTCCATATGGGTCTCACAGGCAAACAGGTGGCTATGATCTGCTCCTGTGTTCTCAGTGGTCCCTACCAGTGGTACTTGTGAAGGTGGGCTCTGCCTGCGCAGCCATTCTCCTGCATTCTATTCTGCTTATTCAGCCCATACCAAGGTTAGAAGATCCTAAATATGTGTGAATTTACATAGTGTAGAAGTGTGGCCATGTTTGCCTTTCAAGTCCACCTCACACAATTTTACATATAAATAACATATTACATATACACATACAGTATATAACCCTTGTTTTAGATGGTTTGTCAGTTTCATTACGGGGAATGCCATTGACATTGTATTATACTATTCTATTATCTCATTCTTTCCCTTTTCTTTTCCTATATATGTCCATTGCTTACAAATAATAAAAAAAATAATAAAAAGTCTCAAGTCTTGTGCCAGTCGAGGGTTAATGTTATATCCCACATATGCCTTGTCTTAGTGCCAGGAATGTTTGCACCGCTGTACACTTTAAACCATTTGTCTCAGATGCAGGATTTCTGCCTTAATTCCTTCCAACAGGTCTAAGCCTGTTGTATTCCAGAAGCGTGACTACAGATTCAATGCAATTTGTGTTGCTGAATATTAGCATTACTGCTGGATTTGCACTATATAAATGAAACTGGGTAAAATAGACAGACTGCGCAAAAAAAATGTTTTCAATATAGTTACTTAGGCAAAAATGTAATCTATAAAGGCTGGAGTGGGCAGATGTCCAACATAAAGGCCAGAACTACTACTTCCTGCTTTCAGCTCTCTAACCTGTTAGCAGTCAATAACCAATCAGTGACTTGAGGGGGGGCCATATGGGACATAACTATTCAGTTAGTTTGCTTTTGAATCTGACCTGTGTGCTCACAAACTAACTGAACCTTAGTGCCCCCCCCCCCTAAAGTCACTGACTAACTAAGAGGTTAGAGAGCTGAAAAGCAGGAAGTAGAGTTCTGGCTATTATGTTAGACATCTGCCCACTCCGGCCTTTATAGATTACATTTTTGCCTAACTAACTATATTACAAATATTTTTTATTTTTCCCAGTCTATCCAATTTTTCCCAGTTTCATTTTTACACTGAACAACTTTTATATTTATGGTTTGGAATCTACTCCCAGAATCTAATGGAGAAGCTACTTGTTTAGCAGAATGATTACCCTATAGGGGGCACTTGATCAGCGGAATGATTGCCCTATAGGGGACACTTGATCAGCAGAACAATTGCCCTATAGGGGGCTCTTTATTAGCAGCATGATTGCCATATATGGGGCACTTGATCAGCAGTAGGATTGCCCTATGGGGTCACTGGATTAATAGCATGATTGCCATATACGAGGCACTTGATCAGCAGAAGGATTGCCCTATAGGGGGCACTTGTTTATCAGCATGATTACACTAGGAATATAAACCTGAATATGTTGTTTGAATCTGAGCATGAGAATTGATCTGAGCATGTTGTGATGCTTTTATAAAGGTGTAGGGGGCAATATACCATAAATGGCTGCCTGTTCTGGCCCTTTAGTTCTTGCCATTGGTATTGGACAAACTAGCAAGCTAATAATGACAGAACATTCCTTTAACCTCATTAAACGGATCACTGTATTTCAGTAGCACCCTTCCACACTCCGGTCACTGCCGCCATGACACCCATGAAATCATCACATCACATATATTTGCTTGCTGTGGGAACATGCTATTTAAAAATACTTTATTTAATGAAATGTTTTTTTGTCTCTTGAGGAAAAATGTTTTATTCATACAATATATTATGCCTTTAAAATCCTGATATGATAAAAGATCGACATACAAATATACAGTACCTGTAAAGAAAATAGAGTTAACAATTTTCTGATAAAATTTCTATTCCTTCTTTTAGCATTTACACAAAGTTCTAGCAGGCACCAGTAAGTATGTAAAGGTGAAGACCACAATACAGAGTATTAAAGCTGTCAGGTCTTCTTCACCATGGATTACAAATGTAGTCAATATAGATCTATACCCTGAAGCACAGGATTTCTTGGGTCTCCCCTGATACACCCAAGACTTTAGGTTTAACACACAGGGATTTCCATTACAGACTGATATCAGAACACAGGGGTTTGCATGAAATCATGTTTGGGTCAGTTACACTTTGGAGCAGATTCACTATTATAGATTTTACAGTTTTAAATTGTGGCACTGGAACGATTCATTCCAAAACAGAAAATTATTGTCCGAATTTCTCCCTGCAAGTGACTGAATCAGGGAGCAAGGATTCAGATAAGTGCTTTCGCACAGAATAGCGTTTGACTGCCCAGATTAGTTGAATACATTCCATGTGACCAGTTTGATAAATGGGTCAATTCATTTTCCTAACTGGCAGGAAATTTTGATAAAGCACAAAATAGACGAACTCCTTTTGGATTCTCCAGTTCGTCTATAATAAATCAACCCCTGTATGCTGCTAAAACAAACATTTTGTTACTCGCAGATCATAATACTGCAATGGGAATATTAGTATGAACCCATAAAAATATGGTATGGCCTGATTCATTAAGTGTAAACCACTGATAAAATTAAGCAAAAAGAATTTTATGGGGGAAAACTATTTTTAAAATGGTTAGTTTTGCTGCTTGCTCCTTTTGTTGCCTATTATTACAGAAATGAATTCTCCAAACCCTGTCCCCCTAAATGCAACTTCCATTGGGGGTGAAAGTATTTGGACGGGTGACAATGCTCTAAAACCTTGCACTAACAATCACTAGAACAGAATAGCACTCAACTGCTCAAACAGTCAAACACATGTTTCTGAATCAACACCGGTATCGGATTTAATAAATGTGTTACCATTCCCACTGTCAGGAAAATGCCCCATTTCTTCTGTTTTTTCCTCCTTCTAGGGAGGGGGTTTACAAAGAAATGAAGTGATTATTGGAAATTTAGGCACTGGTGTCTTCCTTGCCCGAGCTCTGCTGTAAGCATGGGGATGTGTGTGCAGGTAGGTGCATGGGTATATGTGTAAGTAGATCTGTGCTTTCTAGGGGAGCAACATCCTTTGTTTAGAAAGGAACGTGCCTGATTCCCAGGTTGCTCACTTGCAGCAGTGCTTATTGTTCATCTCACTTATGTTTTGACTTCATGACAAGACTACATATTTCCCTGCAACCTCAATATAATGACAAATAATAATCCTGATTATACCAGTGAATAGATACAAATATAATTTTATTGGGCCTGCATTAAGCCGTTCAATGCCCTTAAATAAAGTGGGTGACATTGTTACCCCAATACTTCTGTTCATAGTTCAAGTTCAGCACAACACAGCACCATACAATTTACTAGCATTATGTCTGTATAAAAATGTTAATGCCAACAGACAACCAGATTCCACCGTTTAGATGTTGGCACATTTGTTCTTAGCCTATGACAGGAAGAAATAGGCATAAGGCTGATATTATATCTTAGATTTGTTTATAAAAACATTGATTTCACCTACAGACAATAGTCTGAATTTGAAAAGCCCCTGTCAGAATTTTTTGTTTTTTAAATCAACTTTATTATTTAAAATGTTTACTTTTGAAGCTACAACCAGGATCAATGCTGCTAAAACTCTTTCTGCTCTTCTCCCTGCTCTGTCTGCAGAATGCAAGTTGGTGTCATCAATCCCTTCCAAACAGAGAGCAGAAAACAGATAAGAAACAGTTTTAGCAGCACCAGGTCTGGTCTGTAACTTTAGAACTAAACATTTTAAATAAAAAAGATTGCAAAAATGTTTCTGACAGGGTCAGTCAAATTTAGGCTACTGTCTAAAGGTAAACATCCCCCTTTAAGATGCCATCCAGAAGCAATGGACAAAAGATGACAGTCTGGTCTCTTTCTGTAGTAACAGACCTCACCTGATGTCCCTGAAGGCACTAAGCACCAAAGACGACCTCATGGAGCAATGGTCATACCATGATATTTCCTGGGGGATATAAACATGACAGTGGTGTAAAAGTAGAATCCTTATGTTATGCTTGTTTTATAAAATTAAGGTTCCTTTTTATAAAATATTAAACTATCATTTGTGGAGCGTGGAAAATTAGTTTTCCATGATATGAGCAGAAGAGTTGTTTTGAATTTTCTCAACCCAAGCTACTCATGAAGATTTTACAAATTGCCAATGTTCAATATTATGCAAACCCCATGGGCATCTAGGAACCTGGGTACAACATGCTCTTTTGTATATAACACCCAGAAGATCAGAAAATCACAGATAGGGGCAAGGACTGGAGTTTTTAAAGGCAAAGCACAAAGAGGTCTCTGACAATGCTGCACAAACAGAGGTTGGGGCAAGGACAGCAATAGCAAGTCATGAGCATAACACATGGACAGCATTAGAAGGTCTTGCCATGATGTACAATCTGCCTCTGTAGCATAGACGTTGGTCCACAGAATCAAAGAACTCAAGTCCCTGTGTTTAAGTTCAGCAGCAGGGTGTATGGTACACATTAGTATTTTTCATTAAATAGCCAACCATTATGCTCTATGGCTAAACCAATGATCCACTGTGGGCAATAATCTTTCATTTTTTTGTCTTTGTGGAGGACCAGATCTGTAGAACTAAATGTACAAAATGAAATTATCTTTGCTTTGTTCTACATAAGAGCTACCATAGCCATTCCTATTGCCAGTACAAAAGTGTAACATTTGAAGGGGTAATGGGCAACTTTGCAAGGTTATAATGCATAGTCCGAGAATAATAAAATGGGAAGCATTGTATAATTTGTGCTGGATAATTTAAGATGTTTAATAGAGAGATCCCTAAGGTTCTTTCTAAAAAAAACTATTCTATAGATCTATAGATATTATCTAGCAATATGGGAAACGTCAAAGGAAGATCTCCCAGATGCTACTGTTGCTACATGTTTTCCCATCAGGGTGCCCTATAGCAAGCACTGGCACTGGGCACTTGGAACCAATATGGCTGAAGGCATTTGCTTTCAGTTACCATTAGAGTTACGTGGTTACATTTCAAATGTAAAGAATCAGTTTTACTTCTACCAGTTTTCAAAAATACTTATGTAGTCACATTGTACTAAAATGAAAGTACCAATCCCATAAGTAACAAAGTGTTATAATATCAGCATTTGGGGTTTTAAAAATAATTTTGCTAACTGTTTACAAAACTGAATTTAATGTCATAAAAATATTATAGGATGGATACAGTGGTTCTATTTTTATAGGAATAAGCCACATAGTATAATGTTATGCCTATAATTTAAAGTTGATATTCTGCCCTTGAATAGGTAGTAAGGAATCCAGTTAAAATGGGGTGGGCAGTTATTGGATGTTCTGTAAGGTTCTGTATTACAGTGTTGTAAAGAAATATGGGCAATTACTAGAAAATAAAATGAATAGATGCTCTTTATTCAGGTAGTATCACAATATCCTTTGGGCACTAAATCAATTTGGTGGATTAAATTGAGAATATAAAGTATGCCCTTCACTGTTTTGTGATGGCTAGAGGGCAGGGATTACAAGATTTTAAAGGGAATCTATTGTTGCTGCAGATTTTAATGTGGATTTGTTGTCCCATGCATTAAATAAACTGTGGTTGATCTAAGACTGTCTTAAATAGCCCCATTAAAGAGCTGTCCTGGTAGTGAAAAACTGTAGATGTTTAATGGTGGCTTAACACAACTGAGTTTGACTCTTTTACACTACACTCTACTGTGCATGGAAACATGGCCATTCTATTAGTGCAAATGGAAGCTAGAAGACTGCTTTGTCCTGAGCCATGTCACATGATAGAGTTCATCAGCCAGATGCAGATATCACTTTGTGACCCCAGAACAGATTTTTTGAAAGACTCCAATAGGCTGCTTAATGCAGCCTCAGACTAAAGGTCCCCATACACGGGCCGACTATAGCTGCCGATATCGGTCCCTTGGACCGATTCGGCAGCTAATCGGCCCGTGTATGGGCAGAACAGAGCGGCCTGGAATTGGCCAGATCTCGACATCACCAAGCGAGCGGATCTTATCGTGTATGGGGACCTTAACCGGCCTGTCAGCTAACATAATCTGACCTGCTATTTATTTAAAGCATGGGAGTTATATATACACATTAGGCACCAACACTGCTAATAATTTTTGGAATTTCATAGGAGCACAATGGCAAAAATGCAATGGATGGAGGTTGAGAGGAGGCATAAATGTTTCCTGGCACTATAAAATATTAGGGTTTCTTCTTTAAAATGTTGAACAAAGCTTGCAATAGTCTATCATCTCTGTGTTTGTAAGGTCTGGAATGGTAGAACCTGTCAATGTACTCATTGTACAAATCGTTCTCTCTGTCCCTTCCTTCTCCCTGCTTGCTAATGGTGGCCAGAGCATACAAATAACTATGTTTAGGGATATCTTTGTCTTCTAGAGGAAATGAACCTCCGTCTCTGTCGAAGGCATTCTTCAAAAGGTGGGCTATTGCTAGCGACTTTGCCCTTTCAGCAGCTTCTTGACTGTCTGGAGTGTTTTTAGTGACTTCTGGCCGCTCAGTTGTGAAACTTTCACTGATTGGTTCCTAAAAAATAGAAATGATTTACATGTAATGATTAATTTATTATTACTGGATTTTAGGGGATATGTCATAAGGATACCAATTCATTAACCCATATAAACCTGCAGTTCAGTAACCCCTATCAACCAATCGATAATTAGCTTAACTAGTCTAAAGCATGAAAAAATACTATGATATGATTGATTGCTGTGAGTTACTAGTATGGGGCAAACATTGCTAATGTATCTACTTAAGCACTAATATGTAGAGAGTAATTATACAAGGTGGAGAGGTTAAGTAGGTAGAGAAGAAGAGCAGAAGGAAAGGGAGCAAAAATAAAATCCCCCACTATGATAGCTTGGCAAGGTCTTACTACACTTGGGGGCACATTTACTTACTCATGAACGGGCCGAATGCGGGCGATTGCGTTTTTTTCGTAATGATCGGTATTTGGCGATTTTTCGGAAAATTGTCGCGACTTTTTTGTAGCCATTCCAAATGTTGCGCAAAATGTTGCAATTTTTTCGTAGCGTTACTACTCGCGACTTTTTCACAGCTTTCGTGCCAAGTACGAAAGATTCGCATTCATTCAAGCTTCAGTATGGTGACTTTTCTTGGGCCAGGTTGGAGCTGCAGGGTGCCATTGAGCCCTATGGGAGACTTTCCTTGGGTCAGGTTGGAGCTGCAGAGTGCCATTGAGCCCTATGGGAGACTTTCCTTGGGCCGGGTTGGAGCTGCAAAGTACCATTGAGCCCTATGGGAGGCTTTCCTTGGGCCAGGTTGGAGCTGCAGAGTGCCATTGAGCCCTATGGGAGACTTTCCTTGGGCCGGGTTGAAGCTGCAGAGTGCCATTGAGCCCTATGGGAGACTTTCCTTGGGCCAGGTTGGAGCTGCAGAGTGCCATTGAGCCCTATGGGAGGCTTTCCTTGGGCCAGGTTGGAGCTGCAGAGTGTCATTGAGCCCTATGGGAGACTTTCCTTGGGCCGGGTTGGAGCTGCAGAGTGCCATTGAGCCCTATGGGAGACTTTCCTTGGGCCAGGTTGGAGCTGCAGAGTGCCATTGAGCCCTATGGGAGACTTTCCTTGGGCCAGGTTGGAGCTGCAGAGTGCCATTGAGCCCTATGGGAGACTTTCCTTGGGCCAGGTTGGAGCTGCAGAGTGCCATTGAGCCCTATGGGAGACTTTCCTTGGGCCAGGTTGGAGCTGCAGAGTGCCATTGAGCCCTATGGGAGACTTTCCTTGGGCCAGGTTGGAGCTGCAGAGTGCCATTGAGCCCTATGGGAGACTTTCCTTGGGCCAGGTTGGAGCTGCAGATTGCCATTGAGCCCTATGGGAGACTTTCCTTGGGCCAGGTTGGAGCTGCAGGGTGCCATTGAGCCCTATGGGAGACTTTCCTTGGGCCGGGTTGGAGCTGCAGAGTGCCATTGAGCCCTATGGGAGACTTTCCTTGGGCCGGGTTGGAGCTGCAGAGTGCCATTGAGCCCTATGGGAGACTTTCCTTGGGCCGGATTGGAGCTGCAGAGTGCCATTGAGCCCTATGGGAGACTTTCCTTGGGCCGGGTTGGAGCTGCAGAGTGCCATTGAGCCCTATGGGAGACTTTCCTTGGGCCAGGTTGGAGCTGCAGAGTGCCATTGAGCCCTATGGGAGACTTTCCTTGGGCCAGGTTGGAGCTGCAGGGTGCCATTGAGTCCTATGGGAGGCTTCCAAAATCATGCTAAGTCTGAAAGTTTCGCCCGCCGCTTACGAGCGCTCAATACGAAAAAGTCGCGACAAGATACAAGCGCATCGTAATGGCTACGAAAAACTCACGTTTTTTCGCGCAAATCGTATTGGTAACGAAAAAGTCGCGTCAATTTCCGAAAAGTCGTACAGGCGACGAAAAAATCACCAAAAAAATACGAAAAAGTCGCAAAATGTTCGTTTTCCAATCGGAATTTTTCCAATTCAGATTCGGATTCGTGGGTTAGTAAATGTGCCCCTTGATATCCCAGGTTCCTACACTGACAGTGTACTGATCATTTTGCATGTGTGTGGGGAGGGGTCCACAGACGTCAATTTCCAGAAGGCTTGCAGTAGTGACATAACTAGAAAATGAACAGGCTTCTCTGCTTAGTGATATTAGGACGACCTGTAAATGTCCAAATAAGATATATTCCACAAACATACATCAGCTCCTTCACCACTGTTCTTCCTCTATAGTTATCCCTGGCCGGGGGTTTAGCAAAAGTGCTGCAGCCTGCAGGCATTACGTAAAGGTGTAAAAATCATTTATTTAGTGTAATGTAATAATAGGCGCAAATTTGACCCAGGCCTAGTAACCTATAGCAATCAATCAGTTCTTTGCTTCTTTTAAAAGCTAACTAGTAAATGCTGTTTGCTGCTTGGTTTCTATGGGTTACTAGGTCTGCAGCAAACTTTTGTGGGCTTTTTGGTAGGGAAAGCACACAACCAATCAGGTGTTTGCTTATAAAAAGCCGACCAGTACATGGTTGCCATGGACTACAAGACATGGAGCAAACGTTGCACTTGTTATTATATTACCCTGTTATATTATTAGAATAGCCAATCAATGTAATCATTTATGAAATGGAAATGTTAAGTCAGGCAAACATTACCAGATATTTGTATAGTGATATACGGATATATACAATGCTACACCTGACTATTGTACAGCAAATCCTGTTCTGCCTTCTCCATAAATTCATTTTTCATGTTATTCAGTGTGACAAAACACTTATATAAATGACACGATTTATATAAACCATAGCCATTGTGTCATTTATATAAGTGTCTTGTCACACTGAATAACAAGAAAAATGAATTTATGGAGAAGGCAGCACTTTGACATTCCAGGACTCAGTTCCGGAAAAAAGGAAAGAAAATATTTACAGTGGTGGCTTCAGTGATGCAGTGATTTTACCTCTGGGCTTTGGAACCTAGCTCAGTGTTAGCATTAGCATTCACTGGACTGGGTCAACACAACACAGGTAAGCTGTGCAACTAAACCATGCAACTGAAATCCAAGAACTATAAATAAATAACTGCGAAACACACTCTGCACTCACTGGAGAATATATGAATGCTAACCCATGGCCATGGGTAGGTTCCTTGGAAAACGTCATGGAAACCAAGAAAGGGCTAATTACACCTGATAATGCACCTTTCTAGCTATATGAGTGAATCCCCCATTCTTAGAAGGACCCACATTTGAAAGCTAGAAAGAGGCACATGAAAAAGGTACATCATTCACTACACTGGGCATCAAACTATTCAGCAGACTCCTGGCATCCACTGACACATACAAGCTAATATCGTCTTTTTTTCTTATATTTCATTCTCTAACATTCCCTGACATCACCACAGTCTGTATGAAATGCACTGGCTCAGCCTGTATTATCTTTCCAGATAGCAAACTAATCACTAAAGCCCAGCCCATCTGTACTATGAAATTGTTAATAATATAATTACATAAAATTGTGTGATTGCTATTGAGCAGATTCTGTACCTTTTCAATGTCATCCATCTTCTCAGCGCCTCTTCGATCATTTTGAACAACATTATAGGAAGTATAAACTCTTGGATGTTTCATATGCTCCGGTTGGGTCGATGTTCCATGAAGAATCAATTTCCAGCTGACTATTCTTCCTTCATTTTTTTTTCTTCCAGACTGGAATTTTAACATAAAATTCCATTAAATTGGCACATTCCCATTTTATAATTATGATGTTATATTAATTATATAATAATAATAATTCATAAGACTTAATTTGATTCACATTCACTTTGCTTAAAGCAGAGTTGTGGTCCTGCCATGCACCCTCATCAATTTATAACTCATGGAGGTGGCTGCTACTCCAACTAACAAATTGGGGTTGGTATTTTCGGTGCTAACTGGGCTAAGCGAGGTGGGGAAAGGTGGACAGCTCGCTCATTATGCGCATGTGTGTGACGTACGGGTGAGTCGCATTCACCGCTCCTATGTCACAGGCATGGGCATAATGAGCAGACGGGGAGCCTCACTCGTTACACATGTGCGTGCTAAGTAATATGGCCGTCTGCACCGGGAGCTCCTTCCCAGTGGGGGTGGCCTAGTGCCAGCAGGACCTGTTTTTAAAAAACAACAAAAAAACTATTGTTTCCCCCAACTGGAGTGCTGGCTCTATTAGGGAACCCAAAAATATGAAAGGCAGGCACTCCGAAGTGCCTGCCTTTCATATTTTTGGATTCCCTAAATGGCTCCCTTAAACTGAAGGTCTGGGTCATAAACACCTGGGTCCCTTTCTACTATGGGTGAGATTTCAACTTTTTTTACTTAGAGTATATGTTTCATTTTGCAAATATTGCTGGCTCTAACAGCCCGCACCTCTGGTGTAGGAAGCTATTTTCTTGTGATAGGCGCCCTTTTAATTGTTGTTTTTATGTCCCTGAATAAAAATCTAATTTTTTTCCATTTGAAATGAATGGCTACTGTTGTGAAGCCACTTTCTGGTGTTTGGAAAAAATTAGGAAAAAGGTAATGGAAACTACAACTCACACACTCAATTAAAAACTCCTGCTGAAATTTCGCACTAACAAGGGTGTAAGGAACAAACTAGTGTTTTAGAAGAAGGAAAGATAACCCTTTCTGTTGGTGAATTAGATAATATTATATAATCAGATGTAATCACTTAACCTCTATAGTTACCCCTGTTCAACAACTGATGCCTGGCCAACCCCTTCTCTCACTTCCACAATCAAAATATTTCCCAGTTAGAAAAAAATAATACCTATTAAAATCTCACTGGTTAAAAATATGTTTGACGATAGATTCACAGTGATTTTATCTCATAAAGTGCTCAGTGTAAAGTTCATCACCACCAATTCATTAGTATAATACTGGTAAGTATAAATTACTAAAAGATCAGTCATTTATTAATAATTGATATCAAAATAATTTAACAGCTTTTCAAATCAACACATTCACCTCAATAAAGTGCTATATTGATAAAGTGACTGGTGCATAATTTCAAATAATGAATCCATCATTTACAGTATATTCATGTGAATAGACTATTAGAAAAGAAATATGTTTTACCACCTTGATTAAAAATAGGATTGAAATTGGAAAGAATAGATGGTGGAGATTCCCAAAGAAGTTACTATCTCACTTTTGGCTATCTAAGCCCTGGGAATACCACAGAGAAAGAGAAGGTAGGAACCCAGGGGCTGCAGTCTCAAATGTTAAACAAAACCGCAAACCCCTAGGACCTTGGAGGGAAAACAGTTTTAAGGTAAAAGAAAAGCAGCAGTACAATAAGTTAAAAATGATAAAAACAGCTACACCGCCACCGGATCCCTAAAGGACTTTGGCGTTTAATAAAATCAACAACACTGTGAACTCTTTGCCCTGACACGTGTTTTTCCAATGCCTTTTTTTTTTTGCAAAACAAAGGCAAAGCTTAACTCTAGCACTACTTTACTCTGCAGAAGAGACGTGGATGTCAGTATGCCTTTAGACACATGTAGCATTTGTAGGGGACTGGTAAAATAGCTCCCCCCCTTTTTTAATGCAGTCCCCTAGAACTTAGACAGCTAAGGGGATCCTTAGTGAGAGAGGGGACACTGGTTCATTTTCTTGTGTTAAAATATGCCCCTGGCAGTTCAGTAACTGTCCAGAAGGTGTCAGGTTTTTAAAATATATAAGCTGAAAAAATACATGTTGTAGGGCTGCGCTGATTGCATTTACATATAATTGCAGCCAATTGCAGTGCAGCCCTTCCAGCTAGAGGTGTCCATGAATTTTCAAGTGATCTGGTTACCCTATAATAAGTGTACAGATATACTCTGCCATAGATCCCACTAGGTTTGATAGATAGTAATGGGGCTGAGCAGCCAGAGGCTCCCCCGAGGAGATTTTCTAAGGATTTGAATGCTGTGGGCACTACTGCCCAGAGTAGGGACAGACTCAGGGACTATTGTAGCTCACCTAGGTTCCACTTACAGAGAAGATGCTGAAAGCTGGGGGAGACACTTCTGAATTAACTAATACTCTGTTCATTGATTGACCCTGAGGGGCAGCGCATTGCAGATATGACTGTAAGTATTAGTGATGAGCGAATCTGTTCCATTTCACTTGCCAAAACTTCGCCAAATCTGTGAAACTGGCAAAAAATTTGCGAAACTAAGAAAAATTTACATAGCACATTTAAGTCAGCAGGCGACAAATTTTATGCGCAACAAATTTCCAAAAACTCCAAATGCAGTCAATAGCCATTTTTATATCAGTGACATTTTTGTCTTGGTGACTTTTTTGTCGCAGTCAATTTTTCCTGCTGTGAATTTTTGTTGCAGTCTCACGAAAAAATTAGCTGATGGTAAAATGCAGAATTTTACTGCGAATCCATGCCTGCCAAAAAAAACCCTCATCGCTAGTGAGTATATGGCTCACACCTGTGCTCTGTATCCCCTACTTAACTGATGTTAAAGTCTTCCTATGTGGAGTAAGTTAATAAAGCCTTTGCATATTTAAGTTCAACAACCACTGGCGTCCAATTACTGTCTCAGCCTGAGAGATATAGTTCTACTACACCTCGCCTCCAACATATCTCAGGGACCAAATCTAAGGAAAGAAAGTCTCATGCAATTGCAAAATGCAAAGATTTATTGATAAATCTAATGGTTTTGGGAGCCCCTGGTAGCCCCATTTTACTATAGCTTTACACATGAATATAGGACATTCATGTTAGTGACTCCCCTGGGTAGATAATAAAAGGCCTGTCTCACACCAGAAGTCCAATGGCCCTGCAAGTTTTAACCTTGTTGATGGACCTTAAATTGTACAGGGGTGTTAGAGAAGCTGTAGTATCCTATTTGTAACTACCTCAGCTTGTGTGGACATTTTGGTTAAGAGCATTCCTACTGTTTTGCCGTTTGTCTATGATTCATTATCCAGTTCCAGTTTGCAGACCACCACTAGTGACATTTCTTGACTTAGCACAATAGCGCAGCGCAGAAAAAACTCTCTAAAATGTGCAGACTTACCACATCAGAGATTTTTAGCGTCCAGGTTCCCGCTGGATCTTCTCCCCACGTATGCACAGACATAAAGTCCCAGCTTTTGAAACCATATGGAGAAGTATCTCTCTCTCTTTCAGTCAGAAGAACTGTATTAGTCCCTGGAAGTGAACAATAAATATCAGTATCTCGCTTGTTTGCCCTTACCTATCGTGTGCTCTTCCACTCTCCATTGTACATGTACTGCACATATATAATTCCCATTACTTAATACATAATTACATTATTCATAATCAATGGAAAAACTCTTATGATGTCCTTGAATTAACACACGCAACTTCCAAAGAGTATATTTATTCTACCTAATGGAGAGGTGAGTGTAATGTGAAGGTCCCCCCTACGGGTGTATTCAATTGTGGCTTCAAGCTGCAAGTGCTCCAGAGACTTGATATGGTTATCTTGGCCTTCACAGGCTTTTGTAGGAATTTGAATGGTTACTTCCCCATCTGATCTTAGAAACCTGTCAGAGAGGGAATAAAGACAGATAGTTAATGTATGTATTTGTTTTGAATTATGTTTTGATAAAGTATATTGCACAAATATAGCTACACTATGGGCATCAGATCCAGCTCCTCACAAAACAAAATATCAAGGGCCAACTTAATAGCCATCATTATTTTTTTACAGTGGTTACTACTACTACTAAAATGATTGCTTTAGATTTTTCTTTGCTGAAATGAAGAGGTTCCTCTTGTTTTTGTGCATTTCTTACCTTGGTGAAAACTCATTATCTTCTACTATACACTCCTTCTTTTCTGCAACTCCTTTCCATGTTTTAGGGTCAGCTAAATCCACAAGTGCCTTAGCATTGAGCAGCCCAAATCCAAATCTGCTATTAACCATTAGCCCAGCGCCATTTTTCTTCCAGCCAGCATTGTTAGCCAACGGGTCGTACTCTGATGTCCAAACCACCAGGTGCTGCATATCCCTCCAGGTAAGGTCAGGGCTATGAGAGGCACATAATGTTATAGGATTGTGTTAATCCCCTTTCCCTTGATGAAGCTAAATGAAGTACAACTGTAAATGCTAAATGGTTATTGTTGTTATCCTGTGTATTTCAGCCTATAGGTGGTACAAGATATTTCTGTATTTCAAATTATTATTAGAGATAAAGGGATCACTTGAATTGCATCAGTCTGAATAGCACAATTAAGACTTAGTTGCATAAAAAGACATGATTCTCAACAAAGCAAGATTTCTGTGATTCCATAAGCCCTAATTGTAGAAATCGCCCAACAACTCTTGTAGAATTATTTACAAATAGACCCTTAGTGGTATAGTGGAGTGAAGCATTACCAGTGGTGTTGCCCAGGGCAACCAATCAGCAATTAGATTTCAACAGTTATAAAACCAAAGCAAAGCATCTGATTGGCTGGTAATGTTTTACTCCACTTTTACACAGCATGATAAATTTACCCCTTAATGTTACTGTTTAATTATACAGTGACACTTAGGGGCTGATATATCAACATTCAAATTTATTTATTTATTTATTTTTTTTTTTTTACCAAAACCTCCCAAATTCAAATTGTGGTTTCCAAAACTTGAACGTTCAATATTTATCAAGTGCAAAAAATGAAAAAAACTCTTGTGAAAAGAAATTATTCAAGTATTTTTGATGTTTGTAGACCAATTGAGAATCATGAGTAGAATGGAATTTGACACATTCAAGTTTTTTCACAGTTTAATTTGTTTTTTTTAATCAAACTTTTTTAAAAATAAGCCAACATTTAAGTTTGGTAAAATTTCGAGTTTGTTTCAAATTGAAAAAGAACCTCTAAAATTCACAAATTTGAAAATTGATAAATGAACATTGTATTTAGAAATCCTTACTTAAATTCCAGTGCGAGAGCAAAGATCCCGGCAGCCAGCGGAGCTGAAGCAGAGGTGCCGGTGTGCGTCTCTGTGCACTCATTGTGTAAGTCGGCGCTTATCTAAAATGTAACAAAAAATTAGGAAAGAATATGTCACGTCCACTCACTAATGACTTATTCTTTTGTCTCCTTCAGAAAGTCTTTATTACAGAAATGTCACCGAGGTTTATCTGACATTACATGTGGGAAGAAAGAAATCTGATTTGCATCAAAAAGGAATGACGTTGTTGCATCAGGAGCACATATATAATGAACAGAGTTCCGAGTCACTCAGTATTTATAGTATTGCTCCATTTGTAACAGAGATGCCCTTTTTCAGGAATAATCACATAAGCAGCTTCACAGATAAAAATGTAAATGCTTGTGTGTCATGGGTAGAACGTATTAATAACAAAAAATAGCAATATACAAGCGAATGCAGTGCCTGCTATACACAATATAGATACAAGAAGCCATTTAGAATCTTTATCACCATAAAGTGTTGGCTCCCCCACCCCTTGTACTTTTGCACAGTCTGTGCAGCCGCATCTAAACCAACAGTAAAATTTAGTCAAATACACTATTATTATATATAAACTAATATTATTAGTGTATATAGTAATGTAGTTTGATTTTAGCCTGAGGGCAAAGTCTCTAAAGCTGGTCACCAAACGAGCAGATCTTTCCCTGATATGCTATGATAGGTGGGTGATATCTGGCTGACTGAATTGTTTGGCACTGGGGTCAAATGATCGAATCACCACGACAGTGATATTGGCTATCGGGGCAAGGACGGAATCAATGAGCCAATGCCCTCCTTGTCCCAACAGGATTTTTAAACCTACCCAATCAACTTCTGGACAATTATCGTTCAGTTATCGGTCGGGTAGGTCTGTCGGAAGGCCCTATACCTGAGCCAAGAAGCTGCCAACTCGGTCCGCAGCTTTTATCAGCCCATGTTTGCCCACATTAAGCAATGTATAATTGTAGCCAGAACAAGTATAATGCCACACAAAATGTAAAAATAGTGTGAGATGTTTATAAAGATGGTAATGGCAATTTTGTCATCAAAATTCTAGCATTTGAATGTTACTCATAAAATAGGGCACTTTCTGTTCACAACTTAGGCTGGGCCCAACCAGTATGTGGACCCACTCATGTGCCTTACCTTCCATGTAATCATATATACAATAGAAGGTGATGGTAGGTCAAGTGGTTTCATGGTCAGGAACCATTTGTAGTAAGAATTTGGTGAAGGAGGACACATATTTAGTTGGTATAGCAGGGTATGATGGGGGTTCTAAGCTGGCACAGGCTAGAGACTAGGAATGCCCAAGCTGCAGTCATCCAGCTATAATGACATAGAAGACATTTTCTGTGTTTTTTTATTCGTACAATGTTATTTCTACAATGTATTGGTTGCTGGCAGGTCTTTACCGGGATTTAAAATAGGCCCTGGAATTTCAAGTACACAGAGACCCAAACAGCCCCCCACTTAATAGTCTGTGGCTTCTTACAGCAGCCTGTCTGGCATTTGCCAGAACCCATAGATTGCCAGTCCAGGCCTGGTTGCTGGAACCCTAATAGAAGAACCTATAGCAAACTGCAGCTGCAATGTGTGTTGGGGTGATTTTTTTCAAGTGTCTCTGATAGAATATATTACATTTTTACATTACTCTGTTTACATTTTCCCATTTATTTGTTAACTTACAATTCTCTGATCTGTGTAGTCCCCACTGCTGTATGCTGTGGCCAGGGTGGAAGAGCATTTCTCAGCATACCAGGGAGACAAACCTTGCTGGGAAGCACTGCTGATAGAGATGGTGTAAATGCTGTCTGTGTATCCATCACAGTCACAGTTATCACCCTGTCGCCCACCATTTCCAGATGCCCAAACAAAGATGGAACCTTTTCCATTTCGCCCCTATGGATATAAATGTCACAGGATATGATTGGGAGAAAACCCACATTAATTATTCCTTTATAATACCAGATCCCTACCTCAGAGCTAGAAAATGAAATCAAAGATTGCATTGGTTATTGTAAGTAACTGCAATTTAGCACCTCTATTAGAACTGTAGGCCCCATATATATAAAAGCAGTCTAAGGCTTCCATGAATGCCAAGTTAAAGGGGATTTATAATTTATATTTAAAATAAACCTGTATTGCAGACATTTTAGACTGAATATTTACTTGTCCCAGCACCTATGGCTGCTAAATCATTTTTTGGATGATATACTATAGGATGGATCTTAGTCAGGGGATATGCAGTTGCTGAGAATCAATAGCCAATAATGACCTTGGCACATAATAAGCTTTTCTAACCCCGCCCTTAAAGTATTTATAAGTTCATATGTATTTAAATGCTGATCATAGGCAAGACATGTACCTGTTTGATGCCATACTCAAAAGCTTTCTGTGCCAGTCTACCCGGTCCTTCTACGGTTTTGCCATCATCATTAGGTCCCCAGCTGGCACTGTATATATGCACATGTTGTGGATTGAAGCCAATGGAACTTGCTTCTTTGGCATCTGTCACAACACCATCCAGCATCCGTATGCCTTGTGTCAAAAATATTCTGAATTAAAGTTTATTCTGTAAGTATACTTACTGATACTGATTGATTTAATGTAGTGCTACACTGGAATCCCTCAAAAGGGACTCTAATAATAGTATAAGAATAAAAAGCTGCTCTATGCTTTGCATGGTGCATATGTTCACAAAATAGTTCTTTTTGGTGCAAAGGGACAACTTTGCATTAGCTGCCATCACAATTACTCAGAGCAAGGTTAGCCCAATATTTGGGCATATTTGGGTATTTAAATCTGAAATGCTAAACATAATGGAAAAGACAATAGAAGAAAGTTCCAGTATCCAAGGCAAAAAAAAAAAAACAATTCAAAGGAATTAAATGGACAACAAAGTTTAAGTATCTCTTAAGGGCTCTGGTACACGGGGAGATTAGTCGCCCGCGGCAAAACTCCCTGCTCGCGGGCGACTAATCTCCCCGAGTTGCCTTCCCTCTGCCATCCCACCGGCGAACATGTAAGTCGCCGGCGGGATGGCAGACGCGGCGGCGCGATTTCGGGAAATCGCCGAAAAAGACTCGCGAGTCTTTTTCGGCGATTTCCCGAAATCGCGCCGCCGCGTCTGCCATCCCGCCGGCGACTTACATGTTCGCCGGTGGGATGGCAGAGGGAAGGCAACTCGGGGAGATTAGTCGCCCGCGAGCAGGGAGTTTTGCCGCGGGCGACTAATCTCCCCGTGTACCAGAGCCCTAAGAGAGTCTGGGCTTTGGTGCCCACTACTGTGCATGATTAAATAGAGCACTTAATGATTTTTGTAGAAAGGAAATAAGTCTATATTCCATTGATGCAGTAAAGTGCTAATGATTTTGTTGTACCTTTAAAGACATTTATAGCTTTTTTACTATTTCGTATACACATTTTATATGTTCTTACCCCCAACCTTTGCATTATATGCAACTCCGACTCCACATTTATTGTTATTGGCAACCATGGCAATTTCCCCAGCACATCTTGTCCCGTGTCTGCAAATGTTAGGAGATACATGCATTAGACATGCGTTTGTTGTATATAGAAGGAATATATGGAATATGTGGAACCTCTTCCTATATCACTGCACAGAAGCACATAAACCCACAGCACTTGCATAGTTATTGCAATAAAAAAGGCCATTATGGTTTTACATTTCCTTATCTTGTATCACTTAGATCCAACCCCAGCAACCCTCATTTGGATTGCTGTACCACTGACATTCTCGAGTTTGATATAAATTGCCGTACAGTTTGCTGTGTACAGTTAAAATTAAATATTGATTTCAAAGCAACAGGGTCTATTGTGGGCAAATTATCATGAAACATATTCTAGTTTATCCAAGCAAAAAGTTTAGTTTAACATTTTCTCCAGACAAAAACTTTATTTATATAACATTAATACACAGGCCAACAGTAACAGATAATAAGGCAATGTCTAAAAACTGATGACTGACCCAAAGCTCTTACCCATCACTGGGAAATATACATTTTTCTTTTCTTTTTATCTTTTTATTGAAGTAGAGGGTAACAAGAGGGACAGGGACAAGTAAAATGCGTCTTACAAACCATATACTCACCTGTTTTCATTTGTAATATCATATCTGGGAAAGGGGTCATTGTCATTGTCATTGAAATCATAGCTTGCTTCTGGGTCCTGAAATGCAAAACATAGAAATGTTCATATAGACACTGACTGTCAGATTAATCCAGGGCTGGGCAGTCTGTGGCCCTACACATGTAGCTGGATCATTCGCCAGACACATTAGCATATGCCAAGAGGGCTGGGTATGGTCTCCATGGCTACATCCTCTTCCTTTTGAAACATGATCATATTTTATATTTTTTACAATTCAGCCTTTGCTGTTTCCAACCTTTCTCCTTCAATTCCCTTTGTCATCATCATCATCATTTATTTATATAGCGCCAGCAAATTGAATGAATAGAACATGGGTGAATTTTTATGTATTAAGCTCTAAACTCACATTTTGATAAATATTACCCTCAGGGGCATATTTATTAAGCAGTGTAAAACAAATTCACTTAAAAAATGGCGTAAAAAGCCATGTAAAATAAATGAAGAAGATCGTTGTCTGAACATTATTTTATGTAAGTTCTGGTCGAAGAAAAAATGCGTAAAAAAAATGATGCTGATTTTACCCATTTTTTACACAGCGAAGCCTGGCGATGTTTGGTAAATTTTCTCGCTGTTTTTTACACAGCATAATAAATATGCCCCTAAGTGTCAAAGTTCAGCTCCCAGGTATGGTAACCCACAGCAACTGAAATATTTTGTTCAAAAGCCGACAAGCTATCTGCTGATCTGTTGTTATGTTAAGTTACTATACCTGGCCCAAACTTTATGATTTTTATTACACTGTCCCAATAAATTCAATGGGTTATATCAATACAATGTATACAAATACAATGCCATAGAAATATTAGAGGGCTAAAAAAATGCACATTTAAAAAAATGATGATGATACTAATGTAAAGCTTGTCAGCATTACAATATTAATTATCTTGTGATTCCACTTACGTAATTGGCATAGATATCAGTGTGGTTCCATTCCAAACCATCATCCAGCACTGTGATAACAACACCTTTGCCTGTTATTCCTTTCTTCCATACAGGAAGGAGATGTAAATCCAACTTAGGCAATGAGGGATTCGATCTTGTGTCTTGCTGAAAGCAAAAAAGTGGAATTGCCCATTACAACTGGAACAGAACAGCTTGCAGGATTTGGTATTTTTCAATACATTTTATGAAATATTTGTTTGCCTATTATTAGCCAGCCTATATTATCTATAAAGCATGGTAAAACCTCACCTCAGGCAGACTACCCCTAATGTAACCAACTTGTGTGCCTATTTCCAAAACCAATGCCAAATGCCAAAACCAAACGCTACAAGGCCTCATTCCACACCATAACTGTATGGCTGACTAACAAGATGGGATTAAATCTGCGGTTATAAGGAACTTCTATGCAGGCTTAAGCACAGCAAGTAGTGATGAGTGAATCTGTCCTATTTGGCAAAATTGCTGACAAATTAGTGAAACAGAAAAAAAATTGCGAAATGCGGCTTTGCCTGACTACAACTTTTTTTTTACACAACCACAACTTTTTTTTGATGCAAAGATGCCTTTTTTGAAGTGCCTGTGACCTTTTCCTCACTCTGTGAATTTTTATAGTGGCCAATTTTTGCGGTAGTTTTGCAAAAGAATTCGAAAATGGTGAAATGCAGAATTTTGCTGTGAATCCATGCTCATCAAGCAACAAGCCTTATTATAAATAAATATAATATAAAAGTAATATTTTTGAATCCAGCTTCAGTTTATTAATGAATAATAGTGGCTCCACATGTATTTTCAGTTGCTAATTGGCCTCATTTGGAATGCAGTCCCTTTGCCCAGTAACATGTGTCATGAATAATGCTACTTTTCTTCTTAGGAAATAAGCCTTTTTATAGCTCCTATTCAAACCATCAAAAGTTCAGTTGTTATAAAAACAATCAAAAAAACAACAAAAAAACAATCAATATTTTTCTGTAATATTTATTCCCTGGTAAAGTAAAATCTGTGCAAAATTAAGCTTTATGACTGTTTGCGTTTTGCAACAATTTAGCATTGGGTACACAACTATAACCGGAGTAGGATCCTGTTCTCTCAATTTAAATGTTTACTAGCATTGAGAACTAACATTTTTCTTTAGCAGTATCTATTGCTGTGAAACAATGACCCAATAAGACTTCTGCATTATGTGCTGAGCAGGCCTAGGCCAACAGGGCTTACAGGGTCATTGTTTCCCCAATAACTAGTAGCAAAACTCTCACTAGAGTTTTACATGGCATTTGTTCACGGGACTGCACGTTGGCATCGGCCATGCACAGTATTTTGGCAGTTCTCTTGCGATTAACAGACACTAAAAGAACCCAATATTGCTTTGGTCTTAGCAAGATAGAGTATAATTTATGATTTTCCAGCATGATGGATTTCTCAAGTGCCAGGCAACATGACCCAACTGGTTGTACCAGTGAAACTGGAATATGGTGGGAGTAGCTATTTTGTTAAAGTGATAGTGCTCCCTCATGGTCATTGATATCACTGTATGGAATTTAAAAAGCAAACCCTTAGGGCAAAAATACACCAAGCTACTTAGTAGAAGCTACTTGTCAGAAACGCCAGAAAATACCCTGCCATAGACAATACTGAGAACTGTTTCTGCTAAAACACATGTAGAGACAATTATCAGTAAATGTTTAGCATTGTCTGTTTTTGTAGCCGTGACAAGTAGCTGGTACTATTAGCGCCATATGTCTTCACCCTTATTCTGAAGCAGTCTCAAGGCTACTGAAAGTATCTCCTACCAAGTACCATTGTCGATTCCACAGGGGATCATTAAACAGGTTTTTGGTGTCTTGTCTGAAGGTTGACCGCTTATTTCTCTCTTTACTGTACTGTTGTTCCGCCCACGACACCTGAATTACCGAAACAGAAGATGAAAAAGAATATAAATGCAAAGCTTAAATATTTTCGTCAATAAAGAGAAAAAAGTATGTTACTTCTGTAAGACTAAATATTGAAGGAATGGTCTGAATTGAAGTTTAATTCATGAGATTGAAGAGCTGAGAGAAAAGTACATTTCAGAAAGACATTTCTTTGCAAACAGAACATAGAAACAAATAGTACACATGGTTCAACTATGCAAACACTGTGAGAGAAAGCGAGAGTGTGTGTTTATCACCACAGAACGTTCCATATTATTAACCGTTTTATTTATATATTGCCAACATAATGAATATAAGATAACAAATATCTTTACAGAGATTGTCATTTAGATCCCTTCTTGCATGCATGCATACACAAGCTACGCTCAATTACATAAACAGCCTGCCAGCTAGCCTTTTATGTTATTTAGTTCCATGATACTGTAGAAATCACAGGCCCATCCAGTTCAACCTTAGCAAATACTTAGCAAAAATACTTAGCAAATACTTAGCAAATAACTTTTTTCATTGACCTAGAAGATGACAAATACCTCCAGCATTCCAGCTTCCAACTGAACCTCACAATGGGAGAAAACCCCAGAGCACTGGCTAGAGGTTTAATTTCAGAACTGAATCTGCATAGTGTTGATGAAATACTTAGAACCACAACAGCTCACTGGCCATGCTACTCAAAGGGACTTTAATGGATGCTTGGATTTTCAAGACAGAATAATAAAGGTAAGCTACGCAATAACAAACAAGGGGTATAAACCCTCTGTATTGAGTAGTTTCTGATCTCTTATGCAAACCAAGTTATGATAACACAATTTAAACAAAAGTAAAACTATTGTACCATATAGTATATGTTGTATATAATGTAAATAATAGCCTAGCAGATAAGAACAGCTTCTAGCCATTTTTAAAATTATATTCCGGACGAAAAGGTCAGACATAATTGCATAAGACCTTAGTGTTTTTCAGACTAATAATTATCTAATTTTGTTCTGTCTGCAAAATTACTGTTAGCGTAGAACAGGATAAGACAG
Organism: Xenopus tropicalis; assembly: GCF_000004195.4. NCBI lineage: Eukaryota > Metazoa > Chordata > Amphibia > Anura > Pipidae > Xenopus > Xenopus tropicalis. The sequence goes on along the minus strand of NC_030677.2, from coordinate 176,892,938 downwards.
GGCATGCAAATCAGAGGAAGGGCTGAATATAGTAATTATTGTGCCCTGTGTTAAGCAACACAATGACACACAGGGCATGAATACATGGTTACACAGCATGAACTTAGAGCAATACAAAAATGTAACTTCTACGTCTAGCTATGTAGAAAGAGATACTAATGTTCAATCACAGGCTGACACAAAAACTGGAGTTTAAATATTGGGACACGTTTAGCGTTCCTTTAGCCTATGTAGTGCTCTATGAAGTGCCCTTCAATGCACAAAACACATAAGGCTTTGTTTGAGATAATTTTTCTTTAAATATTATTTTTTGCATTTTTCTAAAAGTGTCCATTTTTTGTGCCAACCTGTGACTAAAAATGAGTGCCTATATCCTCCCTCAAGCTGAACGTCTGGGGAGTAAGCACCTGGACCCCCACATGCTTTGGTGAGTTCACCCCCACACAGATTTATGGCATCACCCAGGGGGGATTTTTGCATATTGGGGCAGTAAGAAATTTGGGTTTGAACTTCATTATAAAGTGAGACCACTTATATGATAATTGTTTGACACAGAAAATTGACATGACATAGACTAGAGACCTACGTCGGTCTAACTGGCTGGACCCCTACCCAAATTGTGACATGCAAACACCACCAAGCTACATCAAAACAATTATATAGTGACCTAAGTCATTTTAAATACAGACAATTATGTTACAAACATATTTTTGGAATTTGTTTGGAGACAAAAAATTTGATTTTAAAAATGAATCCCATTGAATGTACCATTCAGAATTCTTAAAACTGGGAAGGATTATGATCTCATTGACAAGACCGATTATAACTTTTTGTGTTAAGAGACCTGTAATCCATATCTCTATTGTATCCCCAAACACCACAAATTTAAACACAAACCCAGTCACGGCAAGGATAGGTGGTCTATTCAAGCCAGTAAGAGTTTATGTTGAGTAGGTCCTGAGAGGTTTTTTACTCATTAAACCTTCATATTACTTCAGAGTTTAACAAGAGACAACAAAAAAGGTTTATATTTTATAGCTAGCTTTGAAATTGGAACATCGAATTTCAGTATTTTGAATAAAGTAGCACCACAGGCAGAGTCTGGTATAGAGGGGTATGCAGTACCAGAAACAGAATTGGTTTGTGCTCCAATTTCTGTTATTTGTGCAAACAAGTAATTCATTTACATAAAAGGTAATATTGGCATCAAAGTAACTTTGAATTAACTTTGCCCCTAATTATGCTTAGGGGCATATTTATTACAAGTGAGAACACAAAAGCAAAGATCTGATTGGTTGCTATGGGCAACATCACTAAATATACCTCTCAGTGTGTAAGCCAACATCACTGGTGATGTTGCCCAAAGCAACCAGTCAGATCTTTTCTTTTGTTTTATAACTTGTAGATGACAATTCAAATCCAACTTATTGGTTGCTATTGGCAGCATTACCATTGATGTTGGCTTACACATTATAATAAAAAATGTTCACATGCCCCACTTAATAGTAGGTATAAGAATAGCACTCAGAAGTGAAACACCCAAGTCCAGCCATGTATTGGTGACTCACTGATGGCTGCTTACGTGGAGTGGGTTCATGTGTTAGATGTAGTGAGTGCTGAATTGAGTTCAGGCAGTTGCTTTTCATTGGGAAAATAATGCTTAATTATAATTGACTTCAAGCTTCAGATTTAGTCAAATAACACCTGGGTCCCATATATGAAATGGCGTGGCCCTCAGCAACAAGCTCCACCTACAATGAAAATAAAGGTAAATGATGGGCAGGTGCATTGGCTGAGGTGAGAATGAAGGTGACCATGAATAGCAGTGACACTGCGAAAGTAATATCTAGTATACTAATATCTAATATACTAATATCTAATATACTAATATCTAATATACTAATATCTCTCCCTGTTACTGTGAAGCTATGTGGAATATATATGCACTTACCCGCCCATCATCAGCTAGTCTCTTTGTAAGATGAGGGGCACTTCTGCGTGATCTTCTTGGATGAGCTTTGTGTCTGAACAGGTAGTGATTTTCTAAGGATCCAATCTACAAGAGAAGAAGTTAGAAGAACAATGAGTTTTTGGGCAGATACTGTAAGTCTTGCTTGGTGTATTCTTGCTTCATCTGCTCAAAGGTTTATTTAAAAACAGCAATTTATAATGGCTCATCATAGAGACCTTCAATCGTGCAGCATTAATAAACCTTGCACGGGGTTTGAGTCTATTTATCTCCTAGAGCTACAGAGTATTGGCCATTTACCCTTTGACAGATAAATACTTTTTTGTTCTCCCCAAACCTTCAATGTGTAATTTTTAATATTGTACAAATTTATTGTAGGGTTTGAATCCAAAAACCCTAACTGAGACTGGTGGTATTCCTCTTAAAGACTTGGCAATAATATCGCTTATTTTATGTGTCCTGCAAGGGAGGTGAAAGTACTGCATAGAGAGTAAAATATTACTTGCATTGCTGAAACATATCCAATAAATATCACATTAGCTCTGCCCTGTACGGCACAGTGACTGAGCTGAAAACATCATAATGCTTTTTGCCTGGAAGTAATTTTATTTATCTTAATCTCATCGTAAACACTTGTGTGCTTATTTCATAATACATTTTTTAAATTTGAGTTTGAGAAAAGCTGGAATGTTGTCTCTTCCAATAGTTATGTGATAGTGCTCTTCAGTCTTCTATCTTAAATCTTAAATGGGTTTCATTGTGATCAAGTTATCAAACATTGGCGCCAAACACTCCATCGCATTTATTCTGCATAATTTACCCAAATCATGGCAAAAATCCAGATCTTAAATTTCAATATATGTGGCCCTAGGTGTTCAGCCCTAGGGGTTTTTGTGTTGACAGATGACACGATGTTTGTTTTTGTTTCAAATGGTATTTGGCTGAATCTTAGATGGAGAATTTCAAATTCTGTTGTACCCAAAAATGATACATCCCCTGTACAGTATATACATAGTGCTGTGCAGGTCAGGAAAAACTCCACCCACACCTGACCTTAACCCCCAAATGTTGCCATTGTAGAACCCTACCCATCACAATGGTAGCCCAAACTTAAACTTTACTGCCCTAAGGGCAAACTTGTGGGTCAACCCACACATCACTACTATAGACCCACACAGAGGTGCTAGATTGTTGGACTTCATCAGGAACATAAGGGCTATGAGACCAATGGAGTACAGAGCTTGTTTTGTTCTGTTGGTTTGTAAGATAAATATTGTGTATGTTGCTTCCTCTGACTCCTGTTCCCACTTAACCCAGTTATTATTAACTTCCTTGTCTCCTAGTGTATAAGTAAAATATTACATGCCCCATTTTGTGAGGAACATAGGATAGGATAACCAAGAGAAAGAGAAGGAACATATATAACTAACAAGGATGGTATTAACTGGAAGTTCAGAACTGCAAACTGCAGGCTGTTGCCATGCATACCTATGTCACCAGAAGCAGAGTCGTACAGATGATGTAGTATATAATGTTATATGTCAGAGAAGGAACAGTAAGTAGTTTCATGTGGTACATCAGCGGGTGGAAGCATGGGGCAAATGGCAGCCTAGAAGGATGTTGTGGTATGGCCAATGTGAAATACTGATCTCTTATCTGCTTTTCCTATTAAGAACATGGTCATAAAGTAAGTTTTAGCCGGAGTTAATTTCTAGTTAATTATAAAAGACCATTGTCAAGTTTATTCTCCAGGCCTTCGTTCAGTGCCCCCTGCCAGTCAGCCTTGTACAGCTTTTTATACAGAATCCATTGTGAGAAACGGCCAATAAAGCCCAGCACTCTGCCTCCTTCTGCATCAAACACAGATAAGCAGCTGTTTGCAGGCACAGTCAGTTGCATATTCTGTATGTATTGTGTTAAATAGAGTTAAAGTGACCCCCATGCAGCACTCTCGCAAGCTGTTCACTTCTCACTTGTGAACAAAGTCCACAAAACTGTAATATTGAGGCAAAAAGAGAAATACTCACGCAATATTGCCCACAAAATTGGTGTACTAACACATAGCAACCAGCCTACAGCAGTCTGAATAATGAAAGGAACCATCACATTGGTTGTTAATGGGTTTTGCAGGGAACAAGATTTGTACCTTATTAGTAAACAAGCCAGAGTGTCTCTTTGATTAACAAGCCTATGCATTAAAATCACAACTCTCAACCTTTTTCTTTTTATTTATAATCAATATAGCCATATATATGTGTGCGTGTACAAATGTTTATATGAATTGCTCTCTTCTTGGCATCCTGACAAAACACACAAAATGACGACTTTGTCTTTCAGTAATACAGTACATGGTTTCATTCTGTGTTGACACGAGGATCATTCCAACAAAACATGGATATAGTGCAAATGAGGTTGGAGGACAAAGTCCAACTGTGATTTGTGTTGATCCTGGGGTATCAAATTGTCTAGCCCTAGCTTATTGGTTAGGAACCAGCTCTGTTCTAGTGTCTGCCTCTGTTTGATCCCAGGTACTCTGCTAATGGTTGCCCCCGTGAGTATGATTTGGCTAGCCTCTTAACTATGTTCCTTACCCCTTCGTACCACACCTGCCTCCTTGTGTATGAACCAGCCCTATGTTCTCAGTGACGCCACTCAGTCCCTGCCTCTCGTGAACTGTGAACTGGGAGTTGTAGTTCAGCATCCAATTATACTCTCAAACAAGGAGCTGGGGCTTGATAACACAATTCCTGGCACTGTTGTGCATCCAGCTATTTTCACAAGCAAAGGGCTGGTAAATATAATTTATGGCACTGTTGTGGGAATATAGTTATAATATGCACTTCAAGCCTCTAGGGTCCCACATTCTTTACTGGTATTACAGGCTCAGCTACTAGGATTCAGCACTTAGTTTCTCAAACCCTAACATGCAGGGGCGTTTTGGCAATAGCACTCTCTGCTCTAAAGAATCTTAAATTTCAATTTAAAAATCTGAATTTTGGCTCTAAGTTACCATTAGTGGCTCTTTGCTGCCCCAGTAACTTCAGGGGTGCTGCCACCTGTGGCAAGTTTCTCAGTTTGACTCATTGCAGCAGCGCCCCTGCTAACATGAGGGGATTATAGTTAGCATTAAGGTGGCCATACACGGGCTGATATCGGTTCCTTGGGCCGATTCGGCAGCTTATCAGCCTTTGTAGGGGCAGCAACAACTGACCAGATATCAATCGGGCAGGTTAAAAAATTCAGTCGGATCAGGGACCGCATCAGCTCGTTATAATTCGATCATTTGGCCCCAGGGCCAAACGACTGAATTAGCCTATATTCCCCCGATATCACCCACCCGTAGGTGGCAATATCGGGAGAAGATCCGCTCGCTTGGCGACCTCCCAGACTACGTGTATGGCCACCTTTAGAATGATTAGAGTATGGATAATCTGTACTAAAGGGCTCAACCTAATGGACCTTTGTCCTCAACCCAAATTAAATATGCAATTATTGCACTATTGAAATGGTATTCAGGAATAAAATGTCAGTGAAGAAATGTATTCAGAAGCATTCCCTGTTAGAGATGCACTGGCTTCATTTCCATAACTGTTGAGGTTAAAGAGTGCAATGTGTGCCTTGTGTACATACACCACCCGGACCCAGAAGGTTTAGCAAACATCACAACCAGACCTGAGCAGAAGAAATAAATGGGACTGACCAGGACTTTACCTAACATTTTATAAAATTATAGGGTTGCCACCTGTCCCATTTTGACGTGGACAGTCCAGTTTTCAGTAGGTTTCAGTTCTTGAAGATTGATGCAGCGATTGGCCATTTGCCGATCACCGCACCATAGCCCCACTCCCATGAAGGCACGCCCCACACTGTGATGTCACACCCCGCTTCCCTGCCTGGGCTTCCCAGGCAGGAGAGGTGGCACCCTATACAATAGCCCCCTCCCCCATATTCCCTTTGCAACACCTTAGCACATGGTGGTCCAGGCCCGGACTAGCAATCTGTGGATTCTGGCAAATGCCAGAGGGGCTGCTGTAAAATGCCATAGTCCAGTGGTCCCCAAGCAGTGGCTCAGGGGCAACATGTTGCTCACCAACCCCTTGGATGTTGCTCCCAGTGGCCTCAAAGCAGGTGCTTATTTTTGAATTCCTGGCTTGGCGGTAAGTTTTGGATGAATAAAAACAAGATTTCCTACCAAATAAAGCCCCTGTAAGCTGATAGTGTGCATAGAGGCTGCCTAATAGCCAATCTTAGCCCTTATTTGGCTCCTCCATGAACTTTTATGATGCTTGTGTTGCTCTCCAAGTCTTTTTACATTTGACTGTGGCTCACGAGTAAGAAATTTTGGGGACCCCTGCCTTAGTCAGTAGCTTGGGGGGGGGGGGGCTGTATGGGCAGCTGAGTACGTAAAATGCCAGGGCCTATTTGAATCCCGAGATAGCCGGGACTGGTCCCACTTGAGTCTGCCTTGTACTTCACAGACACAGAGTATGGCAGTAGGAGCTGCAAGGTTATTACTGGTTAATGTTGTTAAGGATAAAGGTTTTGTGTTTTTGTGTGAAAGGCAGTTTGTTGTCCTTGTTTTCCAATTTTGATAAATGAGTATTAAACATTTGTTGCCCATCTCCCTTCAGTAACAGCAACATGTTTACAGTGTGAACAACTAATCCAGTGTTCCTATAGTGTGGTATTTGCCATGGTGTCCTGTCTTGCAGTGGTTATCCATAGTGATAATGACAGACAGCCCAGTTGACTATTAGTTTAAACCTTTAAGTATTAGAAATTGAAAAATACAAAAATCCTCAATGATAACATATGTACATTGTATAAAACTCTGTATATATGCACATAATATTAAGCCCTGTAAATAAGCATGTTGTATGAGAATTGCCTTCTTTTATTTCAAAATGGTAAAAAGGGCTCAACTACGATCATGAATGGGTGGAGTGTGGGGGATATTTGCTCTGCTTCTATTATATAGAGGAAAGCAGTAAATACCAGTTTGCAGTTCAGCCTCTAGGTTTGTAAATGACGTCTATATTCTGCTGTCATGTTATGTTGTGTAGGGGGAGCACTTAATCCATTGTGGCCACTGATAGAGATTCCCATGGTTACACGGGAGAATGGAAACAGATAACAATATATGACATCTATGACAAACTTTACTTGTGATTCGTGAGTTTACCATTGCATCCCACAGCTGTAGCTGAACTGCAACTCCCATTGCCCCTAAGCACGACTCACTGACAATATTGCGACAAAAGGAAAAGGGACTGTTGATCCGGGTGCTCACTTGTTCCACTCCAGTGATGCTGGAGTTGTTATTTAACTAGTATTTAACTAGTATATAGATCAAATATTTAATGTATTATGTTTGTTGAACTGCTGCTCAGTCTAACGGGAAGTAGGCTAAATGCATGTTTAAATACGTTTCAATAGATTTTAATATTGAGTTCCAAATGCAGATAACATCTGGGTGCTCACCCTGGGGTTCTTAGTTAACTAGTATTTAACTAGTATAAAGACCAAATATTTAATGTGTTATGTTTGTTTCTTTTGCTTTTTGCTCCTTTTTCTTCAAACAATATATCTAATATAAATATGAAATATGCACACTGTATGAATAAATGGACTGCTGCTCAGTCTAATGGGAAGTAGGCTAAATGCATTTTGTTTAATGTGTTTCAATAGATTTTAGTATTAAGTTCCAAATTGTACCTGTACACAGTGAGCTTCTCAGGGAAACCCAAATTATATAAGTGCCCTGTGCAGACATACACTACAATACATATATACATACTGTACCCAGCCAGATCCCCAGGGCTGCTCATGTTGGATTCTATGCATGCAGATTGCTTTACTCATCACATCTGTGTTGTCTCAGGGCTAAATCTGATTACAGGAAGCCTTGAAATCTACTAAAAACTAAACTAGAGAGGAAAATATGTCTGCAAATTAGTAATAAATGGGGGGTGTCTCTGTGACAGTGCGTCACCTGTGGAGCCTGATTCGCTTTCTGCTCATCAATAACAGCTTGGGACTGAATTGTGGCTCCCCCACCCTCCAGTGCCTTGTGCTACTGAATGGACTCTGTTACGTAGCTGATATGAAGCTGCTCTATTATTCCTGCTATCACGGTGCCACTTGATCCACTTAAATACATATATAAATATGCAATTTCCACTCTGCCTACTGCTGAATATGTAGAACTAAAATACACACATGGTAGGTAACTGGTAAATGGTCTGTGTATAAGATAAATGTGTATAAATAAAAATACATAGCTAGTTTTCAGAGAATGTATAAATATAATGCAACTCTTCTCTACCAGGGGCAAATAATTTAAAATAATTTATTTTTTCTGTTCCAGTTGGGACCCAGTAAATCAGAATAAGCAAGCTATTGTTTGTTGTTTGTTGTCAAACTACAGCTCAGCTTTTAGGGGTGCTGAGAGCTTTAGTTCAAGAACATCTGGATGGCTGCAGGGTGCCCATTCTCATACGTGAAACAGGATACAAATAGGCATTAAGAGCAGTGCCATACTGCATATGGAAGAGAAAATTCTGTAAAGGCACATGCTCCATGTTCCCATGTCTGTGACTGCTCCACGAAGCAAGAACGCTAGTATTCCAAGTCAGTAACTAAAAGCTTATATCGTACAACATACTTATTAGAAACATCAAGCTACAGTTAAAGGCCTTCAGGTTTATGGCTCACTGCATCGATGTTGAAACTGATGTTCTTGGTTTTTACAAGAATGGCAATTCATAATGAAGCCATCACAATATGCCAGTTAGACTCATACCTAGTACTGACCAGTGCTATGGACCACAGCTACAGAGCAACTGGCTAAAAATGAAAGTAAATAAGCATACACAATATCTTGTACTGCAAATACAGTTCCAATAAATAGAAGTACTAAGAAAAAATGTAGTTTAACCAAATTATTGTTAGTATCAATGTTTGATTGATGGCAGAGATCACAGACAGAAACAAAAATAGATTTAGATAGATCATAGATAGATAGGTAGACAGATAGATACATAGATAGATAAATAGATAGATAGACAGACAGACACACAAACAGACAGAATGATAGATAGATAGATAGATAGATAGATAGATAGATAGATAGATAGATAGATAGATAGATAGACAGATAGATAGATAGATAGATACATAGATAGATAAATAGATAGATAGACAGACAGACACACAAACAGTCAGAAAGATAGATAGATGATAGATAGATAGATAGATAGATAGATAGATAGATAGATAGATAGATAGAAAAACAGAAATACAGTAAGGTTTTCCTGGCACAAAATGCTGATAGTGTAATGATGAGCACAATATACAGTAGAAGAGAGAGAGGACACATGACCTAGTGTACATACAGTACAGATATATAAATTATTCCCAGACAATAATGAGAAAGTTAAGTGGTGAGAGGTACCTGTCCCAGGTAATCATAATCCAACTCCAATGCAAGTAACTGGGCTTCCTCGGGCCCCCCGGGGATCTCTGCTGCCCATTCATTCATATACCGTTTATCCACCCCAGCAGCTAGCACCTGACACAACAAGGACAAGACAGCGACTGAAGCAATGCACATGGGGTACCAGTATCGTCCTTCCATTCTCACAGTGTCTGAGCCAAAACCCCTAAAAGAGTCCAATGAGAATTTCAAATCGGGGTGCTTGGTCCTGGTTGCTATGCGAACAGATAAGAGCAGCAGGTTTCTCTCTCTCTCCGAGGCTAGAAAAATGCTCGGTCCTTTAGCAGCTTCATTGGAAATGTGTCTTTTACACGTCACAACGACGTCAAACACACTTCCAGGCGTCTTCAATCTATACGGTATTCCCGAGGGAGGTGAGAGGCTAAAATAGCAAGTGCTGGGTGCTCGCAGCTCCACTACACTGAGCTCACTCATTACAGCTGGAGACGCCCACACACAAAGGCAAATCATGCTCAGCAGCCCGCAAATCAGCTGCTGCACTGCAAATACTAGGGAAGCTATTCCTAGGCTGCCGGCATCACTGGAGTAAACAGTGCGCTCCCATATGAACATGTCTGCTCTCTGCTTCCATCTGATCCACAGCACCCTCTCTCCGCATCCTCCAAAGCTGCTGCAATTTTTTTAAAATCACGTATAGGCTGTTTCTAGCTGGCACAGCCCCCACGTACTCTTATTTATATTAGATGTGTATGCTTGTAGTATTTCTGTAATGTAAGATTATACATAATCTATATTAATACGTAAAAGCTGAGGTTTCTTATTTACTTGGTCTCAGTTGAAACAAAAATAGGAAATTATTTTAAACCCTGAAAAGAAAGTAAACGTGAATAATTTGCCCCTGGTACAGAGTTGCATTATATTTATACATTCTCTGAAAACCTGCCTGAAATGCTTGGGAGTTTTTCATGCAAACTATCTATGTATTCTAATACACATTCATTTTATACACAGACCATAAGTTACCTATCAGTGGCAAGTGCACATGGATATAGTGCTTAATCCCATGTGTGTATTGTAGTTCTACATATTCAGCAGTAGGCACAGTGGAAATTGCATATTTATATATGTATTCAAGTGGATCAAGCGGTGCCGTGATAGCAGGAGTAATAGTGCAGCTTCATATCAGCTACGTAACAGAGTCCATTCAGTAGCACAAGGCACTGGAGGGTGGGGGAGCCACAACTCAGTCCCAAGCTGTTCTTAATGAGCAGAAAGCGAATCAGGCTCCACAGGTGACGCACTGTCACAGAGACACCTCCCCATTCATTATTATTTTGCAGACATATTTTCCGCTCTAGTTCAGTATTTAGTAGATTTCAAGGCTTCCTGTAATCAGATTTAGTCCTGAGACAACACAGATGTGATGAGTAAAGCAATCTGCATGCATAGAATCCAACATGAGCAGCCCTGGGGATCTGGCTGGGTACAGTATGTATATATGTATTGTAGTGTATGTCTGCACAGGGCACTTAGATCATTTGGGTTTCCCTGAGAAGCTCACTATTTACAGGTATGGCATCTATTATGTAGAATACTAGATCTTCTGGATAAAGTTTTTTTTTCTGCAATTTGGAACTCAATACTAACATATATTGAAACACATTTAAACATGCATTTTGCCTACTTCCCGTTAGACTGAGCAGCAGTTCATTTATACATACATAATGCATATTTTATATTTATATTAGATATATTGTTTGAAAAGGAACAAACGAAATATATTAAATATATTTTGTCTATATAAATACTAGTTAAATAACAATGCCAGCATCACTGAAGTGGAACAAGTTAGCATCTGGTTGTTATTAGTCCCCTTTTCCTTTTGTCACAATATTGTCAGTGAGTTGTGCTTAGGGGCAAGGGAAGTTGCAGTTCAGCTACAGCTGTGGTATCCAATGGTAGCCAACTCGTGAATCACAAGTGAATATATGACATCTATGACAGATTTAACTGTTATATGTTTCCATTCTCCCATGTAACCATGGGAATCTCTAGCAGCGCCCCCAGGCCACAATGGATTAAGTGCTCCCCCTACACAACATAACATGACAGCAGAATATAGACGTCATTTACAAACCTGGAGGCTGAACAGCAAACTGGTGTTTACTGCTTTCCTCTATTAAATTGCTCAATAATGCATGCAGAGTGAATATCCCCCACCCCCAACCCCTTCACGATCGTGGCTTAGTCCTTTTTACTATTTCGAATTAAAAGAAGGCAATTAATGTAGCGTTTCATACAATGAGCTTATATACAGAGCTTCATATTATGTGGATATGTTGTATTTTTACATTTCTAATACTTTAATAACCCTAATGCTAACCCTTATCATCTCATGTTAGGGTTTGAGACACCTAAGGGGCAGATTTATTATGCTGTGTAAAAAAACGGCAACAAAATTAGCTTCGCTGCATAAAAAACTGCATAATATCTGCATAACTTTTTTCCGAATTTTTTCTTCCGCCGGAATGTAAGCAAATTACCAGCATAAAATCTGGCGTTCAGAAAGCAAACCATTTTTTTTACACAGCTTTTTACACAGTTTTACGCAAATTTCATTTTACACACATAAAAAATAGGCCCCTAAGTGCTGAATCCCAGTGGCTGAGCCTATAATACCAGTAAAGAATGTGGGACCCTAGAGGCTTGAGGTGTGTATTAGAACTATATTCCCACAACAGTGCCAGGAGTTATATTAACCAGCTCCTTGCTTTTGAATATAGCTGATTGCTCAACTATAACTTAATTCATAATGAAGCCATCACAATATGTCAGTCGGACTCAAAATTTGAACTGGTCACTGCTATGGACTACAGCTTATAGCTTACAGAGTCCAAAAAAATGTAAATAAGGATATAGAATATCTTGTACTGCACATACAGTTCCAATAAATAGAAGTATTGAGAAAAAAATGTAGTCATAGCAAATAGACACAAATAGATTTAGATAAATAGATAGAAAGATAGATAGATAGATAGATAGATAGATAGATTAATAGATACAAATACAGTAAGGTTTTTCTGGCACAAAATGCTGATAGTGTAATGATGAGCACAATATACAGTAGAAGAGAGAGAGGACACATGACCTAGTGTACATACAGTACAGATATATAAATTATTCCCAGACAATAATGAGAAAGTTAAATGGTGAGAGGTACCTGTCCCAGGTAATCATAATCCAACTCCAATGCAAGTAACTGGGCTTCCTCGGGCCCCCCGGGGATCTCTGCTGCCCATTCATTCACATACCGTTTATCCACCCCAACCGCTAGCACCTGACACAACAAGGACAAGACAGCGACTGAAGCAATGCACACGGGGTACCAGTATCGTCCTTCCATTCTCACAGTGTCTGAGCCAAAACCCCCAAAAGAGTCCAATGAGAATTTCAAATCGGGGTGCTTGGTCCTGGTTGCTATGTGGACAGATAAGAGCAGCAGGTTTCTCTCTCCGAGGCTAGAAAAATGCTCGGTCCTTTATCAGCTTCATTAGAAATGTGTCTTTTACACGTCACAACAACGTCAAACACACTTCCAGGCGTCTTCAATCTATAAGGTATTCCCGAGGGAGGTGAGAGGCTAAAATAGCAAGTGCTGGGTGCTCGCAGCTCCACTACACTGAGCTCACTCATTACAGCTGGAGACGCCCACACACAAAGGCAAATCATGCTCAGCAGCCCGCAAATCAGCTGCTGCACTGCAAATACTAGGGAAGCTATTCCTAGGCTGCCGGCATCACTGGAGTAAACAGTGCGCTCCCATATGAACATGTCTGCTCTCTGCTCCCATCTGATCCACAGACTGTTTCGAGCTGGCACAGCCTCCACATACTCTTTTTTATACTAGATGTGTCTGCTGCTCGTATCTCTGTAATGTAAGATTATATAGGCTAGCTTCACATGCTATATACATGTAGCTAATGGCCATTCTCAGTTAAATAAAGGCTCAGTTAATATGACTTTTAGTCCATTATCTGTTGTCCTAGCATATGGTATACTGTATCTGGGGATTTTGGCTGTGGCACCTCAGCCCTTAGTACTGTGGGGATTTCAGCACCACATCTCTGGACAGCGGCTACAACTCCTCGGCGCTGCCAATGCCTGAATCTCTACTCGCTGTAAGGGAGCCGAGAGCGCACACTTACTCTGCCAGTTTGGAGAGGCAGCTGCTGGCTGATTTAGTCGCGTTACCTTGGCATCATGAGAAATGTGCTTACAGCTAATGAGTAATGACAATGGCATGTTAAAGGTATTGGTGTTAAACCAAATATATATATTTACCTAAAAAAAGAATATCATTCAGAGCTTTCTTTCCAATTTACATTACACAAGCTAGTAGTTAAACAAGCAGTTTCCATCTGTTCCTTTCTGTTCTCTGCACTGATGGTTCTGACATTTAAAACAATGTAAAATTATGAGACCTGACTTGGCTGGAGGAGGGATGATTAGTTGCATGACTCGGGACCAGGAGTGCAGAAAAGAACAGACAAATAATGTTTTATTTGCAGTTACATGTAATGCATGTTGTGGCTTAGAATTCCAATTTCTTTTATTAGGCTAAAATGAATTTTTGGGTTTGCATTCACAGACGAGTGCACTGCAGTGACACAGCAACAGGCAGAAATGAATGAGCAGCCAGCTCCAACATGTAAGCAGCGGAATGAGATTACAGATTAAAAGCAGATCTAAAACAACCTTAAAAATTCTTATTTTGATCTGAGAATCATCCTGGGAACATGTAAAACACACTGAATTTGCAGCTTTATTGTTGAAAAGTTCCAGCATGCACTGGCAAGCTGGTGATGCATAGTAGAATTTTCAGTAGCGTGATAAATAGGCAAAACTAAAGGTAAAAAGCCCCTGTCATGGTGGATATTGCCTGGAGCAGGCTTGGATAGAAGAGAACCAGTGTTAATAAAGTAGGTGTGCAAAAGGTTGATTGTGTAGGATAAATAACAAACCTGCTCAGCAATGTCTAAAATCCAAAGGAGCGCATTTAAAGAAAAAATATTCCAGGACACATGCCTAAGGCATGGACTGGAATGATCTAGAATGAGTCTACCCCAATAATTACTGGTCATATTGTACAAATATGGGATCAGTTATGCGGAGACTCATTATCCAGAAAACTCAGAATTACAGGAAGACCATCTCCCATAGACATCAGTACGATGTACTTGATGTAACTAAGCTGCATGAATCCATATTGGTGGCAAAACAATCCTATTGGGTTTATATAAAATTTAAATGATTTTTAGCAGACTTAAGGTATGGTGATTCAAATCCCAAGTCCCAAGCATTCTGCATAGCAGATCCTATACCTGTATATAGGAACCATGACATGTTTGCATCTTACTCTAGTTACTCTGTTTGCTTCTGTATATGTTTATGTTAATGGTTCTTTGCCTAATTCTACATACAGTGGAAGTTAACAAACAGGCTAGACCCCATTGGCACTTTAGGTAAGTTATGCTAAATGCCTCAGGTATGTCACACATGTGCAAACCTCCTTGTATGCAGAAAGTAAATATATTCTGCAAAAAGTTGAACTGCCTACTATACAGTTATTCTAAGTTTAAAATCCGTAGACAGAAACAAGAGGTCCTCTGCACTCACCCATTATCAATATATAAAAATGAAGACATTCTGTGCATTAAGATACTAAAAAATTGCTTTAAGCAAAACAGGGATTGTTTGTCCATATATTGCAATATATTTGAGCTGGCCAGTCATCCCCATTCTGGGCAGTCCTACACTCACTTTAACCCGATTCATTAACAGTTTTACTGCTTCATTATACATTTTATACATCACAGAGACTAAAGGTGGCCATACACTGGCCGATTTAAGCTGGCAATTTGGGCCCTTCAGACAAAGTTGGCAGCTTACCTGCCTGGGTATGGGGCCATTCAATGGGCCTGCCCCAACAATATCTGGCTGAAAAATCAAGGCCCAAATGATTGAATCAGCTTGATATGGCCACTTTAAGTTTTCCCTGTAACTTGCTTTGCAAGCTTAGAACTCCCGAATGGTTGCCCTTTTTATTGGGCACCACTGGGATCATCTGACTGTAGCTGGGGATGATGGGAACTTGGACAACTATGCAGGTCTATGCAGGTCTATGCAGGTGCTGTTGCAGTCCCCACCCTAGGTGATTTTCAAACCAGCTTGATAGATATCTAGCTGATTTGTGGCCAGGTATCTACTGGAGAGGCAGTCAGGGATGGCCCACTCTGGCTCACTCTGAAGGGGGCAAATTGCCAGTTTAAATGTGCCCATGTATGGCTAGCTTAAAGCTGGTTATAGATGTTTTGTCTGGAACTTTCCAATAATTGTAGAACTACATCTTCTGGAACCCTTCAATGTTCCTGAGTTAATTAAATGCTGTAATTAAGAGCATTCTGGATAATGAGTATATGAATAATAGATCCCACACATGTATCACTGTTTTGCTTATGCTAGTTCTGTCAGTCACAGTATACAAGAATTGCATGCAGCAGGTATATAAGTGGCCCCATACACAGCACCAGTAAGAAAACATGTGATTGGTTATGCTTGAGGTAATCCACTTAACAAATTCTAGTGCAGTGAATAACAATATCGCTGCTATAATAAATGAGGCCAAATATTGCCCTCTGAACAAAACCTGGAAATGAATATAGATTTAATGACAGCATACAACATATTGCCTTGTGCCTACAATGTGTGCAAACAGGAAACCGATGAAAAGCTTTGTCCCTTTATACCTAGCAACCAATCTGCTTCTGTTTGCTTTGAGGTCTATGGGCCATTTAACCTAAATCATGGAAAGAGCTTACTACGGAATATACAGGTATAATAAAATGCAAACATTTGAAAAGGTGGCCTGAAGGAGAACATATAAATGAATAAAAAAAACAAAGTAATAACAATACACCAAATACATCTGCTACAAAATCCTATTGAGCATATACACTATGTGGCCAGAAGTATCCTGACGCTCAGTCTCAGATGATATCTCCTCAGGTTGAACACTGACCCCTGAGTTCCAGCCTGTCTGTAAAAGCAATGGCAGAACAAGAACTAATGATTTGGGGGGTTGGGGACAATTGTGGGAATTACACAGTTATTATACCAGGGGGACACTGTATGCAGCCTCATAAAGGCAACAAAGTCCCTCCAAAAGGCTGGTGTTTTTAGAGTCAGTTTGGTCAAATATATGCATATTTGCTGTACAGGGTTATCTTAAGGGTGGATTTTCATGTGCACATAACCATATAAACCTACACCTATTAGTATATAACACAAAATAAGGCAAACTAAGGCAAAATTAATAAACTGCAAATGTTGATTTTGATGCGTAATATTTGATGCGTAACTATTTGATGCGTAATATTCTATGTATATACAATGGGGAGCTGTATATCTGCCTTTAGCCAAAATAATAATGAAGATGGTCTCTCTTCTGTAACAAATGCCCAGAAAATATTGTTTTACTGTTTGCTTTCCTCGCTCTTAACTGGGTTGCTCAACTATAAAACACAATGGCCGCTGACAGAGACATGTTTGAACTGTAGTCAATCTAAGCAGCATTTATTTAGCTGGATTCAAAGGAGGGGTAAACCTTATTCATGTACAAGAAAGCTCTTCTGTTAATGTTTCCACTAATCAAACAGATTTTTTTTGTTGTCTTTTCATACAACTCAGCACTTGGATAACTAAGGGACTGACACTGCCTTCAGCTATCAGTGTGATGTAGGGAGTCACAGATCAGTTAAACAAACTACTAGTTGGCCATCCCTAAGTTATATAGTAAGAATTTCCACAATATAACAGGCCTCATTTACTATGTGTGCATCAGGGTGCAAAAAAACAAAAGCAAACCATCATGCACTTTGCACTCCAGATTGTGAGTGCTCTCTATATAAGCACTAAGGGACCACTCTGATACCCAGTGTAAATGCATTCCCTACGGAATTAAGCCTTGGGAATTATAGCCAGATGAACAAGTCAGTTGGAAGAAATCTTGTTTAGGTCTAAATTCTGCTCATTTGTGATGCACAGATTTATCTGTAAAATAGTTTCACCTAGGTCAACTCAATTTAACCCATGACATTTTTGGTCATGCCTATTACCCAGCCCAACCCAGGCACACCTGTTTAACCATCATTAAGGAGGAACAAATCCTTAGCCGCTTTTATAACTAGCAGTATGTCACAACTGATGCTCCAACTCCCTGATGTGGCTCACTCACTCACTCACTCACTCCACTGGAAACTGAGACCAAGTTGGCTTCCAGCGCACATTCAGGATATCGTGAAAAATCCCAGTGGACCCCAACCCTATTGAGCCACCTCCCACAAGCCTGCCACCCCCACCCACCAGAGGTTCCCCACTCCACTTTCATGCATTCCACTGTGAAATACATTGCCAGCGGAGCAGGAGCAGCTGTGGCCAGGGGCAGAGTGGGAGTAGGTGGTGGCTGGGTTCTCGGAGTTCGGTACAGGTGGGCCCCAAGTACCCCAGTCTGCACATCTATGTGTCACAGTTTGGGACTGTTTAGAGAAGTAGCAATGGGGATTGCAGAGGCTAAATATAAGTTATAATATCAGGTATGAAGTAAAATATATATAAATATTCAATGCAAACATTCATAAACTTATAACAAATGAAACATAAGTTACAATAAGTGTTAACTCTGTTAACTAAAGAGACAGACTGTGACAAACATTGTGCAATAACCCACAATTCATCTGCAGATAAAATGAAACCACACTCCATCTGCTGTATGAGGTTCTTAAAGCAATTTATAATACACTATGTTTCCAACTGTGACCATTGCAAAGCAACAGCAAACACAGTGACAAATAAGGAGCAGTGTACTGAATGGTGCAAATGCTGCTGCTGCAGGTTTTATAGCCTTGAAAAACCAATAAGACTTGTCTCTTAATATGTTGCCTGAATGCTTGTGCTTCTGATGGAGAGAACTTTACTTGTACATGTCAACAATACAAGAGATAAATAGATAACAATAATTTGACTGCATATTTAATTTGCAAAAGACTTTTATTATGTGACTGACAGGTCCCCTTTCAGTTAAAGGGCATGTAAACCCCACACACACAATCAGCGAACAGCTTCTTTGGGATCTTGCAATACCTGCCACACTGTTTGTCCAGCAGTTAATAGTAAGGCTGCAACATCCCCTTAATCATTTGGATTTCCTTCTCCTCCTGTAACCCACTCGGCCCCCTCCCTCAGGAATTGGCTTTGGCTGTTGGCTTGTGGGCATGCTCAGTTGTTCTAAGCTCAGATTACTAAACACGACCCCAGTCTAGCAGCCAGCAGAGATGGCATTGCTGGTCCCCATAGAAACTCAGCTCTAGCTGTCTGCTTCAATTTTTTCTCCCAACCTCCTCTCCTGAGCTCAGCTTTACCATTACAGTGCTCAAACAAAGCAGAACTTTTATCAGAGACAGTTGTGCCTGTGTGAGCCTGTATTCTTGATGAAATGTATGCTGAATAAGGGTCTGTGTGTGTGTATACTGTTTGCAGATTTAAATGTATCTGATTATGTATCAGAGGGAAAATGGCCACCGGGTGAAAGCTGCTATTTGCTTTAGGAAAATGTGATGGCACTGGCAAACGGAGGGGATATGTCCAGTACAAATGATGCCATTTGGGTGGGGGAGACATGCCCAACTGATATCCATTGTAGGCAAATGTAGGCTTTACATGTTCTTTAAGTCAATGATACCCTCTGATAAAAATTGCATTTTTGGGTGCAGCAGCTAGAACATATCCTGTGCATCAGTTATTTACAACCCCAGATCCCCAGCCTAGGTGTTTAGACCATCAACCCAGGGCATTTCCCCAAAGATTAAAGCTATCAATATCTCATTTGTGATATACCTCAAAAACCCTAGAAACATATGCATCTGAGAATTTTCCTACAGGTGCAGAACATAAAGCTGACATGTATAGCAGCGATATCTAATGCAGTTATGTGTAATATTTTTGCACATATTAAAGTTGTTTTAATCCATTAGGCCTCCTTACAAGCTTTCCCTTGTTTGGATTTACTCACCAGGGTTCAACCATTCTCTGAGAGACAGATAAGAAACTCATAGAATCTGTTATCCAGAATGCCTGGGCTTTCCCAGATGAGGAATCTTTCCTTTCCCTTAAAGTTAAGGTCATACTGTCAGCCTGTGGACAAGCCTGTGCATAAGCGCAGGCTGACAATCCACCCACAATATTTTTTTAGGCATAGGCAGCCAATTTTCACCTACTAACGCAAGACTTGGTGCCCCCCCATAAATCCCCATCTGCTCGCTACAAGTGAGCCGGCATGGAGTGGAGATTTACATGCAAAATGGAGGAAGCAGGGGGTCTGCTTTCTGTATTGTTACGCCACTGATGGTAGCTCCATGACACATAGCATTTACATTGCTGCCCTTTGAGGGACATCTGAACAGTAGATTAGGAATACAGCAGATATGTATTTAATTAATGTAACTAGCAAACACATTCTGGGGGTTTTCTGCTCTATCCTTAAAAGAGAAGGAAAGTAATTTTGGCATTTTACTGCCAATAGATTCACCACATTACTGCCCCCTAGAACAATATATTTATTCTGCAGAAAGCATTACCATACCTGAGTAAAGAGCCCTAGAAACTTTCTCTGTTTGCCTAAGACAGCAGCTGCCATATTAAGTAGCTTCCCGCTGCAGCTCTAGCCGTTATAGTTCAGATCACACATTCCTCAGGGTGGGGGTGGGAGCTCTTAGTATTCTTGTGAGAGGGGGAGCAGGAGAGGGGAGAGAGGAGAGAACTGTGCAGACTCTGGCCCAGGGAATGAAGCATTTTTCTGAGAGAGGAAGTCAGACACCCTAAGAACATGTTTACAAAAAAGGAGACAAGAAATTCTGTGTTTCTTTTGATAGAGGACTCAGTGCAGCTTTTCTGTGAGTGGCTGTATTTATATATACCTTTCTGATTAAACTATCTTAGTTTTTACCTTTCCTTCTCCTTTAAAATCATCCCTCCTACCTCCTACATCTCTTCTAAATAAATACACATTCAACATATTTAGAACATTTTAGCCTATCCTGTTGAAAGTGATTAACGGACTGAAAACATTTCACAACTGAGAGAACAATCCCTTAATTGACTATTTACTTAATAAAAGGCAAACAAGAATGTATGTGTCACTCTTCAGAGCATTACTAGGAACTCTGCTATACATATTAAATGAAATCCTTTCACTTGAAAAGCTTTTATATTACTGACAGATCTGACCTTTCCCAGATTACCCTTTTCAAATGATAAAAAAAAGAAACCTAGAAGGGACAAATATGATGATATTGATTATCCTCCAAAAATAGGCTTTGATGTGCATTTACAGTCGCTGTGTATGGCTCTGGATTAAGGAATATCATATCTTTTTATTATTATTTATAACCCTAATTATATGTAAATTATAAATATATTGTTCAACATTATTCATGTGCATGGAATTGTGTTCCTACTGATTGGTCTTGCTTAGTAAATGCTGAAATCTGAATGTGAATTGCAACACTAAGGCCTATGGGATGGTGTGCAGTCTGTGCTTAACACTCACCCTACTAGGATTAGAAACATTGGCCTGAGTTTGAAACTCCCAAACCTAAAAACTGTCCTGAAAAGCCCAAACCTAGCTAATACACAGTGCAACATGCCTTACGTATAATGCTTACTAGGAATCATGTCAGAGCTATTTAGCAACCATTATGCTGTAATTTGAATCATGCCAATTGATTTCCGTTTCTAGTTGAGAATAATTGATTTATTTTAACTGTGATTACTGTGGGTTTAGCTTTTACAGTTTTTAGAGCGCACCCTATTAAACCAGCACTCAGTGGCTTATGCAAATAGAAAAAGAAGCCAAAGCGTTCTCTCTGGTTTTTTTTTTTTTTTAAATGATGGGTAGAAAAGCCCCCTGGGGAAGATAATGTCACATAACAGAAAGATGACCGTAGATATGGGTATGTGACATTTGATGTGCACTGGTGACATTTCTACCCTACGTTAGTATGGCCCCCTTATTCTGTGCCAGTGGAGGCTACATTTGACACTGGTGCATTCAACAAACAAATCAGTGTCAATAGTTCTTTTTTTAAATTGAATGGGGGATTTATTCAAAATGTACCAATAAGGGAATGAGGGCTCATAAAAACAAAGTATTTATACAGGTATCGGACCCTTATCCGGAAACCCATTATCCAGAAGGTTCCGAATTACGGAAAGGCCATCTCCCATAGACTCCATTTTAATCAAA
The DNA here is from genome assembly GCF_000004195.4 of Xenopus tropicalis. Classification (NCBI taxonomy): domain Eukaryota; kingdom Metazoa; phylum Chordata; class Amphibia; order Anura; family Pipidae; genus Xenopus; species Xenopus tropicalis. The sequence continues at coordinate 176,871,155 of NC_030677.2, read as the reverse complement.
TAATTCACATTTTTAAAAATGATTTCCTTTTTCTCTGTAATAATAAAACAATACCTGTACTTGATCCCAACTAAGATATAATTACCCCTTATTGGGGGCAGAACCTATTGAGTTTATTTAATGGTTAAATGATTCCCTTTTATCTGTAATAATAAAACAGTACCTGTACTTGATCCCAACTAAGATATAATTACCCCTTATTGGGGGCAGAACAGCCCTATTGGGTTTATTTCATGGTTAAATGATTCCCTTTTCTCTGTAATAATAAAACAGTACCTGTACTTGATCCCAACTAAGATATAATTACCCCTTATTGGGGGCAGAACAGCCCTATTGGGTTTATTTCATGGTTAAATGATTCCCTTTTCTCTGTAATAATAAAACAGTACCTGTACTTGATCCCAACTAAGATATAATTACCCCTTATTGGGGCAGAACAGCCCTATTGGGTTTATTTCATGGTTAAATGATTCCCTTTTCTCTGTAATAATAAAACAGTACTTGTACTTGATCCCAACTAAGTTATAATGAATCCTTATTGGAGGTAAAACAATCCTATTGCGTGTAATTACTGTTTAAATAATGTTTTTAGCAGACTTTAGGTAGGAGACCCCTTATCCGGAAAACTCCAGGTCCCGAGCATTCTGGATAATGGGTCCCATACCTGTATCTAGTAGCAACTCAACTGTGCCGTAATTAATTATAATGATAATAAGATTACTAATAGAAATAGCTCTGTATGTTTCAAAAGCCTGAATAGTAGTAGGAAGTATTCTTTGGATTTTCCTAACCATATTCTAGGACAGTGCTGTCCAACTTTTGCGGTGCCAAGGGCCAGAATTTCTCTCGCATACATGGTGGAGGGCCGCTAATGGAAGCCAGTTTTGGCCGCTCCCCTTTTTAAACCACACCAACTTTAAACAAAGTTAAGCCAACAAAGCAGCCAGACAGGTGGGGGGCCACACAGAGGGGGGTCGGGGGCCGCCAGTTGGACAGCACTGCTCTAGGCCATTTAGGTACCTACTTAATCTAGTTTGGGTCTTTACCCCCAAACAATGGTCTCTATAAAAATATATGGCATAAACAAGCTCATGTGTAAAACCCTGCTTCATCTAAATAAACCAGTTTCAGAAAAAAATACTTTTTTAGTTGTGTGTGCCATTGGGTAATCCTAAATAGAAAATTGCCATTTTAAGAATTAAGGGCCGCCTCCTGGGATCATAGGATTCATAGTGCCCACAAACAAGCCAAGGCACACATACATACTAGGCCCCATCAGCCAATTAATGGACAGAGTTCTGCCTTTTACTCCCAAACTACATCCTGTTCCAGTTAGAGCTGCATTATTTCCTGTCAGGTGATCTCTGAGGGAGCACACAGCCTATCACTAAAAGGTAGCTCAAGGGGCTCATTATTTACTCATATATACATTCCAATTTGGCGAGATTCTTTAATTGATCACTTAACATAATATAAACTATCTGTTGGTTAAGTATTCATTATGGGGGTATCGTTTCCTTTAAATCATTAACAATCCTCTAGGAGTGTAGAGCCACTTACTAGCCTAAACTTACTAAGCTAGCTGGTAAACAATGATGGAAAGAAAGTTCCAAAAGTAATTTTTTTACTCCCATAATTATGATAACAGTGGATGAAATATATCCTGTGCCTGTTAGGGCATATATGGGCGGATTGGGCAACATAAAAAATACTGTGTGTGACATTGCTCTAAGGCAGTGCTCTCCAACCAGTGGCTTGTGAGTAACATGTCGCTCCCCAACCCCTTGGTTGCTACCAGTGGCCTCAAAGCAGGTTTTCATTTTTGAATTTCTGACTTGAAGACAAGATTTGGAGGCATTAAGACCATGTGAACTGTCAAGCAGAGCATCCTGTAGTCTGTCAGTCATCATTGGGCTACCAAATAACCAATCACAGCCCTTACTGGTCAACCCCTAGGAAAAATTTTCATACGTTGCTCCCCAACATGTTTTTAAATTTAAATGTTGCTTACGGGTAAAAAATTAATAAAGGACTTCCTTTGAGCAACATCACTAAATACTCTTACACACTATACATAGTGATTATGACCTTGTCATAGTATTAGGATTATAACTATTCCCAAATTCACAAAGGCACTACCTGTGTGCAACAAAGAGTAAGAGAGTAATATTTTTATGGCAGCAGGAAGACCAACCATGGGTATGACTGGATTTGAGTCAGCCAGATGATATGGAAGGGGAGCCCTTGCACTCACCAAGGATCTATGTAAATTGTCTGAAATATTGGTGCACATGGCCAGATTTCTGTACAGGTATAGGACCCATTATCCAGAATGCTCGGGACCAAGGGTATTCCGGATAAGGGGTCTTTCCGTAATTTGGATCTCAACACCTTAAGTCTACTAAAAAATCAATAAAACATTAATTAAACCCAACAGGATTGTTTTGCATCCAATAAGGATTATTTATATCTTAGTTGGGATCAATTCCAATGTACCGTTTTATTTCTACATAGAAAAAGGAAATCAGTTTTAAAATTCTGAATTATTTGATTAAAATGGAGTCTATGGGAGACGGGCATTCCATAATTCGGAGCTTTCTGGATAACGGGTTTCCGGATAAGGGGTCCGATACCTGTATAATGTGGAGGGAATATAAAAATGTTCTAGAGATTATAGGGTGAGATTTAATGCCAAATATGTCAGAATTGCTAAGTTCCCAAAACATGTTGGTGCTATCGTTTTCCTATAGTGCAGCATCCATACCCATAAGTCCCAGAGACGGGGGCCTGGGGCAATGAAAGGTTGTCAATGGAATTTTGGGAACCAAGGATAAACATGCTTAATTATATAATTCCCACTTCCTGGTGGGGCATTGCCCCCGTCTCTAATTCTTATTCTGTTAATTTTGTTGTGGCAGCTGGTTTACATTTTAAACCCTTACGGTGCTGTTATTTATAGTCCAAAGGCGGCAGATTCTGAATAAATAAAGTGCAATTATCCAATTTCTTAAGTGTAAGCTAAAGTGTATAATGCTATAATTACTGAGCCTGTATCACAGGCCGTGGGCAAAGCATGGCAGGGGGGAGTTCATTAGGTGAAGGCTCTGTAATCTCTAGTTCAGTTTCACTATTCAGCAACCATTAGATTTACTAAAATAGCACTTGAAAAAATACAACTTTGTGGTTACATTGTGCACAGGCACAGACATACATTAGGTACTGAGTGGACTGAGCTATTTTCAACTTTCAGGGGGTTCTTTTTTAAGGTAGTTTAACAGTGTCAATACTTGCTTAGCAATAGTTTAGCTCATACATGTGCCAGTTATATTTTAGATATTATTATTTATTCATTTTTCTCCCCACAAGCTGGCCTGGGGATATCACTGATGCAATAGCCAGTTGTACAGTATATAGAGATGTGGATCTGTAAATGTTTACAGCTGAGGGGATTCTAAACAATAATTTACATCAAATCTTCTTTGGGTAAACTAAGGTGTAATACATATGCTGCTGCATTTGGTAAATACCCTGCAGCTGTTTGTCCCAGGCCAGACTAACATATATATTCACCCTTAATTTACTATACAAACACACCCAGAAACCAAGCATTAGAGTTATGCCTACTAATCTTTCCATTACCCTCTTAATTTGGGTTCAGAGGCCTATTTACATTTGCCTTATTCTTTACATTTTGGCTCCTTATTATTATTATACCTGTACTTTATTTATATAGTACTAACATTTTCAGAGTTTTACAGAGATTATACATCATTCACGTCAGTCCTGTAAGCTAAATCCAGTGTAAAATCAGTATATTGTGTAGGGACCCCAAAGAATTGGGCCCCTTCAGGATTAGTTCCCCTTTAGACAGGCACCATGAGGGTGGCCTTATGAGATTTGGACACCTAAAGGTGGTCCTGGGTGTTTATGTGTGAAAAGGGAGTTTCCCTGCAAGTTAACAGCAACCACTAGATGTCGCTGTGCTAAAAGTATAAAAAGGGCTGACACCCAGTTTCAGCAGGTCTTCGTCCTGGGACTGCTTCTTGTAAAGAAGCGTATAACAGGCTTGTGTTCTAGTACAGGAGGTACTGTAACAGGTCACTCTAGGAGTGACAGGCAGGCTAGAGAGAACGGGCAGTGATAGCCCCAACAGGAGAGAGAGGGGTTAAGACCCCCCAGCACTCATGGCTGGAGTTAAGGACCTGTAGTGTGTAGTAAGAGGAGCCAAGTCAGCACCTGGGAGTGTTCCCAGTGAAGGGGCCCTACGCGTGGACCGGGGTGAGTTCCTAGGTGGAAGCATCCGGCGGGAGTACCGGGGGTAGCCCAAAGAGAGAGTGTGTGACTTGAGCCGTCTGTGTGACATCCTCTGAAGTGTTCTGCCTGCATCAATAAACAAGTTCATCTGGTTCACCATTTTAACCAGTGTCTTGGTGGTTCATATACTGAGGATCCTCAACTGCCTGGTAAGCAGCTACCCCAAGGGAGGGCAAGGTACCGGGAGTTGCTGGGAGTCCGGGTCCAAGGAGGACCTCATAGAGTTTTCCCAGGGAGGAGACATATAGTTCTACCTATACCTACCCTGGGTGGAGGCACGCCATTCATTTATATTACACCTGTCCCCCATAATAAGCGGGGGCTCAGGGCTCCTGTAGCGCCACACGCAGGTGATTGCGTGTTAAAAGTACAACCGTAGCCAAAATAGGGTTACAATTGCAAAGATGCTTTTATGGTTTCTGTCAACCCATAGTGATCTTCTGATGGTAGGTCTTGAGCAGCGGTGTACTGAGAATGCGCCGGGCCTCCCTGCAAAAAAAAAATCATCATCACAGGTGCCTAGCGCCACCCCCCCCCCACACACACTTGCACTTACATGCAAGTGCGCTCGCTTAAGAACATTTGCAGTGGGCGCACACAATTTCACCAACCAGAGCGGCTATAGAGGAAGCCAACCCCGCGGTCCAGGGTTTCACCACTGGTCTTGAAGTGAGGTTCACATAGTGCAGCAGTGTATGGCCCCATCAATGCAGTGCTGCCTGCATACTACAGAGCTGTTTTCATGAGGGACAGGAGTAAATATAGAGACAACCCCCCTACAGCTCCATCCCCTAACAAAAATTATTCAGTCATGAAAGTTAAGAAGCGCCGTCAATTGCAGGTTGTAACAGAGACCTGTACTTACTGGTGGGTGGAAAGGATGCTCTGTCCTTACAGTAAGGGGATAAAGAAAGAGCAGAAAAGTTATACCTTTTAAGTTTTAACACTACGAAAAAGGCGCAACTTTTCGCGCAAGTTTTAACGCTACGAAAAAATCGGCAGATTTTGCGCAACTTTCGGAATGGCTACGAAAAACTCGTGTTTTTTCGCGCAAATCGTATTGGTAACGAAAAAGTCGTAAAGACGCCGAAAAAATCGCAAAAAATACGAAAAAGTCGCAAAATGTTCGTTTTCAAATCGGAATTTTTCCAATTCGGTTCAGATTCGTGTCTTAGTAAATGTGCCCCTTAGGGGCAGATATATCATGTGAGTTTCGTCTCAAAAAAAAATTAAATGCTGCCAAGAATCACATTGTTCCATTCATTTTCAATGAAGACAAAAAACTCAAAATGTTTTTTTCTGGTGACTGAGGATTTTTTCTTTAATAAATACAGACTATTCATGGTTCTTAAGAATATTCTTGAGATATATAGTACGCAGAACTGCAGGATAACCAGCCAATTAACTTGCACAACCACAAATTAGCTTTTTAAATAGGATCTGTCACAGGCTCCACCCCATGAACAGGTTCAAAACATCTAAAAAGGGCATTTGAATTAACATTCTTAGACCTGGGCCTAAACATTATAATGACATTGTCATCTGGCTTGGCATGAAATTGATCTTTTTTAATAGACAGCTTAAAGGAGAACAAAACCCTAATATGAATATGGCTAGAAATGTCATTTTTATATTTTGAATGTAGTGCCCCAGCCTAAAGTTTCAGCATCTCTATAGTAGTTATGATCAAGGCCTTCAAAGTTGTCACAGGGGGTCACTATACTGGATTTTGTTAGGAGTGTCAGTGACATGCACATGCTCAGTGAGCTCTGAGTAGCTGTTGAGAAATAATCCTATGGGGTTTCACAAAATATGAAGCAGAAAATGAGGTTTGTCTGTCATAGATTGTGATGCTACACGGCTGATTATTAATTTCTAATTGCACTGGTTACAGAGCTACCATGCACTAATAATCTGTATTATTTACTTATATTGTGACGTTTATATTCTATATATACAGTATATTGTGAGTCTGTCCCTAAGCTCAGTAAGTGACAGCAGCACAGAGCATGTGCAGGGAATTAGCCGAAAAGAAGTTGGGGAGCTACTGGGGCATCTTTGGGGGCACAGATCTTCCCTGTTAAAGGCCTGTGGTTGCCTTGGGCTGGTACAGAAGTCCAACACATAATGTACAACATTTCTAGCCTATTTCTTTAGTCAAGTTTTAGTTTTCCTTTAATAAACAGATTCTTCTGATCAGTGAACATCTAAATTTGATGCATTGCTCTTTTCTATAAATTCAGTTGTTCTTAGTAAGTCCATGATATTAGCAACAATTCTTGGTTACCAAGATCTGGATCTTTCCCTGCTTGGGAAATCAAAAAAAGTATTGAATTTTGAAATGGCACTGGGTGATAACTGCTCTTATACCATTTTTGAACTGCCTGAAGGCAAATCTGTAGTAATAAGACAAATCACAAGACTTGCTGTGTTTTTCTTGAAGACATTTCACCAGTCATCCAACTGGTTTTCTCAATTTAGAAGCCAGTCAGATGACTGGTGAAATGTCTTCAAGAAAAACACAGAAAGTCCAGTTGATCTGACTTATTATTATAGATATACAGTATCTAGAAAAATTAAGTCTAAAACAACTGGACTTTTCTGAGTTTTTCTTGAAAACGTTTCACCACTCATCCGAGTGGCTTCTTCAGTTCAAATGACTGGTAGGGAATTCCCCGGTATTTAAACTCTTGATGGTAGTACAGTCACAGACATCCAATCACAATGGTTCCATTGAACTTGTTCAGTTAGGTGTTAGCTGAAACTGACAGGTGTTAGAAGGTATGATCCAATCACAATGGTACCATGATGCTCATTGATGAAGGTGTTAATTATTCAAAGTACATGACTGGAAGTGTGAACTGTTGTGAAACCGCTGGGGTAAGGATGTCAAAGCAGCATTGTATGTAGGTGACAAGCGGTGTCTCAGGCCCCCTCCTCTGTTCAGGGATAGATATACCATGGCCTGGATGAATGAGAACCTTGGTAGACATGTCTGAAGGCAACTATTTATATGTTCTGCTCTTGACAGTTCTGCCCTTTCCTTGTGTGCCAGCCCCCTAATTGTGAAGTCATGTACACATGCTGTGCAGTTTTCACACTTGAAAACTGCACATATTTCCAGCCAGATGTTTCTATGTGTGTGTGTGTGTGTGCGTGCGTGCCGGTAAGCAAGGGATCTAAAGGGAAGATCTCTCAGTGCATAGGACTGGGGATCAAGGAATTCTTCTTGCAGCTTCATGCACTGTAGCACTACATTATAGAAAACAGTTTCTGTTTTTATTGGCCTTTATGACAAAACTTATATCCCTGTAATATTATATTTTTTGTAATTGTATATTATTTGTAATTATTATATGTTTATAATATGTTTAAACCAGCTGAGCAAGTTGAAGCATTGGCATCTCAATTCCTACCAGTTTATTGACCATTATAACTTAACTACAGTTTCTAGTCAAGGAGTCTATCTAAGGCTTCTATCCAGAGCCAATTTAGATAACAACCTGGGTGCCGGAAAGATGGTAGTGTTTATTACCCTTTAAAACAGATTCAGTACGTTCAGTAAACCACTTTGGCCTGACAGTAAGTAAAGTGCAACCAACCACTCTTACACCTCGGTTCCTGCTGACTGCATCACACAAACAGACTTGAGATACATTTTCCATTTGCTCTGTCCCCTTGAGTGCATTAACATTTTATGGAAGATTAAGATAAACAATTACTGTACTTTCAGTGACACATCCGACTTTGTAGCAAACCCATTTTCCATGTAACGCTTGAGAGGCAATGTAAAGGGAGGGGGCCATGGGCAAAGCAATAAGAATTTTTCCACTGTGGGGACTGCCATCCTGTTAACTACACTAATACAAGGTGAATGAATATTAAGTCACTGTCATTGAGCCATTGTCACAAAACAGCCTTATAATGACCCAGAGTACTCAGTTTTTCTTCTACATGGACAGGAAGGTTCCATATAGGTCTAAGAACACTTTTACTTGTTGAAGAATTTAATTTCTTCCTAGTGCTTCTCTGAATGAAGTGGGACAGTAAGGTGGGTTTGTCCAAAACTTGATATCATATCCAACTAGATCTGTGATTATGAGGAGTGCAGGATAATTATGAGCAAGTAATAATCAGCCCACTCTTCCCATGCACCACAGATGTCACCAGCAAAGGGGAGTGGGCAGCTACAATTTTCAGGGAGTTTAATGGCTGCTTAGCTTCTAGTCCCATACACGCTGCCTTATAACTGATAACGTTTACAGCTACAAGTGATATGCCTACTTTAATTTCCTTTTATATCTCTTACGTAATTCCCTGCTCATTAAAAGGGTTGTGTAGCTTATGCTCTTTTATTCTTAGAGCATATACAGTATGTTGGAGGGGTTTATCATTTCTATAAGCAGCCTTATACATTCCTGATAAAGATCCCTGTAGGGCAGTGATCCCCAACCAGTGGCTTGTGCGCAAAATGTTGCTCACCAACCCTTGATGATGTTGCTCCCAGTGGCCTTAAAGTAAGTGCCCATTTATAAATCTCTGGCTTGGAGGCAAGTTTTGGAAATGCAAAGAGACAGTTTTACCCCAAGCAGAGCCTCCTGCAGGCCAGCAGGCCACATGGGGATACCAAATAGCCAATCACAGCCCTTATTTGGCATCCCCAAGGGACTTTTTCATGCTTGTGTGGCTCACCAACACTTTTTACATTTGAGTGTGGCTCAATAGTAAAAAAGGTTGGGGACTGCTGTAGGATATATTAATTCATATTAATCCAGTGGTTGAATATACATATCATTGAATGGATTTAGGCATCCAATAATAGATCCCAGATATATGAAGCAAAGAAAAAAAAGCTTTCCAGTATAACTGTTGGGTTTGGACAAAAACTCCCAACTTCACTAAAGGCACAGGAACATCATAGAGAAAACAGATCGGAATGGATCTTGCAAAAACTCCAACATACAGGTATAAAAAATATCATTATTAAAAGATTTTCACAAAAAGACTTAACTATTTCATGCCCCAAGCCATTTGCTCATAGGCCTAATACCCTTATAATCAGGAAATTATTCTTGCTTTAAATACATTGACCTGTGTGTTGGAGTTTTTGCAGGTGCCAGTCCATTAAATGTATTTACTGGTAAGCAGATTACAAATAGAATTGTGTTTGTCTGGACCTATAGATGTGGCCAGATGACTGACATTTTTAAATCTGAAATCAGCCTTAGGATCCAAGATATATTTAAGATTATTGATTTATTTTCTTTAACTTGATATAGCATACAAATGAAATTTAATAGACTGCATTCAGAAACACATTGATTTAGGGACATACCTGCATGTGTATTTAGCAGGGGGAAGACTGAATATTTCATATGTGATATTTAAAATGGATCCTGTTAACATATTGATGATTGCATTTTAATACTATAATCTGTGACCTTTAGAAAAGCACTGGTCATCCCGCCTATCAAGGAGTGACTTATGGCTGGTGTGATAGCCAGACCTGATAGACTAATTAGCCAGAGTTTCGCTATCTTTCTCTTTGTGCTGCACAGGCAACACATGGACAGATCTGCTCACCAAAAGCATCAGCAGATATCAGCAATCCCATGTATCCCATGAATCACTGGAATCATTATTTATCAGCAATTATTTTGTTTATTTTCAAGGTTGTTCCAAAATGGTGTATTATGTTAATAATTATTATTATCCGATAACTGTATAGAACACCAGATGGTATGTTGGGAAATATCTCCCTGTATCCCTTGCCATCTGCTTACCCATAGAAATCATCAGGGGTTGGATTTGGGCTTTTATAGGTTTTACATCATATTTTTTTAATTTAAAGGGGTAGTTCACTTTTACATTAACTTATAGTATGTTATAACATTTCCCATTCATAGCAATTTTGAATTCGGCCTTCATTAATTATTTTATATAGTTTTCAAATTATTTTTACAGTTATTACTCCAGGTTTTCAAGGGGGGTGGGTGGTCACTGACCCAAGCAGCCAAAAATTATTACTCTGTGGGGCTACAATTTTATTGTTATTCTTACATTGTATTAGTTATCTTTCAATTTAGGCCTCTCCTCCCATATTCCTGTCTCTCTTTTCAACCCACTGACTGGTTGCTAGCTTAAATTGGACGCTAGCAACCAGATAGCTGACAAAATGCCAAACTGGAGAGTTGCTGAACAAAAAACCTAAATATTTCAAAAACCATAAATAATAAAAAATAAAGACCATTTGCCCTATTGTATTATTGTTACTTTTTATTATTTATAGTTCTATTCAGTCCCTCTCCTATTCGAATCTCTTGTATAAACCACTGGCTGGTTACTAAGGTAAACATGAACCTAGCAACCAGATAGCTGCTGAAATTCCAAACTGGAGATCTGCTGAACAAAAATCTAAAAAACTAAAACAAGATACAAAAAATAAAAAATGTAAACCAGAATAACAGTGTCTACATCATGCTAAAGGTTTATATAAAGGTGAACAACCCCAGGCAAAAATATCATCATTCAAAAAGAAATGTTAAAATGCCTCGAAAAAGTAACCTGAAATATAATTAATATAGATGGGATAATATTTTGACAAAAATGGCAACCTGTACAAAGGAAATAGTTCTGTAAACATAAAAATGCACTACTGTAATAGCTTTAGTCTGGGGAGGCTACTAGAGGGGCTTGAAAATTTGTGCTTTTTAGCACTTAGAGCAATGTTCATGTTCAAAATGAAGAGCATCTTTCACACATTAAAAACAGCTTTATTATATAACAGTTTGAATGTGATTTCCCATTGATGACATTAGACTACATCTCAAATACAGAAAGCAATAATCTGACCATACTTTTATAGGGATGATTGGGAAAACTGTTTTTTCAATATGTAAAAATGTATTTGCCCATAACTGAACTGACCCCTCAGTATGTGCCGGTAAAGTTATGGTTTATACCACGACTAAGGCCCATCCCGATAATCTAAGGTTTTGCCCAGACACTCCCCGCACCAACTAAAACTCTGTCTACTGATAGCAAAGAATGATAACCCAGCAGCACTCCCTGGCCTCTTGTACATCGGAAGTCTGATGCACAGTATGAGGGATTGGCTCCCTCTCAATTCACATACAATAAAAAAATATACTGGCACACAAAACTGAATGCAAGAAGAGATAACCCCTTCGTGTTTAATGTAACATTATGGGGACACTCCTAAAGGACCTTTGCATTCAGTCTTGTGTGCCAGTACATCTTTTGTGTACTAATAGTAAAAAGCTCAGACCTTTTTGGGGAGTCAGCAAATCACAACTGGGGAATGGAATCTCACCCCACCATTCGGAATAGTTACATTGGCAGTGAAAATGGTTCAAACTGAAATGAAGGTATAGCAACTAATTTGTTAACTAATGTGTTAGATTTGTATAATACAAAGAAGAACCAAAGCCCATACAGTTCTCTGATTGTCACAAGTTAGTGTACAGCACATTCATCTATGAGCTATAAAATAATCCCACAAAGACTAGTGATGAGCTAATCTGTCCCATTTCGCATCGGCATAAAATTAGCGAAACGGCAAGAAAATGTGCGAAATGCATTTGTCGCGCAATTTTTTTGTTGTCTGCGTGTTTAATGGTCGCCCATGCTTTTTTTTACGTGACCACGCCCTTTTTTGAAGCGACTGCGCCCAATTTGACATGAACGTGCCCAATTTTTACACGACTGCGCCGAATTTGAGGTGCAACAAAAATTTTTTATGTGCAACGAATTTTCATGGAAATTCGCTGCAAATTCATGCTCAAAATTTGCTCATCACTAACAACTTAAAAAAAGGTTTTATTTTCTTTTGAAGAAAAAATATGTCATGGATGAAAACTGACTGTGGTGTCATCATCAGAAAAGTTTTATTCCAAAACCCATTAGGTCAGAGCAGCTTAGACAAACATAGAGAGTATATTGAGATGTGTTTAATGGTTGTAACATCCGTCATCAAACATTACAAACAAGCTGTTTCATGCATCACAAGGGATACTGAGTAGTAATACTAAATTAAATGGCAATACAAAATAAAAAAAAAAGAACATCTGGCAAGCTGTATGATTCCGATATCAAATGATCAGTGGTACAGAGAAAGGAGAAGGACTGGGGCAATCACTACAATATTAAATAAAGGGGCAATACAGAGAATGTCAAAATAAAAGCCCTGTTATCATTAGTTTCTACAGTATGTATAATCCCAACAGCAAACAACATGAATATTGTAGTTAAGGTGGCAATGCCCAAAACAATACCAGGTGGACTATTGGCTGTATAATTGCACACAGCCTTACTGCAGGCGAAAATGTTTTCAAGGAGAATTATTTGGATGTGCGATAATCCTATCACAACCGAAAGAAATGGGGATCACTTCTTAACATGTAGTTAATTAGCATGGGCACCTGCTTTGAGGCCACTGGGAGCAACATCAAAGGGGTTGGTGGGCAATATGTTGCTCCTGAGCCACTGGTTGGGGGTCAGTATAAGCATGGATACAGTTCAGCACTATAGCAAAAACTACAGGATGTTTTACTTTCTGCTATCACAGAATGAATGTAATATCAACAATTTCTTATTGTGGGAGAATCATTTGGCTGCAGATTTTCTGAGAAAAATTATTTTTAAAACATTATTTGAGGTCTGCTATATATTGTCATATGCTGTGTATATTACCTGCTGATGGGCAGATGCCCAATGACATTTAGAGGAATTAAAAGATCCCTCTAAAGTTAGGCTGTTTGACCTGAATGCAGTAATTTGGGTTGCATACGCGGCGTCGCGATTTGTCGAAGTTGCCTTGAGAGGAAACTTTACATTCTAACTAGTGGGATGGCATTGCGGGGAGATTAGTCGCCCGCGACAACGGAGATTTGGCGCGGTGCGACTAATCTCCCCGTGTGTCACGGCCCTAAATATAAAATATGTATATCCTACTTTGTTAGTTATGTGTTCGCTGTGTGTGCTTTTAAAAAAATATTAGGGGATAAGCAATTGTAATGCCCTTTTTACTGTTACTGTATGTTGCATAAGGAAGGTGCTACTGGCTAAATACAGACAATTTAAATTTATTCTATTTTCAGCTTCCTATATGATGGGAAAATGTGTATATGTTTCTATGGTTACTTGGGTCAGAAATGGGCATTCGTGTAATTCTCACATCCTTTGTGGTTCCTTACAATGATATATATGTTCTGACACATGTACCAATGACTTATAATGATGGCACCAGCTGTGGCATGATGCATGATGGAACTTATTACTTGTAAAAGAGCATCTATAGATAAGTGTATAGCTTATGCTACAGGTACCCCTCAAAATTGGCTCTGGTCTGAGCTGAAATGTAGCAAATTCACAATATTAAGTATTCAGTAAATGAGAACTAGCCCTTGTGAAGACAACAGTACATTTAAGACTAAAGGCAGCCATACACGGGCAGATTTAAGCTGCCTACCCAACCTATATTTGTCCTAAAATTGGACAGGTATCGATTGGGCAAGTTTGATTTTCTCATCAGATCAGGGACCACATCGGCCATTGAGATATATATATACAGAGGCAAAAAAAACCTTTTTGATATCAAGCCCCTTAATCAGAATCAAATCTTTCCCTCAAAAAACATAATCCTATTGAAAGTACAAGGATACTATGTTCTATGAAGCATGTCTCAAACACATAAAAACTATTTAAACTATTTAAAAATCTACTTTTTATGTTTTACAGAGAAACAATGTAATTCATGTACATTTCTTCTTTGTTAGCCTTTCCAACTCACAACAATGAGTAACAAGCATGGGACCATCCAGTGCATGTAATTATCTACTTATATATTTAGTGCATGTATTAAAGAAGAAAGAAAGGTAAACACTAAGAAATCTTTATTAGAAAGGTCTATGTAAATACAGCCATAAGCACTCACAGAAACGCTGCACTGACTTCTCTGTAAAAAGATTAGTTGTGTCTGTTTTCCTCTGCCAGAGACATGCAGCTTTCAGCTTTCTCCTCTCTCCTGCTCTCCCTTCCCTCAAGAATACTAAGAACTCGCTCCCCCCCCTCAGGAATGTGGACGCTGACTCATAGTCTAACTAACTGAGCATGTTCACTTGGTCTGGGTGTCTGTGCAGGAGTGAGGCATTATGGGAACTTTCTTTACACAGCTCAGCGTTTTTCTTATGAGGCTTCTGATGACCTGAACAGGAGAAATATGGGGAGACTTAAGGGCACTATTGAGACAACTGAAGGTATGCCTGCAGCTTGAGATTAACTCTTTACTAGCCTTTCCTTCTCCTTTAAGAATGAAATTCATAATTATATTTCTGTTGGGTATAATTATATATGTATTTGAGGTTGTACTGTCTTCTATTACTATTGACTAATAATATTATATCATCATATAAATATTAGTATACCAACATTTTACTGTCTTTTCTTAGACACTGTATTGGTTTAGGTTTCCCGTATTCCTCCTTTTTGAGTCCCCAAAACCCATCTTCTTCCAAAAATTTCCCCCTTTTCTCCAGAAGACTTCTGGCCACTGTCATAGTTCACTTTATAAAAACCACAGGGGCCTTGGTCCAGCAGCCAAGGGGGCACAGTTAGCTAAAAGCACAGTTATGGAAAAGAGAAGCAAAGCACCAACAAATAAACTATGGGGCAGATTTACTAAAAGTATATTTTTTTCTGGCTTGTATAAACTCAACTTGGTATTTTTTTTGAATAATGACATTGATGTCACGATAATGTTAGTAGGGTCAAATGAAAACATTGAGTTTAATGTCTGAAAATCACATTTTTTTTAGCCAAAGTAACGAAAAAGTCGAGAACACATAGCTGTTAACTTGAAAATTTTGAGCAATTTGTGAAATTTAAATGGCCGTTCATTTTCATGAATCCTCTTTATTCTTCCAAAAAAGCAGCCATTTTAGGAGCACCGGTGCTCATTCTTGGAAAACAATAATGTGTTTAACTTTCACTTAAAACTGGGTAAAATAGAAAACAGTGATGGGATTAACATCCCCTTGAAAGTGTGTGAAATAGAAAACAATGATATGATTAACTTCCCCTTCAAAGTGTTTGCAATATGAAACAATGATGGGATTCACTTCCCCTTAAAGTGTGTAAACTAGAAAACAATAAAGTGTTTAACTTCTCCTTGAAAATATGTTAAGGACAGGCAGTCGCTGACTGTTTTATTCTATTCGATTCTTCTAAGTCTCTATAGGACAGCTATGGCAGCTTAAACCTAGCATACTTTTTGTCAGTCTAAAAAAGTCACATAAAGTTTTATAAATCTCAAATGTTCGTGGTTTTAAAAAATATTCTCAAATTTTCAAAAAAATTACTCAAAACAATTGTATACTGCCAAAAAACACATTTGTAAATCTTGAAAAAAACATTAAAAAAAATCAAAACCAAAAACCTTAGTAAATGGGCCTCTATGTGTTGCTTATCTCATCCATAGGGAGACTCCATCACTTTCATTTCCTGTCACTTTCATTTTTCATTATTTTTCTGTTTTAGCCATTCATAAACAAAAGCAGAATGCAAAAAGAAAGCAGAGTACATTCAATCCAAAGGAGTTAATAAAATCAATAAATCAGAAACTGACACGGAGCTTGTGATTCATTTATGGCTGCCACTTCCCCAGACGAGAAATAATAATGAAAGCTGTTTTGCTGAGCGCAGGACAAGAGAGCAGCAATCTGTGGGAGATAAGGAAGGTGGGGCAGAGGGGACAGTTAATGAAAAGTCTGGCCTGCGTTCGTCATGGGCAACTCAAAACAATATGATTAATGCCGTCGGTGCTCTGAATGATTTCCTAGAATCGAATTATTGGATGACGGAATATGTGGCAATGGGGAATGTTTTACAGTTCCATTCCTTTCAAATCCTAAAACCATATATAGTTCGATACCATTATGATTTAATTGTTAATTTTAGATTTATCAGAATCCTATTAAACATTTTTTCCGCTGTAAATTTATACAAGCCTTGTTACATTTTTTTGAGAGTGGGGGATTGACTGGTTAAGTGGCAGAAACAGTATCTTTTTAAATCTCTTCAGCCACCGTCTTCATGTTAGAATATGGACAGTACAATAATTCCTTCCACCCAATTTTCTGTCCAGTTGTTGCTTTCAGCCCAGAGTGCCCTGTCTATTTCATGTCATTCCCATTCAGAGAATTAGGTGCATAATACAGATTAGCAAACACACGGAGTATGTTTATAAGTAAATACCTGGTTATAATAACAAGTACTTCTCCAAAAGACCAGCAACACCACAAAAGTAATATTATTTTTATTTTTAAATGTTAAGTATATATCTGGCATACCTCCCAACTGTTTCGATTTTCGCAGGACAGTCCCAATTTTGACAGCTTACCCCGCAATCTTCGATTCTTTCTGAAAAGTCCCTCAATTTCCTTTCATTTCCTGCACTGAACATGCACTGAACACTAAAAAAAGATACAGTGTTTCTCAAACTTAATTAAAAAAGCTTTTAGCAGAGAGCCCAGAAACAATCTACACCTACACAATTGTAATTAATAAACTAAACAGGTCTGTTGGGGAACTGAGACTTCCACCTTTTTTGAGGAAAATCGTAATAACACATAAAAAGACCCCAAAACCCCCAGAAATGTGTTCAAACTTTAAATAACCTGACAAATTTTGTAAAATGGGAGTGCTATTTAGGGGGTGTCATCACAAAAATGTGTGTGGTCAAAACATTCAGGTGCGCTGCACACAGCATTTTTTTTTTGTCCCTCTTTATATTTTTCGAATGTTTTGAGGTATGATCTGGTAATACAGCACCTACAAAAAGGAACATTATGTGTTAATTTAGAAAGATATATATTATTCTAAAGTCTGGTTAATCTTCATATTAAGATGAGAGTAAAGAAACCAGCAAAGAAATCTATAGAACTGTGCAACTGTAATCTAATACCTTGCTTAGAATTAAGGGTTTATTTACAACCCCAGGGGGTGTAAGTGCAAGAGCACTAAGGGGGTTGTAGCTCTCTGCTCAAAAGCAACAGACCAAAAATTGTTTGACTTGAAGGCAGAACTATCAGATCAATCCAATATCGCCCAAATCCAGGTAGGCATATCTGGGAGAGATCCACTTGTTTGGTGGCCTAGCCAATCAAGCAGATCTTTCAGTGTATGGCCAGCTTTAGTAGCACAATTTCACTTAACCTCAGTACAAACTATGTTTGCTCCAGAAACGCAACCATAATTGATCAACATAAGCTGCCGTGTAGCAGATAACAGATAAGCTTTAGTGCTCAACCTAGAAGCTAAAAAAGACTCAAATGCCATTCATTGGTCTCTATGGATCTATAGAATTAAATTGTAAACTTTAAAAATGTCTTATTTCTTGCTCTCAATTCATTTCATTTGTCCATTCTCCATCCCTTACATTTTCTCTTCTGCCTTTTGATCCCCACCCATCTATTCTCTATACTTTGCATCTTTTCTCTTAAACCGTATTCCCTCTTATTCATTCTGTGCCTACTGCATATTTTCCTATTTTGCCCTTCTCTCCCCTTCCATTTTTTTCCCTTATGCTCTGCTTTTAGATTTTTAGCCTGGTTCAGTCCCCTTGGCACTCCCCCTGGTGGCAGCTTCTTGGTAATTGCATAGATAAAGCACTAACTCCTACCCTAACCTCATTAGTCCACCATCCCATATTTTTTGCAGTTTTTGTTTTTTGGCGAGGGATTAGGAAAGTTCAGCAAAGTCCTTATTTCCAAACTGCCATTATGTATGGATTTCTGTGCATTATAAGATTCTCCAGAGATAAAGCTAAAAACACTTTTGAATTCAGTGTAGATCTCCATAAAAACAAATTTATTTATATATTTTCACAGTCCTCTTCTGTTTCTCCTTCTGTTAAAATCAATAGTCAAAAATAATTTGAGGCAGATTAGATGTAGAAAACATGTAATATTGTTTCCTTTCCTTCTATTGGTAGGATTTTCATTAGCATCTAGTGAGGAAGGTGGTTCTAGAAGAGTTAAGTGCAGCAATACCAGTTCCAATGAGTCACATTATTCCCAACATTAAAGCCTTGAACAGGACAGCTGCTAAGCCTGTTGGAACATAGAAACTCTAGCAATAAGCTCTTCTCACAATGAACTGAGCTGACTAATGGTCTGCTTGCCTATCTATGACGATATTGCTGGTAATACATTAGGAAAACATTGCCTCCACACTTTCTTCTGTAACACAATCGTTGTGCAAACATTATGAAGAAAAGCCTGTAACACTCACTGCATTACTGGCTCATATATTGACATACTAGGGCTCATTTATGAAAGTGGGGCCAATGACAAAGTGCAAAAAACGGTAGTAGAGTACTGCTCCCTTGTATTTCTGACAAACTGAATGGTACATTGCCTGGTGCAAGTTGTGCCCAAAATGCAAGGGTCACAATATCTAGGCAAGTAACACAACTAAGCTTGGGTGGGCCCAGGTGCAGGAAGTGCAGCCCCCCTCCAGACATGCTGTTATTTTGTAGTCAAGGTCAGGCTCTGTGACATAAATATCCAATTAGTAGGAGAATAGTGGCAAACTATGCACAATTTCAGTAGCCATTTAAATATTTTCTTGAACCTTGAACCTTCAAAATGTTAAAAATGTTCATCTGTTTTCAAATGCTTCCCTAGAGCCCCTCTAGTACTGTATAGGCACAAAACAATTCCTAACCTGTAAGAGTCTTCTTTATTTGTATGAGCTTTAGCCTCTAGCTCTGGGCAGCAGAAGGCTGTTGTGTGAGCCCCAGTGCTAAGAATTACGCTAGCTCTAGAGCTAACATTTCTCTAGCTCTAATTTAATAGTATAAAACCCCCTACCCACTGGCCACAGAACCCAGAAGGTAAAAGCAGATGACAAGTCACCCACGCTATCATAAACAGTATTTATTTAAAGAGCATTTATTAAATATAATTTTTACGTGCAATTAATGTTAGCTGATTCATGTTAGTCGGATGCAGAAAAACCATTTGTTCTCTGACAGCTGACGGTGGCTGCATCTTTGTGAGCAGCAATACTCAATTAGTCATTTTCTGTCAGTGTATAATATGAATAATACAATATGTAGGGTTTACATCACTAGCCTTAGCATAGCATCACATTAGTAGCAAAAAAAACCCTGCTTTGAATCTATAAGAATCATATAAAAATGCAATAGAAATATTAGAAAAGTTCAATGATGGTATGGCAGTGTCCCCTCTAAATAAACAAGAAGATGGAACAGATACCGTCTGTCTTTAATAAGCAATCTAAAATGAATTCTGATTATAGTGACAGTTTTAATCTCTTTGATATTTACCATAACAACAGGATATCAAATGTATCATAAGAAGCACAAAATGATTTATTATCTGACCCAACTAACTGGACCATGATATAATAATCACACGCACTGTTCCATTTCTGACATTGCTGCTGCTGCTGCTGCCATAGTTACTAGATGAGTCATAGAAAATAAGAAAAAAGACCAGAAAGAAACCAAGGGCACATTTTTTTTCCCGTTAAATTAAGGTCATTACGCTCCAGACACAATGCCTACAACACTGCTATTCCATCATATGGTATTGTGGTTTAATGGTTTTGTTACATTTTTCATGGTTCTTGACCCTGTAGTGTTAGGGTAGTTAGTATTCAACTCTCTGAATTAAACAGATCTATTCTTGGGGATTTGGTAGATAGTTACATAGTCAATTTGGGTTGAAAAAGACCAAAGCCCATCAAATTCAACCCCTCCAAATGAACCCCAGTGCACATATATACACATACTTATACAGACCTATCTATACATTCACATATATAAACTATATATACCAACATCAATACTAACTGTAGATTTCAGTATTACAATAGCCTTGGATATTAAGGTTGTTGAAGAACTCATCCAAGCCCCTCTTATAGGCATTAACAGAATCTGCCTTCACAACATCACTCGGAGGGGCATTCCCCAACCTCACTGCCCTCACTGTGATAAACCACCTACGCTGCTTCAAATGAAAGTTCCGCTCCTCTAATCTAAAGGGGGGCCTCTGGTGCGCTGATTGTTTTTATGGGAAAAAAGAACCCCCCCTATCTGCTTATAATCCCCTCTAATGTACTTGTACAGAGTAATCATGTCCCCTCGCAAGCACCTTTTTTCCAGAGAACCCCAACCTTCACAGTCTAACCTCATAGTTTAAATCTTCCAACCCCTTAACCAGTTTAGTTGCAGTCTCTGCACTCTCTCCAGCTCATTAATATCCTTCTTAAGGACTGGAGCCCAAAACTGCACTGTCATTGTATGGCTGCACCAGACCACCTTACCACTCTCCAGACAAAATTTGTTTCCATTATCCAGAAATCCTTTGGCAGATTTTATTTGACAGCCAGGTCAGATGACCAACTCTGGCAGAGAGTCACCTGAACAGAGACAGATGTTGAGAGGGGGATTATTTCAAAAACAGCACAGAACTTTTAACTGATTATTTCTGGAATATTTATTTGCACGAGACAAGGCTTATATTACATATTTTGTTGCATTAGTCCCCCTTTACCCAACACACATATCTCAATTTCAGTTCACAAACCATTACCCCAGACAGTGCTTAAGAGGTAGTTTTTTTAGACACCATGGGAATCACCAACTGGTTCCTGCTCCTGTATGAACTAATAGCAAAAGGGAAAGTGCTAGTCACCACTCAACTGTTCCAAAGCAGAAAAGAGCATTTCCCGGTCATTATTCCCACCATAAACTTTTTATACAATCATCTTAACCGAAAAACGCATTGATGGGGAAAGCTAATTTCTAAATAATAATCCAACGTGCTAGGGATACCTGAAAAAAGTAAGTAAGATGGTGACACAGCTCTGCCCAACTTTTTTCCTCAATCCAGTGCAATTTTGCTTAAAAGATCACTGCCCCCCCCCCCCCACAGTGATTAGATTCACTGTGGGTTCCAATTAACTTGACACTCCCTAGTAAATTCAGCTTTCATTGTCCTTTAACTATGATACAATTCAAAATGCAATTTTGATTGCCTGATTTTGAATTTTAATAAATGTGACCCATAACCCCTACAAAAATGCATAAAGAAATTCTGGAATTCTTTTAAGAATCAAATGAAAATTAGTGTAGGACTCCCAGCCCGGGATAACTATGAAATTACTCACCAGGTTAAATACATACAGTAAATATATTGATTGAAGAGGAGGGCACTTTCAGTGAATACAATGTCTTAATATATTAATACAGATGAATGAGTGAAGAAATATTTTTCTGTCTTTATCATTAAAAATGTTTAACTTCTCCTTCTGCTTTGTTAGAAAAAAATGTGTGTATATATATATATATAAAAAGGCAGACAGCTACCAATTAAGGCAGTGGTAAACAGTGACAGCAGTAACGAGGGGTCATTCCTATGGTTACCGCTATTTCCCATTTTACGTAAGGGAGCAAATGTCGCAGAAGAGGAAACCTGTTGTGTATCTCTTTGCAATAAATCATCGCTATTGTTAGCTTGCTGTTTTTGTACAGGTCATAAAATATAACAGGTATGTTCTGAACACTCTGTTAATGACATTTACTTCCCCCGGACTAAGTAATGCTGCCTATATCGTTAACAGTAAGATGTATAAAATGAATAATATACTGAAAAATTATATGGTTTAAATATACAGTATATTAAGCATGCAGTAAAAATGGTTAGATACAAATTCTTTGCAATTGATTTAGCTGTCTTTGTCTGCTTTTTAAGATGTAGAAAGTTGGACCTTGGGGTTGCGATAGATATAATTTACTAATTTTTTTTTCCAGAGCTTTTAAAGAAGTGGTTCCCTTTTAAGTTAGCATTAGTATGTTATAGAATGGCCCATTATTGGTTTTCATTTTTTATAGTTTTTTAATTATTTGCCTTTTTCGTCTGCCTCTTTCCAGTTTTTCATTTGAAATTTTTTTTTAATTTTTTTTGTACAGAAAAAAGAAGAGACAACAAAAGAAAAAGCAGGCACATTGGAAAAACATACTGTACAGTTTGGTTCATGTATTAGTAGTATTCTAACCAGTGCTTTTAATGTTGGGTGACAGGTAGGCAGGTATATTCCTCATGCAACTGTTTGTTTCCTGCTCATTTACCTTCTGCTAACTAGCAGCGCTTGGTAATATTATACTCGTTCCTAGTTTTACCTTTATGTCTTAACCTTAAAAAAATGCATTACAGAATAAAGAAAAAAAGAACAAAAAGATAAGATAACATAAGACAATAATAAAAACTTTTTTTTTTTTTGCAAACATTGTGTGGTCTGTTTATTTCTGCTCCTTGGAGGGTGTTAGGTGTCCATTAGGGTTCTTGTTTTTTATTGTTTTTTGAGTACATCATTATGGGTCTTGATCTATACCCGTATTGATAGGGTGTCTGCTTAAATATGGGTGCCACGTTTCTCTACCTCTACCTCTACCTCTTCCCATGCTTCATCGTCTATGGGTTGTTTTAGGTCCGTGGACCATTGTTCTTGAAAGTTAGGGGGGTTGCTCCCAGTTTCGTGTATCATATGGTAGTATATGCGGGACAAAGTACCCCTACTTTTCAGACCTTTTTTGCATTCAGTTTCATATTTCGTGTAGTTTCCGTCGCATCCTTCCCTCAGGAAGGTTTTCACCCAGTGTGTTAGTTGTAGGTATCGATAATGTTCACGCATGGGGATGTCATATTTCTCTTTCATGGTATTGAATGACTTGATTCTGCTCCCAGTAAGCAAGTCTCCTATTTTTATTCCGTTCTGTATCCACCATCTAAAATCAGATGTTTTAGTCCCTGGTAGGAAAGTTGGATTTTGAAATAGTGGTGTCATTAGTGATTGCGGTTTGCTTAGTTTGTCTCTATATTTGTAGTTTGCCCACAGTCGTAATGAGTGGGCTATACATGATGGCCCGTGTTTTAGGAATGCTGGGGGAGTGGGTTTCCACATTATCTCAGGCAGTTTTGTATCTTGGATCAGCGCTTGTTCTAGTGCAACCCATCGTGGTTGCCCTTCTACCATGTGCCACGCTTGTATTTGGGCAAGTTGGGCTGCTTTGTAGTATCCAAACAAATCTGGGACCCCTAAGCCTCCTTTATATTTACTTTTCTGTAGTTGTTTCCTGCTTATTCTAGCTTTTTTCCCTTCCCAGATGAATTTATCCATAGTACGTTGTAGTGATTTACCTTCTATTTTTGGGTATTTGATTGGGAGGGTGCGAAAAAGGTACAAGATTCTGGCTAGTATGTTCATTTTTAAGCAGTATATGCGGCCCAGCCATGATATACTATATCCTTGCCATTGCTGTATATCCCTTTTTAGCCTTTCTATCAAGGGGGTATAGTTATGTTTTGATAGATCCTGTGTGTTCTTAGTGATCATTACCCACAGGTACTTAATTGCTGTTGATTTCCATTTAAAGTGGAAAGATTGGGCCATTGCCATTGCTCTCTCCTGGGGTATGTGTAGGTTCAGAGCTTCACATTTTGTTAGGTTTATTTTGTACCCTGATATATATACAGGCCATTTCTATTCATGTTCAAGTACTTCATTTTCACTACGGCCTGGTTGCTTGGGTAAAATGGACCTGAGCAACCAGAGAGCTGCTGAAATTAAAATAAATAAAATAAAATGATGACCTATTGCAAATAGTTTTACAATATCATTGCCCATATCATACTAAGGTATCGGTTTACTAAAGTTTGTAAAAATTGTCTAAACACTATCACCTATTATCACAGAATATTCTTGCAATATTCTTGCGATGAGACACATTTGTCTTGCCATAAGTGGCGATATTTACGTAAATGTAGCAGTAAGATCCTGCATTGTTTCTAGCAACAAAGTTACAGAAAGGTCCTTATATAGTTCTTTATGTGATCAGTAAGTGCTTTTTAACAGGTTACAGACCCCATGCTGGCTGTAAATCATTTACAAATGCAAAAAACAATGACCCAGAGAGCACACGGTTTTCTTAATGTTTCATACCAGTGTAGTTTATTTGTAGCGACAACATAGCACTACATGTTTCGGCTTAACAGCCTTTCGCAGGCGCACACACAAGTAAACCAAATTATATACCCTACACCCCCACCAACAAGTTTCACCAGCTCCATATTGTGGCCAGGTGCATAGAATATGGAACGAAGGTGTACTGCCATCTAGTGGCTTACTCCTGAATGGCATCTAAATAACTTACTATTCAGAAGTCAATTTTAACAAATAGTTCAAGTGCAGTACACAGTGTGTTACATCATATAAGAGTATAATTCATAAGGAAGACAATCTCCTACCAGATATCATTTTCTAGATATAGTAATTCTGTTTTCATGCAAACTAGAGTCCATAGTTCAAGAAAGTTCAGTTTGCAAGAGTCCATAGTATCATTATCTGAAAGTAAAAGGCATAATATTACAAAAAGCATTTGAAACTCAAGGCTTCATTCATACCAAATGGCTCTAAAGTATCCATTATATGTATCCAATTTGCTTCACATTGTAGTAACAGGCATGTTCTATCTTCCCCTCTTTTTGGGACAATCACCTCTTCTAAAACTAACCAACGTAATGTGGCTGGACTGTGTTTATTCAAATAAAAATGTTTGCCTACATGTGTATGTGTTTTCTTTTTTTCGGGGTCATAAACTGTCCCGAATCCTGACTTTGACAGGTCTGGCTGTTTGACTTTGCAATTATGGATCCTTCAGCTATAGCAAGTAATGGCAATCAGCAGCAGCATGGCTCAGGAAGGTATTGTCCTGTATTTAAATGGGTACGGCTTCATTGGCGAAGAGGACAATTATTCCCCCTTTTACACTAAAGCCCCACCTAGAGTATTCTGTGTAGGTTTGGTCTCCAGTGTTCAAAATAATTGATGAGATGAGAAAGTTCAGAGACGCAATAAAAAATATGGAACATCTTAAGGAATGTTGGCCAAGTGATGTTGCTTAGAATGGGACAGAGCAGCTTAAGAAGAAACATGATCTCTATGTATAAATACATAAGGAGAGAGTTTATGATATTCTCTGATGCCTTATTCACCTGTAGATCAGAAGAAAGAAAGAAGGGTAGCATGGTGGCTCAGTGAGTAGCACTTCTGCCTTGCAGAAGACTGAGTTCAATTCAAGGCAGGGCTCTATCAGCAAGGAGTTTCGCCGGTACGCCGGTTTTCTCCCACACTCCAAAAACATGCAGACAGGTTCATTGACTTCTGACTAACCATAGTGTGTGTGAATGGGATAGGGACCTTATATTGTAAACTCCTCTGGTGCAGGGAATGATAAATAATCTCTGTAAAGATTCAGTAAGGACTTAATATCCCACCTCCGAGTCATACAAGAGATGGTTTTACATGCTTTTGTTTATTTTTTCCACCTGTTTCAGCTACAAGTTAGGCAGGAATTCCATGGAAAATGTTCAAAAGTGCTTTAAATTTGACCACACTATATTGGCTATGCAATATCATGAAATATTAAAATACAAGGATTTCAGCCATGGCCTTTCTTAGAACTACCCAGTGTCAAAACCTTTACATTACACAGTGACTGATATGTTACCATGGCTCATTATTGCTCAAAAGATTTTCTATTGAATCACTGCAATTACTATACAACATTCCAGGAAATGTATAGCACTGAAATCCCATTGTTCAAATTGAATTGGTCTTCCTTTGTTGTCTCTGCTACAGGCCCATCACTGGCAGAGGTGTATTTCTCATGTCAACATGTTATTTACAGGCTGAACCTAACTGAACCCTGCTAATCTGCTGGATTTAACATAGGGCTAAATTTAATCAGCTGAGGTAGACGCAAAAATCTAGAATTACTAAATAGTAATACCAAGATAATGACTGCAGTATGGTTTACATGAAGCTGTTTTATTCATTAATTATTATAGGCTCCCATACTAGTTTATCCCAAGGTGGGGTAATGCATTTGCTTTTAGACAAGATATAAGGGAAGCTTCCACCTGGTTGTTATTTTTTTTTGGCAGTTGATGTCATTAGGGAAGATAATAAGCAAAGGAAAGAGAATATTTTTTCCAGAATTGATCAAAATGTTAGGTAAAAGTAGGCACCTGGGGGAACTGGTTTAGAGAATGGAGTTCAGCTACAACTGGGATTATATACAGGTTTGGGAACTGTATTCCAGAATGCTTGGGACCTGGCATCTTCCGGGTAAGGATTAATTCCGTAATTTGGATCTCCATACTTTGTCTGCTAAAAGAATTACTTAAACATTAATGAAACCCAATAGGGTTGTTTTGCCTCCAAAACAGATTGATTATATCTTAGTTAGGATCATGTACAAGGTACTGTTTTATTATAACAGAGAAAGGGGAAATAATTTTTGAAAATTTTAATTAGTTGATTAAAATGGATTTTGAAGGGATTCCATACCTGTGTATATATCTATCTATCTATCTATCTATCTATATATATATATATATATATATAATCCCTGTTTTGCTTAAAGGGGTAGCTTATTGCACAGAATGACTTAATGTCCTATATATATTGATAATGGTAGAGTATCTCTTGTTGTTGTCTATAGAAATTTTGTGGTCACAGTCTCATTGCACCCCCTACTAATGGTTTAAAATTTAGTGGTGAGCACAACGTCTCCTTTTCTGTTTTATTTAGGAAACACAGCTGTCTTTTCTAAAAATGTATGATAAAGTGTACATTTGAGGTGTGTAATATGGACAGCAGAGGGATTCCTAGTTCAGGTTAGCTAATTAAGAAAGGTGCTCTGAGAAAGGTGTCCACTCTCAGAGCAGGGCACAGGGCTGGAAGGCCGCCTGCCTGTGTGAGGAGCTCCCAGAGGGGCTGGGGGTGCTGCCTGCCACTGCAAGGAACAGAGGGAGCCGTGACCAGGTGGGTGAGAGCTGAGAAGAGTCAGCAGGGCTGAGTGAGAAGCCAAAGTCTGCCAGAAGCTGGTATTCCAGGAGGGGGAGAGACAGCAGGGCTGAGTGAGAAGCCAAAGTATGTATGTATGTATATCTTTATTTATAAAGTGCTACTTATGTATGCAGCGCTGTACAGTAGAAGTGCCAGAAGCTGGTGAGCTGGTATTCCAGGAGGGGGAGAGACAGCAGGGCTGAGTGAGCAGCCAAGGGTGAGAGTCACCGTGGATGTGTGAAGGTCATTGGGGTTGGTGACAAGCCCCTTGGGAGAGCCCAAGAGAAGGGACAAGTCTTGAATAAGTTTGATGAACTGTGATGTTTATGTTGGGAGTAGTTTGCCCCAAATAAACTTGTGTATTTTGACAGAAGAAGTGGTGTCCCAGTCTCAATGCTCCTGATCCTCTGCTTACCTGCCTACCTAATTTTTTGCTTGCATAAGACCTGTTCAGTGCTGTCCTTCGTGGGACTATTATATTATTTTCCAGTCAAAATATTTTTTAGTGTGAGTGCTCCTCCTCTGGGACTATATATATACAGGTCCTTTTCAAAAAATTAGCATATTGTGATAAAGTTCATTATTTTCTGTAATGTACTGATAAACATTAGACTTTCATATATTTTAGATTCATTACACACAACTGAAGTAGTTCAAGCCTTTTCTTGTTTTAATATTGATGATTGGGGCATACAGCTCATGAAAACCCAAAATTCCTATCTCAAAAAATTAGCATATTTCATCCGCCCAATAAAAAAAAAGTGTTTTTAATACAAAAAAAGTCAACCTTCAAATAATTATGTTCAGTTATGCACTCAATACTTGGTCGGGAATCCTTTTGCAGAAATGACTGCTTCAATGTGGCGTGGCATGGAGGCAATCAGCCTGTGGCACTGCTCAGGTGTTATGGAGGCCCAGGATGCTTCAATAGCGGCCTTAAGCTCATCCAGAGTGTTGGGTCTTGTGTCTCTCAACTTTCTCTTCACAATATACCACAGATTCTCTATGGGGTTCAGGTCAGGAGAGTTGGCAGGCCAATTGAGCACAGTAATACCATGGTCAGTAAACCATTTACCAGTGGTTTTGGCACTGTGAGCAGGTGCCAGGTCATGCTGAAAAATGAAATCTTCATCTCCATAAAGCTTTTCAGCAGATGGAAGCATGAAGTGCTCCAAAATCTCCTGATAGCTAGCTGTATTGACCCTGCCCTTGATAAAACACAGTGGACCAACACCAGCAGCTGACATGGCACCCCAGACCATCACTGACTGTGGGTACTTGACACTGGACTTCAGGCATTTTGGCATTTCCCTCTCCCCAGTCTTCCTCCAGACTCTGGCACCTTGATTTCCGAATGACATACTTTGGACCACTGAGCAACAGTCCAGTGCTGCTTCTCTGTAGCCCAGGTCAGGCGCTTCTGCCGCTGTTTCTGGTTCAAAAGTGGCTTGACCTGGGGAATGCGGCACCTGTAGCCCATTTCCTGCACACGCCTGTACACGGTGGCTCTGGATGTTTCTACTCCAGACTCAGTCCACTGCTTCCGCAGGTCCCCCAAGGTCAGGAATCGGTCCTTCTCCACAATCTTCCTCAGGGCCCAGTCACCTCTTCTCGTTGTGCAGCATTTTCTGCCACACTTTTTCCTTCCCACAGATTTCCCACTGAGGTGCCTTGATACAGCACTCTGGGAACAGCCTATTCGTTCAGAAATTTCTTTCTGTGTCTTACCCTCTTGCTTGAGGGTGTCAATGATGGCCTTCTGGACAGCAGTCAGGTCGGCAGTCTTACCCATGATTGCGGTTTTGAGTAATGAACCAGGCTGGGAGTTTTTAAAAGCCTCAGGAATCTTTTGCAGGTTTTTAGAGTTAATTTGTTGATTCAGATGATTAGGTTAATAGCTCATTTAGAGAACCTTTTCATGATATGCTAATTTTTTGAGATAGGAATTTTGGGTTTTCATGAGCTGTATGCCACAATCATCAATATTAAAACAAGAAAAGGCTTGAACTACTTCAGTTGTGTGTAATGAATCTAAAATATATGAAAGTCTAATGTTTATCAGTACATTACAGAAAATAATGAACTTTATCACAATATGCTAATTTTTTGAAAAGGACCTGTATATTTATATTTATATGGACACAAGTGATATGTGAGACAAATCTTTGTTTTAAGTCTATCACAAAAATGTGCTGGTCTTTCCCTGCACTGTGTGTGTATGTATAAGTTGTATATCTATCTATCTATCATCTATCTATATGTAGGGACCCATAGGGTTAAGCTCCCTATGGCTTTACTTCCCTACTTTTCCTTATCTGTACTGTTATAGGGCAGACCCCTCTATACTCAGGTTACAGTTTCTAAAGCTATCCCTTACAGGTTTAGCTCATTTAACCACTCCCCTTGGCAGACTATATAGTGTCTTGCACAAGGAAGTGTTTTCCTCTTTGGCTGCTGATCTGCTACCTGATGCAGAGCTCCATCGAGCCTGGGTACAGATCCGGCCCAGTAAGCCACTATCCATCCAAATTAAGTCGGGGACAGGGCCCCGTGAATGAGGAAAAGACAGTATAGCAGCATATTTCATAGCACCCTCTAGAAGTGGTGAGTTCAGACAGAATTATACAGAAAGAGCAGCCATTTGCTCCATCCAGGATAATAGCAAAGGAGTAGTCTTCCTAACAGGCATTACTGGCCTTAGATTAGGGACACAGAAGTGCTAGGGAAATAGGTTAGCAAATATGCCTTGCCCTAACCTCCAAAAGAGCATGGGACTATGCCGGTGAGCTTTCCTACCTATCACGCTGTTGTTGTTCTACCTGCCCAATCCTCTTGATGAGAAGGGATACACAGGGGAGCATCATATTTCTGCTGTTAATCCGAATTACATCAATTGTATAACTGCATACTGTTCTGCATTTATTAAGTGAGTATTGATAACCCTGATTACCTTTGTCTTGGACAAATAAAGTATTACCCAGTTCATTCATAAGAATCCTCTGGCGTCCATTTCTATCTATTGCACCACACTACTGCAGCTAGTTGTAGTTCAACAACCCCTCAGCTCCATTATATACCTCCCACGTAGCGGAGGCCCACTCCTGTGCATTAAGGTCGCATGTAACACATGCTCTACAGCACGCTACTAGCCTGGGTTGGCCATTTTATAGCCAAATAGGTGTTACATTTGGCGCCCAACGTGCTTTTTGAATCAATATATTTGATTTATTCTTTCCGGAGCCATTGCCTTGAGGGGACTGAGTAGTTGTGTGTGTCACTTTAAATTTTACTGACAGGCTCTGCCGGACGCATTAAGCAAAAGGCGCCGCAGGCCTGATCGTATTTGCAGTGTACTGATTGGCCGTGGGTTCGGGCTTGTGGATTCTCCCCGAGTATTCCCATTGGCCGGTGGACCTGCCCATCAAGCGCTGCTGACTTTGGCGCTCTTTTCCCCGAAATCCCGCGTAACGCAGACCTGTTTACGAGATTTCGGAGGGGGGAGGAGGGGCCTTACGTCACCAGCGCCATTTTGTGGAGAGCTTTTCCAAGAGACAGACGCGTCTACCGTTGCTCTGGTTCAGCGTGTGCAGAAACTCTAGCGGCTGCTAATAGAACTTCTGGCACATATCCACAAAGCAATAGGTGACTACGCGGACGCGAGTCACCGTTTCTACTGTGCATCCACACCAGCCTACGCCGCGGACGCGGGTAGAGATTAACGGTAAAAGGGATTGGGATAGTAACCACTGCCTGACCAAGCCGCATAGCGGGGAGGATAATCCGGAGCGGGAAGCCATACCCCTGGGGCACAGTCGGGTGTTGCACCTTGCCCAGACGCGGCTGCGCTGGGCACATCACAAATAACTTTTGCCATTTCTGCTCATACTACCCAGACGCGGCTGCGCTGGGATAGGCCTGCGGGCAGAGCATACATTAAAAGCTCCCTACTGTTACCCAAACTAAGGGTTAGGATACTGCGGAGCAGGGGAGGCGGAGAACTTTCCCCAATATTTAGTGCCATTAACTACTACCTACACGCGGCTGCGGTAGGATATCACCAGGCACCCAAGCACACATTTCCAAGCCGCATAGCGGGGCGGACCCTTAAAGTGTGCGCATTTACCAGTCACCACCACTACCTACACCTAAGATGGCGGATGAGGGGTGGGACGGCTGGCCAGACCCTGAGGCACCGGAGGGGGCCCAGGGCTTAGAGATGGCTGACCTTGTGCCACAAATCAGCAAGGACAGGTACATTTGGACCGGGACTTTCTCTAGAAAATCCTTATCAGCCCGCCGCCACGTAATGATCCCCTGTTGTGGCGGGTGTGGGAAAGATTCCGAATGGGTCTTCAGGGAAGCCACCATCAGGTGCCCTGGATGTCTGTTTCCTTGTTGGGCAGGGCCTCTTACAGTAAAAGAGGAAGAACCTGCCATTCCTGTCCAAACTGGGGAGCCTGTACCAGATAATCTCCCCCGGGTGTCATCACCCATACTACTGGGCCACACTAGAACCTCTTCAGGGCTCACCTCACCTGCAGTTTCAGATTCCCCTAAAGTGGTTGGGGAGGGAGTGCAGGCATTGGCCCAGCTTAAAATATCTACACCCCAAAGCGAGGAGGTCAAGTCTCCACCAAAGGGGAGGGGTCGCGGACGCACCCCGAAACCAGCTACCATGGCTGGGCCTGGACTTGCAGCATCACATAGCAGCTCATGCCAGGAAAGTCAAGCATCGGATGACAACAAGCCCTCAAAACGTTTCCCAAAACCAAATTGGAACGTTATGGAATTTAGTTCTTCTGCAGATAGCCCAGACCCTGAGGATCAGGGAGAGCCATCATCAGTCACTCCACCGCCGCCATACCATCCTCAACAAGGAGAGGAGGAATTTTGGGTCATGCCCGGCCGGGCAGATCCCTACAAATCACGGTCGGTGTCCCGGGTACAGCGGGTTATAAACAAGCGTGTCCTCAAGGAGTGGGGGTACTATATGCCGTATGCCCCCGAGTGGGTATACGACGAAGTAGACAAACACCTCCAAGAGTGGCTGTACGGAGAACTGTTAGAAAAAACCGATGTCGGATCGGGTGGCATTTTTCACTCTAATGCTGCCAAGAGGCAAAAGGACTTGGAGTTCCTTAATGCTACTCTCGCTGAATGGTGGTTCGGGAGAACCGTACTGAAGCACTGTGTCAGAACCAGCGGGAAACTTCAGGAGGACAAGGTCCATAGCATCATGGCCAAGCTCCCTAGTGGCGCAAAGATCAATAAGCCGCATCCATCCTTCTACAGGTCCTACGAGGACATTCGCAAGAAGTTTGGGGAAAAGGAGTAAGTTCCTCCAGGGTGATCCACTGCTTATTTTGCTGGACCCCTGTCCTAATTTTGGGGATTGTTCACAAAGAGACTCGCTCCTTGGAGCTAGAGGTGAACTTTACCACTGGTTATTAAGTTGAACAGTTATAACCGGCCCCGGATGTCTTAATTCTCAGTTAAACCCTATATGGTTAAGGGACTGTTTTCCCCTTGGGGGCACTGCTGAGAACCCTTGTTTGTTGTAAATAGTTGGGTGAACAACCAAAAAGACTGCTGCGCCCCACCCCACTACAACTTCTATTTTCACCTACCTGAGGGTAGGACCCCTTGCCTAATCCACACCACGAAGTGCATGTCGAGAGATCCATGAACACTGGGGTTGGGTGGAAGGCCTGGACTTAATAAAGTTGATGGGTGGGATTGTGTCACAGTTTGAATGTTAACCCAATGCAACATTTCTTTACAGCCAAGTATGTGCCTGGGAACCTGGAACAACAGGAGTATTTCCCATGTGTGCACCGGGTGATCCAACCGGACACTCAAGGTGTATGTAAGTCAGTAAAAGTTGCTGTATGTGCCTAACTTTTTCTTTACAGTTATCCAATGTACCCAGGTATACCTCTGGATAGGATACCAGAAGCGGATGTTGGTACTGTTTATATTTTTGCACTAAATTCTTGCACTATGTTTATTGCTTGAAAGTGTACTTATGGTTATTTATCATTGCCGGGTCGGAATGGATTCTTCCCCCGGGTGAATGTAGGGACCCATAGGGTTAAGCTCCCTATGGCTTTACTTCCCTACTTTTCCTTATCTGTACTGTTATAGGGCAGACCCCTCTATACTCAGGTTACAGTTTCTAAAGCTATCCCTTACAGGTTTAGCTCATTTAACCACTCCCCTTGGCAGACTATATAGTGTCTTGCACAAGGAAGTGTTTTCCTCTTTGGCTGCTGATCTGCTACCTGAAGCAGAGCTCCATCGAGCCTGGGTACAGATCCGGCCCAGTAAGCCACTATCCATCCAAATTAAGTCGGGGACAGGGCCCCGTGAATGAGGAAAAGACAGTATAGCAGCATATTTCATAGCACCCTCTAGAAGTGGTGAGTTCAGACAGAATTATACAGAAAGAGCAGCCATTTGCTCCATCCAGGATAATAGCAAAGGAGTAGTCTTCCTAACAGGCATTACTGGCCTTAGATTAGGGACACAGAAGTGCTAGGGAAATAGGTTAGCAAATATGCCTTGCCCTAACCTCCAAAAGAGCATGGGACTATGCCGGTGAGCTTTCCTACCTATCACGCTGTTGTTGTTCTACCTGCCCAATCCTCTTGATGAGAAGGGATACACAGGGGAGCATCATATTTCTGCTGTTAATCCGAATTACATCAATTGTATAACTGCATACTGTTCTGCATTTATTAAGTGAGTATTGATAACCCTGATTACCTTTGTCTTGGACAAATAAAGTATTACCCAGTTCATTCATAAGAATCCTCTGGCGTCCATTTCTATCTATTGCACCACACTACTGCAGCTAGTTGTAGTTCAACAACCCCTCAGCTCCATTATATACCTCCCACGTAGCGGAGGCCCACTCCTGTGCATTAAGGTCGCATGTAACACATGCTCTACAGCACGCTACTAGCCTGGGTTGGCCATTTTATAGCCAAATAGGTGTTACATATATATAACAACATTAATGGGCTTAATATCAGTTTTCGATTTCCTTTCTAAATCGAATAAACTCACATAACAAATGCTTACTTATTTATTAATAAGGAAAACTCGTTTAAATATAAAAGGCAAAAATCTCAAATTTTTCAAGTTTACAAACTTAAAATTCAAGTTCAAAAATATAGCTTGACTTTGCCTAGGAAAACTCCCATTGACTTCTATAGAAACTGGAAAGCTTTTATATGGCAAAGTATTACAGTAGAGTTTTAGGGTTTTTTGCATTAAATCAATTCTAGACATTCAAGTTTTTGAACCATAACTCGAATTGTGCAAGTTTAAGGGCTAAAATACTCAAATCGTGAACAAAAATTCAAACTCGAATGCTGATAAATTACCCCCTAAATGCAGGGAAAGGCTCTTCTTTATACAGTAGTATATTATATACAGTATGTATATTATACACAGTGAGAGAGAGTGGTTCCGGCAGTGGCTTCTAGCACCCCAAATGCACTTTGTGGACATCTTTTTTCAGCCTCATCTTTGTTACTAAGTTACTTCATACTATATATACAAACCGGATTCCAAAAAAGTTGGGACACTAAACAAATTGTGAATAAAAACTGAATGCAATGATGTGGAGGTGCCAACTTCTAATATTTTATTCAGAATAGAACATAAATCACGGAACAAAAGTTTAAACTGAGAAAATGTACCATTTTAAGGGAAAAATATGTTGATTCAGAATTTCATGGTGTCAACAAATCCCAAAAAAATTGGGACAAGGCCATTTTCACCACTGTGTGGCATCTCCCCTTCTTCTTACAACACTCAACAGACGTCTGGGGACCGAGGAGACCAGTTTCTCAAGTTTAGGAATAGGAATGCTCTCCCATTCTTGTCTAATACAGGCCTCTAACTGTTCAATCGTCTTGGGCCTTCTTTGTCGCACCTTCCTTTTTATGATGCGCCAAATGTTCTCTATAGGTGTAAGATCTGGACTGCAGACTGGCCATTTCAGTACCCAGATCCTTCTCCTACGCAGCCATGATGTTGTGATTGATGCAGAATGTGGTCTGGCATTATCTTGTTGAAAAATGCAGGGTCTTCCCTGAAAGAGATGACGTCTGGATGGGAGCATATGTTGTTCTAGAACCTGAATATATTTTTCTGCATTGATGCTGCCTTTCCAGACATGCAAGCTGCCCATGCCACACGCACTCATGCAACCCCATACCATCAGAGATGCAGGCTTCTGAACTGAGCGTTGATAACAACTTGGGTTGTCCTTGTCCTCTTTGGTCCGGATGACATGGCGTCCCAGATTTCCAAAAAGAACTTCAAATCGTGACTCGCCTGACCACAGAACAGTCTTCCATTTTGCCACACTCCATTTTAAATGATCCCTGGCCCAGTGAAAACGCCTGAGCTTGTGGATCTTGCTTAGAAATGGCTTCTTCTTTGCACTGTAGAGTTTCAGCTGGCAATGGCGGATGGCACGGTGGATTGTGTTCACTGACAATGGTTTCTGGAAGTATTCCTGAGCCCATTCTGTGATTTCCTTTACAGTAGCATTCCTGTTTGTGGTGCAGTGTCATTTAAGGGCCCGGAGATCACGGGCATCCAGTATGGTTTTACGGCCTTGACCCTTACGCACAGAGATTGTTCCAGATTCTCTGAATCTTCGGATGATGTTATGCACAGTTGATGATGATAGATGCAAAATCTTTGCAATTTTTCCGCTGGGTAACACCTTTCTGATATTGCTCCACTATCTTTCTGTGCAACATTGTGGGAATAGGTGATCCTCTACCCATCTTGGCTTCTGAGAGACACTGCCACTCTGAGAAGCTCTTGTTATACCCAATCATGTTGCCAATTGACCTAATTAGTGTTATTTGGTCTTCCAGCTTACTTTTTCCAGCCTCTTATTGCTACTTGTCCCAACTTTTTTGGGATTTGTTGACACCATGAAATTCTGAATCAACATATTTTTCCCTTAAAATGGTACATTTTCTCAGTTTAAACTTTTGTTCCGTGATTTATGTTCTATTCTGAATAAAATATTAGAAGTTGGCAACTCCACATCATTGCGTTCAATTTTTTATTCACAATTTGTTTAGTGTCCCAACTTTTTTGGAATCCGGTTTGTATATATATATATATATATATATATATATATATAAAATTAAGAGAGAAAATCATATGATCAATGAATGGCTCCTTTCTGTTACACAGAGTGGCCTAAAATGAAGTTTGTTCAGCTTCACCTCCAATGCCATTTATTTTGGCAGCAAAAAAACAAAAAAGTACAATGTATAACACCGGGATTACATCCAATATATAAATGTCCAATATATAAATAGAGATTTGGCAGTCTAGGGGCTGTGCTGTGTACAAAATAATGAATTTGTTCAATATGATGGTGCAGGCTTTATTGGTGCCTATGGTGTACCAGGAGCACACTTCATTTCAGTGGGAAAAAAGCCTATGCCAAATGCTCCATCTGCATTCATTGATCAGTTAAGGAATTGTCATGGGCAGACTTGGGCAGTTGGATATCCAAACAATGGGCCGAGTTATACAATTATGATATTAGTTTGAAGCAATTCATGTTTTATTGAAATCTCTTTAAAGCATTTGTGCAGTCAATACTGTCATTGTACAGTAGGTCATAGATCAATAGAATGAATTGCACGGAGCAGTGAGAATCATTACATAGCACAGAGCATTGGGCTGAAGAAGAATAAAGAAAGAAAAACAGAGAAACACACACACACATTAATTACAAAGTGGCAAGCCAGGATCAATGCCTGCTAGTGCTGGAGAATGAAGGTTACTAATAAGAGCACAATTTATGTGCATGCACACATCCCATGAACCCATCTGAATTCTGTACACTGCAAGGGAATTAGCAGCATACCCGTCACAGAGCTTGGCCGCATCACTTACGATTAACCAGTCAATAGCTTTACATTGTCATTCTCTAATCGTAACAAAAAATCCCTAATGGGTTTAAAGTATAACATATATAAATACAATAAAATGGGCTGCCTTTTATCAAAATGTGTTAATGCCTTCTTTATTGCAGAAGATCTACATTAAAAATAGAAATGAAGGTCATTTATCAAAGGGCTGATACTGCACCATATTTTACCCAGCATGCAGTGAGGTTACTATGGCACTAGGCAGTGGGCCAGTGGATGAAAAGGAAAATCTTATTAGGAATGAACCAAATTCAGCATGCGTTCGGGATTCGGCCAAAATGTAGCCTTTTTTAGCAGGATTCGGCCAAATCCACCTGCGGGGCAGAATCAAATTTAAATCCTTAAAATCATGTGACTTTTCATGACATAAACATGGAAGCTGAAAATTTTTAACCAGGCACGCAGTACATGGTTTCTGTCACCCTTCCATGGCCTGATTTGCACATGCAAATAAGGATTTGGTTCGGTATCCAGCTGAGTCTTTCACAAAGGATTTGAGGTTCTGCCAAATCCCAGAATGGTGGATTTTATAACCCAGAAGAAGGAGAATTATTTATCATTGACTACGTAATAGTTTGATTGGTTGAGTTATTTTGAGAAATGCAATGTACCGTATATACTCGAGTATAAGCCGATCCGAATATAAGCCGAGGTACCTAATTTTACCTAAGAAAACTGGAAAAACTTATTGACTCGAGTATAAGCCTAGGGTGGGAAATGCAGCCGCTACTGCTAAGTTTAAATAATCAAATTATTTAATAAAAGGACACTCACAAGTGCTTACATGACTACCATATTAATAATCACAAGGTATGGGCTGGAAAATGAGGCGCATCCAACATAAGATAACCACATACAAGGTTGTACAGGTTAATATCTCAATTTAATTGCAACATTTTTGCACACAGGCACCCGGCACCACACACATACACAACTACACACAGGCACAGGCACCCGGTATAGCCCACAGTATAACCCACAGTATAACCCACAGTATAGCCCACAAGTATAGCCCACAAGTATAGCCCACAAGTATAGCCCACAAGTATAGCCCACAAGTATAGCCACAGTATACCCACAAGTATAGCCACAGTATAGCCCACAAGTATAGCCACGGTATAGCCCACAGTATAGCCCACAAGTATAGCCACAGTATAACAAATTGAGTTAACTGAATAATTAAATAATCCTGGTTTTTAATTTTATTAAATAAAAATGATCATACCATGTAGCAGACAGGTAAACACATTTCATGCATGCACCGCTGTTGCACCGCCGCACGTCACACGTAGCGCCGGCCGGACCCTGTCTGGGCACTGCAGTACTACGCGCCAAATTAAAAACCTGCCACTAACTATTCGGTTACAGGCAAAAACGAGTGATCGGTAGAAAACAGAGCAGGAGATGATGTTTTACAAGCCGTCACAGTGGCAGATCCGGCGCCCTAGCGCCGCGCGCTACCTCCCCCAGTCGCACGAATGAGAAGCGCCGTGTATGCATGCTTGGCCGAGGCTCGGGCGCCAGATCCACCGCTGTGACGAGTTGTAAAACATCATCTCCTGCTTCTTTTCTACCGATCACTTTTCTACCGAATAGTTAGTGCACTAGGGAATATTTGTTTCATTATTTATTTATAACCACTTCCTGATACCTAAACCCGCCACTGTGATGAGTAGTCCTGCAGTGCCTGGGCCGGGCAGCGCTACGTGTGACGTGGGGGTTGGGGATGCGACATGCGTGTGTACCTGCCTGCTACATGGTATGATAATTTTTATTTAACAAAATTAGTTGCCTCGAGTATAAGCCGAGGATTCCTTTTTTAGCACATTTTGAGTGCTGGAAAACTCGGCTTATACTCGAGTATATACGGTATATATCCTTTAATATGAAATACATGACCTAGCCATGCAACTATACTTTAATTGGGGTGAATATCTTAAAATAATTCCTTAACAACCTGTGACTGCCAGTGGAAGTTTTGGTCTGAGAAATGAGTACTGAGTACTAGACTTGTATATGTGAGCTGGTTATTATTGCTAACATGTTACAATTCCATCTGATACAGTTAACTATAGGCCCTAAAGTATCACTTGTATCACTTAAAAACCAAAAGAACCCAGTAAAATAAATAATAAAAATAAAATCATAAAACCAGATAAGAGCTCTCTGTCACTTTAAACTCCTTAGAACAAGGTAGTTCCCACCAAATGAATGAAGCTTTCCCCAATATTCCAACCTTAAGGTGGTCAGTGTCAGACTGGGATGCCAGGGGTCTCTTCCTCACTCAACCATTTTATTCTCCTAGTCTCTTTACTTTATACTTTACTATATTCTAACCTTCCATCTATTTCTCCTTTTTGTTCCCATACAAAAACAGGAATAATCATGCAGTAGGTAGAATAATAAGGAGCAGGAGGGCCCACTGATATCTGGCCCTACTGGGAGTTTTCCTGGTGGGCCAGTCCAACACTGGAGGTGGCCATTATCAGGTTGAACCAATCGTCTGTCCCTCAAGCCAAACAATCAGATCCCAACAATGGTAAAGGCATGCCATCCAGGTAAAGGCCGCATCAACA
This sequence comes from Xenopus tropicalis, assembly GCF_000004195.4. Taxonomy (NCBI): domain Eukaryota; kingdom Metazoa; phylum Chordata; class Amphibia; order Anura; family Pipidae; genus Xenopus; species Xenopus tropicalis. The sequence goes on along the minus strand of NC_030677.2, from coordinate 176,831,329 downwards.
AGCAACAATCAATTGGTAGAACTATTTAATCTTTTTGTAACATCTAGTCCCTAAACTAAGCTAACAAACATCAGTTCTTTTCTCCCCCCATCTCTTTGGCATCTTTGTTTGATTCCGCGACCAAAATATCCCCAAATTTTCTGGCAGAAGCCTGATTAATACTGAGGAATACTGTTATGGGCGTAGATTTATAGCACTTCTTATAACAGTTTATGATGTAAATTAGGTTGCTGTCACCTTGTGGCATGTATATTCTGCAGGTTACTCCCCAACGATGCCCTATCATACCCCTGGGTTGCTAGGACAAGCGCACCTTTTATAATGGGATTAGAAAGATACAGTGGGAGGTTAAATGTGATTTGTGTCTAGGCTACTAGTAAAACGATAGCTGCAAGGCTCAGGCAGAATTAGCAATACACTATGGGGGGTAATTCACAAATGTAGTCATATTAAGACAAAATAAAGTGGAGATAGATTTGTTGGATTTTCCGCCTTATTATCTCCACTTCTGGAAATTTGTCTTTTAAACAGACAGTTTTCAGATTTAGTCTTTTAGATCAGGGGTCCCCAACCGCCGGCCGGCGGACCAGTGCCGGGCTGCAGGCTGCTTTGTAGTGGGCCGCCTCTGTTCCTGGTTGCGCTAAATAGGCGCGTATAAAAGCGTGTGCGTAACCCCGCCCACCCATCTTCCAGTACGTGGAAAATTTTACCCGCTTGCCACCGGTCCTTGGCACAAAAAAGGTTGGGGACTACTGTTTTAGATGATATTTTATCCACATTTTATAACAATTTGTCTGCCATCAAATCCAGTCCCACATCTACACTCTCCCACCACACTAAGTTTTTCCCCAGTGCCGTGTTGGGCAAGTCCAACCTTGAATTCAGATTACCCCATGATCCCAGTTTAGTTGCCAGTGTGCATGTACTGCTTAGTCACACTCACAAGATGGCTGCTGGAAACAGAAATGACACAGCTAAAGGAGGTGGCCAATGTTATCAAGCATCACTGTAGTTGTGGACATGCTATGGGGGCACAGATAAGTTGGATAGTGTCAGTGAAGTGATTAATGAGAGGGGTATTTGTCTGGGTAGCTTTACTTTTCCTAATTAATTTAACTAAAACTAGCATAATAATGCAAATGTGAGGTAAAAACTTTTTATATATAAGATTATATAAATTACACTTTTTGTTTAATCAGTGTTTTACTAGATTATATATGTGTTAATGAGGCTTTTTGAACCTATTGTTCTAGGGTTAGACATCAATTTGGCCCCTGACAATATGCTGCTAATCGCCATTAACATACCTCCCAATATTTGAAAAATGAAAAGAGGGACAAGAAGATTTGCCGCGTGGCAAATTTTTTTGACCATGCCCACTTTTGTGGGCACCCCAATTAACACACCCCATTTTTTTCTAAAAATACTCCTTTTATAGTTAAAATGGCGTGATCAGACGCAAATGTGCTATACCCTCATACTGTACTACCTAAGGAAAACAATATAGCAACTCCTACATATAAAATACAAATATAGAGAGTTGGATATTATTGGGGGGTTTCCAGTGTAGTGTAATAGGCCTTCTGAAGTAAACAGCACTTTAATTATGAGAGTTACCATGGGCTTTTGTACAGCTTGGTGGGCCTCTGTGTTGAGTAGACAAACAATTAGTTTAGTATTTCAGGTAACAATTTTTAATTCAAGAATTTATGCATTCTTGCCAATAGGTGTCAGCAGAGTTTTATCTTTTTACTGTAGCTTCTCTCAATGCAAAAACATGCCTTGACAGCTCAGGCTACTACAATTAGACTTCACAATTCTAGGATGAGGATTTCAGAACTTCACCTTTGAAGTGGCTATCAAGAACCTACAGACCCCTCTCGCAGGCTTTTTTGTATAGTAGTTATGCCGATGATTCCAGGTAGCCTTTACTTTCCAAGCAGCACCCCACAGGCAGTGGGGCCTAATGCCCACACAGTACACTGACTATTGGACTCTGCATTATGCATGCATAGTGCCAATGGCAGCCAGATGGGACTCCATTGATCTGTCAAGATGGTGCCACCACTGTCTAAAAAGGAACTAACAAGTCTGGTGGACATTCAACAGATGAAGAGCCCAGGATTTGGGTTAGTGACTGAGGTTGCAATGCCTTTCATGCAGTGTCGGACTGGCCCACCAGGATACCAGGAAAACTCCCTGTGGGCCCAGGTGTCAGTGGGCCCTCCTGCTCCTGACCATTGGCCTCTTTCATAGTCATTCCCTATTTCTGAATGGGAACAAAGAGGAGAAATAGATGTAAGAATAGATGCTAGCATGTCAGTAAAAAAGACTAGAAGAATAAAGAGGTTAGGTGAGGAAAGGAGGAAAAATAGTTCGGAGAGTGGCCCTATGGTCTAAGGTTTTCCAGTGGGCCCCTGGGGTCCCAGTCGGACACTGCTTTTATGTGGCTCCACCACACAGACAGGCTTTACTTTCCTGTACTTTTCCAAGAACAATCTCTTTTCAAACTCTGCTTGATCCTATAGGATTCCCAGTGTCGTTTTATTTAAAACCAGTTTGTCTGACTCGCCAGATGGTATTTAACCAACATGCTAATGGCTATTCACTATTATCCACTGAGAGCTATAAATGATATGGAAGTTGCCAAAGGTGCTGATGAAAAGCCAAAACCAGACTAAGTGCAGCTTCCTATTTGTGTGGTTGTTAGAATGGTAGCGCTACACTACTCGCTTATTGTTAGAATGGTAGCGCTACACTACTCACTTATTGTTAGAATGGTAGCGCTACACTGCTCGTTTATTGTTAGAATGGTATCACTACACTGCTCGCTTATTGTTAGAATGGTAGCACTACACTACTTGCTTATTGTTAGAATGGTAGCACTACACTACTCGCTTATTGTTAGAATGGTAGCACTACACTACTCGCTTATTGTTAGAATGGTAGTGCTACACTACTCGCTTATTGTTAGAATGGTAGTGCTACACTACTCGCTTATTGTTAGAATGGTAGTGCTACACTACTCGCTTATTGTTAGAATGGTAGCGCTACACTACTCGCTTATTGTTAGAATGGTAGCGCTACACTACTCGCTTATTGTAAGAATGTACAAAAATAAAAAATAATTGGTGAACTTTGTATAAAATACTTGCGAACAAAAGCTTCAGCTCCTAGTTGTTGCTCTGTGCTGCAACCAAATACAATTGTAGAAATCCAAAAAATAGGAAAAAAGCTTCAGCAGGTTTACTGCAAAACATTTATTGTGGGTTACCACTACCCACAATAAATGTTTTGCAGTAAACCTGCTGAAGCTTTTTTCCTATTTTTTGGATTTCTATTATTGTAAGAATGGTAGCACTACACTACTCGCTTATTGTTAGAATGGTATCACTACACTACTTGTTTATAAACTACACTACTAGCTTATTGTTAGAATGGTAGCACTACACTACTCGCTTATTGTTAGAATGGTATCACTACACTACTTGTTTATAAACTACACTACTCGCTTATTGTTAGAATGGTAGCACTACACTACTCTAATGGGGCCAATAGCTCGCATACTGTATTTCTTGCACAGGCTATAAAGTATATTGCACTTTTACATCAAGAGATCTTTTTGCTGTGTTTAATACTTATAAACAAATAATAATATGACAAAAGTAAGTAATTAACTGAAAACGGAGATATAGGTTTTGTGTATCATGTACAGCCAAACACACATGACTGGCAAACACAGGCACTATGCTCTTGCATGTCGCTTCTAGGAAAAAAACAAGTTAGAAAAAAGCACAACTCGCAAGCTGTGATGATTTTTCTCACTCCAGTTTAGGAATCTTTTTAATGGGCCAAACAGTAATAGAATCATACACAACATATATCCTAAGACTTATGTAAAAAATAAAGATAAACATTATCTGACTTATGCAGGAATACCAGCTCAGTCCTGTAACCCATAGCAACCAAGAGTAGTTGGTTTTCTGGTCTAGCACAGTCTATCCTGATGTGCACTAACAAACAGCAAAGGACCAAAGAAATCAGACCAATAAAATACAAAATGAAGGCTCACATAACGGTTGTGAAACTTCTTAGAGACATAAAGCAGGATTTTTTTACCAAAAATAAAATTACAAGTCAAAATGGTTTTATGGAATACCTAGCAGCAATGCCAAAGCAACATATCAAATTTTACCTCTGATTAAACCATATCGTACTTATGGGACTTGTAGCACTGCACAATAATAATTGCATTTAAAGAGCTTCAAAGAAGTTTACAGAAGAGACTACATTTCACCCGAAAATATATAATAAAATCTAATTAAATCCTAGACTGTAAGCGAGCTTTTTATGAATATTAGTTGCACTAGCCAGCAGCAAATTGCTTCTATGGGGCTGTGAGGGATCAGAAAAGAATGCAGCAAATGCCAGCCCTTGCTATTGATGTACAAATGTTGGTATGTGAATCTATACGATACCGTTACAGAGTATGGGATGAAATTGGGAGAACAAGGATGGCCTCACTATTCATGTATGTACCAGGTGACACCCCCTTGTGTAAGGAGGATGAGTATTTGAAATCTATTGGAACCTTTTAATAATAGTGTGAGAAAGTCTTCTGAAACTTAACATTTTATTATTTAAACACTGCAGTTTATACGATTAGGATCAACAACATTTCCATAATGTACTGCATTCAGAAATAAGCCCTTATGACCCTTTATGATCTACCGTCAATTACTTTAGAATTCAGAATTCATTCCTTTTGAAATGCTCTGCATGCACTTCATTAACTTTCATCTTTGTAACTAAGAAAATCCGTACAGATTAAATCAAAATACTGAAGGGTTCCCATACCACCCCTTCCCCTCTCCCAGGCCACCATCAAAACTGGAAATGACATTCTTCTGCCACAGACATTCTGTTATACTAGGAGGATCTCCCCAGACTATATTAACGATATATATAGGTCTGTGATTTATACTTAACTGCAGATAAGCACTCCATTATGAATGGACAGTACAGGAGAGGAGAAGAGACACACAATCCACTGCAGGAAGCCTCTATCTTCTGGGTACTTACATCCATTTACAAGAAAACCACTTAGTGAAATAATATTAAATAATATTGATCAACAGGAATCTTAAAATAAAAAACTAAATGACTCTACAGATACTTCATATGGCAGCTACATTTTATGCATTTTACATTTCATGTACAGCATCAAATACTTTTTTTAAAACTAAAAAAAGTTACAAGAATTTTTTTATTTGTACCTAAAAAACACTAATGGTTGGTTATTAAGTGCTAAGTGCACAGCAGTAATGATCAGTGTTCTTACAGCCCATAAGGATGGGAGCTAGCCCTTGCCTAGCATGGCAAAAATGCAGGAAGGGAGCATTACTGACCAATTAGGACCAGTTAGAAATGTTTGATGTCATTTGTGGAACATTTAGAAAAATAAAATCTTTTCATAATTAGTTCAGGTAAACACCATTAGCTCATAGCCTGTACAGAGAGATACCATAAAACTATGGCAGCATAGGGATTCCCCTGTACTAAGCACAATTCAGCAAAAGCAGCCCCCTAAGTTTGCTCATAGCCTGTACAGAGAGATACCATAAAACTATGGCAGCATAGGGATTCCCCTGTACAAAGCACAATTCAGCAGGAACAGCCCCCTAAGTTTGCTCATAGCCTGTACAGAGAGATACCATAAAACTATGGCAGCATAGGGATTCCCCTGTACTAAGCACAATTCAGCAGGAACAGCCCCCTAAGTTTGCTCATAGCCTGTACAGAGAGATACCATAAAACTATGGCAGCATAGGGATTCCCCTGTACAAAGCACAATTCAGCAGGAACAGCCCCCTAAGTTTGCTCATAGCCTGTACAGAGAGATACCATAAAACTATGGCAGCATAGGGATTCCCCTGTACAAAGCACAATTCAGCAGGAACAGCCCCCTAAGTTTGCTCATAGCCTGTACAGAGAGATACCATAAAACTATGGCAGCATAGGGATTCCCCTGTACTAAGCACAATTCAGCAAAAGCAGCCCCCTAAGTTTGCTCATAGCCTGTACAGAGAGATACCATAAAACTATGGCAGCATAGGGATTCCCCTGTACAAAGCACAATTCAGCAGGAACAGCCCCCTAAGTTTGCTCATAGCCTGTACAGAAATATACCATAAAACTATGGCAGCATAGGGATTCCCCTGTACTAAGCACAATTCAGGGAGCATTACTGACCAATTAGGACCAGTTAGAAATGTTTGATGTCATTTGTGGAACATTTAGAAAAATAAAATCTTTTCATAATTAGTTCAGGTAAACACCATTAGCTCATAGCCTGTACAGAGAGATACCATAAAACTATGGCAGCATAGGGATTCCCCTGTACTAAGCACAATTCAGCAAAAGCAGCCCCCTAAGTTTGCTCATAGCCTGTACAGAGAGATACCATAAAACTATGGCAGCATAGGGATTCCCCTGTACAAAGCACAATTCAGCAGGAACAGCCCCCTAAGTTTGCTCATAGCCTGTACAGAGAGATACCATAAAACTATGGCAGCATAGGGATTCCCCTGTACAAAGCACAATTCAGCAGGAACAGCCCCCTAAGTTTGCTCATAGCCTGTACAGAGAGATACCATAAAACTATGGCAGCATAGGGATTCCCCTGTACAAAGCACAATTCAGCAGGAACAGCCCCCTAAGTTTGCTCATAGCCTGTACAGAAATATACCATAAAACTATGGCAGCATAGGGATTCCCCTGTACTAAGCAGAATTCAGCAGGAACAGCCCCCTAAGTTTGCTCATAGCCTGTACAGAAAGATACCATAAAATTATGGCAGCATATGGATTCCCCTGTACTAAGCACAATTCAGCAGGAACAGCCCCCTAAGTTTGCTCATAGCCTGCACAGAGAGATACCATAAAACTATGGCAGCATAGGGATTCCCCTGTACTAAGCACAATTCAGCAGGAACAGCCCCCTAAGTTTGCTCATAGCCTGTACAGAGAGATACCATAAAACTATGGCAGCATAGGGATTCCCCTGTACTAAGCACAATTCAGCAGGAACAGCCCCCTAAGTTTGCTCATAGCCTGTACAGAGAGATACCATAAAACTATGGCAGCATAGGGATTCCCCTGTACTAAACACAATTCAGCAGGGAAATATTAGGGTTTAGTGGCCCTAAAAGAAGATGTTCACAGTGAAGATGTTTCATACTCCCTTGCAGGTAACCATAGCTGTGTGCCAAACGCAGAGGCATCTTTTCCAGACAACTTTATCCTCCATCTTACTTCTTTGGAAGATATCCAGCCTGGAGAGGTACATTTAGCATTGCACCCCACCCCCCATTTTATGCTGTAGTGGAAATAATATGGTCGCTCTACTCCACATGTATAAAGACAAATATATAGAGGGAATAATTATTCACCAGACTGCTGTAACTGCAGGATCCCCTCATTGGGGTATTTACCTCTATATCTGCCATATTCTGTTGTGCCCATATATCCCCCTGTATTGCTTCTCTCCCTAGGAAATCTGCATTAGTTACCTAGACTGTTGCCAGAGGGACCGCAGCTGGCACAGCCGCCAAAAGATTCTCAGGTACCATAGTCTTATTTATAGCGATCTATAGAGAGTCTGTGGAACCCTGCCCCAATGTTTCCTGCTCTCTTTCTGCCCAGGGAGAACTACCTGTTCATGTGTTCCTGCCCCAAGTGCCTAGTGCAAGCTGATGACCCCGACATCACGTCCGAGGAAGAAGAGGAGGAGGATGACGCTGAGCTGGAAGGGGAAGCAGAGGATGCAGAGCTGGAGGATGAGATGATGGATGTGTGAAATGAGAACTCTGTCTCCGCCCCTTTCCATCATGTCCAATCACAGACCAAACTGTTCAACTCTCTTCCACTGCCATTTCTAGTCACTCACTTGAGCTGTTCTCAGTCTGAGCTTTGTGATTGGTTGAGCCAGTTACTGGTGGAACGCTCATTATCTGTCATTTGTCGTGTTGCACTTGGAATGTTTCATTTGCCCCAGCTTGTGGGGGGGACCTCCTACTTCTTTATGAGCCCTATACTGTATGCCACATGACCCCACAATGCTGGTCTGCATGTCACCGCCCAACCATATTCCTTATGTGCCGCATAACCACTGTAGCCAGGGGGCGCCAGTGGGGGTGCAGCAATAGGCAGCGCTTAGGATTTCTGTTTGCCCAGAATGATTTTTGCTTGATTTGTAGATCCCACCAGCTTCCAGGTGTGTAATAGGTAACTAGATTCCTTATTTATATCATACCAGCCTCTCGCCAGCCCGGTGCCACCAACCTCAGTACCACACAGGCATGTTTCATCTCTGCACTGCCTGCTCCTCTCAGGAACAATACCCCAAGTCCGGCCAAACACAACAACTATACCCTAAAACAAAACAAACAAACAAAAAAAAATGCAAATTAAACAACATTTTGGAGGAACAATTTAGCAAAATATTTGTTCTTTTTTTTTTTTTGTTTCAATAATTTGATTAGATATGATAACAATTAGTTCTGACCAAACTCGCTCTGTGCCTGTGCCCCTCCCAAGTGGGACAACTGCCGCTTAGTTGAGGAAATCCGTGTGTGGCCTGTACATATCTTTATAATGGGTACAAATAATATCAGCACTGCCCTCAATCACATTAGGCTTCTAATACTAATGAGTACAAAAGTCAGAGACCCTTTGACATTGTGGTGTAATGGCGAACATACACAGGGCAATTAGTCACCACAACTTTCAAAAGTTCAGCGACTAATCATGCAACTAAGTTGCCATAGACTAATATACAAGTAGCGACAAATTGCATGTTGTTTGCGCTGTGCCGATTAGTCGCTGTGACTTTATAAAAGTTGCAGTGACTAATTGTCCCGTGTGTCTTCGCCCTTAGGGTAAAGGTGGCCATACATATGCCAGTTACAATGATTGTTCATCTTGGAGCTTCTGGCTTTTTCAGGTGATGCCAAATAGCAGGGGGGAGGGGGGGGGGCCTGTTGCAAAAAGGGCCTATAAAACTATTAATATGAAAACCTGATTGGTCACTGAGTGAGCCCAAAGTTTATGATTTAGAATTTTTTTCTGTAACATCAAACTGCTGTGATTGGAATGTTCTTGCCCGCAGCATTGTAAATATATAGGGAACAATGTACCCCCTATTGTAAATTATAAGGATATTATAAGCCACAGAGGAGTTCCATGACCAAATAAACGCACAAGGCCAAGGACTGAGTACTTTTATACAGCTCATAGAACTCCGAGGGAACTTCACACAACTTTTCTTTTAATTGATAACATCACTAAGCACCTTTATAAGGATAAAATTTACAGGATATTAATGACTTTTGTGTATTATATAAATCTGGTGGAGTATGAGCTGCTGATAGGGCTGGGCTTTTTGCTTGAAGAGGTGAGCCACTGCCCTCAATGTGTGTGAAATGGAAACATATATATACAATATACAGTTTGGTCATTTCCCTATGGCACCAAACTGTAAATAATATTGTTATAAACGGTACTTAGTGATGTAATTTCTGTCACATGACTCACTACAACGTGTATATTATAATAAAGTCCCCCGTCGTAAAATATGAGGATATTAGAAGTCACCTCGGAGTTCCATGACCTGTATAAAAGCACTTGGCCTCGTACCTTTATAAGGTCATAGAACTCCTCGGGGACTTATAATATCCTTATATGTTACAATAGGGGGTACTTTATGCACTATATATTATAAGGAACTCCTCTGTGACTTATAATATCCCTATATGTTACAATAGAGAGTACTTTATTTTCTATATATTATAAAGAACTCCTCGGGGACTTATAATTATAATATCCCTATATTTTACAATAGGGGGCACTTTAATCGCTAATATATATATATACTCATTATTATCAGTATCAACCTCCATATGTTGATAATAATCTCCCTGCAGTGATCCCCAAAGGCAACACAAAGCTGTAATACAGTCCCTGAATGTCTCAGTAAAAATAAGGACAAAAATGTTTACACCTTATCAGCCAGTTGGCAGCAATGGAAACCTGTAGTGATTCTGTTGTAAATAGTGACTGTTGTGCCAGAGAGCCTCGTTACCCGTTTTTCTGTGCCAGAGGGCCTCGTTACCCGTTTCTCTGTGCCAGAGAGCCTCGTTACCCGTTTCTCTGTGCCAGAGGGCCTCGTTGCCCGTTTTTCTGTGCCAGAGGGCCTCGTTACCCGTTTCTCTGTGCCAGAGAGCCTCGTTACCCGTTTCTCTGTGCCAGAGGGCCTCGTTGCCCGTTTCTCTGTGCCTTTAGCAGGGACAGAAAAGCCTTAAGAGTAAGGAGTGTTTGTGCTCTTAGTGCTCACTATCCTACCAGGGAGGTGGCCCCCAGCCAGCAACAGGCCCAGAAGAGCCCCCATTGCTCAGATATTTATTTAAAAATGGGGCAATTAAAAGGGCAAGAGAGAGATTTTTTTTAAAAATATCTATCGCTTTCTTTTTTACATTTTTCATTTTGGTTTTTTTTTTGCTCCTTTTTTAAATAAATATCAAGTGCAAGTTACAATTTTATTTATTCAAGGTCTTCTATTTAGGATGCACCTTTCCTATAATTGACCGATAAACCAATTATTCAATGGGCTGGCCATTCTATGGGTGTCACTTGGGCACCTTTCTTGTTTCCTTACTGGTTGCTATGGTCAGTGATCATGGCAACTCCAAAGGAAAAAACCATACTACAATTTAAACACAATAGCTGGGGAAAAAAAAAAAAATAATAATATATGTTTTAGAATGCCACTATATTACTGGGAATCTTAAATTGCCTTACCCTTTAAGTAGGCATTTCCTATATGAAAATACAATATTTTGTATATTTTTTTTATTTTTTGTCCAGTTGTGGGCTATGCCTTCTTCTCTTACTCATTATTAGAATTTATATTAAAAGGATGATGGATATGAGCCAACAGTGGGCTTGAAGGTTATTATGGCCTCCCCAATAAGAAAATCTAGCATGGATTGATATAATCTAAAGATGGAATATTTATTGTATAAATCAGTACACAATAAAGATTTCTCAGATGCAGTTGTTAGAAGATGCTGTTGTCCATGAAGAAGAGAACATAGAGGGCTGCCATCGGGACCACGATGTTATGTGGGGGGCCCAAGGATGTTAAATAGGCCCCCTTATTTATGCCCCAAACCCTCCCCCGATGGCTGCCTTCTTCTGTTCTTTTAGTGCTTCATTCCTAAGGAGAGATTGTTCAGCGTTATTCATGGAATAGGTGAATTTTTAATAATTCTGTCATTTGTTTGTTTTTACTATTTGCATTTATAGTTTTTGTCATTGCGTGTTTTATATATAACGTTCCCTTTGCTGCTAATGTAAAGGTCAACTACAACTATCTAATAATAACGTGTTCTCCCATCTCAGCTTGTTTGTCTGTCCCGTAGATTTATGGTCCCCATACACGAGATCACCAAGCAAGTGGATCTTCACCCGATATCCCCACCTACGGGTGGCCAATATCGGGGAGCGTGTAGGTAAAAAAAATTAATTAATTCAAATTATATTGGTGGCAATGGGGCAGTCGGTTCGGGGACCGCATCAATGAGCCGATGCGGTCCCCGATCCGACTGAATTTTCTAACCTGGCCGATCGATATCTGGCCAATTTCAGGCCAGATATCGGTCGAGCATGCCTGTCGTTGCTGCCCCTACACGGGCCGATAAGCTGCCGAATCGGTTCAAGGGACCCATATCGGCAGCTACTATCGGCCCGTGTATGGAGACCTTTGGCCCAGTTTAGTGACCTCTGCCCTAATACAAGTCTTTATTATTGGTGGCTTTAGTATCAAATGAATTTGTATGTAGGAAAGCAACAGAATATTGTATGAATGAGAGCAGTAGAAAGTTAAAGTCAATGCATCATGTGAACTATAATGAGAATGAGCAGTTCCCTTACCTCTGTGCAGCTGTTGGGCAATGTTCTTCTGCACACCCCTTTCACCCCAGATCTCTCCAATGAAGGGGTGCGACAGAAGTTGCCTTGCAGGCGGTCTTCTGGATGGGTCTCTCTGCAGGTACTCGGAAATGAAGAAACGGAAATCGTCGCTCCTGGAAAAAAGAAACAGTGGCAAAATTATATCATATATCATAATTGTTCATGTTACATAATATCTCATTTTCCAGAGTTCACACGTTTAACAGTCTGTTAATAGAATCAGCACAGCCAAGTGCCCTGTATACCCCATTATCCTCTCTTTAAAGTGCCTCACTGCCCAATCACAACACAGGCAGATAGGGGCTGTTCGAGACAGCAATAGAGGGTGAGCCCATTTATTACGAACCCTGAATTATTAGGGTACATTTACCTGTGACCAAATTTCTGTCTCTCTGGTTTTGCCAACATCTTAGCCTGGCTTGTATTGGCTGCCAGATACCAGCCCCAAGATCTCAAGCTCAGCACGAGAGTCTGCATTCGTGCATTCAAGAGCTACACATGTTACACATCACCTTCACCCTTATTTCAGCCCGGACTGGGACACTTAATAGGCCCTGGCATTTCATATACACAGAGGCCAAAACAGCCCCCCCCCCAGCGCAATAAAAAGTGACTGTCTATGGCATCATACAGCAATTACCTGCCCTCATTTACCCATTTATCCCTTTCCCCATCCTTACTTTACCTCATATCCCAATGTCCCCCTCACCATAACTTCTACCTTTACCATTTCCCTACCTTTCCTGACTCTCTTTCTCATTCACACACATTATTAACCCATTTCCATGTTCCTGCTCTCCCCCTAACTGCCTATTCCATTTCCCCACCCTCTCCACCTCTTTTCTGTTTTCATTTCCCCACCCTCTCCCCCTAACTGCCTATTCCATTTCCCCACCCTCTCCACCTCTTTTCTACTTCCATTTCCCCACCCTCTCCACCTCTTTCCTGTTTCCATTTCCCCACCCTCTCCCCCTAACGAGAAAAATCCTGATGGGCCCAGATCTGACCCTGCTGGCGCTGCCCCTGCCCAACTGTTCCTCCCCTGATGCGTTAAATTTACGTGCTCGGGGAGGACGTCGGATGGGGGGCCCTGCGGGGGTTAGGGGGGCCCCTGTGGGGGGGTTAGGACGCGGCCGGCAGGGGCACCTGCAGGCCCTTCACCCCCCAGTCTGACCCTGTGTATCCTGCACCTAAAATGCATTTCACTCTCTCATTTCAGATTCTCGTATCACAGAAACCACATTACAGCTCTGCATTCTCTGTTATGAGAGGGGTAAGTAAAGTGAGAGACATTAACTCTAAACTAAAAAGATAGGGAAGACATCGCAATACCTTATGGTCATACTCGAGCTTGTTGCTGGCAAAATTAGCCAGTACTTCTGGGGCCGAGTATGTTATAGTCCCAAAAGTACTGCTGCTCTTTCCTCCAAATGTGGCAAATCCAAATTCACCTGAAATTGTATGAGAAAAGCAGGGATGTTAATGTTCATTTAGACATGCTAGCCACCAATAAACAACATGGAGAAAAAAATATCCTTGTGTTCAGATTCCAAGCGTCACTTACCAATCTTCACCTCTCCTAAAGAGGTGATTAGGATGTTTCCGGGCTTAATGTCATGGTGGATGACATTCTTTTTTTGCATGTGGAAAAGGCCCTGAGAAATCAAGAAAGCAAAAGTAAGTATATAAATATTTTTGTACTCATTGATTAATTAGAAATATGCAGAGTAGCACCAAGGAGTTCAACTTGTGACCTACCGTGATTATTTGTTTGCAGATGTAGGAGATCCACCTTTCTCCTAAGGTCTTTCTGGTGCCAATGAGGTCTTGTAGAGTGGCACCAGTGATGAACTCAGTAGCAATCTAGAAAACAAATAAAGAATATTTGGTCAACTATTTTATTTCCCTAAAAATGTATTGGGAACCCAAGGAAGAGGCTTTGTGGCTTTAAGTCTTGGTGTGACTGCAATATCAGCTGCAACTGTTTCTTATCAAATTGGATCATGTTTGCATCCAAAATGCGTATTAGATCAGTTAAAATTGGCATGTTTGCTACATAAATGTGTAACCTCTCCGAATAAACACTTCCTTACCCATAGTCCTTCAGGGAGTGATGGTGTCCGTGGGGCCTGATGGTAATAAGCCCCATAGAAATCCACGATGTTTTCATGGCCTGACACCATTTCAAGGACTTCAACTTCTTTTTGTATTCCTTTTTGCTTCTAGTTTCAAAAAAAGAAACAAGGTAAATAAAATGGATACAATAACAATTTCAAATACCCCAACCTAACTTGATGTTATGAAAAATGACAGTGATATTGTAATATCCCTACATGAGTACTGTATAATATGACGGAGACTCTGTTAGTTATTTAATATCAAACTGTACAGGTATAGGACCCATTAACCAGAATGCTCGGGGCCAAGGGTATTCCGGATAAGGGGTCTTTCCGTAATTTGGATATCCACACCTTAGGTCTACTAAAAAAAGTGTAATAAACCCAATAGGACTGTTCTGCCCCCAATAAGGGGTAATTATGTCTTAGTTGGGATCATGTACAGGTACTGTTTTATTATTACAGAGAAAAGGGAATCATTTAACCATTAAATAAACCCAATAGGGCTGTTCTGCCCCCAATAAGGGGTAATTATATCTTAGTTGGGATCAATTACAAGGTACTATTTTATTATTACAGAGAAAAAGCAAATCAGTTTTAAAATTCTGAATTATTTGATTAAAATGGAGTCTATGGGAGACAGGCTTTCCGTAATTTAGAGCTTTCTGGATAACAGGTTTCCAGATAAGGGATCCCATACCTGTATTTCTTATTTTACAGTAACATAGTTATTAGGCCCAGGGTATTTCACTGACTGTATTTGGTTAACAAGTTCTCTTTCTACCGATAACCATAATGTAGGTATAACAAAAGGCTAATTAGTATCTAATTACAGTAATCAGTAATCATGAAGACACATTACCTCTTGATCTTTTATGATTACAATGGCCACCTCCACTCGTCTGCTTCGGTGCCATCCCTGTAACAAAAGTAGGAAAAGAAACTCAGCGATCATTGCTAACAAAACAGAATGGGAAAGCAAAAACATATACAGAAGCATATAAATATTATTATTATTAACATTTATTTATAAAGCGCCAACATATTCAGCACATATTCAGTACAATAAGTGGGTTCCATACAGAGTAACATAAAAAGCAATTAATAACCAATACAAGAGGTGAAGGGAGCCCTGCCCAAAAGAGCTTACAATCTACAAATAAAAATATTGAAAGGTTTATTGGCTGAAGTACAAGAAAACCACAGAAAGGACAATACTCTAGAGGGCACAACCAATGGACAGAATTACAAAATAATAATAATAATAATTACATAATAATAACCCAAAAGCACACACATATATTTTAACACAGAACAAAATATCTTACATTGTAAATCACTCCATTGGGGTCCTCTCCAATTTGTTCGCCCAATTTGAAATATCTCCCGGGCTCCTGAAAAACAGCATTGAAAATGTGATAAACTAATATTAAGCAGTTGGACAAATAACCTTTCTAACATGTGAGAAGCACAGAAGGTGTAAGAGGAAACAGAGGGTAGAAGACTGGGGGCTGGAACATTTAAGCCAAAATACAGTTTTACAGCTACTTACTGGGTATTTCTCAGCCAGTCAGATGGTGTTATTCCCCTGAGGAAGAGAAAAGGGATTTAATCAGAGCAACTCATTTTGTGGAACTGCTAACATTATATTTTGTAGAGCAAGGAAAGGATTCATTTACTATGTGGTGCCAGTATGTTAGTTAAAGTCGTTTGGCTCATACATAGAACGTTTATAATGGACTGGCAGATACATCTTGGTTAAAACAGAGAACATTTGCCCCTTTACAACTTTAGTTTAAGGAACAGGCCTTGTGCTGAACTATACTTTGCTTATAGTTTGAACCCTCTTTATAAAAAAAATCCCTCTCTCCCACACAAGCTGAACTGCTGGGCTTTGAGATAAGAGCAGCTCATTATCCAGAAGGATTGAAAAGGGGAAATCAATTTAAATATAAATCGATGAAAAGGTTGAATTAGGTCTGTTTGTTTAAACCTCATTGAGACCCACCTCGTTGGTCGGAGGTTCCACTCGCTTTCTTCGGGAGATCTCGGGCCGGCAGGTGGTAGTGCCAGATTCCTGGGAAAGAAAATGTGTTGTTATATAAACTGATCTTAAAGTAGAACTGCAACACCCAAATGTATATGTTTGTGCCCATAAATAAGGGGAGATAGAGCTTTGGAGTGGGCTTGATGGTTGTTATGTTTTGCAGTGTCCTTTCTTTTATACCCCTCATTGCTCTGATTGCAGGAGTTTGTATAGTGAAGCCTGCCTGGATCTTGGCTTTAGTGTGTATGTTCTAGAAGGGCAATGGGAGATGTGGAAGGTCTGAGAGGATGTAACGGAGGCAAAAAGTGGTGCCCAACCCACCCCACTGAGCCCTTGTGCATTGACCTGCAGGTAAGAGTGGGATGGGGCCTACATAAGAGTTTGCATGATGTGGTTGGATGGGGACCTGCTCGGAGCCCAAATAGGTTTAAAATGATTTAATGCTATATCGAGAGAAAAAATATTAAATTAAACTCAAACCTAAACTATAGGGAAAAAAAATGAAGCTCAAACCTCCTTCAGGTCTTTCTTATCCTCTTGGCTCAGTTCCTTTACTGAGCCCTCGTTCTGGCTAGTGTTGGTGCCAGTCTCTTTAGGTGACGCTGGGAAATATAAATACAGTTTCTCAACCATCTAAGTGAGAGCTTAAAAGTGTCATTAACATGTTCCTAAAGAAACGGTCACAATGGATTTTATGTAGCCAAGTTGGATATTTTAATATAATTGTGTTTCTCTTTTACATAATTTTCTGCTTACCTGGTAGTGGCAGGGGCTGGTGTCGGCGCTCGCCTGCACTATCAGGTCTTCCTCCTGGTTAAGTCAGAAAAAAAGATTTTAAAAAATAATTTAATTGCTCCTATAAAAACTGAGCCCTTTTAATCACACTGCCTGACGCAATGGTTCTGGGTGCAGACCAATAAGAAGGCTGATGCCTTAATTTCTGGCAAAGTAGGCAGTGCCTAACAAATTACCACCCCAAAGTGAATCTAGATTGGATATTCTCCTAAAATATTATATTTATATTATTTATATTGTGACCCTATAATTTTTTCTTACCTGACAGATGTTATCATCAGGGATATCAGGAGTCTCCTGATTGAAAAAAAGGTAAGAAAAAGTTATTGCACATTGTAATATTTCTGTTGTATAGAAGCTGATATACAGTCTTGCATAAAATATAGGGTGATTTTTATATACCCGACACAGTGGTACTTATTTACTTATATAGGGTAAATGCCGGATGCGGTGGCATTTAGGAACATAGGGTCGGATTCTCAGCCTGTGTTTATCCAAAGGCCGAGTATCTAGCATGTGTGGCAGGAGCCTATGAGTTAAATTGTATGAGTGTATGTAATCGTAGCAACCAATCATATTTTTTTATTTTCTAATTTATACATGCTAGAAGACCAGTAAGAAACAGATGCTGACTGGTTAACTGAGGCTAACTTGCCCAAATGCAGTTGCCCACACCAAACTATGTTAGTAAATAATTTTCACTGTTGGGTAAATATTATTATTATTATTCTTTACAGATATTATTCATAACCCCTGTAGCTCCAATAAAAACTGAGCCCTTTTAAACACATTGGGAACCCTGCAAAATGTTTGGCCCATACCTCACTGGTGTTATACTGAGGGACTCCGCTCTCAATCAAAGATTCCTGGTAGTGGCAGGGGCTGGTGTCGGCACTCGCCTCCACTATCAGGTCTTCCTCCTGGTTAAGTCAGAAAAAAAGATTTTAAAAATAATTTCATGGCTCCAATAAAAACTGAGCCCTTTTCAACACATTGCCTGACGCAATGGTTCTGGTTTCAGACCAGGAAGAAAGCTGATGCCAGTGTAGGGGCTGATTCTTGGCCTGTGTTTTTCTGAAGGCCAATATCAGCCCCCTATGTGGCATTAGCCTTAATTTCTGGCCAAGTAGGTGGTGCCTAACAAATTGCCACCCCAAAGCGAAACTCTAATTTGATATTCTCTTAAATATCTTTTTCTATTGTGCCCCTATTATTTTGTCTTACCTGACAGATGTTATTATCAGGGAATTCTGGAGTCTCCTGATTGAAAAAAGATAAGAAAACGATATTGCAAGTTTTAATATTTATGTTTTAAAGAAGCTGATATATAGGGGCTGATTTACTAAGACACGAATTCCGACCGAATTGGAAAAATTCCGATTGGAAAACGAACATTTTGCGACTTATTCGTGTTTTTTGCGATTTTTTCGGCGCCTTTACGACTTTTTCGGAAATTATCGCGACTTTTTCGTTACCAATACGATTTGCGCGAAAAAACGCGAGTTTTTCGTAGCCATTCCGAAAGTTGCGATTTTTTCGTAACGTTAAAACTTGCGCAAAAAGTTGCGATTTTTTTCGTAGTGTTAAAACTTGCGCAAAACGTCGCGCCTTTTAAGTTTTAACGCTGAGAAAAAAGCGAAACTTTTCGCGCAAGTTTTAACGCTACGAAAAAATCGCAACTTTCGGAATGGCTACGAAAAACTCGCGTTTTTCCGCAAAAATCGTATTGGTAACTAAAAAGTTGCGATAATTTTCCGAAAAAATCGCAAAATACCGATCATTACGAAAAAAACGCAATCGGACGCATTCGGCCCGTTCGTGAGTAAGTAAATGGGCCCCATAGTCTTGCATAAATAAAATATAGGATGATTTTTATTTGCCCCCTCATCCCTCTCTTATGCTTACATGGCAGATGTTAATAGCCGGCTCCATTTTCTGCTCTGGCTCCTCCTCCTAAGATAAATAAAGTTAGTTATCTAATCAACTTACTATAACTCTGTAGTTTAGTGTCTAAAATGTACCTTGTACAATACAAATTCCCTAAACTTCTGAAAACCAAACCTACTTACCTGGCAGTTATTGTTGCCAGGGATTTCTGTTGGTTCCTGGTTAAGAGATAAAAGTCAAGTTATCAAATCAAGTCAGCATTTTAGAAAGGGAAAATAGATCATATGTTATATCAAGGGACTGGTGTTTTATTATTGAATTATTTGATACTCACTTGGCAAACAAAGTTGCCAGATCCAACAGATGGTTCCTGGTTAAGAGAGAAAAATTGATCAGAGCCATGGATATCTACTAAACTGGGGGGGGGACTAAAGGCCTCCTTTGCGAGGAGTATATTTCTTTCATCAACAATATTTTTTTTATACCTGTAGGGCACATTCCTCCAGCCATCATGTGCTTATGCAATAGGACAATGTTTTGGAACAGTCAGTAGACTGTACCCAGTAGCCAATCAGATATGTTTCTACTTAGTTTTGAATATTAATTCACTGCTTAGTTTATAATTTTGTCGAGGGGTTCTGCAAGTCAGTTATAACGTTATCAGTGAAGTATCCATTATCTTTAGTGACACAATTATACCTAAGTATCTAAACTCGGTGACGCAGAGCTTTACTGGTGGTACAGAGAGACAATATACACAGCGCTGTACTGGTGGTACAGAGAGACAGTATACGCAAAGCTGTACTGGTGGTACAGAGAGACAGCATACGCAGAGCTGTACTGGTGGTACAGAGAGACAGCATACGCAGAGCTGTACTGGTGGTACAGAAAGACAGTATACACAGCGCAGTACTGGTGGTACAGAGAGACAGTATACGCAGAGCTGTACTGGTGGTACAGAGAGACAGTATACACAAAGCTGTACTGGTGGTACAGAGAGACAGTACATGTAAAGCTGTACTGGTGGTACAGAGAGACAATATACACAGCGCTGTACTGGTGGTACAGAGAGACAGTATACGCAAAGCTGTACTGGTGGTACAGAGAGACAGTATACGCAGAGCTGTACTGGTGGTACAGAAAGACAGTATACACAGCGCTGTACTGGTGGTACAGAGAGACAGTATACGCAGAGCTGTACTGGTGGTACAGAGAGACAGTATACACAAAGCTGTACTGGTGGTACAGAGAGACAGTACACGTAAAGCTGTACTGGTGGTACAGAGAGACAGTATACGCAGAGCTGTACTGGTGGTACAGAGAGACAGTATACACAAAGCTGTACTGGTGGTACAGAGAGACAGTACACGTAAAGCTGTATTGGTGGTACAGAGAGACAGTATACGCAGAGCTGTACTGGTGGTACAGAGAGAGACAGTATACGCAGAGCTGTACTGGTGGTACAGAGAGAGACAGAATACACAGAGCTGTACTGGTGGTACAGAGAGAGACAGTATACGCAGAGCTGTACTGGTGATACAGAGAGAGACAGAATACACAGAGCTGTACTGGTGGTACAGAGAGACAGTATACGCAGAGCTGCACTGGTGGTACAGAGAGACAGTATACGCAGAGCTGTACTGGTGGTACAGAGAGACAATATACACAGCGCTGTACTGGTGGTACAGAGAGACAGTATACGCAAAGCTGTACTGGTGGTACAGAGAGACAGTATACGCAGAGCTGTACTGGTGGTACAGAAAGACAGTATACGCAGAGCTGTACTGGTGGTACAGAGAGACAGTATACACAAAGCTGTACTGGTGGTACAGAGAGACAGTACACGTAAAGCTGTACTGGTGGTACAGAGAGACAGTATACGCAGAGCTGTACTGGTGGTACAGAGAGACAGCATACGCAGAGCTGTACTGGTGGTACAGAGAGACAGCATACGCAGAGCTGTACTGGTGGTACAGAAAGACAGTATACACAGCGCTGTACTGGTGGTACAGAGAGACAGTACACGTAACGCTGTACTGGTGGTACAGAGAGACAATATACACAGCGCTGTACTGGTGGTACAGAGAGACAGTATACGCAAAGCTGTACTGGTGGTACAGAGAGACAGTATACGCAGAGCTGTACTGGTGGTACAGAAAGACAGTATACACAGAGCTGTACTGGTGGTACAGAGAGACAGTATACGCAGAGCTGTACTGGTGGTACAGAGAGACAGTATACACAAAGCTGTACTGGTGGTACAGAGAGACAGTACACGTAAGGCTGTACTGGTGGTACAGAGAGACAGTATACGCAGAGCTGTACTGGTGGTACAGAGAGAGACAGTATACGCAGAGCTGTACTGGTGATACAGAGAGAGACAGAATACACAGAGCTGTACTGGTGGTACAGAGAGACAGTATACGCAGAGCTGTACTGGTGGTACAGAGAGACAATATACACAGCGCTGTACTGGTGGTACAGAGAGACAGTATACGCAAAGCTGTACTGGTGGTACAGAAAGACAGTATACGCAGCACTGTACTGGTGGTACAGAGAGACAGTATACGCAGAGCTGTACTGGTGGTACAGAGAGACAGTATACACAAAGCTGTACTGGTGGTACAGAGAGACAGTACACGTAAAGCTGTACTGGTGGTACAGAGAGAGACAGTATACGCAGAGCTGTACTGGTGATACAGAGAGAGACAGAATACACAGAGCTGTACTGGTGGTACAGAGAGACAGTATACGCAGAGCTGTACTGGTGGTAGTACAGAGAGACAGTATACGCAGAGCTGTACTGGTGGTACAGAGAGACAGTATACGCAGAGCTGTACTGGTGGTACAGAGAGACAGTATACGCAGAGCTGCACTGGTGGTACAGAGAGACAGTATACGCAGAGCTGCACTGGTGGTACAGAGAGACAGTATACGCAGAGCTGCACTGGTGGTACAGAGAGACAGTATACGCAGAGCTGCACTGGTGGTACAGAGAGACAGTATAGGCAGAGCTGCACTGGTGGTACAGAGAGACAGTATACGCAGAGCTGCACTGGTGGTACAGAGAGACAGTATACGCAGAGCTGCACTGGTGGTACAGAAAGACAGTATACGCAGAGCTGCACTGGTGGTACAGAGAGACAGAATACGCAAAGCTGCACTGGTGGTACAGAGACACAGTATACGCAGAGCTGCATTGGTGGTACAGAGACACAGTATACGCAGAGCTGCATTGGTGGTACAGAGAGACAGTATACGCAGAGCTGCACTGGTGGTACAGAGAGACAGTATTCGCAGAGCTGCACTGGTGGTACAGAGAGACAGTATACGCAGAGCTGCACTGGTGGTACAGAGAGACAGTATACGCAGAGCTGTACTGGTGGTACAGAGAGACAGTATACGCAGAGCTGCACTGGTGGTACAGAGAGACAGTATACGCAGAGCTGTACTGGTGGTACAGAGAGACAGTATACACAGAGCTGCACTGGTAGTACAGAGAGACAGTATACACAGAGCTGCACTGGTGGTACACAGAGACAGTATACACAGAGCTGTACTGGTGGTACACAGAGACAGTATACGCAGAGCTGCACTGGTGGTACAGTATGGGGTGCCGTTTGTCCAAAGTACATTTTGTCTACATAAAAACATTCTATAAACAAAGGACAATCCCCAGGACACAGAATAAATGTGTGGCCATATACACTGGTTACAAATATACAAAAGATATAGTTCTGCGAAAATAATCAATTTTATGCACAAAAGAATATAATCATATTACAAACTCCATTCTGAAAATTTTAACAAGCATTCTGTCTCACAAATGTATAACATCCATACAGCAGAACAAGTTTTTACAGAATGAATTATGTAAAACAAAACTTTGCACAAAATATATAATGGTGTAACTGACTAGCTTATTCCATGCTAGATTTTATGACAAAATAGATGCTTGTTACAAAAAGGAAGATTCTATAGCACAAAAATCATTCTATCAACAAAATGAATACTCAGTTCCACAAAACTGATAAAATATCCCTTCTGTGAAACAAGAACCAATAGGAAGCAAGTATATTCATTATCCAATAACATGCAAGTTTTAATGTAAGTCCATTTACTGGTCTTTCTTCCCACTGTTTGAATTGTTCATATAAAGTGTTGACCCTGCCCCCCCCCCCCCCCACACACACACACCCACACACCCCCACACACCCACACACCCAAAGGAGGATTTGTTTGTAGGATTTATTTCACAAGGTAAAAAACTGCCAGCTCTGCCCCACATGGCTGCACCATCCCCAGTGTATAGATGTGTGGCCTGATATAGAGGTGCCCTCTAATGGCTGCTGTGCTGCATGGCAATAACCATTAACAAAGAACAAACACTCTTAAAAGGGCAGCTGTTAAACTCTACAGGTTCTTAAATGGAATGTCTTACAGGTGGATGAGAACTATAAGGGTGAAGACACACAGAGCTACTAGTAGCAGCTACTTTTTCACGGCTACTAAACACCAGAAAATACCCTGCCATAGACAATACTGAGAATTGCCTCTGCTAAAACACATGTTGAGACAGTTATGAGTAAATGATCAGCATTGTCTGTTTTAGTAGCCATTACAAGTAGCTGCTACTAGTAGCTCTGTGTGTCTTCACCCTAATTCTGTACTGATTCTGTGGCACAAACTGATCTAATGATGTTTCTCTAGATTGTGCAGCTAAAAATGAATCTAGAATAAAGCATTTTAAAACATAAATATAATACCTTCAGGTAAGTATTACAGGCCTAATTATGATTGCCCCCCCCCTTTTTATTTTTTTTAGAAAGATTCTTGCTCAAGCTAAGGGAGTGGGAGTAGGACCCTGAGGGGAAAATTGGTGACATGGAGGGGGTGAGACAGCAATGTAGGGGGAGGAGGAGGAGGGACCAGTGATATAGGTGGGCAGGCTGGGGGCGGAGCCACAGAAACCCTGTGTGTATAGGCAATAACAACCTGGCTTGATTAGGGATTTTGGGCAGGTTGAGGGTAGGCTGGAGAATGACAGGTAGACTGGTAAATTCCCAATACTGGCCCCGGCCTTGCCTGGTATTTACTAGCTAGACTGGCAAATTACTGGCTGGTTAGCAACCCTACCCCTGACAAGTCAATAAAACACAAGATATAAATAGCATTATTTCAAATAAACTCTAACATTAGCAGAATAACCACTCATGTGGGGGGCCCTTGATATAGTACAATATACAGATATTTATGGTAGCAGTGTAACTCAATATATGTGAGACACTTACACCAGTGAGTAGAGCACAAACCCATATAACATAAGCTCCTCCCCCCACGGATACCAGCTGACTCATATCGTTACACTGCAATATAAGCTCCTCCCCCCAAGGATACCAGCTGACTCATATTGTTACACTGCAATATAAGCTCCTCCCCCCAAGGATACCAGCTGACTCATATCTTTACACTGCAATATGAAGTTGCACAAGTT
Organism: Xenopus tropicalis; assembly: GCF_000004195.4. Taxonomy (NCBI): domain Eukaryota; kingdom Metazoa; phylum Chordata; class Amphibia; order Anura; family Pipidae; genus Xenopus; species Xenopus tropicalis. Next base: position 176,806,960 of record NC_030677.2, on the reverse strand, counting down.
TGTATAATTCCCCCACTGTAGTAGTGACCCTAATAAGCTTTGTAGGTGATTGTTAGGCTCCAATGTCTGCACTCCTCCTAGCTGTAATATTGCAGCAGTTAGCTGATAGCGCAATATTAATAATGTGCTTAGCTATAGTTCAACTACTACATAATATGCGTAGCCATGTGATTCAGCCACTTCAGAACTTGATGCAGACAGGCTGGTTGTATAGTATGATGTGTAGGCCTTATGAGCAGTATCCTAGTTAGCTGTAGTTCAACTACAACATACATCAGTACTATGTACAAACAAAAGGGATCAGTTACATATTGGTACTTCAGGAGGATCATCAATTATTTATATGATGTATTATGTGTGTGCGTGGTGTTGCACTGGGGTGTCCAGGGTCCAGCAGGGCTGCCCTCCCAGGAGCCCCTCACCTCAGTTGCCAACTTCTCCCCCGCTGCCAGCCTTCACCCCCGCCCTGTGTGTAATGCACACTGCATACCCCCTTCTTCCTCCTTGCAGCCACTGTTGGGGTTGGGGGTGGTGCGCCCAAAGTGGGGCCCACTGGGATTTTTTTTCCCCTGTGGCTACATAGTGTAGTAGTTGAACTATGGATAAGTAAATTATTAAGAGACTGCTGTAAGCTAACTAGTACAATATGTATGTATGTAGCGTGTGTGTGTGTGTGAACACTTTATAGACAAATTAAAACAGTGGGCAGATCAGTAAATTGACTCCAGTTAAAACTTGCATATTATTGGATAATGAATATGCTTGTTTCTTATTGGTTCATGAATTTGATTGACAGTGTTGTTTCACAGAATGGATATTTTATTATTTTTGTGGAACTGTGTATTCATTTTGTTGATACAATGAATTCTGTGCTATAGAATATTGCTTTCTGTTACACGCATCTATTTTGTCATGAAAATCTAGCTGGAATATGCTAGCCAGTTACACCATTATATATTTTGTCAAAGTTTTGTTTTACATTATTCATTCTGTAAGCAACTTTACACATAACTGTTTTTTTGTATGGATGTTATACATTTGTGAGACAGAAAGCTTGTTAAAATTTAAAGAATGGAGTTTGTAATATAATAATATCCTTTTGTGCACAAAATTGATTTTATTCTCATTCTTCACTAGAAATATATCTTTTGTATATTTTTTACCAGTGTTTATATCCACACTTTAATTCTGTCTACTGGGGATTGCATTTTGTATATAGAATGTATTTTTATAGACAAAATGTACTTTGGACAGAGTGGTACAGAGTGTACACTGGTGGTACAGAGAGACAGTATAAGCAGAGCTGTACTGGTGGTACAGAGAGACAGTATACACAGAGCTGTACTGGTGGTACAGAGAGACAGTATACACAGAGCTGTACTGGTGGTACAGAGAGACAGTATACACAGTGCTGTACTGGTGGTTCCAGAATCTGTTACCCACTGCTACTATAGGCACCATCTCTCCCTACTATACCTGCTATTCCACAGCCACTGTCCCTTCCCAGAGGCTATTATCCCCCACTGCTACTATAGGCACCATCTCTCCCTACTATACCTGCTATCCCACAGCCAGTCTTTTCCCAGAGGCTATTATCCCCCCACTGCTACTATAGGCACCATCTCTCCCTACCAAAGCTGCTATCCCACAGCCCCAGTCCCTTCCCAGAGGCTATTATCCCCACTGCTACTATAGGCACCATCTCTCCCTACTATACCTGCTATCCCACAGCCCCAGTCCCTTCCCAGAGGCTATTATCCCCACTGCTACTATAGGCACCATCTCTCCCTACTATACCTGCTATCCCACAGCCACAGTCCCTTCCCAGAGGCTTTTATCCCACTGCTACTATAGGCACCATCTCTCCCTACTATACCTGCTATCCCACAGCCACAGTCCCTTCCCAGAGGCTATTATCCCACTGCTACTATAGGCACCATCTCTCCCTACTATACCTGCTATCCCACAGCCACAGTCCCTTCCCAGAGGCTATTATCCTATAGGCACCATCTCTCCCTATTATACCTGCTATCCCACAGCCACAGTCCCTTCCCAGAGGCTATTATCTCCCCACTGCTACTATAGGCACTATCTCTCCCTACTATACCTGCTATCCCACTGCCACAGTCCCTTCCCAGAGGCTATTATCCCACTGCTACTATAGGTACCATCTCTCCCTACTAGATCATCGCTCAGAGGAAGCCAGTCGGCGAAACGCATCAGCGGTGGAGAGAGACGCCAAAGGGAGAAAGCGGACGGAGAGATTTGCAAGCCAGGATCAAAGCGAGTACTGCAGATCGCATAAAGAGACTGATAAGCAAGCAAGGATCAAAGCGAGTACTGCAGATCGCATAAAGAGACTGATAAGCAAGCAAGGATCCAACGCTGTTTACAAAAGGACTCCCGATGGGCGCAATTTTTATGGCGTTTGTGAGTTTAAACTTTTAATATGTTTTAGAATAAAGTTTTAGGATTTTACACATGTCCGTTGTATATTTGTCCAGCAGCAGGAGAAAGTGGAAAAAGAGTAGCTGGGAGTTATAGTTCAACCACGAGGGAATTTGTTACAAGCTCCAAGACCACAGTGTTGGTCTGTAAGTATATGCACAATTGGCTAAGGATAAAAAGTAGTCACGGAAGAGTGTGAAATACGGAAATTCACTTATTTAAATAGACACGAACATTCTGCGGTGGATTGTATTTATGTGGTTTCACAGAAAAGTGAAGTAAATTTAGTAGCAGTGTTCACTAGATTTGTTTTAGATATAAATTAATAATTAATAATATCATATTACTGTATTACGCTATTTTTTTTTTATTTTACCCCATAAGACCTCATCTGGGAAGTCTGGACAGAAGAGGGCGCTCCAGAGTTAAGTATTTTTTTTGTTTAAACCGAAGCACAAGGTATCTGGAGTGGGTTATACATTTCATTCACACTGAAAAATTGTTTTGTCTCCCTACTATACCTGCTATCCCACAGCCACAGTCCCTTCCCAGAGGCTATTATCCCACTGCTACTATAGGCACCGTTTCTCCGTACTATACCTGCTATCCCAGAGCCACAGTTCCTTCCCAGGGGCTATTATCCCCCCACTGCTACTATAGGCACCATCTCTCCCTACTATACCTGCTATCCCACAGCCACAGTCCCTTCCCAGAGGCTATTATCCCACTGCTACTATAGGCACCATCTCTCCCTACTATACCTGCTATCTCACATTCACAGTCCTTTCCCAGAGGCTATTATCCCTCCACTGATACTATAGGCACCATCTCTCCATACTATACCTGCTATCCCACAGTGACAGTCCCTTCCCAGAGGCTATTATCCCACTGCTACTATAGGCACCATCTCTCCCTACTATACCTGCTCTCCCATAGCCACAGTCCCTTCCCAGAGGCTATTATCCCCCCACTGCTACTATAGGCACCATCTCTCCCTGATATACCTGCTAGTGTGTGCCTAGGTGTGTCAGCCTGCTGCTTGGCATGAATTAGAATATAATTCTGTGTCACTGTGTGTACATGTGTTTTTTTGTGTGCGTGTGTTTTTATTGAAATATGCCTGACATTACTATAAAATGCTGAATTATCAGTTTCATCACTCTGCCCAGAGTCATCTTCAGCCCTTCAGAGTCAGCTTCAATGCTCTTGCAGTTCTTTAGATTCGCTTCTGTTCTGTACATAAACTAACATGCATGAAAACCCTATATACATTTACTGGTCCATTGTATTTTAGTTCCTGTATATACATGGAGTATACCTGAGTTCCTGAGTGTTAATTCTTGTTAGTCTCTTACTTTAGCCCCTTGCTTAGGTGCGGCTCAACCATCTGAAAGTGTGCATGTATCTACTAAAAGAAAGAATAAAATTAGACAGTGTGTTTGGCAATTCTATTTCATCAGAAGTCCTGGGGCCTGTCAAATGTAATTTACTTCATTCACTTCACATTACTCAGTTTGAATACACTTACCTAAAGCAAACAAATAAGAGAGACCGGTCCTGTAATTGTGTGATTATTCACCAATTATAAAGATGAGAAGAAAGAAGGGAGCTCCACCAGCGCCTGCATGCAAAACTTTAAACTAGATTTAAATCTAGTGGGGGAATTCAGTGATAAGGCCTTGAAAACTAATATGTATTATTGTTTCAAGCAATCTTTTGATAGTTGATATCTAAAGCTGCATAGAGTTTGACACAGTTTGTCAAAAAATAGACACTTTTTGGCACACTCCTCACCCAATAAACATTCCATATATATCTGAGTAGGGGTATATGAGTACATAAGTAGGGGTACACCTGTTGTAAAGAATGCCTCAGACTGCCTCAGTCTTGAGCTCTTGCCCAATCTGAGAGATTCTCTACAACGGGGGTTTCCAACTTTTTTTTACCTGTGAGCCACATCCAAAAAAAGAGTTGGACACCAACACAAATAAAAAAAATGATTAAATTTGCCGGGGGTGCCCAAACTTGGTAACCCCTATGTCGACTGGCATCCAACAAGAAGTTCTGTTTGGCAGCACACATGGTTTTTGTGCAACTAAAGCTTGCTTTCACGTTAGGAATTCAAAAATAAGTAGCTAATTTGAAGACACTGGGATCAATATCCAACTGGTTTGTAAGCAATATGTTTGGGGATTACAAAGCACAAAAAGTACAAAATTTATAAAAAAAAAAAAAAAAGCCACAATGTTTTTAAAATTTGCAACCTGCCCCACTATCAGTCCCTGTGGTTGCAGGTTCTTCAGATCCTGAGCTTTCCATATGAATACAGTGCTGCAGCACTGTATTTAAATGGGGGAAAGTTGGATGCCTCCCTTTCCACCCTCTAGCTAGTGTATCATTTAGACAAGTTAATAGGTGCCGGTAGGCAAATGTATGGTGCCAGATTACAGTGAACAAAAAAACGCACATGCACTCAGAGCAGGTACAAGCAGGGTAAGCCCTAGCAAATTTATTGTGGACGTGCAATGTTTTGGAGCAAAAAAACCCTTTGTCAAGCATCCAAAACATTGGACGTCTGCAATAAATTTGCAAGGGCTTGCTCTGCTTGTATCATTTGTAGCATGTGTGCACCGAGTTCATCACTACCGGAGCGCCAGGGTATGTGGGTGAGGTCCTTCTTCTTGCCAGATTAGAGTGCCAAGGTGCCCTATACTTATTGTCTGCCCACTGGCAGGTGGTAGGACAGTGCTGCTTTGTGCCTGCCAATGATGCAACCTGCACCCCATGGCAGAACTTTAATGCAGATTAAAAAAGGAAATGCTTAGCAGAATGGCTGCTGTAATGTTTTCAAATAGTTGTAACATTTTTATCAATTGACAGGAGAACTGAGCAAATACTTGATTAAAAAAAAGGCTGAAAACACAGCTTTACTGTATATTTAAGGAAAAACAATATGTAATTTCTACATCTTTTTCTGCAAACCTCTTGACCTTAGTATAACAAAGGAAATGTAGATTATGCTTCTGTCCTGCACATTCCATGTCTGATTTGCCCTTCCACACCCTTTACCTCACTTACCTACATTTCCTTTTGGCAAATGAAACAATTAAATAAAGTAAATATTTTCATTATGCTTGCTGCTGCTCAGTCGCAATTTTTTTTCCTGTGCTGTATGCAGGAGATCCTCTAACCATTATCAGTAACCCCTAGGCCAGTATATTGCAGATTACTTGGGACACAGAACATTATACTGTCCTACCACATTCTCTCTGTCTTGTGTACAAATGCAGTATGAAGGTGCCCTGACATGCCAGGCATACTGTATTTAGAAATGCATAACTGGGACATGATACATGAAACCTTGCTTCCCTCAGGCCTTCTCCTCCCACTGCTCACCTATTCCATCCCTTTCACTGTTAAAGTAAAGAAGGTTATGGTAGAGTCAAGGAAACACTCCAAGACACTGCACAGAAAAACTAAAGGTAAGGTAGCTTTAACTGTTTGGCTTGTAGAATTATGTCTTTATAGGATATGTTGCATTTTTTTGGTACACAGCATTGTGGCACAAGTTCTGATCTGTGCACATCTACTTATTATCTACTTCTGCCTTTTGTTTATGCAATAAACTGTTTTGGTGTCAATATCCCCATTAATGCACCGTATGTAAATGCTACTTTCATAACTCCTTCATAACACTTGGTCTTGTACAATGACCTTTCGTGGTGGGTTATGAAGGATACAAAATGAGGAAGAAAAGAAGTGTCAGGAGGTCTATTTCCCCTTGACCTCATAATCTTTGGGATGGCCCATGCAATAAAAGGAAGAGCTTTCTATGTAAGTACAGCTTACAACTTGCAATTACAACACATCATTTAACCAGTGAGTGAGTTAACAGTGAGATGTAATTAGAGGCAATGCATTTCCAAATTATGAGCAGCATTTAACTTAACCATCTATTTTGTTATCAGTCCACACAGAACTTTGGCTACCATATTGCTTAATTTCTATAAACTACAATAGCGGCTTCACCTGCAGTCATAATGGGGTACTTTTCTGCTATGGTGTTGTAATTCAGCTTTATTTGAGGGTTTTTGAGGTGGATTTGCTGGTGTGTTTTGGGTCATTGTCCTGTTGCAGCACCCAAGATCGCTTCAGCTTGAGTTGACGAACAGATGGCCGGACATTCTCCTTCAGGATTTTTTGGTAGACAGTAGAATTCATGGTTCCATCTATCACAGCAAGCCTTCCAGGTCCTGAAGCAGCAAAACAACCCCAGACCATCACACTACCACCACCATATTTTACTGTTGGTATGATGTTCTTTTTCTGAAATGCTGTGTTACTTTTACGCCAGATGTAACGGGACACGCACTTGGCAATCATTGAGATGTTTTTTAGCAAAATTGAGACGAGCCTTAATGTTCTTTTTGCTTAAAAGTGGTTTGCGCCTTGGAAATCTGCCATGCAGGCTGTTTTTGCCCAGTCTCTTTCTTATGGTAGAGTCGTGAACACTGACCTTAATTGAGGCAAGTGAGGCCTGCAGTTCTTTAGATGTTGTCCTGGGGTCTTTTGTGGCCTCTCGGATGAGTTGTCTCTGCACTCTTGGGGTAATTTTGGTCGGCCGGCCATTCCTGGGAAGGTTCACCACTGTTCCATGTTTTTGCCATTTGTGGATAATGGCTCTCACTGCGGTTCGCTGGAGTCCCAAAGCTTTAGAAATGGCTTTATAACCTTTACCAGACTGATAGATCTCAATTACTTTTGTTCTCATTTGTTCCTGAATTTCTTTGGATCTTGGCATGATGTCTAGCTTTTGAGGTGCTTTTGGTCTACTTCTCTGTGTCAGGTAGCTCCTATTTAAGTGATTTCTTGATTGAAACAGGTGTGGCAGTAATCAGGCCTGGGGGTGACTACAGAAATTGAACTCAGGTGTGATAAACCACAGTTAAGTTATTTTTTAACAAGGGGGGCAATCACTTTTTCACACAGGGCCATGTAGATTTGGAGTTTTTTTTCTCCCTTAATAACGTAAACCTTCATTTAAAAATTGCATTTTGTGTTCAATTATGTTATCTTTGCCTAATAGTTAACAGTTTTTGATGAGCAGAAACATTTAAGTGTGACAAACATGCAAAAGAATAAGAAATCAGGAAGGGGGCAAATAGTTTTTCACACCACTGTATATATATATATATATATATATATATATATATAAATGATATATATATAAATGAACGAAGAACAGAGTGCTACACACACGCAGGGACTTTAAAAAAGAACAAAAAATCTTTGTTAATCCAACGTTTCGAACACTAAGGGGGGGCTTTATTAAGACACGAATGCTCGGAGCGTTGACTTTTGAATGCTTGCGTGCCTTTTTCTTATGCCTGCGCGACTTTTTCGTACACTTGCGCGACTTTTCCGGATGCTTGCGCAAAAAATTCAGAAAGGTTCTGCTGCTGTTTACAATCTTTCGGTACGAAAATTTTGTGACTTTCAGGTCACCAATACTATATTATCGTGACTAATACGATTTTTTCGTAAGCATTTTCGTGATATTTGCGATCTTCAGAAATTATCGTATCCAATCCGAATTTTTCCCATTCGGGATTCAAACTCGTGTCTTAATGAATCGACCCCTTAAAGGAGACATAAAATGGATAAATGGGAAAACCCTAATTTTGTAGGCAATTATGAATAATATATGGTGCTGGTTTCCCTTTGGGCTAAAAATTAATCCTATCTGTAAAAATGGCCCCTTTATTGGAGCTCCCTATAGATCCTCTCACTTCTCTGTCCGAGTTTGAAATGGAGACTGGGCGTGTCCTAACGGTCCCTGCCAGAAGCACAGTAGGAGGGGGAGAGCCAATCACAGCCCTGCACTTACACAAGCACAGACAGGCTTCAGTTCCCTATCAGGTCAGCCTAGCTGCTGATTGGTTCCTATCCTACAGTGCAGGGTACGGAGGGCCGCCGGCTCCCCAGCTCATCCAGAGAATTCAGCCAGCAGGAAGTGGCACAGATGGGCGGGGCTAGTGGGGTTTTTGTGGAATTTCTCAATAAATCAGTCTGAAACACAACTTTTTTAAGCACAATCCTTCTATATCTAGAGGAGTATAATTCACTGGTACATTCATAATTTGTATAGGATATGTCTCCTTTAATGTGTTCTTCTTCAGGTAAAAAAAAGTTCTCAATATTTTGTAGTAACTTGTTAGATCTTTTGGGTGGGACCCTCTTTACCTCTTGTATAGGTGGTTGGTTGTTTTCTCTGTTTTCTTATATGTTTAATATATACACCCAGTTATTGTGCAATGCTGCAGAATACGTCAATATTTTATAATTAGGTGTTAATATTAATAATAGTAATAGAGACAGAAAATCACCATGAATTTTCCATCTATATGATTGTAAACTTTCACATTTAGAGCTGTGACACACAGGGAGATAGCTAGAATGTAAATCGCCGGTGGGATGGCATATGCGGCGCTGCGAAGTCGTTGAAGTTGCCTTGAGAGGAAACTTTGACTACTGGCAAATCGCGGCGCCACGAATGCCATCCTACTGGCAATTTACATTCTAGCCGTTGGGATGGCATTTCGGGGAGATTAGTCGCCTGCGACAAGGAAGATTTGTCGTGTGGCGACTAATCTCCCTGTGCATCACAGCCCTTAAACTCCACGAAAATAAAACTTACTTAAAAAATACCAATTGAAAAAGTAAACGACTCCTCTTCACAGACTAGACTGCTTGGCCTCAATGCCAAGCTGCCTTTCTCAAGCTTGACTAGTCAGTGACAGTTCTAACTTTCCATGGGGGAACAGAAAAACATGAGCAATGGCACTTTCCAGTATGGGGGACAGGATGGTGTTTTTAAGTTTTTTTTTAGGTGCTGCAAGATGGGTGGGGTGGGGGGGTGGTAGTAAGAGTGCAATGATATCTTTGCTCTGTGCCTAATAATGCTTTAAAGTGACTCTATAGAATAAAGGCATTATGAAATAACAGTAGTGCAAGAGCAACTTTACTAAACCTAACAACCACAAGGCAGTTCCAATTCCTTTTTGCAGAACAACACAAAAGCCACCAATCCACCTTTTCCCCTCCAGTGTGTGTAACAGGTATGGGATCCCTTATCCGGAAACCCATTATCCAGAAAGTTCCGAATTATGGAAAGGCCATCTCCCATAGACTCCATTATAAGCAAATAATTCTAATTTTTAAAAATGATTTCCTTTTGCTCTGTAATAATAAAGCAGTACCTTGTACTTGATCCCAACTAAGTATAATTAATCCTTATTGGGGGCAAAACATGCCTATTGGGTTTATTCAATATTTAAATTATTTTTAGCAGACTTAATTTATGGAGATCCAAATTACAAAAAGCCTCCCTAATCCGGAAAACCCCAGGTTCCGAGCATTCTGGATAACAGGTCCCATACCTGTACTATGCACTTCTTTATTACTCAGGCAGCAGGCTGAAAAAATATAGCACATGGCCAAGTAATATTGCCTTGGGCTCCAATATTAATTGAGACCAATTTATTTCTATTGGCAGCACTGACCATAGTGCTACATTCAGTGCCTGTATCTGGATTATAAATTAAACAAAATCACAAAAAGGGCCAAAGGGAAAAACTCAACAAGCTTTATTTTTAAGTTCCCAGATTTACTTTTTTGTGTTCAGTAACAGAGCACTTGCGTCTGAAGGCTAATGCCACATGGGGCAGATTCTTGGACTGCAGATAAGCAATGGCTCCCGTTGCAGGCACAACAATCAGAGTTTTGAAGCATAGGGGTGGATTCTTAGCCTGTGCTTAGAGTTGCCACCTTTCTAGTGATATTTTACAAGCAGGTGAGGGGTGGACACAAAGGGAGGGGGCAATATCAAATGGATGGGACAATGACACAAATGGGCAGAGCTATGAGGTGTTAGGCAGATTGAGGCTGGCCAGGGGCCAATCTTAAGGGTATTAGATATTTTCCGGTGGGTAAATTTGTAATTCTGGCCCCGGCCTTGGCAGGTGTTTTACCTGTTAGGCCAACCTTACCTGCACTTTGCACCTTGTGCTAAATGCAATGTAGGGTGCAAAGTGGAGCACTATGGGTGGTAAGAACAGGGACCTGCTGCATCTTGTGCCCATTGGTGTTCCCTAGGTTGCATTTCTGAATTATGTGCAAGTTAGGCTGTCAAAGGTGATGCCCATATACAGTGCCTGCTGGACCTCCCTTCATGAATTGAATGCCGCTGGCTGTCTAAGGCCACAGGGCTTATCGTTGCCTGCAATTTGTAGGCAGGCAGAGGAAGGCAGGTCCACTCCTATGTCTAGCTGCCCTGACAGTCAAAGTGTTGGCCTTTGTGCAGCAGATGCACGAAGCAGAGATTGGCCCAAAAACGTGAAAACATGCATTTTCAGGTCAATCTTCGCTCCATGTAGCACTCAGGCCGAGACTGTGCCTGTCAGTGCAGCTACACAGGGCTGCAAATGAGAATAGATCAGCTTCTCCCCATCTGCATATAAAACAGAGAGAATCAGATGGTACACCATGCACGACTGTGGCATTAATTAGAGAAATTTAAGGTACTTGCACTCCATTTTGCTTCACGTACGGGTGGTAAGTGCAGTGTTCAAAATGCAAAAACTGTGGTAAGCACTTGTATGTGTACCCTGCCGCAGTCATCACTAGTGTATTTAATGGTACATCGGGAATAGATAATGTACAATTTGGTATACAATTAAAATTGTGTAAAAGCTTACAATATCTTACACAATCTTCCTAGTTCTGTTGGTTTTATACATTTGAGAAGTATAGCAAAGGCTACCTAAAAATCTTCATATCTGTGTCAAAAAGCAAAAGCTGCTCTATACTGTATAAACCAATATATTATCTAGCCCTGTATGAGGAAATCCTGTGTCCGGCACTGAAAGAGTTAAATGTTAGGCACCTGCACCATGACTGGCTGAAATTATATTCTGCCTAAAAATGTTTTTTTTCAGTGATTTTAACTTTTGTTTTGTCTTTAAGATGTCAGTGTTAGGAATCTATATGGAATTCCTGTCTTGGCTGTACTGCTGGTGCTGTTTTACTGCTCCTCCTCCAATCTACATTGTTATTGCTCCGCCCCTGTGCCCCCATGCTACAGGCAGCAGCCATAACACACCTATGTATTATTATTATTAACATGTGTAACCCCTTTTTGGCTAAAAATCACCTTTAAACACCAGGCTATGGTTAGAGTATGGGGCACATTAGGACTCTCTTTCAAAGGAGTGGGCCTTCGCTAAGTGGAAGGTGACTTTCACGATGTTGTTGTACTACAACTCCCACTAGTACTGTGTAGTGTATTAAGTAATAGGACACCAGGAGCTCTTGCAGATTAACTAGTTAACTCTTTATTGTCCAAGACAGATGTTATTATCACAGGGATCAGTAAATACTCACAGCAAGTTGAGGTAGATTGGTACAGTTGGTAATAGCAGTTGTAAAGCAGAAAAACAGCACAGCACCACAATGGAGATTCTATGTGAGGCACTAGCAGGATTCCCAAGGTTGAATACCCTTTACTGGACCGTAGCCCTACTGCCAACAGTGGTTCAGAGGTTAATACTAGCCTGATACCTGCGTCTGAACTGTGGTCCCTACAGCAAGGCAGACAGAGCCTGGAGTATGCTAAACCCACTAAATTCTCCTATAAGTAGCCCTGACTAAGTCACACTCCGTGCTATGACTAATCAGTCTAAGTCCTCATACTAAAATAACCTCGTTCACTGGGCCCTGTCCCTGACTTCTCCAGATAGTGTGGTGGTTTCTGGGGTAAAATAGCTGTACTGGGGCCTGTGTCTGCCACCAGACACTATATCAGTCTGCAGGGGGAGTGGTCAATCTGCATAGACCTATAGGGAATAGTGTTAGAACTGTAACTTAAGTACAGGGGCTATTACCCAATAACAATAGAGGTGTAAAGAGGTAGGGGGATAAAGCCATAGGGAGCTTAACCCTATGGGCCCCTACACATGTATTTATAAAACGCCAACATAGCCCACAGCGCAGTATGTATTGATGTTTGGGGGCACACTGGGGGTAGTGTTTGTTTAGATGACACTAGGTAGGAACAGTATCTATGTGTACAGCTGGGCACCCATAGCCAACCCTGCGGCTGACTGTCCCACAGCCCCCAGATGCCAAGGTGAATTGCCCTGGCGCAATGAGCAGCAGCAGAGGTCAGGATTGACAGGAGAGACAGGCTGAGGGAGTCTCCCAGGCAGGCAGAAAGAATGCTGCACAATCTGTTGGACCTGTTGCGCCTTCGCTATTAGCAAACACTTCAGCATGTGAATATAACACCACACCCCTGGCCGGTAGGCAAGATATACAGGGGCTGGTATACAAAGTGCTGGGCCGCAATCACGCACCCTAAAAGCCACAAAGAGAAAGTTCAGCCCTCAGATTGGGGAGAGAGATCAGAGCCAGGGCAGGGCGGCACTTGGCACTTGAGCCCAGAGATAGGGGAGAGCGCAAAGCCTGGGTAAGCTCAGTCCTGGCACAGTAGGGAGAGAGAGCAGGGCCGGGGGAAGGCAGCGCTTGGCAGCAGGAGTAGCAGCAGCAGCAGGCGGCAGAGGAGGGGCTTGTGCGACTCGGCTCGGAAAAGCTGCTTCATGCATTAGGAAGTTCCCTCATAAGCTGCCTCTTCTCTGTTTTGTTCCAGTCCTGCCAAAGAAGCGAGAGAGGGGAGCAGTAAGTTGCTACAGCCATGTCAAAGCCGGGCAAAGGGAGGAAGCACTCGGGGCCAGGCAAGGGCACTAAAGAGGTAAGTGAGTGTGCAGGTTGGCACAGGGAGCACCCAGGGCAGAACTTTGCACTGGCAGGAAGAGGGTGACAGGCGCCCAGGTGATTAGAGGAGCCCGTATAGGGAGGGCTGAGGGCGGACGCCACACACAGCATACAGGGCGAGTGCCTGACATGCCTGGGGAGTGACTCACTGCGGGCTGCGCTAGCGGGATGAGCGGGGAGAGGCTGGGGCAGTACAGGCAATGCTGCAGGGCCACTTACCGGGGGACTTCGCCACAGACTTGAACCGAAGCCAAGTGCCGCTGCCTCCTGGGGCTTCAGCGGATATGGGCGCTGTTCCTTTCATGTCTCATAGACCTTAAAGGGGAACTTGCACCTACTTTGAAAAAGGCACCTTGCCTTCAGGCACTAAGGGCAAAGGAAGAGAAGTGGCAATCAGCCGGCTGGCAAATAATGCTAAATTGGGAGTATTTCTGTACTTATATATGTGGCATCAAATGGAAGGGAAATGCACTTGTATTCACATGGCATAGGCACCCTTTACCCACACTGATTTCAATATAAATGATAATTATTTCACATGATAATATGGCTGCTCCATTACTGTGCAGGGGAGACTTGCTGGTCTTTAGGCCCCATATCTGAGGGGTTTATTTTTGTATGGGGTACTAAGGTCATCTCTTTCGAGATGTAGTACATAGGATGGACAAGGACAACAGTCCAAGGGACCACCGCAATGGTCAGTTCCTACCCCCCATTTACAGCAGATGTGACTGACCTCCATGTAACAGTTTTTAATACCGTAAAACAACAGCAATATCACAAACAGATTGTATTCTTGTGTCCTTGGAAAACACTTGACTTCCTTTTCTTCTACATCTGGCAGTGGGTAGGGGGGTAAGGAAATTAACATGGGTCCCATAGACTCCCATTTAATTGCTGGCTTTATATGACTTTAACCACCCCTTCCTCATTTGTAGTTGGGTAGGGGTTAGTAATGGAATTTCTTTATACCCTCATATGCAAGTGGTTGGTGATGCCCAAACAGAATGGTACTGTAGACCACCTTACCCTCTACATGTGCCTGCCGGGGGTATGTTTATATAAATGTGGGGTCAATACTGGCTCTGAGTGTCTGTCTCATGTTCTGATCAGGCCCACAATGGGCTTTAAAATAGGCCCTGGCATTTCAAGTACACAGAGGCCTAAACAGCCCACCACCAGCCCAATAAATAGTGACTGCCTGTGGCACCTTACAGCAACTCCTCTGGCATTTGCCAGAATCCACAGATTGCCAGTATGAGCCTGGATCTGATGAGCCTCTGCTGAACTTTACCAGTACAGGTACTTGTCAGGCCATTCCTGCTTAAGAATGGAGGACAATTTTAGGCTTTTTGATGCTGACTTAAAAAAAAACAAAAAAAACTTGCCAAGCAATACACCTGGCATTGCCCCTTGTGCCACTGACTAAATTCACTTCCTGCTGTTAGAAATAACTTTTCTTCAGAGAATGCTGGGAGTTGTACTACAACAAAGTTTGCTTTACTGCAGAGATGCTTGCACAGAACATACATAGAAAGAAGTTATGGAAGTTGTGCTGGTAGTATTGGAATTGACTATCTGATCTAGTGCTTTTTTTTAATGGCAGTCTTTAAATCAGGACAGTACCTGCCAGTGCTTTCAGCTTTACTCCTCCCAGGCTGGGGATCACCCTGCTTCACTGGAGGGGCGGGGGACAACACAGAGGAGCATGGGTGTGGTGCCAGTGCAGTTCCACTCTTCTAAGTACACTGGTATTGTGCCCTCCCAGAGCCAAGGAGCGTCGGGGCGGGAGAACTGGAGTGTCCCTCCTCTCCCAGCCAGAGGTGTATGAATATCACTGCTAAGCTTGGAATTTAGCAGTCGAGCTAAGTACATGGGGATATTGTTGATAACAAGTGGATAAAAAGCAAGAAGAAACCCAGACATGGCCTTTGCAAGCTGGTGGTATGCTACGGTAAATACCATCTTATTTAAACTAATATATTTCACAATGGATACATCCTTCTGTTTATGTATGGGTTTAGCATTGTGCAATAGGAGCTGCTGTGTGTATTGTTTTAGAACAAAGTACTGATCTATGATCGTATTTGGGGCTGTGCTCCCCTCTGTTGTTGCTTATTACACAGAGGCAGTACTTGGATGGGAGCTGTCACGACATTCTTTGCATTTTTGTGCTGGGCTCGGGGATACAATGTGCTAAACTTTCCCACCCTGCAATGGCAGCTCCAGGTCCCTTGCTTTTATCCTGCTAGGAAGTCTTACAGCTTTGCCTCGGTTTCGGAACTTCAGATATTCTCTCCAGTCATTGTAACTGATAGGAACAGGAAGCTTTGTACCCAAGGGTTCCAGAGTTGCACACAGCACTGCTGTCAGTAGCAGACAGGATATGTAATGCACAGAAGCTTCACCATTGTAGTTTATCAGTGACTTTTACACCAATGTAAATGGGGGAATCTTGTATTATTGAGCATTGTTGCAAAAGGCTAAATGTCAGTCACTTTCCATGATAGGACAGGTCTTTTTCACACCCGCAAGTTTGTAGGACAGACACTGTAGCCTGAGAATCCTATCCACCTGCAAAGATTGCTTTATAATATTTTATATTATTTGTAATGAGTTGGCCTCATCAGGAAAGAAACATGAAAGTATTAATGGCTCAGCATCATTTGGCATCTACGAGCAATTTTTAGCTTATGCCAATGGATCACTGAGAATGCTGGGATTAGAGCAGCTTTAGGCTCTTGGGCTTAAATAAAGACAAAAAACCATAATAGGTAGAAGACAACAAGGGCACCAGGAATGCTGTGCATTTAGAATTGTAAATGAATATACATTTAGTTTCCATTGCTTAGACAGGAAGTAATAATGTAGAATTTCAAGCACTCACGTCACATAACTATTTTTGGCCAGTAAAAAGCTGTTTGCTGTAGGCTGAAATATTTAACTTGCAAGGTCAAAGTTACACATTTAGATAATGGTGCATATTGTAGTTCTACCTATGAGTGTAACTGTGCTTACGAAGTGCAGTATGTTTACAGGTGAAGGTAAATTCCAGCAAAAGTCATTGTTAAAGTAAAAAGTCGTCATAGGGAACAGTTTTTCACACAGCATTTTTCTAGTTTCTGCTGTTTTTACGCCACAGAGTTATTTAATTGTCTAAAATCAATGCATAATTTAATAAATTTGACATTTTAAGTAGCAATGTGTGGGGTGTTAGGTTAGATCTCCATTTTCTTAACACAGATTGATAATTAGGCCTTATTTAGGCCTAATTTGCTTGATTAGTATATATATATATATATATATATATATATATATATATATATATATATACATACACACACAGGTATAGGACCCATTATCCAGAATGCTTGGGACCAAGGGTATTCTGGATAAGGGGTCTTTCCGTAATTTGGATCTCAAAACCTTAAGTCTACTAAAAAAATCAATAAAACATTAATTAAACCCAATAGGATTGTTTTGCATCCAATAAGGATTATTTATATCTTAATTGGGATCCATTACAAGGTACGGTTTTATTTCTACATAGAAAAAGGAAATCAGTTTTAAAATTCTGAATTATTTGCTTATAATGGAGTCTATGGGAGGCAGGCTTTCCGTAATTCGGAGCTTTCTGGATAACGGGTTTCCGGATAAGGGGTCCGATACCTGTATATATATATATATAATATATTTTTTTGCACCCAGAAACACACAAATGATTATACAGGGTGTAAATGACAAAATCTGACAGTGTGACTAGCAAATTAAGCGTGCATACTGAGCCACTAATTTTTAATACAGATCAATCACATATCTTGCTAGGGATACCATGCACAGCAAGGGGGCAATCCTATAAGAGGTCAGGTGTAAGGTGGTATAGGAAGGTGAAATCTCAGTGTTGGCAAACCCTGCCATGTATTCAGTATCCATGTTAACATCACTTGTCTCGCTCTCTTGTTGCCACATATCTATATTAATGGAGACTACAGATGGGGGGAACAGTAATTTGTGTTGGAGTGTGGAGTGTGTCCACACTGAAGTATGGGTTAGGGGGTCTAGCAGTTATAGCAGAATGGTATTACAGCCTTTTTTAGAGTAGATGGTATACAGTGAGTGTTTAGATAATATGTTAATGGGGACCCCTCTAGAAAATATAGTTAGAATGGCAGTGCTGATTGCTTGTAACTGAAATGTAATCATTTTGCAATTAGTGCAGCCCTGTAGCTTGCATTTAGTAGTAGTATCCCTGATAATTTCTGCATCTGGTAACTGTCTAATACAGAGAATAAAATGATCTGTCAGACAGATCTGGGGTAATTTTACCAGATTCTCAAATATCAGTTTCTCAAATGCTGTATGACAGGCTTCATATCATCTAAATGGTACAATTATATTGTATAATAAATGCTATTAAATGATATTATTCAGAGAGCTGCCTGTTACTATAACAAATTAATATATATGGTGCAGAATGATAGAACAGTTCTTGGTCTACATATTAAATATACAGGTTTGTAAACTCTTATTCCATTAAAAGTAAACACCAGCCACAAGGATCGGCCAATTATATAATAAGTGCATTATATATTTTTAGAAAACAGGTAAAGAAAACTCCCTATTCCTGATCCATGAATAATTACTGACGTATTGCTGACCAATGCCATTTCATCACCACACAGAGCACAACTGGATTATTCAACCCTAGTCAGAACCTTGAATCAGCACCCTTTGTGCTCCCAGATTAACTGCTGCAACAGTTGTGTCAAACTGGTGTAAGGGGTTCCCTGGTCAGGAAATTGATATTTCTACAGTTTTCCCTTGTTTCATACAGAGACTTAAGAGACAAGCTAAACATAGGGAAAGCTTGCATTTGCTGATGATTTTGGGCCGAGAACCAGGCCTACTTTAATTGTGACCCCCTGTGCATCTTTTCACTTTCTGGCGCTTCCAGTCTGCTGTTTTGGATGCAAGTGCAGCCTTATTTGGATGAATTATGATTAGATCCAATGACTGATCGGACTCCTACCTACCAATAAAATAAGCAGATATGTCTATAAATCATATCACGTGCAATACAAAATATGTACAATGTTGTGAGATTATAGTATCCCTATAAAC
Organism: Xenopus tropicalis; assembly: GCF_000004195.4. NCBI lineage: Eukaryota > Metazoa > Chordata > Amphibia > Anura > Pipidae > Xenopus > Xenopus tropicalis. The sequence continues at coordinate 176,788,561 of NC_030677.2, read as the reverse complement.
AAATCTATATATTTAAAGCAGATCCACAAGAATATTTCATATTTTCATGCAGAAGGGTAAGAAGTGTTCACTAGTAGGAACTAGTAAACTTGCATATCCAGACCTTCCTCTCCTGACAATGTATATTTTCCCAAAGGCCACAAATAATGTAAATGTAGTTTAATGTAAATGAGTGTTAAGTTTAACTTAGGGTTCCGGAACTAAAGGCTTCATGAAAATGAATCATTTTTGACAGGTACATAATTTTTTATGGAACAGCAGTACAGGTATGGGACCTGTTATCCAGAATGCTCGGGACCCGGGGAATTCCGGAAAAGGGATCTTTCTGTAATTTGGAGCTCCATAACTTAAGTCTGCTAAAAATCATTTAAATATTGAATAAACCCAAAAGGCTTGTTTTGCCTCCAATAAGGAATTATTACATCCCTTGTTGGGATCAAGTACAAAGTTCTGTTTTATTATTACAGAGAAAAAAGAAAATCATTTTTAAAAATTAGAATTATTTGCTTATAATGGAGTCTATGGGAGATGGTCTTTCCGTTATTTGGAACTTTCTGGTTAACGGGTTTCCGGATAAGGGATGCCATACCTGTAATAAAGTAAGGAAAATGTGAAAAGTAAGAAGGGCACATCTTTGCTAGAGAGTATCTCTTTTGCATGCCTTTACAGACCAATCTGGATGCGTGGGAGGCATTAGGGTAAAGAAGAGTAGAAAGACTCTGGTGTACGGTGGGGGGAAGTTCTTTATAAAATAGGTACAGCATATCACTTATAGGACTGATTTTATTGGACTTTCATTTTACTATTTAAGTAAATTTACAAAACTGAGGTAATATTACACAGGGCTAGATGTCATATACAGTATTTACCTGGAATTAGGGCATATGCCATCATAATATACATGTTTTCTTTAACGGCTTTATGAAATCAGTGTCTGTTAAATAGATATTTAAATGACAAATGTGTAAATCTGCATTCTCAAGGCCACTCTCATAATGACAGAAATGAAATTATTGCAGCACATAAACAGATTAAAATTCTTTAGGCTGGCTGGAAATTCGTCATTGTATCTTAGGGCTGTAAAAAAAAAGTACAACCCACTATGGTCACTGCTACATATTAGACTAGTGTCACACAAGGAGATTAGCAGTTTAAACTTGTAGGTGGCTCAAATATGTTTCATTGTGCAGATTGCCCAGAAAACATTTGTGGTAATACAACATATTACATTAATGTTACCGGGGATAATAGCAACAAGTTCCTTGGAGTTAACTGGCAAAGATAACCGCTATAGGCAGTAAAGGCATGGCTTTATGGGTCGACTAATGGTCTGGAAGGAACTGCTCCAGGTTGAAGTGCTATTATTATTTAATTTACTACTATGCCAAAGTAATTAATTACTGCTTAAAGGAAAACTATTTCACCAGGATGCATACTTAACCAACAGATAGTTTATATTATGTTAAGTGACCTACTAAAGAATGTAGCTAAACTGGAATATATATCAGTAAATTTTGCCCTTTTACATCTTTACCCTTGAGCCACCATTTAGTGATGGGCTGTGTGCTCCCTCAGAGATCACATGACCAGAAATAATGCAGCTTTAACTATAACAGGAAGAAGTGTGGGAGCAAAAAGCATGTATATGCCTTGGCTTGTTTGTGGGCACTGTGAATCCTATGATCTCAGGAGGTGGCCCTTAATTCTTAAAATGGCAATTTTCTATTTAGGATTACCCAATAGCATATACTTCTAAAAAAAGTTAATTTTTTATGAAAGTGGTTTATTTAGATGAAGCAGGGTTTACATATGAGCTTGTTTATGCAATATATTATTATACAGACCTACATTATTTTGGGGTATAGGTTTCCTTGAAGTATGTACATTGCCCATATCGTGGTTTGCAACCTTACACTACCATTCCTTACATTTATTGTGACATACCAGGTGGCCCTCTGACATTTCTATTTTGGGTCCTCCTGCTATTTCTTAAAACCACAGTGACAACAGTCCTGTACTTCTAAGAGAACTCCATAATACTTATGGCTTATATGCTTTTAATCTGTGTTCCACTCCTTGTCACTAGAGCTCTGGGCATTGCTCCAGGGGTGAAGATCAACACCTGTAAGATGCCTTAACCAGACACTGAAACCCTTTACTGGTTAAAGGGTCACTGAACTTCACAGTCAGAAAGTTAGGGGGGTGAATTTTAGAGCTATAAGTCCTTTATTGGATTTCATGGTTTCCATGCCTTGGTTCTAAGGTACATATCTACAAACCTGTGTACTTAAGCAAGTACATGTATACACTGTTCCCTCTAAGCTGTGCGCGTGTGCGCGCGCACACGACTTTCCGAACCCGCGCACACAAATTAAAATAGCGCGCACAAAAATTAAATTTTTGCCTAAAATGATTTTTGCCTTTGGAAATAACTCAGACGTCTCCTCGGTCTCCCGCCCTCGTTACCCCGGCAACAGGTACTTCTGGCTCCTGTCCGGTGCAATGTGTAGAGTGTCCGTGCGTACCTGCGCGCGTACTTGCCCACGCACGGACGTCTGGGGGGGGGGGGGGTGCGCGCAAGGAGCACGTTCAGCACCGGACAGGAGCCAGAAGTACCTGTTGCCGGGGTAACGAGGGAGGGAGACCGAGGAGACGTCTGAGTTATTTCCAAAGGCATTGCGCTGTGGGAAGTGCTGGATGGCATGTCATGAGGACCAGGTAGGTGTATACAAGTATGTACAGCACAGTTACACTGCCATCCCAGCTAACATGGAGATTCTGCTTTGGTAGTGCTGGCTCAGCAGCAAACAAATCAATGGGGGATTAATAACTTTGGCATCAGGCTTCATTTTTACCAGCCAGGGGGCAACCGTAGTTGGAGATGTGGCATAGGCACACAATGTATAGTGAAGGTCCTTCACTGAAGGAATGCTGGGTGAGGGTAAGGTTGGGGGAAAGACAAAGTCCTGTCCTGATTTCTAAATGTGTAAATCCTTATAGGCAGTTTTCGCCCCAGCAAATTTTCATTTCAGAATGATCAATTTGCAGAATTAGCAAAATTGATGGACATTGGTGCCACATTCTTAGCTTCGAGTGCAGATTGTGAGCGTGGTTTTAGTTTAATGAACAATCTGAAAACGAAGCAAAGGAACCGTTTACAGTTTGGAACATTTGGAAATGCTGATGCGTATTAAGAGTAACCTTCAAAATGGAGGCACGATAGATCTTGACAGAATTTATTCAGACTGGATAAATATGAAAGATCGCAGAGAAAAACTGTGAAAACTAAATTACTCTTAGTTTCGAAATGCTACCTATAAAATATAATTACACGTTATTAATAGGTATAGCATTTAACAATGAAACTTGTTTGAATAAACAGTGTTATTGATAACTGAAATAACATCGTGTTTTTGTAACTTGATTTAGACAAACTGAAAGACCTGCGCAAAAATGCCCATAACTGAACTCCAACAAACATTCTGTAGCGCACAAAAATTTAATCTTGCTTTAAAATGCGCACGGATGATATTTTTTGCGCACACAGCCTATAAAAAATTAGAGGGAACGTTGCATGTATATACTGATCTTGAATAACATTATTCATATTATCCCTTTAGGGCTCTGGCACACGGGGAGATTAGTCGCCCGCGACAAATCTCCCTGTTCACGGGCGACTAATCTCCCCGAATTGCCATCCCACCGGCAAAAATGTAAGTCGCTGGTGGGATGGCACACGATGCGCAGGCGATTTCGCAAATCGCCGAAGTTGCCTTCCCGTGTGCCAGAGCCCTTAGAGTTAAGACACACAGAGGTACTAGTAGCAGCTATTTGTCATGGCTACTAATATAGACAATGCTGATCATTAACTGATAATTGTCTCTACATGTGTTTTAGCAGAGGCAATGCTCAGTATTGTCTATGGCAGGATATTTTCTGGTTCTAGTTTTTGGTAGAATACTGCACTCTATGCCAAAACAAGACACGGTACCGTTATTGAGCATATTATTTGTAATTGTTTATGCAGGTATGGGATCGTTATCTGAAAGCGCATTATCCAGAAAGCTTGGAATTACAGGAAGGTCACCTTTCATTCACTCAGTTTTAACCAAATAACTTTATTTTTTAATAAATATTTTTTTTCTGTAATAACAGTACCTTGTACTTGATGGTAACTAAGCTGCATGAATCCATATTTTAGGTGAAATCCTATTGGGTTTATTCAATGTTTGAACAATTTTAAAGTATGGTAATGCAAATTATGGAAAGATCACTGTAAAAAAGATCTGTAAAACCCCAGGTCCCAAGCATTCTAGATAACAGGTCCTATACCTGTATTATTATTAGCAATTGGCACAGTTCTGTCATTTAAACCACTACCCATAATCTTGATGTATGTTGCCATAACAGTATTTTTTTTTCCAGCAATGTGATAGGAAGCCTGCAGACAAGAAGCCATCAGAAGGAGCAGAGGTAAGGCTAACTTTATTACACAAATCTGAATACCATGTAGAAAGTACAGTTCAGGAAACTATTACTATAAACAAATTAAAACAATCAATGGAATTAGTCAAGATAAGGTCAATAACCATAATGTATAATTGGATAGATACTGCTTGCCTTGTATATAAGGGCAGTGGCAGACAGGGAAATTAGTCGCCCGCGACAAATCTTCGTTGCAGAGGGCGACTAATATCCCCGCAATGCCATCCCACCGGCTAAAATGTAAATTGCCAGTGGGATGGCATATGCGTCGCTACGATTTCCCGAAGTTGCCTTTGAGAGGAAACTTCGGGCAACTTTGGGAAATAGTAGTGACGCATATGCCATCCCACCACCGATTTACATTCTAGCCGGTGGGATGGCATCGCGGGTAGCAACGAAGATTTGTCACAGGGATTAATAATCTCAAGCACTCCAGATTGCTCTCAGTATCACAGACAACTCTCAGTATTACAGACAAGATTTATTATGGGGTTAGCAAACATTTTATTGGTTGCTGTAAGTTACTGCACCTGGGCAAACTTACTGCCTTTTATTACATACAGGGGGTAAGTCTAAAGAAAAACTGTTCATTTCATATGTATTAAGAGTGAGGGGGTTTTTGTGGTTTTGATCAATTTTGTTCTCTGCAGCTTGGAATTTCAGCTGCTATTGAGTTGTTATGAGCATAGCAACAAGGGAGGGGTTTGAATGGTAGAGTGAAAGAAGAAAATGAGAAACTGAACAGAAAAATATGTGTTAGACATTTTAAAGTTCAGTACAGACAAAGGCAGGGAAGGAAGCCAAAGCTTACCTTAGGATATTGGTGTTTATATCTGTTTATGTCTATAGCAAACTAAGGTTAATTCCAAATTTAACTTTGCATACTCACCTTGTGCTTTAGATATAACATTGTATCATCTTGAGCATTAAAGTGGGGGCATCAATCAAGCATGAAAGTGCTACAGCTAGAGAAATTCTGAGTTAAGGTGTGACGGCTGAAATGTATCAGACTGTGAATGGTTGTATGCATATGTCTGTTAACAAAGAGTTAAACAGAGACGGTACAAAAAAGGTTTAGGCCTGCAAAAGCAGTTGCAGTCACTCAGAAATGTATGCAGTTGGGTGAATCAATTTTATTTATTAAAGGAGATCTAAACCCTAACAATTAATTTGGATACAATTGTCATATTTTATATACTGAACAGTCTAAAGGTTTAGCATGTCTATAACAGTAAAGATGCAGGCCTTCAAAGTTGTCACAGAAGTTGTGACTGCACATGCTCAGTGTGGTCTGGGCCGCTGTTAAGAAGCTAAGCTTAGGGGTCGACGCAAATGAGCAAGCAGAAAATGAGGTTGGCTGCAGGGCTGATTATTATATAATGATGCTAACTGCACTGGTTTCAGAGCTGCCATGTAAGATGAACCTGAATTAATTACTAATCAGCCTTATAGTATATATATATATATATATATATATATATAGTGTATTTATATTCTATATATAGTGGGTCCTTAAGCTCAGTAAGTGACAGCAGCACAGAGCATGTGCAGTGAAGCACAGACAAGAAGATGGGGGGCTACTGGAGCATCTTTACAGGTACAGATCTTCCCTACTAAAGGCCTGTGGATGTCTTGGGCTAGTTCAGAGCCCCAAAATATAATGTACAATGCTCCGGGGTGCTCTGGAGCTACCACCATGTCAGTGTTTGCTGTGCACCGCAATTGACTGAAATTTTTCTGTGCATTGGACTTGTTTGTGTCAGTTGCCACTCCCTCTTGGTGCTACAATTACGCAGGAATTATGGGGGAGAAAAATCTGCATTGTGATTTAAAAACATGCAAGCTATATGCAAATGTGTACTTTTCACAGTGCACTTGCACTTATTAATGATCCCTTATGTCATTAACCTGTCAGGAGAGGGCTATGAATTACCAGCCTTGGCAATAGATCCGTTGTTCTAATATGGGAATATTAATTGATGTAACCCCATGACAATTTGTAGTAAAAAACTAGCAAGCTATTCACTTTGTTTGTTATAGATCAGCCAACATCCATCTTGTTACGTGGGAGTTAATAAAGAGCTTGCCACGTGCTGTACATCCAGATATTGATCTCTGACTGGACTGCTGGTTTGAGGCCAGGCACATAGATGCAGCTTTGTTGGTTTCTGATTAGAGGTGGCAGCAGGAGTATAAATACAGTATAAAAGAAGCAGATCCTGAAACTGCTGGGGACCCAGAAGGTTTAGCAAGGGAAGCGGAGTGCTGACTGATCATCGGTTTTAATATTTGCCAATGGGAATATCACTTGTTTCCAAAGTTTGTGGGGGGGAGGGCTAAAATGATTTTGGTACAGAAAGTAGTAAGGCAAGGTTCAAACTGATGTCTAAGTAGCCCCGTGTGGCTTTATTTGATGAGATAGCTTCTGGCTTCTACTGGATCATGTTAACATGAAACATATGTGTGCCTTAGCCATGATCACCGGTTGCAGTCATTTTGCACCCGAATCATCTTTTTTGTTTTTCAATATTAAACTGTGAATGTCCACTAAGTGCTTATATTTATAAAATGAACAATATTTTCCTAATGACAGCCTATAAATATATTATTCCTTCTAACAGATAGAGTGGAGATATGGATGATCCACTCACAGCATAACCAAGTAGACAAGCTCAGACAGGTTCTGGTGTCAATAATAATATTGTATTGGAGATGTATTCATCAAGTCTGGCAGGCCAGAGGGTGTCCTCTAAGTCTGCAGGTTTGGATTGGCTGGCTGACTAGGTCTGTGCATCTTGCCAACTGAAAGAAGAAATACAGTGTGCAACTATTACTAGCATGCACACATTCTGTGTTTCTCCCCATTGAGTGATATAAAATAATGCATGCAACATAAGGCAAGGGCAATTTTAACAACTCTTGCCCCCCATACTAATTTGTTGGCATGGTGTACCCCCCAATACTTGGCTGGCTTGGTAGAATGGGAATTCATTTATATGAATTCTCATTTCATTAGACCATGTCTGGTCATGCACTGCTACTCTGTCCCTGACTGCAACTCTGCACAAGGCCACAGAGATTTCATATCCTTGGATCTGCTACAGTGGTGAAGCATAAAGCAGTGTTGGACTGGGACCCCAGTGGCCCACCAGAAAACCTTAGACCATGGGCCCACACTTCAAACTATTTTTCCTCCTTTCCTGATTAAACCACTTTATTCACCAAGTCTTTTTAATTTACATGCTAGCATCTATTCTTCCATTTATTTCTCCTCTTTGTTCCCATTCAGAAATAGGGAATGACCATAAAGTAGGCCAAATGGTCAGGAGCAGGAGGGCTCACTGACCCCTGTGCCCACCGGGAGTTTTCCTGGTATCCTGGGGCCAGTCCAACACTGCATAGAGGCTAATTTAGGTGTAATTTAGGGCCAAAGTCTATTTGCTCTCCTTGATACACTTAAGGCCAAAGTCACACAGAGTCTTGGCTCCGCTTCTCCCCACCTGTGTTTTGTATGACACTTTACATTAAGGATAATTTAGGAAGCAATTGCAAGGTGCAAACTTTTCCTGCAGTCCTCCATGTTTCTTTTTACCAACAATACAGATTTTTTTGTGAATTTTGCCTACGATTTGCTGTGCTAACAACACAGATTCAAATTTGTGCCCTCATTTTGTTGATGTTGTGTAAATTGTATTTTTTTAGATATATGCATCGCCAGACATAGCTATAGCATGCTATTCAAAGGTTGTTTGTGCTGGTACAGCATGCAATAGAGCCCTGGAAGTAATGCCTTCTTATGGCAAGTGTTCATTTCAGAGCCCCACTTGATCTGTAAACCCTGTAGTATGCAGCTAATGCAATAAAATCTTCCCAAATGGCATTTTAGTGCAAGGTTTATTAATTTGAGCACCCTTGTCACTAGCATTTTGATGGATACAATTTTTTGCTTTGCAGTACAGCTTTTCTTTGCACTGCATCTGGTGTTTTTTTTACAATATCTGTGAAAGCCTATCTAGCCTGCAAGCCAGGTGCCAGTGCATTGCAGGGATTGACAGTTGCAGTGAAAATACTGCATGGGTGACGTCAGTGACACCTGTAGCCTTTGTGCCTGTAGGCTTCACATTTACATTCTACAATTTCTGTTTTACAGGCACAAATATGCATGCTTTTCACAAGGGGCAAAGTGCTTAGCCATGCTTTCTAAAGAAGGCATTAGTCATAGTCTAAGATTGTGAGACCAGATGTACAGCGTATCTACAGAGGATCTCAGTTGCCAGTCGTAGGCTTTATATAGGTGTATTTAGTAACATTGGGGACAAACATCACTTGTGACATTGCCCATAGCAACCAATAAGCAATTCGATTTTAACAGTCACCTACAAGTTAGAAAACAAAAGCAAAGATCTGATTGGTTGATATGGGCAACATCAACTTCTAATCACCGATGAGGTTTGTCTCCAGTGTTAATAAGTATTGTATTAGTGTGCTTGCTGCACTTGTCATATGAAACTTTGCAGGTTCAATCAGTGCTATGTGGAATTATTTTAATATGCAGTTATACCTAAATATAATTAGATGTTTGTAGTCCAAACAGAAAAGACAACTGATAGTTAGGCTGCTGCCTTAATCTCAATGATTCATACAGAAATAAAACTGTATTAGGGATTTTGCCTGACTTCATACTTAAAGGATGAGGGTTTCCTCTTGGAGTATTTAACAATCAATCCCAAGTATATTAGTTTGGTATCTGGATTCCGCTCACATTTAGTAATCAGGTATGGAGCTCACCTTGTCAGACCGGATATGTGTTGTCATGCTGGGAGATATATATAAGAAACAGTACCATGTGCTTGTTTCCAACTAAGATATTATGAATCCTTATTGGAGGCAATCCTATTGGGTTTGTTTAATGTTTAAATGATTTTTAGGTATACTTAGGGAGTTTTTCCCCCTGATTTTTAGTGCTAAAAGTCACGGGGTAAAAAAAAAAAATTTTTTTCAAGGTTTACTATGCATCCAAACGACTAAAATTCCAAATCCGACAATTCGCCAGCTAAAACTTGCCAAGCTCATGTAGAAGTCAATGGCAGATGTCCCTTTCCTTAAAGATCCTTCTTTTGCCTTGAAACGTTAGAGGTTTCAGAGTTTTGACACTGGTTTTTGTGCGACAATTCGTAAAATTAGCATTTTTCGGGGGGACAATTCAAAATAATTCAGGTTGTGCTATTTTTTCCAGCGTGGACTTTTTTAGTTTGGATTTTTTAGTAAATGTCAGACACTTGTGGGAATAAGTTTAGTCGAATTTTTAAAAATAAAACAATTAGAAATGTTAGAGGTTTAGTAAATCTGCCCCCTAAATTACGGAAAGATACCTTATAAAAAAAAAAGACTCAGGCACCAAACATTCTCAATAACAGGTCCCATACCTGTATAGAAAAGACTTTTACTTGCATGAATGTAGCTTTTATAACACGCCTAAAAAAAATTTTTGGTGACACTGGCCAGGGTCAGGGCTGCCACCTGGAAGAATAATACCAATAGTTCTATGTTCTTTCATCTCAGTTAATTACCTTGGCATCAAAGTTCATTGCAATTGGCAGATTAGCAAAACAGTGACCAGGTGGCAACCCTACTGAGGGTATTATGACTCAGAAACCATTATCTTTTTAATTTCTGCTTATCACATTTTACTAGAAAGGCAGCTGATTGTGTACGACTACCAGTTACTTTAGGCTTGTGTAAACCCAGCTAACTTTTGACCTGTTATTGTTAAGCTGGCCATACATGGTAAGATCCGCTCACTTGGCGAGGTCTCCAAGCGAGTGGATCTTCTCCCAATATCCCCACCTTCAGGTTGGAGATATCGGGCTGATTCGGTCATTTTGCTCTAGGGCAAAACGATCAAATTGAAATGGAGAATATAGGCGCCCGTTGGTTCAGGGACCGCTAGGAGATTTGTTCCCCTAACCAACGGTGCCTATATTAGCCATTTGAATTTGATCGTTTCGCCCTAGATCCAAAGACTGAATCAGCCTGATATCGCCCTCCCATAGATGGGGATATCGGGAGAAGATCCACTTCACTTGGCGACCACTTGGTAACTGGTAGTTGTACACTATTAGCTGCCTTTCTAGTAAAATGTGATAACCAGAAATTCAAAAGATAATGGTTTCTGACCCTGAGTAGGGTTGCCATCTGGTCACTGTTTTGGTGGTCAACCTGCCCGATCGAGATCTGGCCGATTTCATGCCAAATGTCAGTTGGGGAGGCCCATCGTTCATGCCCATGCACAGGCAGATAAGCCGCCGAATATCCAATACCAAAAACCAATATCGGCAACTAAAATCGGCCTGTGTAGAGCCACCTTAAGGATAGGGATAGATAGGTAAGTGGTGAGCTAACAGATTGATACCTGCCCCCACTGTGTGACTAGTTATAGTTTTCATTAAAGGCTTTTTTTTTTTAAATTAAATTAGCCAGGATCTGATTGGTTGCTATAGGCAACTGCACTGTTGCATTTCAGCCCCAGCCCCCAAAAAAACAGCCTTTCTTTATTAATATTTCAGCTGGAGGCTTATATTCCAATAATTTACTAAATCATTCTATGTATGCAAACTATAATGTCATTGATATAAATAATAACATGCCAGTAACCAGATTAGGTTCCAATGTTGGGTGTGGTAGACTAGAATTTAATACTAAGTGCCTTGTGTCTGCAGAGTCATTATATATACACATATGAATACTTAAGGTATAATCAAGGTGCACATTGAGGCGATGAGTAATTGATTATAATACTTTTAATGAATTGCCCTTGAATTTAAGTCCTTAGAATATAAACTGACACATTGATGCCTTTGTCAAAAGATTCCATAACATTTGACTAAGGTCTTCTCCATCCCCTGCTTCAGTCATGGCTTTCTGTTCAGTTAGTGCTTATTTTAGGTACTTAAGGCGTCCATACATAGGCCAGTGAAAGCTGCTGACGGCCGAGTCAGCAAATTACCAGCCTGTGTATGGGCCCCTCAGACAGGCGCACCCATCTAATATCTGGGCAAAAATTGGGCAGTTGTCGATTGAGCAGGTTTAAAAATCCTGTCAGGGGGAGGAGAGCATCAGCTTGTTCATGTGGTCCTTGCCCCGATGGCCTGCATCCTGCCAATGTTATTCAGTCAATATTAATCCAATATTGCCCACCTTAAAATGGACATATAGGGGAAAGATATGCTCATTTGGCAGCCTTGCCAAACGAGCGGATCTTTCAGTGTATGGTCACATTTACAATTAATGATTGGAAATTGAATATCTTCCGGACTTCTGGTCTGAGGAAAAAGTTTGTCATTTAGGCTAATGTGGAAACGAATCTCTCTAAAATGCCTTTCCAGAGGCAGCAAAGGGAATTGCTGGTGGAAAGGCATTGTCTTGGCTTTCCGAAGTCGCTAAGTTTCTTTGGAAAACCAAAGCAATGCATTAGCCTTTCCACCAGCACTAAAAGAATCACCGGTGGAGATACCTACGCATCTCTTTGGCTTTCTGAATTCATGCAAAACTTTTGAAAACCAAAGCGATATGTAGGGCTTTCCACCCATGATTCCCTTTGTTGCCGGTGGAATTTCAGAGAGATTCTTCAATCGCGGTTGGCCAGTCTTTGCATAGGACATCAGACTTATGATATTAAAGCATAAAGTTAAATGTAACCAACATGCTGTATGTTATTTACCCTTGTGTAATAGATGCTTTATTGCAGAGTCTGCGATGTGCTGGAACTGAGAAAAGCTTAGTTCACAACGCAATTTAGGGGACAGTTTATGAAGGGGAAAAATAACATTTATGATATAACAATCTCTTTTCCATTGAGGAAGAATTTTTTCTAGTGTGTAAAAGATTTGTCTACACTGCTTGCAATTGACATGGGGGCTTAATGATTTAGATGGCTGACAGGTCAGTGCTGCTACGAATACTACGTCTATGCTGTAATACCCCATAGAACACATTGTGACAAAGTGAATCAGGGTTAAATGTATAAATTCTTAAAACTCTCTCAACTGTCAGAAACATTTTCAGGACAGTGTTTAGTAATTGTGAAACAATTCAATTTGCTGTAAATCTGCTCCTAATTACCAATAGGTAAAATGTTAAATATTATTTAATGACATGAGATCTCTTAGCCTAGTAGCAGTTAAAAAACAACTTGAAAACCAGGTAATGGACTATGTATCCCTATTTGCACCTTGGAGAAGAACATTTCTAGAAAAGAACCACTTATTTTGCAGTTAGTGGAATGCTGAAAAACATCATTCCATGACAGTAGCAAGTTCCCCTGGTTGCCTTTTCCTGTGCCTGAGAAGAACATGAATGTGACACACCCAGACTTGCTTAACAGCCAGACTTGCTAAAACTGGCAAGATAAGCTGCACCTTCGGTGCAACTGTTCAAACCACAGCCATATGCACTGAGATACCCAGAAAGGCCTGGCAATTACTGTGTTACAAACAGCAAAAAAAACATGCATAAAAAACATGCAATTATTAATGCAAACCATCTATAATAACCTGACATTCTAAAAAAGTAAGGGGGGGGGATATGAGAGCCTTAAGCTGCAGGCATACCTTCAGTTGTCTCAATAGTGCCCTTAAGTTTCCCCATATTTCTCCTGTTCAGATGATCAGAAGCCTCCTAGGGAAAAAAAAAAACCGCTGAGCTCTGTAAAGAAAGTTCCCATAATGCCTTGCTCCTGCACCAAGACCAAGACCGGTGTACATGCTCAGTTTATAAGACTATGAGGAAGCTTCCTGCTGATTGGTTCAGATCACATATTCCTAAGGGGGGGGGGAGTTCTTAGCATTCTTGAGGGAGGGGGGAGCAGGAGAGAGGAGAGGGCTGTGTGTCTCTGGCACAGGAAAACAAACAGACAAGAAATCCTGTATATTTTGAAAGAGAACACAGTGCAGCGTTTCTGTGAGTGCTTATGGTTGTATTTACATAGAAATTTCTGATAAAGCTTACTTAGTTTTTACCTTTCCTTCTCCTTTAAAGGAAATGTATTATGACAGAAATAACCACTGTATAAAGTTCTGAAAAGTATAGAAAAAAACCCTGTTGTGTCATTCTTAGTCTGTAGATGGCACAATTTTATCTCAAATAAACCTGTTCCAGCAGATTAGTGGTTCCAGTTCTGTAGATTTGCCCTTTTATGTGACACTAACTTAGGGCAGTCCCAGCACTTAGATACCAGCATACAGGGAGTTGAATACAGTTCTCCTTGTGTGCTGCTCTTTAAACAGGTGAAGATATATTTGTTTTCAATACAATATTCCTCACAGAATGAAACCTTTACATAGTGAATGGAATAGTAATAGCTGCATTAGGTAATGTAGTTTAGCTTTTCTTATTGAGGAAAACCTTTCAGATGTTTCAAACGTTTTTGCTTCCATATTTCTTGGCAATATAGCCACTGCAGGTTGCCCTTCATTAGAATCTGAATGAAATTAGCAGTTGGGGCTGTTCCCTCTGATATAAAGAGGGAAAATATTGGCAAATAAGTGGGGCTTACTATGCCATAAAGTCTATTTCAGCTGTTATAATGTAATGCCTTACCAGGCAGCTCAGTGACAATATATGCATTCATTAACCCATCATCTAAATTTAACAGTTTGCACCGACATCTCACAGGCACCTCCTTGTTTTGTAATCCCAGGAATGTTACAGTCGTTCGGTAAACAGAACAGTGACATTTGTCAACAGTCTCTTTATTACATTATAAGTACTCTCTTAGCAGACCAAGTGGGTAAAAAGTCACTTTGCTGCTTTTTTCTCCTAAACACTTTCAGATGACCACATAAAACCCCTAGAATTACTCAGTAGGCGCAGTGTAGGGTTGCATTTGGGACCAAGAATAGCAACAGATATAATACATGACCACACTGCCCTACACTCTGCCAGCTGATGAATTTGGTCTGTTATTTAACTATTTCTAACCTCCCCTTTTGCTTTCCTAATTGGGTTCTATTGGGTTCCCCTGCTCTCCATATTTAAGTGGACCTGGCTACAGTGGGGCTTTTATTGACAAATCATCTGGATTTGGGGATATCTGTTATTTGAATAGCAGATCAACTGTTATGAGGGATAGTTCACCTTTAACTTAACTTTAAGGCCTAAGCCACAGCCCTACACTCCGATCATCTGTAATTTGGCCAAACCCAAATTCTTGGGTATGGATTTCGCTTAATACTGAACAGAATCCAAAACCAGAAGTGAAAGTTCCCTAAGATGATGCTGGAAACGCTGGTGCACAAAATTTCTCATGTGCAAGAAGTGCATGTGGCAATACAAAGGGTTTGGATTTGGTTTGGCGAGGCTCTTGGATCTCGAACTGAATCCAAAATTCCTACCTATATTCCATTGTCTTAGTTAAACCACCATCTGGTTTGTAGGGTAAATTGGACCATAGCAACCAGATAGCTGTTGAAATTCCGAACTGAAGAACTGCTGAAGAAAAATTTAAATAAATCAAAATTCACGTAATAAAAATTAAAGACCAACTTCAAATTGTCTCAATATCTAACTGTATACATCATAGTAAAACCGAATTTAAAGGAAAACTACCTCTTTATCAGAGCAGAAGCTAGAGTTAATGTAGAGCTGTTTATGTATAGAGGAATCTCTAGCTTTACTACTGTATTTGTGTACTTTTCCCTTTTTATCTTGTCAGTGTAGTTATACCCCAGACAGTTTGTTTGTATAGCTACAGCAAGTGGATTCTAATGATAATTGACTGTCTGTTCCTGTCTGTGTGCCAGGGTTTGCGTAGGGTCACCTGCTGCCACTTCACATCTTGCTAATATGGAGCTAAGAGGCACTACATGAAATTAGTATTGTCTGTCCAAGGCTACCTAGTGATTGTTTTTTGCTAATCAGTCACGTTGCCTCATCTAATATAGCTTCTACAAAACTTGGAAGATATTTCCTAAATCACTTTATATGCTATACTAGTGTTTCAGTAACTTGACACAGCTTGGTTTCATAAATTAAAGGAGAAGGAAAGTCATTTTGGCATTTTACTGCCAATAGATTTGCCACATTAGTGCCACCTAGAACAATATATTTATTCTGCAAACACCATTAACATACCTGAGTAAACAGCTTTAGAAGCTTCCTCCCTTTGCTTAACATAGCAGCTGCCATTTTTAACAGCTTCCTGTTCGTAGATCTAGCTGTTACAGCTGAGATCACACATTCCTAAGGGAGGGGGAGGGAGTTCTTAGCATTCTATAGGGAGGGGGAGCAAGAGAGGGGAAAGTGAAGAGTACTGCGCAGACTCTGGCCCGGGATATTAAGGCATTTTCTGAGAGAGGAAGTCAGACACTAGAACATCATCTTTACAAAAAAAGAGACAAGAAATCCTGTGTTTCTTTTGATAGAGGACTATAAGTGCTTATGGCTGTATTTACATAGACCTTTCTGATAAAGCACACTTAGTTTTTACCTTTCCTTCTCCTTTAAGGTGGGTTAGTCTTGCAACCACAGTTTGTACATGGATAGAAAACTGACTGAAAAACTCTGTACAGAGAGTGTTTGTCACAGCTCTCTTTCTGTATTGAGTCACATTTACTTAATCTGTATGTTAGCGACTAAGGAGTGGTTAATAAAAGCAACATATTTGTGTTTGCACACTACCTAATGCTTTGTAGAACAACTGACTTTGCAAAGGAAGAATGATTTTTGAAGGGATATTTAAAATAATTGGAAACCCTTTGGAGTTTAAAACTGCCTGATACTTCTATTGCTAAAAGGATTTATGTGAATATTTGATAAAGAGGACCTAGGAGTAATTGTACGAAATGACCCCAGCAAACAATATGAGGGGTGTTTTTTAATCCAGGTTTAATAAATTTAAAAATCCCTAGTAATGATAATCCACTGTTTCATGCCAATTGATTATAAAACCAGTGCCACACAGGGGGTTCTGAGCAGTGGGGTGCAGGCAGACCAGAGGCCTGTAAGGTCCTTTGAACCCCCCACCCCAACTCACATCTACCTCATGTGTTAATGTAGTGAGGACTTTGGGTGTTGGTAGGGGGGAACGCACTGGTTTGGAGTAGGGATGCACCAAATACACTATTTTGGGATTTGGATACTGGATTGAATCCTAATTTGCCTACGCAGATTAGGCTAAAAAAGGCAGAATCTTGGCTGAATCCTGAAACGAATCCTGGATTCGGTGCATCCCTAGGGGCTTATCATATTGGGTGATTCAAGGAAACCCTTGAACTAGCACTGTCTGTATTGCCTTATAGAGGGCGATAGAGGAAACAGTTTGGTGTTTTGTGCCCATATTTTTTGGCTGCCAAAACACCAAAAGGTGTTTCATAGGTTGTTTGTGTTGGCATAGCTGCTGCCATTGTTAATTTAGTATGAATTACGAGTGAATGGGAAATTTAGTGTGTGCATGTTTGTGTGTGTGTCAATAGCATTCTTAGGATTAAATCTGCCTGATGACTAACAAGATCAAGAATAATTAAGTGACACATACCCTAAACATTAAATATGTCAACATTTTTGTTTGTCTGGGTCTGATCCTAATCATCCAAAACTGTGCAATATGTTCTTATTGGCATCTCTTATTGAGATAACTCTTGGTACTTCATAAATATAATAAACTTTTATGTCCCATATAACTGTTCATGTTCATTGTATTGCATAAATTCTATGGTTATATCATAATTTTGTATTTTATGTTTCTACAGAAGAAAACTGGTGCCAGTGGCCCTTCAGGGGCCCAAGCAAGTGGGACCAGCAAGGTAAACACATTTTTATTACAAAATGTTGTGTTTACGGCTGGAATTTGGGACGGTTTCTACAAAATGTCTCATTTATTGGGTTCAAGAATGTTACACTGTGGTCAGGGTGACTTCATGACAGTTTCACACATTTATGAGATTTCAGAGCTGAGCTGATGTCATTTTCTAACTAGTAGATCTTGTAGCCTCTGCCTGTCTTACAGCTGCTCATTCTGAATTTCAGATTCTCTAAATATTCTCTAGAATCTCTAAATATGTACCTTGGTACTGAGCTGGTGGGTCAGTTTCTGCGGAAGTGACCTAAAGTATATATACTTTATAGATTGTGTTAAATCCTTATCCTTCAGTCTCGGTTTTGCCATGTGGCCTGTATTATACTGACTCATGCAGTAATAATAGCACATGGTTCCAGTGTTATTAATGGGGAATCAAGATAAAAGAGACATAGGAAGGCTGGTATTTATTCCAGAAAAGGTGCTAACCATAGAAATCCCAGGAAAACAGGGACATCTAAATAATGGCATGGAAATCCTAGGAGCTGCAGTGCTTACAATCAAATTAAATTGCTAGTTTCTTTTATAAGGAGACAAGCAATCCAGAAATAAAGAGTATGAGAAACAATGCATCCAGGCATGGCTTTAGGGCAGGGCAGGGCAGAAAGGTAATTTTTATTCAATATGTTTGCATAGGTAGAATTTCAGCTTTTTAACCAGAGCAAGTTACAAAAAGGCATAATTAAGCTGATTAAAATGCCAATAAATCTATTCAACACTTGTGTTTTTATATTTTTAACTGCTTAATCACTGGCTACAGTGGAGTTTGGGGATTCAAATTATTGCTACAGTACTGCTAGCATCAAACTGACAGATTCTGGCCCCAGGAATGAAGGATTTTTCTGGGAGAGTCGGTCAGATACCCTAAGAACATGTTTACAAAAATTTACATAGACCTTTCTTATAAATCTTACTTCGTTTTTACCTTTCCTTCTCCTTTAATAATGAAAATCTTCTTTTTAAAACTAAGGTGCGTGAATGGTTATAAACCAATGTTTTTGGTCTCAAAGCTGATTCACAGATTTATTCTGTCCACTGAAAACAGAAATATAAAATATTAGTCTTATCAGGTATGTGGGGCATTCACTTCCTTACTTTTGTGTATGTCCTGCAAACAACAGACTTATGTGCTTGTGGGGTACAAATCAGTAATCAATAATAATGAACCAACACATGAAATCATATTAAGTGGCTTATTAAGGAATCTTTCTAAACTGGGAAAAAAAAAAAATATATATATATATATTAATAGTGCCCTTTACATCTTTTACTCTGAGCCACCATTTTATGCTGGGCTGTGTGCTCCTACAAAGATCAACTGACAGGAAATAATGCAGCCGTAACTGTAACAGGAAGAAGTGTGGGAGGAAAAGACAGAATTTTGCCCATTAATTGGCTGATGTGACCTAACATGTATGTATGCCCTTGGTTTGTGTGTGTGCATCGTGAATCGAATTAAACAACTTTTTTAGCACAATCCTTCTATATCTAGAGGAGTACAATTGCCTGGTACATTGTTAATTTTTATAGGATATGTCTCCTTTAAAGGAATACTGTCATGGAAAACCGCAGATTTTTTTTTATATTCAATTTTGAAATTTCACATGGGGCTAGCCATAGCCTTCATTTCCCAGGGTTCCACAGCCATGTGACTTGTGCTCTGATAAACTTCAGTCACACTTTACTGCTGAGTTGCAAGTTCACCCCCATCGCAGCAGCCAATCAGCAGAACAATGGGAAGGGAGCAAGATAGCAGCTCCCAGTAGATATCAGAATAGCACTCAATAGTAAAAAATTCAAGTCCGGCTTGGGACTCCCTCTAGTTACGTGGGAGTAGGAGAAATAATAGGTTATCTGAAAACTGATGTAAGGATGAAGACACATGGGGCGTATAGTCGCGCAGTTTTTCGCTCTGCGAATTATTCGTCACAACTTTTCAAAAAGTTGCAGAATATTATTGCTGCATGTCTTCTTTGTAGCTGCGTAGTGCTGGCTCCTTTTGAAAGCTCAGAATCAGGCACAATGCCAGTGGCTGCCTACACACCAATATTACAACTAAAGAAAATACATTTGTTGGTTCAAGGATAACATTTTAAATGGTAGAGCAAATTATTTGCTAGACAGTATCCCTTTAAAATGTCAGTTTTCTATTTAGGATTACCCAATGGCACATACTACTAAAAAGTATATTTTTATAAAAAATTGTTTATTTCGATAGAGCAGAGTTTTAAATATTTCTCTCAGTCAGCAGTGTTTACCATTTCACATCCGGTTACAAGCAGTGACTCATAAAGGTAGCAATTTTAAGTTAATACAACTATATATGTGATAATTAAGCAATATTGTATGAATATCCATGCTGACGTAAGTGAAAATACATACGTTCATAAGATGTTTGAACACGTTGATGTTAGCTGTTCTTGCCTTTTTCCGTGCATGTGAGTGATACCTACTCAATTATGTAATCTGCTTTTTGATTAGTGACAGTGCAGGGCATTGCTTTATTAGGGACACTGTAATATTCACTCTGACCCTGCTAATGCTGAGCTGATTTCTTTTTGTGTCACTGTTAATTTCATGCTTCCCTCTGAATAATCGTTACGTGCATTTTGTTTTTATACAGATGGCAATAAATGACTAAGGCAAATCCCTGCATAGAACATTAGTGTTCATTTCTGAAATGCCCTGAAGGAGTTAAGGAAGTCTAGAGAAAGGGGTGGGGTCACTGGTTGTTTTGGGTGGTGAGTAACAGTGTTACAGTTGCACTCAGGAATGGCTGTGCCCTGTCATGTGTGCGTGAGATTTGGGAAGAGAGCTGTTACGTAGCAGAGGCGTGTGCACAAACAGAGTCAAAAAGACATTTTTATTTTGTGGTTAGTGAAGCAGAATTGGGAGAAGCTGGCAATTCATGGACACCACTCAAAATAATAAGGTAGGGACTTTTAACCAAATTATCTCCTTCTTTGCCTAGAGAGCAAAATGCATGCTGTAGCAGCTGAGCACTTACACATACTGAAGAGTTCACATGTAGCAAGCAAGCTGAATTAAGTCTTTTTCTCTTATTGTACCGATACAGGCAGGGATGCCTAAAGCAAAAACTGTACTCTGGCAGTACAAAGTCACATAGTGTCTTTCTAGAGTGTGTTGTCTGTTTGACAAGGAATTCCCATGGGTGCTGCTGTATTTGCTGTCCTATTTACAGGGTGTGGTATAGATCAGCTTGGTCCTTTTCGTTTTACAGAATAGTTTATTTACATATATCTGTATTTATATATTGCTGTTTTTTTAAGCAGAACTGTACATTTATCAGTGTTGACAGGAAGGCCACACATTACAATAAATAGATATAAATACACACAGTTACATGGAGGTACAAGCAATGTAGTGAGGTTTGAGGTTCATGGAAGGGTTTAGGAAGTTTCTTTAGAGTGTATGCTCCACTGGGTCAGGGACTGATGTGAATGATGTATAGTTACCCCCGACTTGACAGGGAGCAATGATAACAGGAAAAGAAGGCACATGCCAGTGATATTGCTTGAAAATAAAGTTATTATAATTTTTGGTACACGTATTCTTGCTGGATCACCCTGATCTATGTTCCATGAATATCTCTTAAATCATGGATTTGGTAGATTTGAAAATTTTATTTGCCGATGCACTGTATTGGCCAGTGCATTATGCATAGTTTGCCTTTAAAAATAATTTTCACAAAAAATTAGGTGTTAGTACCACACTTTGGCCAAAATATGTAAGCTTACGTGCCAGGTCAAGGCCCTTCATTGTACGTGAGTCCTACACTGCCTATTAACATTGAGTCTGTGATGCAATTAAAATAAAATAAAGTCCCCCAGCGCACAATGTGACAAATTGTAGCCAAATATTGCTTCTAGCTGCTATGTAGCCTTTTAAATAATGAACTACTTCATGTGTATGTTAATGAGCTGGGGCTTAAAAGCTCCCTGCTTTCTCACTAGAGCCTTTTGAGCTAAAGGTAGATGCAACGGGGGCTTACTACTCAGTCACATTGTTCACTGGGGGGGACTTTATTTTAATTGCATCACAAACTCAATGTTAATAGGCAGTGTAGGACTCATGTACAATGCGGGGCCTTGACGTGGCATGTGAGCTTACATATTTTGGCCAAAGTGTGGTACTAATGCCTCATTTTTTGTAAAAATTATTTTTAAAGGCAAACTAAGCGCTGGTAATCTTTCTTTCTTTATGTGTATAAATAATGGCTTTTTATCATTTCTAGCAGCTGGTCAACTCCAGAATGTGGGTTAGACCAAGTGCTGGCACAAGAGTGTTTCTAGCAGCTAGTCAACGCTACAGCGTGGGTTAGACCAAACGCTGGCGATTTCTTTCTGTGTTCAGTGCATGGTGCATGAATGGATGAAGAAGCGCAGAGGAGTCAGCGAATACTCCCTGGTAGCAAGGTAAAAGTGAAAATAGGGCCAGGCCAGGCTCCAGATAAATGCACCTGTACTTGCACGTAATGAATTGTAAACACAGTGGATTGTATGCAAATTTTGAACTTTGTATTTGCTTCATAGATACGCCCTATTATGCTTAGAGACAATAATATTAGCCATCTTTGCCCAAACTTTCCAACCTGTGCCATTCAACTGGAAATGACAGCAGTTTGCAGTGACAGTGACACCCATGTGACGTGACCCATGCTTTAGCTGCAATGGCTTAAGAACTTTCTTGTGCCAAAAACTGAATTTTCATTATTCTTGGCTGTTACCTCGACAGCAGTTTGTTTTGGTTGATAAGTGGATTAGTGGTGCTCTTGCAGTTTAAGGTAAAGAGACATGTGGCTCGGTTACAATTTATTTGCCATCTGGGTAGTGCCACACAGTGCGGTTTCTTCCAGGCTAAGAAACAGTCTCTCCACTTAGCCCACTGTGGTGTTTGCGTTCATAGGCGCTGTGTCAGCTTGTGTGCCATAGGGAAACGCTTTTGTAACTCCAAATAGCTGCTGGCTAAGGGAGCAGTGGGAGCACTTGGTGTTTTCTTATTTCACACTCCTAGGGGCACATTTACTAATCCACGAATGTCCGAAAAGCGTCCGAATGCGTTTTTTTCGTAATGATTGGTACTTTGCGACTTTTTCGCAAATTGTTGTGACTTTTTCGAGCTCTCAATACGAAAGTTGCGACAATTCGCGAAAGTCGTAATGGCTATGAAAAAGTCGCAACAATTCACGAAAGTTATAATGGCAATGAAAAAGTCGCGACAATTCTCCAAAGGCATAATGGCAATGAAAAAGTCACGACAATTCTCCAAAGGCATAATGGCAATGAAAAAGTTGTGACAATTCACGAAATTTGTTATGGCTATGAAAAAGTCGCGACAATTCGCGCAAGTCGTACCGGTTACAAAAAAGTCGCGACAATTTACGGGAAAATCGTAACGGCGACGAAAAAAATCGCAAAAAATACGAAAAAGTCGCAAAATGTTCGTTTTCCAATCCGAATTTTTCTCATTCAGATTCGTGGGTTAGTAAATCAGCCCCCTAGTGTGAGATGCCCAATTTGGGGTGCAAAATGAGCCCCAGCTCACTCACTATGCAGCACCCAAGTATAGGCTCTGTTAGTACCACACCCAATAGGGGAAATCATTTCTAGGTAATAGGTGCTTTTAAAGGAGAACTAACCCCTAAAAATGAATATGGCTAGAAATGTCATATTTTATATTATAAACTGACTGCACTGGCTTAAAGTTTCAGCATCTCTATAGTAGTAATGATATAGGTTGTTACAGTTGTTCCCGCGCTGTGCATCTATTACACAGCTTCAGAAATTAGTAGCAGTACATTATCCTTTATAATGTGCAAGCTAATCAAACACACAAATCCACTAAAATCTCTCCCTCTGTATGCATGCTATGGTTTGAAATAATCTTCTCCTCTAACATTGTCATCCATGTGCTGCTGCAATTGCACTCACATTGCTGTGCTCCAAGGTTTGCTTGCACTTTAGTAGCAGGACAGCTAGAACACTGATCCTGCTGCCACCATTATATTCATAATGCTTACTGCAGGGATTCATCAATGACATTCTCACAGATGCTTCATTTCCCAAGATGAACTGTGAGGTCTGTAAATGCAGAGGAGAGTAGTTGTAGCTATAAGTACCAGCAATTGTTGGTGGCAGTTGTAGTGGTACAAACTGTTCATGTATGAGAAGATAAAAATTTCTATACTGCACTGTAAGGTCATCACCTAGAAGTGGGTGCAACAGTAGCTGTTAGAAAATGCAGACAACTATTACTGCTGCAGCAATCATGAATCTTCAATAACTACACTCTATAGTAGAAACAGGCTATTTACAACGGCTTGTGCAGTCTCGCTAATACAACAATAACAAAAAGTCTTATTAATTAAAGGTATGTAATCAAAAGGTGCTCCTTGCAATACCATATAGTTGCATTTGACGCTGCTCTGTTCTTCCTACCATCCATTCTAAATAGAGTCCAGTTGCACCTATTAAAGCAGGGGGACTCTGAAGCTACTTCCACCACTGAACCAGGTGATAGTTCTAGGGTTAACACAGCGCCCTGCGTCAATCAGATTGCACATACCACTTGCACACTAAATGGTGGTGGAATCATGGCAAAAACACTAGGTTGTGGGTAAAAACACATGGTGTTTTGACTTGGAAGTGCACTCTGCTTGCTGCTTTTGTGGACGTAAATGAACCCATGTTGTTTTTAAGACTACAAACCAACACTACATTTCGGAGGACAGAGCTGGAAGAACCACTGGCTTCTTGCAAGTTTAAATTTGACCTTAGCAACCAGATAGCTGCTGAAATTCTTAATTGGAGAGCGGCTAAACAAAAAGCTAAATAATTCAAAACCCACAAATAAAAAATAAAGACCAACTGCAAATTGTCTGAGACTACTACCCACTGCATGACACTAAAAGGTAATTTAAAGGCGAACAACCCCTTTAAGTAAAAGAATTACAAACCAACCACTTAGTTCTGTGTTTTGCATCACATTCCAAGGAAAAAAGAAACATAATCTATAGATTCTGTGCTGCTAATGGGCAAATGATCTTGGAAAGTGCCTGAATGCTAGGCTGACCTTGCCAAGCAATAAGTCACCCTACGCAGCTTTCTTTTTGTGACTGGTCAATATAACAATTTTGGTTGGTGAGTCTAGTGCACTGACAGCTGCATAGAAGTCTGATTGATGACAGTGCAGAGTTTATGGGACACATTAGAAGGCTGTTAGCCTTGGGAAAATGTAAAGCACGTTCTGTTAGCAAACTCTAGTATCCCCCTGAGACTCTAGCAAGGGCTGCATTGGCAGCATGCAGGGTTTGTCCTGCACAGAATGAAGCATTTCTCTGTTGTCTGTTATAGCAAACAATTTTCAGTACTAAACTTTAATCAGACCAGACATTGTGAGTGCTACTGTCAGGCATGGGTGTGTCTCAGCTGGATCTCCTCCCACCCAGTGCCGGAGCAATGACTCAGGCACCTATTGTGCCCAGTTGCTAGGTAATCTTGTAATATTTTGCACTAAGATATGACTTGGAGTATGCAGAGCTACCCTTGCAAAATTCACTGTCCATCATATTCTTCAGTTTTATTTAGAACCTTAACATTGGGATCTTCAGCTGTCATCCCTCAAGCCAAACTACATTCCCATTACAGTGGTGTGAAAAACTATTTGCCCCCTTCCTGATTTCTTATTTTTTTGCATGTTTGTCACACTTAAATGTTTCTGCTCATCAAAAACCGTTAACTATTAGTCAAAGATAACATAATTGAACACAAAATGCAGTTTTTAAATGAAGGTTTACGTTATTAAGGGAGAAAAAAAACTCCAAATCTACATGGCCATGTGTGAAAAAGTTATTGCCCCCCTTGTTAAAAAATAACTTAACTGTGGTTTATCAATTTCAATTTTCAATTTCAATATCAATTTCTGTAGTCACCCCCAGGCCTGATTACTGCCACACCTGTTTCAATCAAGAAATCACTTAAATAGGAGCTACCTGACACAGAGAAGTAGACCAAAAGCACCTCAAAAGCTAGACTTCATGCCAAGATCCAAAGAAATTCAGGAACAAATGAGAACAAAAGTAATTGAGATCTATCAGTCTGGTAAAGGTTATAAAGCCATTTCTAAAGCTTTGGGACTCCAGCGAACCACAGTGAGAGCCATTATCCACAAATGGCAAAAACATGGAACAGTGGTGAACCTTCCCAGGAGTGGCCGGCTGACCAAAATTACCCCAAGAGCGCAGAGACAACTCATCCGAGAGGCCACAAAAGACCCCAGGACAACATCTAAAGAACTGCAGGCCTCACTTGCCTCAATTAAGGTCAGTGTTCACGACTCCACCATAAGAAAGAGACTGGGCAAAAACGGCCTGCATGGCAGATTTCCAAAGCGCAAACCACTTTTAAGCAAAAAGAACATTATGGCTCGTCTCAATTTTGCTAAAAAACATCTCAATGATTGCCAAGACTTTTGGGAAAATACCTTGTGGACCGACGAGACAAAAGTTTAACTTTTTGGAAGGTGCGTGTCCCGTTACATCTGGCGTAAAAGTAACACAGCATTTCAGAAAAAGAACATCATACCAACAGTAAAATATGGTGGTGGTAGTGTAATGGTCTGGGGTTGTTTTGCGGCTTCAGGACCTGGAAGGCTTGCTGTGATAGATGGAACCATGAATTCTACTGTCTACCAAAAAATCCTGAAGGAGAATGTCCGGCCATCTGTTCGTCAACTCAAGCTGAAGCGATCTTGGGTGCTGCAGCAGGACAATGACCCAAAACACACCAGCAAATCCACCTCTGAATGGCTGAAGAAAAACAAAATGAAGACTTTGGAGTGGCCTAGTCAAAGTCCTGACCTGAATCCTATTGAGATGTTGTGGCATGACCTTAAAAAGGCGGTTCATGCTAGAAAACCCTCAAATAAAGCTGAATTACAACAATTCTGCAAAGATGAGTGGGCCAAAATTCCTCCAGAGCGCTGTAAGACTTGTTGCAAGTTATCGCAAACGCTTGATTGAAGTTATTGCTGCTAAGGGTGGCCCAACCAGTTATTAGGTTCAGGGGGCAATTACTTTTTCACACAGGGCCATGTAGGTTTGGATTTTTTTTCTCCCTAAATAATAAAAACCCTCATTTAAAAACTGCATTTTGTGTTTACTTGTGTTATCTTTGACTAATAGTTAAATGTGTTTGATGAGCAGAAACATTTAAGTGTGACAAACATGCAAAAGAATAAGAAATCAGGAAGGGGGCAAATAGTTTTTCACACCACTGTATATTCAGATATGGTTCTGTGGTAAGAGCATGTTTAGGGTGCAGTGCACATGTACACAAATCCAACTCACCAGATATACAACCACAAGAAAGCATGAGCACTGGCTACATACCCATGTGTACCATGTGGTTTTTATTTCCCTATTACTTCCACCACATGGCAATTGTTGACTCATTTAACTCTGCTCTGTTGGTCTGTATCACAGGAGTGGGCACTAATGCTTAAGTACAACACCGTGTTCCTTGCGGTGGAACGTAGGAAAATGCCACTTCAAGGGACTGTAGGGTCCATCTTTATAAGCCCTAAGTGCTAAGGACCACCACCTGGGATCATACAAATCATGTGGGCACAAACAAACCAGCTTAACAGTGGACAACATTGTCTTTTTCTCGCACACCTCTTCCTGTTAGAGCTGTCAGGTGATCTCTGAGGGAGCACACACTAAATGGTGGCTCAAGGGAAAATACGTTAAAGGACAATATTCATTGATATATATGTTTCAGTTTTGCACGATTCTTTAATAGGCAACACAATATGATATAAACTATGTGTTGATTCAGTATTCATTTTGGAGTATAGTTTTCCTTTACACACAGCTGGATACATTCCTGCACTGCAACTAATTGGCAGTTTCACCAGATGAAGTAACATTATTGTGCTAAACGCAACATTTTTCCACTTTCCATTGGTAACAGTAACAGAATGGGAACAACTAGGGTTGCCATCTGATCAGCATTTTACCAGCCTGGCTAGTTAAAGAATGATATTGATGCCAATGTTATTAATATGGAGGAAAGACCTTCCACCATCCAGATAACCAATCAGTATAGTTTTACATTTTCTGAAGGATGTGGTTTTGTCTTATTAGATAAAAATACATCATGCTGCAGTCCATACCAAATGTTGGGTCATGCTGAATTCCCAATAAGGTTCTAAAATATATGATTTTTTTCATGTGTATCAAAATGGTAAAAGCATCAAAAGGAATGAAAACTGATCAGAGTGATATAGAGGCAGCTTTCTATGCATTATTCCAAGTGACATTCTTCCACAAGCACTTTATGCATTACTCCTAGCTCAGCTTGTGCCACCCTATATTATTACAAATGAGATGACATAGATTGGCACTTGCACTTCTATGTCACTGCTCACCCAATTTCGTGGAGTTCCAGAAATAAAGACTAGAACATTCATGTAGCTGCCAAATGCTTACACTAATATCAGCTGCCTGTCTGGAATGAACTTTGAGAAATGTTTATGCCGGAAGTGCAAATGTAACAGGAATCTAGCTATACAATATATTTAACAGGTTTACTGTGGGAGGGTATGAGGGATATTGTCTTTTAAAGCAAGCCTTTTTCTTGTGATAGCATTTAACATAATTTAAAAGGTATAAGTATCTGGTTTGTAACTGCTGGTTTGCAGAAAGTTAGAATCTTTTACATGTTCAAATACAAAGGCTTCACCACTTAAATATGAATGTTGCATTCCTGATTAGCAGTTACTTCTGGTAGCTGTGCAGCCTTGTGGTATGCTACCACACTAATTACTAAGCAGACTTAGGGATGTAAATTGACGTTACTGTGCACCACCACAACATTCGATATGGACCCCTCCCATGCCCGGGGTTAAAAGGCTGTCATGATTTGTGCTCTGCATGATCCCCATTCTGAAGCTAAAAATGCAAAAGCTGCTAAATAGTGGCAATCATCACTTTTAAAAACAGCAGTGAAGGCCACATGACAGAAGAAAATTTAGCAACATTGACATGCCTGTCAGTGCTTTTGAAACACTGGGTGGATGGCAGCAGAACGCAATGTGTAACATTAGCCTTACGATTCAGCAAAAAAGAAATAAACATACAAAAAACAAAAATAAGAACAAAATAGTAAAATATTTAGCATCTTTCATAGAGATTAAAGCACATATAGTGACATGAGGCATTCCAGGTGGGGCTTACATTTTATTTAATATATCAGAAAAGGTTTAATATATCAGAAAAGGTCTGAACTGAGATTGAAAATAGGCCCTGGCATTTAAAGTACATAGAGGCCTAAATATCCGCACATTGACTGAAAAAAAGTAGTGAGTGTGTATGGCATTTTACAGCAGCCTCTCTGGCAATAAACTTAATGTTTCTCATATTCATCTTAGACTTGGGTTCTTGGTAGTGTGCTGTGAGCTCTTTCATTCCTTGGGATGTTTGATTGTGCCAGGTTCTGTGAGATTAGGGGGGAGATTAACTAATCCACGAACGCTCCGAGTGTTCGTTCGGTGTATTTTCGGGGACTTTTTCGTACCTTGCGACAAAATCGTATTTTTGCGCCGAGTACGAAAGTTTCGGATTCATTCAAGCTGCATTATTGTGACTTGGGCCAGGTTGGAGCTGCAGAGTGCCATTAATTCCTATGGGAGGTTTCCAAAATCATGCACGGAAGGATCAAAGTCGGGAAGGTTTTCCTGCATTTTACGATCGTTCGGATACAAAAATTTCATGTTTTTCAGATTGCCAATACAATATTATCGTGACTAATACGATTTTTTTAAGCATATTCGTGATATTTGCGATCTTAACAAGTTATCGTATCCAATCCAAATTTATCCCATTCGGGATTCTAACTCTTGTTTTCAGGAATGTGCCCCCAGGAGTAAAGGGCTTGTTTTTAAATTAACACCTTGGTTTGCCATTGTCATAAGATCACAAAGATCACATATAAAAACTTTTGTTTGGTGATGCATTCTAATTACTGCTCCCTTGAATCAGTTTGAGGGGTTCTTGGCTTTTATGTTCTGCAACCCAAAAGTAACCTTAAATTGTTTTCCTTTAAGGGCTAAAACTCCATGGGAGATTTTGTAGAATGGTGTTGGATCAACAGAATGCATCCTATAAGTCGTATGTAGTTGCATGCGTTAAAATATAATAGGACTGATATAAAATCTGATGTGTAAACTACATGAAAGGATTGCCATCCAACACAACAAGCGTGAGGGAAGGGAATGCTGCATGTCGCGTCTGCTTCTGACAAGAATAATTCTGATGTGTCTGACAGACTTTTTTTCTCATTCAAATACGTTGACTGTTGGATGTAGATGCAGGAACAAAACACTATCCGACTATCATTACAGCTGTGGAGATCATATTTTGGAGGATCCTATGCCCTATGTTGTTGCCTGATGTTGTGTGCTGTTGCATGACAAGATCAGATTAAACCTGACCCACAAAATCTGATTAAAATCTCCTTTAGAGTTTAGTCCTAAAACATATACAAATGTGTTTTAAATTTTACTAAAATTATGTATATTTCTTTTTAGACTCCTAGTGCTTCAGGAAAAACTATGAACCCGGCGGATACACAGGTAAGCAGTTCACTATTCATACTGTGTTCTATGTAACTATTAGTGTGCCTGCTTCTTGTCCTTTAAATAAATCCATTTGTTGCAACGCTGATTAGTAACCAGTTTAGATGTAGTCCACATATACACCAGTACACCCTGCAAAGTATACATTAAGACATATGGTACAATCAACCTATTTAAAACTAGTTCTATAGTAATTATTTAAAAGTGGTAAACCATCTGTTGTCTATGTTTTGCAGTTTTAAAGAGAATTAAGACCTATATTTGGTTCTGTTGTAATAATACACTGTAATTTATGGGCTTTCTTAAGCTTTATTTTAAAACATAAAAGTGCAATATGATGTTTTTTGAGCTCTAATTAGTTTTCCTATTCAGAAGAACCGTATAATCACTTTCAAGCAGCTCAATAAAGCTTTTCATCTCACACTTATACCACTTTAAAATGCTAAAATGTGCCCACAGTATTTCATTATTGTCTTATCTTCTATGTGTGTGTAATTCACATACATAAATTAGGGCTAGGGTTCATTGTATCCTGCATATAAACTGGGATTACTTATGGACATGCTAGGAGCAATTTACATTGATTTGCATTATTATTGTGAATTGTCTGTTTTGTAGTTATTAGAACCTATAGGGCTGCTCTGGGCACCGTGCATATGTTTGATGGGATTGCCCAAGTTCGACTGGGCTGCAAGAGTGCGAGGGGCCATGAACTATGTTGTGTTCCAGCTGAGTACAGAGGAGATGTGGCACTGGTGTCTCTTGAAGGAGTTGCCCCTTGTTATATGTAGCTGACTTACTCTAGATGAGTGCTGTCCAACTGGCGGGCCGCATGCGGCCCTCGACCCCCCTCTGTGTGGCCCTCCACCTGTCTGGCTGCTTAGATGGCTTAACTTTGTGTTAGCTTTAAATGGTATCAGTACTGAGATTAACTAGCCCCCTGCAAAGTTATCACCTGTAATCCCTCTGTATTGTTTAAAAATGTGTTGTTCACACCTTTTAATCTCTGCATCGTTCACCCCCTGCAGTGTTCACACCTCAGGCTCAGGGCTATAATCATCCACATTGTTCACTTCTTCACACCTCAGAACTGTACTGTACTGCCTGGGCTATGCTGCCTGTGTATAGGCAGCATAGGGTAGGCAGAGTATGGCACATAGGCAGCATAGGGCAGGGAGGGTATAGCACAGCAACCTAATGGAAGCCAGTTTTGGCCACTCCCCCATTTTAAACCACTCCCACTTCAAACCACACCCATTTCATCACAATGGTCGCTGCAGGAATATCAACCATCATTCATATGTTAAAGAATTATATGATATCATATTACGACACACCCTTAAATCCATATGCCTCCTCCCCTGTGGATAGCACAGCAACCCCCAGCATATAATTACACACCTTAGGAACCATTATGGCTATTTCCAACTGCTAACAAACTCCCAGAACAAACTCCTGCCAGGTTCACCTCCCACAGGCAGCATAGGACAGGCAGAGTATGGCACACACAGGCAGCATAGGACAGGCAGAGTGCTGCCTGTGTGTGCCATACTCTGCCTACCCCATGCTGCCTGTGGGAGGTGAACCTGGCAGGAGTTTGTTCTGGGAGTTTGTTAGCAGTTGGAAATAGCCATAATGGTTCCTACGGTGTGTAATTATATGCTGGGGGATGCTGTGCTATCCACAGGGGAGGAGGAGGCATATGGATTTAAGGGTGTGTCTTAATATGATATAATATAATTCTTTAACATATGAATGATGGTTGATATCCCTGCAGCGACCATTGTGATAAAGTGGGTGTGGTTTGAAGTGGGAGTGGTTTAAAATGGGGGAGTGGCCAAAACGGTCTTCCATTAGCGGCCCTCCACCATGTATGTGAGAGAAATTCCGTCCCTCGGCACCGCAGAAGTTGGACAGCACTGCTCTAGATAAATCTCAGCAGGTTTTGCCTAGTGTTAGTAAATAAGCCTCACACTCAATTACTTTGTAGTATGTTCTGTGGGCTGCCTGAATCAGGAAAGGATATGGGAAAAATTGAGCACTGACACAAACTAGAATGTGAACGGTATAGCAAAACAGTTAATCTTCATCTTAAAAGGATATAACTACTGTACTACCCTAGACACAAATACTTACAGATATGGGGTTAGTTTGCAAGCAGCGCAGAGATGTTAAAAGAACACTGTCATGGGAAAACATATTTTTTTCAAAACGCATCAGTTAATAGGGCTTCTCCAGCAGAGTCCTGCATTGAAATCCATTTTTTTTTTTAAAAGCACAGATTTTTGAAATTTCACATCAGGCTAGCCATATTCTTCATTTCCCAGGGTGCCAAAGTTATGCGATTTGTGCTCTGATAAACTTCGCCCACACTTTACTGCTGCGCTGCAAGTTGGAGTGATGTTATCCTCCTTCCTTTCCCTCCCCCAGCAGCCGATCAGCAGAACAATGGGAAGGTAGCAAGGAGGAGCTACCTGACACCTGTATTGCTAAAGGTAGATATGATAACAGCAATTAATAGTAAAAAATCCAAGTTCTGCATGCCTGGCTACAGATTAGCTCAGAATCAGAAACAATGCACCAAGATGGCTGCCCATACACCAATATTACAACTAAAAAAAAATAAATTTGTTGGTTCAAGAATTACATTTTAGATAAATGTAAAGTGAATTATTTGCTATGTAAACAATTTAATTTAGAAATAAAAAGTACACCATAAAAATCATGACAAAATCCCTTCAGCACTATATCATTAGGGTGATAATGATCCACTCTGCCCATTTTTCAGAGCTTATTTCATGTTAACATTTGGAGTGATTGGGAATTAGGTTTTTAAAAAAAATGCAAGACCGGATCTTTATTACCCTAATGACACGGGTCTATACTGTGACTATAAAATTCTAATATATAGATTCAGTTTGGAAACTAATGGCAGAGCAAACTAAAACTTATTTAAATGTGCATATCTTTGTAGGCTAAACAAACACCCAAGACTGAACCAGCCAAATCTACAAAGCCAACAAAGGTGAGCTTATTCAAACGATTTTATCCTTTCCTGCTGTTGTACAACTGGCAAATAACTGCATGGATTTGATTGTATTCTTATTTGCATAATACCTGCAATTCACTGGACGTAATACTAAATTTAATACAATACTTCGCTCGTAGATAATTACGGTAAATCAATGGCTATGTTAGGCTGCAGAAATTGATTTTCTGTTCCTTCCACATGAAGGAGTAACCAGGCTATAGTAAAATACAGTGTCCCACCTTACTTAATATGGACCCACCCCCACAGCTTAGTATTTTATTGCAGGAGACCCACTGCATTCACTAAGCGCTAGATTCAGTGTTATGATGTGGTTTTTAGTATAACATACACTAGGGTGAGCGATAACTATCCTTCCACGAGGCGTAGGTTAGGAATAACACATCTGAGCTACTGCCAAATCCCACTCTAAAACTATTATGTGAGTTTTTTGTTGATATGGATTATAGGGCTTGAAGTCCCCTCTGATTTAGGGCTTGTACTGACAATCGTTTCTTCCTACGCACACCTTTTTTTCTTAGCTCAGGTGGAATGCAGCATGCTGTGTTCCATCATGTGCGTGTGTTAGTACAGCCCCATAAGGGAGAATGGGGTGCAATTGTTAAGGCACTCCCCTGTGGTGGAACACAGGAGAACGCCAACAGGGGAACACCTAAAAAAAATGCTCATACGAGCCCTCATAGAGAATCTGTGAACCACTTTCTCTGGAAAGTAGAGAGACTCAAGTCCCATAATCCACCTCTTAAACCTGGAAAAGGTGAGGGAGGGTTTGAAGGACTCTCCCAGTCTAAAGCTGTCTTAAAGATCTGCTAATAAAGTCACCATTCAAGCAGATGTTTGCACTCGGCCAACAATCAGATCATAATGCCCACCAATGCAGACTGTTGGGTGGGGGCTGCATCAATGATACATTGTGGTCCTTGCCGTCACATAAAAATAGTCACTGCTGACTGACATATGCTAATTTTCAGCCAGATATCACTTAGGCAGACCCGTCGGCGGCAGTAAGCAGCCAACTCTGGCTAGAATGAGTCGGCATCTTTTATCGACCATTTACCAGGGATGGGATGGTTCCTGGTATTCAGAAGCCGAGTTTAAGAAATAAATAATATATGTATTTGCCAGTTCTAATAGTGTTTATCCACCTTTTTGTTTACATAATCCCAATTTATGAGATACAGTGAAAAAGAGTATTTTTAGGCTTAGTTTTAGCAATATTTAAGAGATCAAATAGGCATTGTCTACTGATCTCGCTCTTCCCCTCCATAGTGTTATATATGCCACTTGTCTGCCTAAATACACATACTTTTTATTGATTATCAGGGCTGTTCTTTGGAAGACATGTAACTATAATTGCCTGAGGCAGATAAATGTCTTTTTTTGGTAATTTTCCATATTATATAATATTGGTATTTATTTTTCTATTTTACTGTTGGGTAGAACTGTGCAAATGGCTTGTGCTTCTTTCTTTATCCCTTTCTATCGCTCATCTCTATCTATAATTAGTGCAATGGATAACAGCAATTTAACAAGCAAAAAATAAACACATAACTTACAAAGTATATAGCTGTGGGGAATGTGGGACCTTGCAAGCATGTTTAGACTGCAGCTCTGCCAAGGTAACAGCTGGTGGGCCTCTCCTAATGTATATGAGCTTTTGTGTATGGTGGGTAAATTTATACACTGCCCTTTTAATGGTGGATTTGGGAATGTAGCTATATAGCAAAAATAGCATTACTGGGCAGTGAGGGGCAGAAAATCCACGCGGGTACTGTTTTGTGGCCAGGGATACTTTTAAACCCTTCAGTATTATTTTTTTTTTTTTTTTTTTTTAAATGTCACAAAATAGAAACTAGAATTGCAGGGCTGCAGACCAGCCTCACCACAAAGGATAATTAGTATCTTGGCTGTCACATCCCTCATGTCAGTTACTGCTTGCACTTGGATAGGGACTAGGCAGCGTGGGAAGCTTGGTGCCACAATATCATTCAGGAATTTACTTGCCTCTTGGGCAGTATATTATGTGGGCATCTGATGGCGAATGGCCCAGTTATGGGCGAATCTGTCCCATTTTGATGTTCTTTTCCATTGTTTTTCAAGGTCATTTTATTGTGGAAACCTTCCTAAACTGCAGCAACTTTTTTTTCAGCACACAATATATTGGAGTCTATGGACATGTCTTTGCAACAAAACTTATGCTCACCACTACTGATAATTCCTTCTGCGTAGATGCACTTCTGCCAGTGCAGCCATATTGCCTGGCATGTGTAAGGGAAACCTGAAAATCTTTAGTATTAAGTCCCATAGAGATTGTGACCATCAGGGGTGCAGTAGGTAGCAGAATTGAGGTGCAGTATAGCAATTCCTCTGTTAATACCTCTCATATCTCGGCAGGGTAGCTCAATAAGAAACAGCAAAATTCCACTTTATTTTCTCAGTTTTTAATACTCAAAAAATAAAAGGAAAAATATAGGAATTATTGTCTATAACAAACCTTCTATGACTGAATAGGATTTATTTTTCTTTCTTTTCTATCATACCCGACCCTTTCTGGTAAATTCATTTATATCATCCTTTATCCACCTCCCATATCACCTCTGTTATTTCAGCTGCATTCCCTGTCCTTCCCTGCTGTTTTGACTTTATTAAATTTGACTTATTGTATGTCACTGAGCTTATTACTGAATATACTTCCTCAAGGCTTTTTTCTCCTCCCATGTACAGATGATTCCACTATTTTTCAGTGTCCTTTTCTTGTACCTAAACAGTTATTTCTATAATTTTCTTTTTATGTTGTATTGTTTTTAACTATAAGGTTTCCTGTTATGGCTATTTCAATGTTGCAACTTATGCTAAATTTGCATTCGTCTAAGCTGTTTTTTTTTTTTGCCAGGATCTGCTATCCTGTTTATATGCAGAAATGGAAATGTGCGGAGAATGGTTACATGTAGTTAATTTGACTGCTTTGTTGAAGGCCATGGTTTATTCGCAGATGAGTCTGCATGTTCTTCCTGAGAGCATATGTTTTCTCTGGGTGCTCTGATTTCTTCCTACATTTAGGTTAATTGGCTTAATTTGACCAAAATTAACCATAGTATGTGTAAATGAGATAGCGACCTTTTTTTTTTTGGTCTCCAGTGCCCGTAGAGGGTATAACTGAATTAGAGAGGTCCAAAGAAGGGCAACTAAGCTGGTGAATAGAATGTGTCAGTTTTGAACGACTGGCCAAGTTGGGTCTGTTTTATGCTGAAGAAGAGATGCTTAAGGGGGGATATAACTATGCATAAATATATAAGGGGACTATATAATAAACTCTCTAATGCTTTATTTACTAGTAGATCCCTCCAACAGATACAAGGGCATCTATGGAAATTAAGAGAAGGTTCCATCACACTATTCTAAAAAAGACTTTACAGTGAGGACTGTGTTGAACTTGCAGATACATTAGATAGCTTCAAAATAGGGGTGGATTGCTGTTTAGCAATTAAGAAAATACAAGGTTACAGAAATTAGCTCTTAGCACAAAGCTGATCCAAGGACTGGCACAATTTCCTCTTGGGAGTCAGTAAGGAACTGGAGAGACTTCATACAGATTTTTTTACCTTCCTCTGGATCAACCTGCAGTTAGGCACGTTTCACGTAGAAAGTAAAATGAGCTTAATGGACGTCTTTTTTTAAGCCTATATTACTGATGTGAATGATGAACAGTCTTTGCTCTGTAGAATATGTGGGAGCTGTATAAATAAATGGTAATAACAATAATTCTAATAACAGTAACAATGTTCTGTGTACATAAGTTACTAAATACATGAATAATAAAATTACTCTCAGTATAGGACCAATAGCAACAAAAGCAGAATATGAGTCATGAGAAATGATGGGTTATAAACTTTAAGGAGAAACAACTCTCAGTCATTGGAGGAATCTCCTTTGTCAGCAAATACAGTTGGGTGTTTGTTGGGCTGAGTGCCTACCAACATTACACACCCAGACATGTCAATACTCTGTCATGCTTATGTTATGTTTCCTCCTAGTTAAGGAGGAAAGATGCCTTCAGTGTTACTGATGGAGAAATGTCTTTTCTACCACTTAATATAACAAGGGTAGAATGAGGTGGCTTGGGCATTGTTTTTTTTAATGTATAAAGTAGCAATTGAAGGATTATGCCTGATCATAGGAATAGTATACTCTGCTAATTTACAAATAGCTTCTAGGGTTTTTGCTCTATAGACTTCTGCACTTCAGGTTGGATAACCTCACCTTATAAATAAGAGTTTAGTATTGCGATGGAAGGTGGAAAAGGTCTTTTATAACCACCTATCTGCTTTATAAATAGGCATAATCCATCAGTATATATAAGCTTCTACATGTTGATTTTTTCCCTGATGTTTTCTGTCTGTAACAGCAAAC
The DNA here is from genome assembly GCF_000004195.4 of Xenopus tropicalis. Taxonomy (NCBI): domain Eukaryota; kingdom Metazoa; phylum Chordata; class Amphibia; order Anura; family Pipidae; genus Xenopus; species Xenopus tropicalis. Next base: position 176,751,107 of record NC_030677.2, on the reverse strand, counting down.
TTTCAGTTTCCACATAACACTTTATTCAAATGGTTTGAAATTCATAATTGTCGTTAACCTTTTAGTTACTTTTAGTTTAGTCTTACTATATGGGTGAAGCCATATACTCTTTGTATCCCCGCCATTTCTGTTTTGCAGTCTCTTTAGAGCTCCTAGATTAGTATTTAAGGTGATGTTTACTCAGGATATTAGCTTGCCAGATTGTGGTGCCTTGAAATGCACAGAAACCCATGAGTAAAATACAGGGCTGTAATAAGTGGTCAGGTCAGATGCACAAAAATGCAGTGAGTATCTGTGTTCAGTTTGAATTCATATTCCAGTCACTGGTGGATTGCTGTGTGTTTAATGACTTGGGCTGTATCATCACTGCCCATCAGAAAACAAACTGTAAAAGATGTGCTACAAACATATATTATAATACTAGAATAGTAGATAGAAGGTAACTTAGATTTAGAGGCTGTCATTTACAAGTGGGGTGAACCTGTTCTACAGAGTGGGCCATTTATATGGATACACCTTAATAAAATGGGAATGGTTGGTGATATTAACTTCCTTAAGTGGTCAGAAACTTGTAAATAACTAATGAAAGAATAAAGTTACGTTAAAAACAAGCACACCATTGTTTTTCTTGTGAAATTCCCAATAAGTTTGATGTGTCACATGACCCTCTTGCTATTGAAAAAACAAAAGTTGGATCCAAAATGGCCGACTTCAAAATGGCCACCATGGTCACCACCCATCTCGAAAGGTTTTCCCTCTCACATATACTAATGTGCCACAAACAGGAAGTTAATATCACCAACCATTCCCATTTTATTAAGGTGTATCCATATAAATGGCCCACCCTGTAGATATCAGTAGACCAAAGTAGGGACCAGAACTTGTTAGCAATATATAGAGTCATAACTGGCATCTCCTCCAGTATTGATGTATTCTTTCATTGTAGCCAAAAGAAGCAACAACAGCATCTTCAGCAGCCCTGGCGGCTGCATCCAAACCAACAGCAGCACCTTCCTCAGCCCCAGTAACAGCAACCAAACCAACAAAAACAAAGCCAAGTGCAGCAAAATCGCCTCCCAAACAAGATATAAAGCCTATCCCTGGGAAGCAGCAAAAAACAGACAGCAAGGTGAGACCTAAAATACTGGATATCTCATTTCTCAATGCACAGTGCTGCTGCTTGCCTGCTACTGACATTTTAACCATTGCTTTTAACTCTTTTACTGCCAAGCACGTATGGCATACGTGCTGGCAGTAAAAGGGCTTAAACGCCAACGACGTGTCTCATACGTCGTTGGCGTTTAAGCGCTGCAGAGGGCTTCTAACAATGACAGCCCCCCTGGGCAATGTGCCAGGGGGGCTGTCATCAGGGTCCTGCGAGCCGATCGCTCGCAGGACCCTCCAGGAAGCAGCAGACGCGATCGCATCGCGTCTGCTGCTTCCTGCTTCCTCCCTCTCCCCCAGCGCCGGCCCAACTGAGCAAGGAGCGATCGGGTCTTCAGGAACAGGTAAGGAGTTTTTTTTTTCTTGCATTTACACACTTATACACACATTTATACACACTTACATACATTTACACACACATTTTAGCATTTTTTTATTTTTTTTTTTTATTTTTATTTTTTTCATTTTTCACACTTTTATACACACTTACACACTATCACACAACTTTTACACATGTATACACAAACACTTTGGTTTGTTTTTGTTTTGCTTTTTTTTTTTTTTCATTTTACCACTTTGTTTTTATTTTCTTTTACCTAAAAACTGTTTATTTTGACAGCGTAACTATTGGATCAGATATTCTGGCCACTAATTACACTGTCATGTAACTTATTTTGTTGTTTCACTGATTTGCACAATTTTTGTGGTTTTATCACATTTTATCCCTATATTAGTATTCCTGATCTGTTTTTAGCGTAGCTTTGCCAGGTGTAACTTTGGTGTACAAAAATAACTTTACCTATTTTGAATTCATCAGAATGTGTACTTTCCAAAAATATATGGTTTTCTGGGGCTCTCTGTATAGTTAGGGGGGGGTTACTGCACATAATACACTGACAGGGGGCTCTGTGTGCAAAAGCTGAGCTGGCAGGCGAGAAATCCTTATGCGCTATTTTCATTTTGGGGTCAGTACATACCGCAGACTTTGGTATATCTATGCATATTGGGCATCAAGCTGTTCAGTAGGCCTCTGGTGTTCCTATTTGGGGTGACTTGCCTTTGTACGCAAGAAATTGTGTGAGATAAATGCGGCAAATTGCAACATTTTTAGGCGATTTTCTGAAATGTCATAAAAACCGATAACTTTAGGAAAGCTTTGCGGCTTGGTACTTTGGTGTAGAAAGGACTCTTTACCCTTGTTGGATTTGTCAGAATGTGTACTTTCCAAAAATATATGGTTTTGTGGGGGTCTCTGTATGGTTAGGGGAAGTTTTGGCACATAATACACTGACAGGGGGCTCTGTGTGCAAAAGCTGAGCTGGCAGGCGAGAAATCCTTATGCGCTATTTTCATTTAGGGTTCAGTACATACCGCAGACTTTGGTATATCTATGCATATTGGGCATCAAACTGTTCAGTAGACCTCTGGTGTTCCTTTTTGGGGTGATTTGTCTTTATCTGATCTTTATCAAGAAATTGTGAGAGATAAATGCGGCAAATTGCAACATTTTTATGCAATTTTCGAAATGTCATATAAATCTGCAAACTTAGGAAAGCTTTACAGCTTGGTACTTTGTAGCAATAAGAAATATTTACCCATTATAGATTCGGGGGGATGTGTATTTTCCAAAAATATATGGCTTTCTGGGGTGAATGTACTTTTTTTGTAGCATTATCCCACATAAAGGATGTAAATGTGTTGATTTTGCAGGAGCTGAAATGATAGATCATATGGGGGTATGTTCCCATTGGGGCCCCTACATGCCACATACTTAGGTAAACCTATACATATTGGGCATCAAACTGTTCAGTGGACCCCTGGCGTTCAAATTTAGGGTGTTTTATCTTGGTACCTAACACTATGTGGGAGATAAGATGCTTCAAAATGGAAGCTTTGAGGGGATTTTTGGAAATGTCATCAAAATTGCTAACTTTAGAAAAGCTGTGCGGCTTGGTACTTTGGAGTAGAAAGACATGGGTACCCATTTTAGATTCGGGGGAATGTGTACTTTCCAAAAATATATGACTTTCTGGGGTGAGCATACTTTTTACTAGCTTTATCCCACATATAATGATGTAAATGTGTTGATTTTGCAGAAGCTGAAATGACAGAAATGACAGTTCATATGGGGTATGTTCACATTGGGGCCCCTACATGCCACATACTTAGGTAAACCTATACATATTGGGCATCAAACTGTTCAGTGGACCCCAGGCATTCATATTTAGGGTGTTTTATTTGGTTACTTTATGACCTGTAGGAGATAAGATACTATAGACTGGAAGCTTTGAAGCGATTTTTAAAAAAAATCACAAATTTTGATAAAAACCAATAACTTTAGGAAAGCATTGCGACTTGATAGTTTGGAGTAGACAGACAGTTGTGCCTATTCTGTATTCCCCAGAATCTGTTCTTTCCAAAAATGTACAATTTTCTGGGATAAACCTTCTGTTAGTGGAATTTTGGCCTTGAAATCCAAAGTATGCAGTTTTTTTGGAGCAGTGCTTTGGGAATTTGGTAGTGTACTGCTGGGAGTTTTTGACCTATACAAGTGAGAAATCTCCATAAAACTATATATATTTGGTATTGGCACGTTCAGGAGACATGGGACTTTCCAAATCAGTTGTATATTCGTGCATAAAATAATTTTTGTTTCTAGTATGTGTGATTATATTATGGAAAATTTGATATTTTTTTTGCATTTTTAGACATTTAGAAGCCTATATCTTGTTACAGAATTGGAATTACACAAAAATTCTACCATATTTTAAAGGTTAGGTTGTTCTGAAAAAAACGATATATTGTTTTCCTTGGTAAACTAAAAGTCCCCCCGAGGAAAGGCCCCTAAAGTGAAACAGTGCAAAATGTTCAAAAACTGTCTGGCAATACAAGTTCCGCTTTGACCAAAATGGCTGGCAGTAAAAGGGTTAAAGGGGTAGTTCATATTTCAATTAACTCTTTGTGTGCCATTTTGCTATTGGTCTTTTTTTTTGTTGTTTTTCAGTTATTTAGCTTTTTGTACAGCAGCTGTGTGGTTGCTAGGGTCTTGCTTACCTTAGCAACCAGGCAGTGTTTTCAAAGAGACTGAAATACGAATAGTAGAGAGGCTGAATAGAAACATAAAAAATAAAACGTAACAACAACAATAAAACTAAGTTCACAGAGCCCCACCCCATTTGAAAGCTGTATAGATGTACAAGAGGAAGGCAAATAATTAAAAACTATAAAAAATGAAGAACAATTGCAAAGTTGTTAGGAATGGTATATTCTATAACATATCAAAAAGTCACTTAAAGGTGAACCACTCTGTTATTTATTTATTTTTTTGTCAATACACATCTGCACAACAAAAATGATCCTGTACAAATTATAGTTTGCAAACCTCATGGATCGCAGAGCATTTTCTGTGTCAGCGGAAACCTGTTATTAGCTTCAGTGGTAACCACCTATGACAGGCTCCTTGGCAGGATCCAGGTGTTCCGCTGCTACCTAAAAAATTATGCCAGGAAATATGTCTCATGTGCCATGACCAAATAGATAAGGGAAGTTTGGGAGAAACCACTAAATTCTAAAACTTGACTAATTGCATTTAAATTATTCCTTACAAAGAAAAGTTTCTCTTGTAGAGTAAAGATGAAAAGAAAAGTGGTGATAAAGTTTCTCCAGCTGTGCTACCTAAGGTAAGAACTGACTTCTTATATAAAGTGTAAATGTTTAGTTCTACAGGCTAAATTGACAAAACTCTCTCTCCCCCTCGTGTATCCCCGGCCCTCCCCAATGTGCACGTTTTGGATGACATCTGACCTACCGGCATTCCAGGGGACACTCATGTACCCTCAATTCACCATCCATTCTGCATTCAGTGCAGCAAAACCCAGGCAGTGCTTTATTCAAAATGAGGCACTACTGTTTGTGCACCATTCTGCAAAGAGTTACCCCACAGTTGCAACTTTACTCATGTGCCCTAATGGCGATATTTAAAAGTGCAGCCACTTAAAGGAACAGTAACACCAAAAAATGAAAGAGCTTTAAAGTAATAAAAATATAATGCACTGTTGCCCTGCACTGGTAAAACTGGTGTGTTAGCTACAGTAACACTACTATAATTTATATGATAAGCTGCTGTGTAGCCACGGGGGCAGCCATTCAAGCTGGAAAAAAGGAGAAAAGGCACAGGTTACATAGCAGATAGCAGATAAGCTCTGTAGAATACAATAGTGTTTTATCTGTTATCTGCTATGTGCCTGTGCCTTTTCTCCTTTGAATGGCTGCCCCCATGGCTACATAGCAGCGTATTTATATAAATTATAGTAGACTTTCTGAAGTAAACACACAACTTTTACCAGCGCAGGGCAGCAGCACATTATATTTTAGTTACTTTTATACACTTTCATTTTTTGGTGTTACTGTTCCTTTAAGAAGTGTAAAAGTTATTGATAGCAGGGAATTAAAGTGTAACTGTTATTGGTAGCACTGAACACACACCAGGAGAAACTGTGGCAAAACCAGCAAGCTGTCCTATATGTACATTCAAGAACCCAAATCTCAACATACATGGAATATATTGCTAAGTTTCTCCTGTTCTCCTTGTTTAGATGACACCTAGTTCTGCTGGTAAAGTATCTGCAGTTGCCACTGGAGCTCTAGCAGCTGCTGGTGCCGCCGCTGCAGTCACTGCTGTGCAGTCAACAAAGCCGAAAGATGAGGTAATTAGCTAAAGGAAAATAATATAAGAAATATAAAATTTTATATAAAAATATTAGTAGAATGGACTCTAAAAGGGAAGTATATGTTTGTTCAAAAAATGCATTGCGAGACCTAGACCTTATTTTTGATAGAATTCAAACTGTTATATTGCAGAGTAAAGAGGAAAAGAAAGCCATTACTGGGGATAAGGTTTCTTCTGGGCCACCGGCCAAGGTAAGAATGGAGCTTTTATATAAGGGATGAAATATTCATTCTAAATGTACATGTGGATTGACTGGTGGAAATATTTAACAATGAATTTACTAATACTCATGCACTACTCTGGAAGACAATAAACCACCTTGCCTAAATATTCACATTAAGCACTTCAAATAATCCTGGGCACTCAAGACTGAAAGCTTTGCTGCAATTTTATTTTGCTGATTATTTGGAAATATCTTGTTTTTATTCCTCAGAGTTTTTAAAAAAGGAACATGAGGTGGTTGCGGAGTCAAGATTTTAATCTTAATTGGCCTGGAGGGTTTGGAGTACAGACTATGTGAAGTCTGAAAAGTGTCAGAAGAGTTCAGAAGGGCTGTCAGACAAATTATTTGTTACCTTACTTGGGTATAATGGCTTTTAAAAGCACAAAGATCAGGCTTTTAAACAGAACTAGTGCCATCTAGTGGCATGAAAAGCTTTCTGCACCCCAGTGGTTCTTGTCCTACAGTATCATAAATAGTTTCTTGGCCAAAAAGGAAGAGTGAGCTGGTGGGGCAGGTCAGTGCTTGGGGCATCACCAAGTCAAACTAATGTTTCACTGTGAAGCTCGAGCATGTCATTTGAAAGAAGCAAGGACAATAAATCAGAAGGCATTATGTTTATCTGAGGGACATGGTAGTAATGTCCATATTTACAGAGCGTGCTCTATTCTGAAGCAGGTTTATAGTGCACCCTGTTCTAAGTAATAAATAACATGCTATTATAATTGGGTTTGACTGAGAGCAGATTTCAGAGATATAGACTGGTTTACATTACCATCCCTTAGGGTGAAGACACACGAAGCTACTAGTAGCAGCTACTTGTCACAGCTACTAAATAGACATGTTGTATGTGTATGTATGCATAGATTTTCTTGTCTTTAGTAGCTGTGACAAGTAGCTGCTACTAGTAGCTCAGTGTGTCTTCAAACCATTCATGTCTGTTCCATGTTCTGGAAACCGAAGAGGTGTGTATGCCATTCCACCGGCGATTTACATTCTTGCTGGTGGGATGGCATTACGGGGGCATTATTCGCCTGCAGTAATGAAGATTTATCGAGGGCGACTAATCTCCCCTTGTGACACTGCTGCTTATAAACTTGGGAAAGCAATTTTACTTAAGACCATTTGATTGATAAAAATAAAATGGCTTCTTTTGAATTTTTAGACAGACGCAGATGCAGCCTTGGACGAACTACTTGGAACGTTAGAGGGCCCAGCAGATATTCCAGAGTCTCCACAATTTACTGGACCAGAAATCCAGGTGAACATGCTTAGTTACCTGCAGTGTTTCCCAGTTTAATCTCAATCAGCCTGCAATGGCCCTATTTCTAATTCATGTGCATGCACATTTATCTGCAAAGGGCAAGTTTAAAGAAACAGTAACACCAAAAAATGAAAGTGTATAAAAGTAACTAAAATATAATGTGCTGCTGCCCTGCACTGGTAAAAGTTGTGTGTTTACTTCAGAAAGTCTACTATAATTTATATAAATAAGCTGCTATGTAGCCATGGAGGCATCCATTCAAAGGAGAAAAGGCACAGGCACATAGCAGATAACAGGTAAAACACTATTGTATTCTACATAACTTATCTGTTATCTGCAATGTAACCTGTGCCTTTTCTCCTTTTTTCCAGCTTGAATGGCTGCCCCCGTGGCTACACAGCAGCTTATTATATAAATTATAGTAGTGTTACTGTAGCAAACACACCAGTTTTACCAGTGCTGGGTAACAGTGCATTATATTTGTATTACTTTAAAGCTCTTTCATTTTTTGGTGTTACTGTTCCTTTAAAGCTAGTGGCTTCTACCTACAGAGAATTCCTGGCACTTTCTACTCCTAAAGGGCTGTTGTTGGGCAATGTATTATTTCCCCAGTGGTGTCACTGACATTCAGCTGTCATGCCACAACCACCTCCATTTTTATAATCCTCTTGCAAGCAGCCTGCAGGTTCTTTATGGGCCAGTAGGGGGTTGTTGTATAGTTCACTAGGGAGTCTGGTTTGGCATTCTGTGTGGAAGCAGCTGGAAATTAAATGAAATTAATTACAGTAAATGAAAATTAAAACAGACAGTATTTGTAAGTGTATTCAGTATACCCATACCTTTAAAAGTCCTGTGCATGCATGCATTATTTTGGTACCTGTGGGTTAAAACTAAGGCTACATTCTCTGTGCCAGGGTTAGTATCCTCAGGGAAAATCCATTACTAAATAAACACATGTATTCATTATTATATAATAAACAAGTTTCGCACTTAGCCCAAATGCTGATTTAGAGTTGTACAGGTTGTGTCTTTGAATAGCAAGAATCAGTTCCTTTTATTGGAGAGCAAGAGCCTTCGCACAGTTGGCCTATTCAGGGAGTCCAGCTGAATGATCAAATTAGCATGCTGGAAGAGGAAATACTAAATTACAACATTTGCTATTGGCAATTAATAGAAATAATGATACATTGTATATTGGTATGTTTGTAGTAAGTAAGGGGAACATTTACTAAAACTCATTTCTTTCTCATTTTTTTATTTTCAAATTCGACTAAACTCACTTTCCTGAGTGTCTAATATTTACTAAAAAAAAAGAAAAGTCATAAAAAATTCAACTTTTTTGAAGTGTTGCTGTAAAAACCAAACTTTCGAAAAAGTTGTAATTTTTGGACAAAATCCAGCAAAATCTCTAAAGTTTTATGACAAAAGAAAGAGCTTCAAGGAAAGTGAAGGGGCCTTTGCCATTCACTACTACATGAACTCGGCAAGTTTAATCTGGCAAATTGTTGAATTTGGATTTTTAGCCTTTTAAACGCATAGTAAATCTCTCTGCTACTTTTTTGAAGAAAATTTGAATCAAGCTTAAAAAAAAATAAAATTGATGGTTAGTAAATGGGCCCCTTGATGTAGAACTGTTGGCTGATGGCCATAAGGGCTCTGGCCTCTTCCCCACCTTAGGCTAGCAAAAGGGATATCCCTCTAACCTAGTGGTTATTTGCTTAAAATAAAAGGCAGATGTGTAAGGTATCGGGATTCCAAACCTACCCTAAAAGATGGAGAAATCATTAAAGGGCCAAACTGCAAGGCTACAGCAGCTCTCTTCTTCAGTTTTTTTATTGTAACATTGCTCATATTGTTCACTACAGTGTAGTTGATTATTTCTATTGTAAGCATAAAATATGTAACAGGAGTTATACTCCCTCCTCTGTACCACAGGACACAGTTGTTACATCTGAGTATTTGGAGGAGCTAGGAAAACGGGATTTCACCATCCCACCTGAATACAGGCACCTGCTGGATGTAAGTTACTCTCTCTGGTTAAACAGCTAGACTAGCTGAGGAGAAGGCAAATCCTAACAGTGGCCTTTTGTGTTTTCCTCAGGGTAAAGGTGAAAAGATGGCACCCCCTACCCCACCCGAGGAACCCGAAGAGGTGAATAATCGGTTAAATATTCCTAAAAAAATTGGAAATGTTTCACATGAATATCTTGTAAAGCATATGCTAATAAACAGTGCTCAGTGAGGTTTTTGGTGCTTAGTGATGTCATGTATCACATAAATACTGTAACCAATGTTGTAAAATATGAGGATTTAGAAGTCACCTTGGAGTTCAGTGATCATACAGTTATAAGGGATGCTGAAAAAATACATTTCATTTCTAAGGCAACTTATAGAGTTAAGGTACTTTAATCTGCAGGCAGTGACCCAATCAACACACTCCACCTACATTCTGCCCCAATTACCCAAAACCTAACACACCTCCACAGACATGTAAGCACTTCCAGGCAAAATGTAGAGGGTAATGTGCACTCCAGGGCATTGCACCATTGTTGCCCCGTGAGAACGCACCCTCCTTGCTAGACTCTGTGACCCTGGAACTATTTCACTGGGTCTCCATAAACAAAAAAGAAGTGCCGTCAGGCTACAGGTATAAGGAAACACAGTAGTGGAAAATAAAATTGATACCTATAGAAGATATAAAAAAAAAAAAAAAATTAGAATTTGCTAAGAACTAGAAATTCTGTAACTTGTAAGTTAACTTAAAGGTGAACTACCTATTTAATATGGTTTTTCTTTCCATCTATATTTATTTAAAGTAAAATAAATTGTTTTTCAAGTAAATTTGAGTAACTGCCATGAATGTGTATTATGTGCACAGTATGTATATTTGTATCTTCATTTATATATTACTACTTGTAGGAGTAGTTTAGTTCATATGTGATTTACATTGATGTTTTTGTGTGCCTTGCCAGCACATGGATGATGATGAATTAGTTGCAGCCCTGTCTTCTGGTTTTGAGAGCAGTCAGGCATCCCCCGAAGTAAAGAAGCCAAAGCTGGAAGAGGTGAGCAACATTTTTTTTATATGCGAATACATATTATTTATTGCACTTGTTCAGTACAATAATTGCATATCTTTCACGCACATTGCTGTGACACCTCAAGATCTGTACATTTGTACCAGCCATATTTATTTTAGTGATGAAAGCAAGATACTATTTCATTCATGAGAATCCAAGAGAGATCTGGTGAAGTAGTTGTCCTACGTACAGATCTTCTGGCCTGTTTTTATTAAAATGCCTATAGTAGCAGTGGAATAATAGCCTCTGGGAAGGGACTGTGGCTGTGGGATAGCAGGTATAGTAGGGAGAGATGGTGCCTATAGTAGCAGTGGGATAATAGCCTCTGGGAAAGGACTGTGGCTGTGGGACAGCAGGTATAGTAGGGAGAGATGGTGCCTATAGTAGCAGTGGGATAATATCCTCTGGGAAAGGACTGTGGCTGTGGGACAGCAGGTATAGTAGGGAGAGATGGTGCCTATAGTAGCAGTGGGGGGATAATAGCCTCTGGGAAGGGACTGTGGGATAGCAGGTATAGTAGGGAGAGATGGTGCCTATAGTAGCAGTGGGGGGATAATAGCCTCTGGGAAGGGACTATGGCTGTGGGATAGCAGGTATAGTAGGGAGATATGGTGCCTATAGTAGCAGTGAGATAATAGCCTCTGATAAGAGACTGTGGGATATCAGGCGCAGTAGGGAGAGATGGTTCCTATAATAGTAGAATAGTTAAGTAGCCTCAGGAAAGGAATTGTGGCTGTGATTTTGTAGGTATAGTAGGATGATATGGTGTATAGTAGTGGGGATAATTAAAATAAGAAGAGGCAGCTCTTTTTTCCTCAACTGAAATCTGGAACAGTTAATCTAAATATATTCTGTTAACAGAAAATGGAAGTGAAACCAAAATCAGCAGCAGCAGTGGCCACACAGCCAGATGTGCAGGTAATAATTTTGATAGCAAATGCGTCTCTACTTGGCTTTCTCCCCTCCCTATAGAACTGAAAGCCAATCCTGTGAAAGCACCATCACTTGTTTGCGGCCTAGAATCACACCCTAAAGCTGGCACATTGAATTGGCATTTAACTCTGAGAGGTGGCAAAGTGTGATTTTACGAGTGTTTCTGCTTGACAAAAATTTGTGACATAGGTCAAAGTTGCCAGTTGCTCATGATGAATGGCCATAAGCTTATCAGTGACACTACAAACATACAAAAAAAAAAAAAAGAGAGGGGGATTGATCAATGAACATTCCCTGGTCCCCTGTTTCATAAGTAAATTATCTATGCTAGTGCATGTATTTACAAAACACAGGGGTTTTTAGTTACAAAATTATGATCATAACATTGGTAAGCCACCATACCACATCAAGGTATCAGTGACAATAATTCTGTTGTGTAGCCATGGGGCAGCCATTTAAACTGGAAAAAAGGAGAAAAGGCACATTACGTAGTAGATAACTGGTAAGGTCCCTATACATGTTGAGATTCGCTCGCTTGGCGATCTCGCAGATCTTCACCCTATATCCCCACCCTGGGGCCAAACAATCTAATTATATTGGCGGCAATGGGGCAGTCGGTTCGGGGACTGCATCAACAAGCCGATGTGGTCTCCGATCCGACTGAATTTTCTAACCTGGCGATTGATATCTGGCCAATTTCAGGCCAGATATCGGTCAGGCAGGCCCCTCGTTTCTGCCCCTACACGGGCCGATAAGCTGCCGAATCGGTCCAAGGGACCAATATCGGCAGCTACAATTGCCCATTGTATGGGGACCTTTACTCTCTGTAGAATACAATCCGTTGTCTGAGTAACCTGTGCTTTTTCTCCTTTGAATGGCTGCCACCCTGGCTACACAGCAGCTTATTTATATAAACTATAGTATTGTTTCTGTAACACACCAGTTTTTTCAATGCAGGTCAAAAGTACATTATAATTTTTATTACTTTTATACACTTTAATTTTTTGGTGTTACTATTCCTATAAGAAGCTAGGAGGGGCATGTGGACTATCATAAAGGCAAACATTTTTTGCAAGCTTTACTTCATGCAAACAAGAATCCTTCTACATATAATCAATAAAAATTCTGTACTGGCACTGAAATAATTCAGTTACTTTTCACTCTCCTCCTCTCAGCATCTGTCTCTACTGGCTTGTATTGTGTCAGCTGTTTTTCTTTAAACAGACAGCTCAAATACACCATTGCTACATATTTCCACTGCCTGAAGGTAAAGATGTATTTGAGCTAACTGATCTAATGGCTCGTACATACGTGCATTTTCTCCTGCAGGGAAGTACAGCATGAAATGCATCCCATTCTATTCTTTTCTTTCTCTTTTCTTTACTATCTGAGAAGCAGATAATAAAAAGTACCTTGATTAATTTTTAAAGGGGACCTATCACCCAGACAAAAAAGTTGTATGATAGAAGTCCTTTTAAAATTTAAATAGGAAACCCAAATTACTTTTTTATTAACACATCCATACCCATTATAAAAGGCTTTTAAAAATCTCAGCTGTCAATCATATATTGCCTGTCCCACCTCTATGCCACAATAACTAACCACTTTCCATTGAGCACTTTCTTGATGTCACTGCATTTCTCACTTTTCCCCTCCCTACTCTCCATCCAATTGTGTAGCCAGTGCATGGGCATGGGACACTAACAATGTCCACAAAAATGGCGCCTACCTGCTTGCTGTGATTGAGCAATTCCAAAGCTGAAGGAAACAAGATTTATATAGTTTGTGAGGTTTAATTTTGCTCAACTAACATGATGGAAATGTATTTAGGATTATTGCTTAGGGTGACAGGTCCCCTTTAATTCAGAAACTGCACACAAAAAACTATTATTTATCAATGGGTGAAAGTTAGAACTCACCTTTTGATAAATTATGCTACTAAAAATTCCATAGGAATAAACAGAAAGTTGGTGAGTTTTTATGTATTGAGCTCTAAAAGTACATTTTGATATATCTGCCCCTAAGTGTCACCATGACAATTTGTATGTTGTGTTCCTTTTACAGAAAAAAGAAGTAAAAGTCGCAGCAGCAGAAACTTCCAAACCAAGCACTCAGGTAATCTCTTTCATGGACTTGGGCATGGACTTGCCCGTAATTATATCCCTATGGGCCCTGGGGCAAAACTCCCAGGACCCACCCACATCCTCAAAACTTGAATAGGTATAGGATCTACTGTCCAGAATGTTTGGGACCTGGGGTTTTCTGGATAAAAAAAAAAAAATCCCTTTTTTAATATTTTTGCATTTTCAGTACATAAGAAAATGAAAAAGTGTCTTACATCTGTTTTGGATAATTAAACATTTAAAGCATTTGCTATGCACTTTGGGATAGATGCTTCATACTTTCGTGCATTTACTGATATTTTGTGTTAGTAAATAAGCCCTTAAGTCTAATTGTATCATTTTTCCAGAAAAAAGAGGAAAAAGCAAAAATAGCAGAAGTGTCTAAACCAAGCACTCAGGTAATCTCATCCATATGTCTGAGGAGTGTTTTTTCTAATACTGTGCATTTGTTCCAGTAAATAAGCCCCTAAGTCTGCTTTTTGTTACCATTACTGATTGGATACAATTTTAAATCTTTCTCCTTTCCCAGAAAAAAGAGGAAAAACTGGCAGCAGCAGCAGACACATCCAAACCAAGCACTCAGGTAATCTCATTCATTTGTCTGGTGTGTTTTTGCTTAATTTTGTACAATTTTGTACATTTGTGTTAGTAAATGACCCCTAAAGTATGCTTTTAGTTGTCATTACTGCTAGTTTTTAACATTTATGCATCCTTCTTTTACAGAAAAAAGAGGTAAAAGCCACAGCAAAAGCCACAGCTGCCGAAGCTTCCAAACAAAGCACTGAGGTAATCTCATTTATTGAACTGAGGTGCTATGCCTATTTTTTTGGCTGTTTTGTCTTGACTAAATTACTTTCTGAATACTATTTCATATGCACTTGCCGTTTGACTTTTGCACCACATGCACCATTTATACACATGCCCTAATGTTAAAGTATAAGCAATTTTGTTATCAGCCATTTAGCATACAACATAAGTTTTGCTTGGTCTTACATTTTTAAGCTGCTGAAAAACTAGGCATAACAGGTAATGAAGCATAACCTTGGACAAAATATGTCAGTGACAATCAATTTTGCTTGTTATACATATTTTCAGCTGATGAGACCCTGTGTGCTGTGACTTATGGCCAGTACATATTCTGTTCAAGGACTTTATTTACCATGATGTGGTTCCCATAGTGAGTTTCTGCAGTTGCCAGTGGGACTTCAGAACTTTATGTATTTTGTACAGTATGCAAAGGGTTTTTGGCCAATGCTTTAATTAGAGTTTTCATTTTTATTCTCTAGTCCATACCATCAGAAGCAATAGACGAGTTGTTGGGAACACTTGAAGGACCCCCAGAAAATGTTCCAGGGTCTCCAGTATTTCAGGGTCCAGAAGTTACTGTAAGATGTCACCTGCTGTTTCCTATTCTATTTCTATTATTGTTTCTACTTTAATTAAGAATTACTGTAAACACTTTCATCATCATTTACACCCACAACATTATGAGTGGTGTGTTTCAGTAATTGTACATTGTTTGCTTATAAAAAAAAAAAAATACCAATATATTCTACAGCACAATATAATCACAATCACTTCCAGTCAAATAAGCAGTAAGTAAGGCAGTAAGATGTGCAGTGGTTCAGCCACCAAAATGGTAAAAATCAGGGGTGGGCAGGAAATATTGTAATGGGGACAGTAACATATGCCACCAAAAAAACAATTATCATTTCTAGAATAGAATGGAGAAATAAAGGTTATGAAATCATCCGGCTGTGTGTTGTGTTAGGGTAAGAACCCCTATTGCTGCCGGTAGAAAGCCATTTCGGAGCAGCTAGTCGCCTGTGATAGCAGAGATCTGTTGCAGGTGACTGAACTGCTCCATGGGACATTACCCTTAGAGTGAAGTCACATGGAGCTACTTAGTAGCAGCTACTTGTCATACCTGGCCACAGACAATACTAGCTGCTACTAGGAGCTCTGTGTCTCTTCAGGCTTAGTGAAGGTCTGTTTTTGGTGAAGAAACCATGATCCAATCTAATAGGTATCTTGTTAGCATGCAGTAAATATAAGGCAAGTAACACATATTGTCGCATCTGAACAACCTTTCTCTAGCATTAGTCAGTGGCTGTAGGAAGTTATGAAGAAAAACAGAGGTCAGAGAAATGTATTATAAAGCAAACACTGTTGTGGTTACATCTATGCGTAAGTTTATTTTGTCCAAAGAAAACAAATTCTTCAGCATACCACTTACACATTTTAAGGGTGCATTCACTTCCCTGGGCGCTTTTAAGCCAAACAGTATACCTTGTATTGGGAGAAACACACCTGTATACTCCGGCAAATGCCTATAAGTCATTTATTTCTTTTATTATGTCAAAAAAAAAATATTTTTGTGGTGTGTGTGGAGATTAATATACTGTATAAAAGTATAGCGATACCATTAAAGACATACATAGCTTTAAATCAAGTTAAACACAAGTTTAAATCTCCATTTCTGTGTGTCTTTTAATAAATGAAATGATACAGTGTGAGCACAGATTCAGCAGGGCTTAAGGCTCACTCAGACAATTTAAATGTGCCAGATGTTCTGCTTCTACTGGCAGCAAGGTTATCCCTGAAAGCTCATGGGCCTTGCAGTTCCCTAGAGATTTGCACTTTCAGTTGCTGTCACTAGTGGGATAGAATGCTTATAATTTGCCATGGGTAACAGTTTATCTAACTAAGAAGCGCAGGGAAATTCATAGAAAACAACAATAATGTGATTGGTTTAAAAGCTGTTGTGATTGCCCTATGTACTGTATGTGTTTCTCTAAAGAGTTTTTGTTTTCTCTACAGGAGAACATTACAGCAACATACTTAGAAGAAACTGGAAAAAGAGATAGTACGATCCCTCCAGAATACAGAAAATTATTAGATGTATGTATACCTTATAAATATGTCGTTTTATACCTTTTAAAAATAATATAGGAGAGTACTTAAATGAACTGAATGAATGACAAGTAAATATTAGCACATAGTTTTCTATAAAACTATAAAAATACTTGTGAACCTTTTCCTGTCCTTTACTTATATTTGTTACAATTGTCTGTTCTGCAAGATTGTTTTTCTGTGGCAAACAGCTCACTCAGTTTCAAACTGATTTTGTTTATCAACTGCTCTCACTTGCACAAAATGCTATAAAAATCTGTCAGTGCAATTAAAGCTGTACAGAACTGTAGCTCCTTCCACTCCACCTGAATCAGATCATAATTGCACCAATACGCAGTGTGCTGATGAGGCTTTGAAAGCACATTTAAGGCCCTTGCATGTCCGTCTATTGAAATAAACTCCAAACATATCAAATTTTTTTTTTTAACACAAGTTGATTTTTTGCATTTGTCAATTTTAATGTATACTGAATGAATCTGTCAAAGGTATAAAAGATGCAGAATTCTGCAAAATGTAAATTTTAAATGAGTAAGACGGTAACCTGCTTGTCAGATGCATAAAATAAATGTGGCAAAGTGTTGCCCTTTGAAAGCACTGAATACATTGGGTTTGTTGCTGGGCCTTCAGTACTTTTTGAGAGACTGAAGCCACATCTCCTCTAACCATACTGTTTTTGTTTCAAAAGGCCTGTTATGGCAAATGATAATAGTAATCAAATGCAATAAGTCACTGAACTATCTTCTTTTCAGGGAAAGGATCATGGGAAAGATGTGTGGCCTTCAGCACCTGAACCAGAACCGGTAGGAAAAGCTCAAATATACACATGCCTGTGTTTTATTTATGTATGACGCAGTTTAACTATATACCTTGTAATGGTGGTTTGTCAAATGATCATGGTCATGAACCTACCTTTGCAACTACTCTGCATGTCTGTCCTTGTGCTCTCAATGAATACTCTCCTACCACATTACTCTGTATGAATGTGTAAATGGGTGCAATATATTTTGCAATATGGCATAACTGGATGCAGAGTTATGCAACTGGTCACAGAAGAAAATATAGGTAGCAGCACACAAGGTGATGCAAGTGGGGGATGAGCCCCTCATGTTTATTGAGTTGCATAAGTAACCACAACTTTCATGGGCGTGCCCCTTCGTCAGGTCTCAGAACTAACTGGTAACAGAACAATGTATTATAGGGGCTTGAGGTTGTGGATTGGGGCAAAAAAACAACAGCTTACATGATAACTTATTGTGTGTATAATGTATTCTACTTGCAGTCTATGACCGACACAGAGCTTGTAGATGTGTTTTCCAAAGACTTTGAGCTTTCATGTTCACCTACTGTTCAGACCACGCCAGCCATTAAACCCAAAGTAAGTCCATACAGTATGTTTCTAGTGGGCATTTTTTCTTAATCATAACCTAACAAGTGCCACTGCTTGTACTTCATCATAGAGGAACACTGAAGATCTCCACGAGTGCTATTGCTCAAAGTCAGTGAGCCAACTTTCATCATCTGTAAGTCTTGATTAGAGTAGATGCCTTAAATCGGCAGTTCACCTTTAAGTTAACTACACGTATGCTGTCGAATTGCCAGTTCCATTGGTCTTTATCTTTTCTAGTTTTTGAATTATATGTCTTATTCTTCACAACTTTCAAATGGGGTTCTTTGACCCCTGCTGCCAAAAAACTATTGCTATGTGAGGATACAATTTTATTATTTTTTTTTATTTTATTACTTAATGTTCTATTTAGCTTTTCTCCTATAAACATATCACTCTTTCATTCAAACCACTTCCTGGTTTGAAAGGTAGTTTGGAATTTTAGCAGTTAATTGGTTGATAGGGTTGTTGAACAAAAACAAATAGTCAAACACTCACACACAAAGAAATGGATACCAATTGCAAATGTTGTCAGAATATTACTCTCTACAGCATAGTAAAAGTTAACTCAAAGGTTAACAGTAACTGCAGATAGTGTTTGGCCCAGTCATTGAATATTTATATGAAGAGACTGAACTCAGGGCACGTGTATTGTAAATCAAACAATCAAATCACCTAATATAAGGTACTAGACACTGGAGCAACCTGCCATAGGAAATTATTCTTTTTAACACACATTTCCATGGCTGTTTGGATTAATTGAGAAAGCATTTTTTTATGTAAAGCTTGAATATTATAATTTTGGATTTGTGTTTACATTTCATTTTAATTTTATTAAAAACTATTTTAAGTTTATATAAAAGTATGTATGGAGTTAACCACACAAATGCTACATTTATGCAATAAAGTATGTCAAAGACTAATATGATTTTCTGTCTGTTGGAATTTTGAAGGAAACTCCTCAAGGTAACAAAACGAAACCTGAAATTGCGGCATCATCTGCATCCACTGTAAAAGCAGCAGCGCCCTCCGTACGTAACTAATATAGCCTCTGATGTTTATAGCCAACAATTCTGTAAATACCACGAATGATAACTTCTACTGTCCCATAGAAAATGCAATTAAATTAAGCCCTGTTTTTCCTAATGTCTGAAATACTGATTGCCTTTGGCATATACCAACTGCTTTATACACAGATTTTGAAAGATGCAGAGTAGAGCTCATTTACTTACACAAGCTAATTGCAAAGTGCTTAAATTGACTTCCAAAGGTGCTTGTATCTCTTACAGGGTTCTGTGGTTGGATTGTGTCTATAGCCACATCTTACCTATATGAAAGCCAATAGAATTGGCTGCTAATGCCATCAATTACTCTGCCCTTCAAAAAGTTATTCAGTTGACTCACAAGTGCCCTGAGAAAAAAAATTGCTGCTTAGAGGACACCCACTGTTACTCTGGAATGGGTAAAAAAAATGGCTATTTGTGTCCTAGTAGGACTAACCTAGGTTTTAACGTAGGTTTTAATTGGCACTAGGATGTTTTGGGTTATAGGACATAGCACTATATAATTGTTTTGCCAGTTACTGTGGTGGTGATGTGATAATTTTTTTGCCAATACAAATTGTGTTGGTTTGGGATAGTTTATCACCCTAACTTAGTTCTTTTTGTTTGATGTAGGGTGGTATGGACAGTGCATTAGATGAATTATTGGGAACACTGGAAGGTCCTGATCCAACAGCCCCTGAATCACCTGTGTACACTGGGCCAGAGGTGACGGTAAGGATTTCTTTTCTTTATTGGGTTGATGATTGCCTTGGTTATTAATAGAATAATGATTTACTAAGGTTGCCCAACTGCCTTTTCTATTTTTCTTCCTTTATGTAAAAGTCCAAGTGGTTTGTATCTGCCTTGGATTTTTTTTGTTCAGGTAGATTTACTGAGGTACAAAACACAATACACAAGGCCACCTGTAGTTCAACTATAGTGTGGAGGGACTTCAGAGCCAGAGCCCTACCTGTCAGATCAGTCTCTGAGAACCATCTGCCTCTGAAGGAATCTTTTTGAATCATTTTGTAAAATTAGATATTCTACCCTTGCATTTCGGTAATTGGGTTTGTAAAGTAGAGCTCTAGATTTATAGGGTGGTGGAAATTTTAATTGAGAGCCTTTTGCAAGTTGAAGCATATAAGCCAATGCAAGGATGGCAATAAGAACCTATCCCTGATAGTAAAGAAGGGTAATGGAGTCAAGGCACTATAGTTTTAACCTTACATGGGCTCCAACAAGGGGGAGACCTTTTGATACCAACTGGGAATCTTTATTTTGACATAAAAAGGATGAAGGACTAAAGGCCTTAAAATCCTTTCAAAGGGCTCAATATTTGATCAAATATTGCATGTGAAGGATATGCTGCTTTACAAATATGGAAGATGGGTAGTCTAGCTTAGCACTTAATTATTTTTCTAATTACCTACAGTGCTTTGTAATTTTATTTGAGCTTCACATAGTTACAATATAATCTTCACTATATAAGTAGAATTGTAGATTTAAAAAAATGCATTTTATCATCAGTATTTATGTGCTTTCATGTTACATTTAAGCAGAATATTTGCATTTTCTCATACCTGTATTTCTGATAATAGGAAACAGAGACAGCGGTATACAGAGAGGGACTTGGGATAAGAGACAGCAGCATCCCTCCAGCATACAGGCACTTACTAGATGTAAGTATCAGTAAGGGAGTCATGGCAGGCCTTGTGTTTTTCTGTTGAGAGTTACTCATATTTACCACTAGGTGGGGCATGGGAGCACTTTTTACAATAAAAGTGTCTGCACAGCATCAGCCTGGGTGCAGACACACATAGCGTATATTGGCATGGAAACACATGGAATGCACACAAGTATGCAATTTGTTGCCGAAAGCCACTGTGTATGTCTGTACCCAGGCTGATGTAGTGAAACTGCTCTGTGTGGCAGTAGCCAAAGAGTGACTGAAGTTTATCGGAGTGTAAGTCACATGGCTCATATTCATAATAAGAGTATGTCTAGCCCCAAAAATATTAAAAAAAAAAAAATCTGTTTGCTTTTTCAATGCAGGATTCTGCTGGAGGAGCACTATTAACTGATGTAAAAAAAAAAAAAAAAAAAAAATTTCTAGAATCCCCTTAAAGCACCACTTTTTTTTTTTTTTTTTTAGGGGAAAGTAGATGGAAAAGATGCACCCCCACCACCGCCAGAGGAAAAGGTAAGCTTTGCATATTGTGTTTAATAATGCTTATTTTTATGGAGGTTTAAGACTGCAGTCAGTCTAGGCTGCATTTGATTAACTGATGAACCTAAGGGCGAAGACACGTAGGGTGATGATTAGTCGCCGTGACTTTTAATAAGTTGGTCTCGGTGACCAAAAGCAGCGACTTTCCTGCCATAGTGTACTGCTTCAGTCGCAGTGACTAATCCTGCAGGGTTATTTCTTGTGTTTTAGATCAAGGTTTTCTTTCAACTGCTTCATTTTGAATTTCAGCCTCTGACCGATGATCAGCTGATTGATAAGTTTTCTATGGACTTTGATTGTTCTGAATCTCCTGCAACACAACAGGCTCATCCTGTCGAACCTAAAGTACGTTGTAAAATGTTCCATGTTTAAGTAATTGCATAACATAATTATGTCAGAAGTATAAGAGTAAATGTCATTACATGTGCAGGAATAAGTTTTTTTTTTTTTTGTTTTTTTTAAAAAAAGGTTTCCTCGCAAGAGAAAAAGGCAGAAAAAGAAGTAGTTGCTGCCTCCTCTGCTACTGTTAAAGCTGCACCCACTCCTTCTGTAAGTGACAGCTATTTTCATAAAATTTTTGGTAAAATATAGCTCTTTAAGAAATATTAAGCCTTTTATCTTAAAATTCCCTAAAATTGCTCTAAACCAAGGGTGTCAAACTCCGTCACATAAGGGGGGCGAAATCTAAAACACAGGCTAAGTTGCCGCCAATTTTTTTTTATAAAGATACTGTACGGTCAGGCACAGTCACAGTGCAGTCAGGTGATTGGTGCTGCAGTCAGGCACAGTCACCAGGGGTCAAATTAAACAGCCAGAAGGACCGTATTCGGCCCACGGGCCTTGTGTTTGACACATGTGAAGAGTCCCCAGAATAACATACCTGTCTCCATGGATGCAGATTTATTTAATTTCTCTATTACAGCCTGTTCAACTACAGATTTGTGTTTCTTCCTTGTCTAGTGTGAGGCTCCAACCCCTTTTGCTTTCTGAGCACTCCTCTCTCTGACCATGAAGACCTCAAAGATGTACCTACTGGTCATGCACGCTGCTTCTGCTCTGATTAAAACCAATCAGGCATGCACAGTAGGCACCTTTTCAAGGTCATCATAGAAAGAGGAGCGCTCGGAAAAGGGGCGGAGCTTCACAATAGACAAGGAAGTAACAAAGAGCTGTAGTTGAAGCGACTGTAATAAAGAAACAAAAAAAACTTAGTATTTTACTGAAAATGTATTCCAAATGCTTTACTTATTTATGGAAAGAAATGAGCGGACTACAGAAGGTGTATGTGAGGAATAACGTGTGTGAAATTGTTTGTCATTCTAAAAGGGTTTATGTTTTGCAATGTTTTAGAAAGCACCAGCACCTCCAGCTGATCCACTCGATAGCCTGTCTGGTACCTTAGGTGTTCGAAAGGAAGAACCGAGTGACAAGAAGCCTCCAGTGGATAAAGTAAAGGTAACAGTATGCATCTCAACTTTTGCTAACTTACCATAAAGTTTGATGCCCTATTTTCTGTTGGCCTCTTCTGTATATATTTTAGTTTGCAATTTGAAAGCAAGTGTTGGAGTTATCCTGCCTTCCATCTTCTTCTACTTAACCTGGCTCAGAGGCTATAGGGGGATTCTTGGTAAAGAACATGAGTTATGATAGCTCTTCACTCATTCATGCACAACTCAGATCTCAAGGTAAAAATGAGGAATAAAAAAAAAATTAAATCATAGTTATCGTGTTTTTGCTTTCCTGGCCCTCTTCCATGTTGGCTACTTGAGGGTTAGCTGCTCCCCATCGACCCCAGACAGAAGACCCTCCGCTTTTAAAAACCTTCCCACTCCCTTAAACAGGTGTCCAAGCAGCCAGGTTCCTTTATCATAGAGAACAGAAAAAACTTGCTGACATGGAAGATGGCCAGAAATAGAAAATCACGGTAAGCATGATGTAATTTCCATTTTACCCTGGTCATATCCAGCGCCGGATTTAAAATCCGAGTGCCCGGAGGCCACCCAACGCAGCCGCCCCCCCCGCGCATGCGCAACTCGCCCATTTTTGCGGGCGCCGATATGAACACATACGGAGCAGCGGGGAGAGGTCCCCGCTGCTCCGTATGGGAGCAGAACTTCGGTGCGGCGGGGCGGCATGCCGCCCCTAAATGTTTGCCGCCCTAGGCCCGGGCCTTTGTGGCCTCGCCACAAATCCGGGCCTGGTCATCTCCCTCCATGTCAGCTACACATGTGATGTACTGAAGCTTAACATATAGGGAGGGGAATATAAGCAAATATTATCAAAAAGATCTTTGAAAACTTAAAACAGCTGAGACAACTTACAGAACATTGTACCAAGCCCAGAGCAGAGAGATTCTTCTCTCATTCTAACCCAGCTTATGCAACTAATTTAACCTATATAAACTGTTGGAAACAGCTTGAAGATGCCAGATGAAATAAAACAGAGGTTAAATCCAACATGCAATCTACACACAAGAAAAAAACAAACTGGAGGGCAACCATTATTAATTTTTACTATAATAATAATAATAATATACCCATGATATACAGGAATTGTATATATCATTATAGTATATATATCATTATAGTATATATATCATTACACCTTCAAAAGAGATACTGGTAAGAGCTCTCAAAATCAAGTAAAACACCGGCTATCTCAGGGAAGTTGAATCACTAATGTAATGTCCACTGTAACCTAGATTCTTTGTACAGTAGTATGAGGACTGTGTTAATACATGTTCAACCCTATGTTATGAACATATATTATACAAATCTGCATCTCAGCAATCCAAGTAATACCAGCTTATCAGACTGTAAAATACAGCAGTGCTATCTTACTGGTATTAAAAAACTGAGAACCACAAAGTCACAGTAACAATAGCCTGCCCATATGTAAATCATTAAAAGATATTTGTAAAACATAAAACTGAAAAATGGCAGTATGAATTTTCCGATACCACTTATAAACAATTAAGAGTTCATTATGGACAGTAGTGATATGTCCTGCATTTATATGCCATTGGAATAACCTAGTGATGAGCGTTTAACTGCAGTCATCTACACACAGTATGTGTAACAGGGAGTATATCCATTGTGCAGAACTGCTGAAACTAATAACCTGAGTAGTTAAGGAGCTTCATATCAATGATTGGTTGTAGAAACACATTCAGATCACATCAGTGAAGTGAATTGCAGCCTGCAATATCTTACTTACAGTCAATTGCAGAATATTCCCCTTATGAATATACTGGACTATCACAGTATAAATAATCCAAATAGCTATAAACCAAAGACATAATGGTCGTGAAATACTGATAATAGCAAAATACTGATCTGCAGTACCATACGACTGACCAACTTCCGCAATACACCCTACCTTATACACTAACTTTAAGTATGATGGTACTCTTCTAGATCAGGACAACACAGAACTAAAAGCTGAACTGAATTAATCGTATCTGAGTATAGATAAAACTGAATGGACATAATAAAATATCAGCTGATGCCATACATCCAGTTTTAATATGAAACAGCAGTATCTCACAGAAGTTTTCCACTGTCACTTCCTACCAGTTATAACCAAGTATCACCAAAATAAGCAGCAGCCTAGAATAAAAAAATGATATAGAACACTTCAGTAAGACTCTACAGTCCTGCCCAGGACCCTTTTGCATGTTTATACTGACTAGCCTAAAAGCTAAATGGGCCATTGCAGTAGGACATTATAATAAATGGCTGTATAGACAGAAGGCTTGGCCTAAAGCATGCACAGCTAGTAAAAGAAATGGCCCTAACTGTAAATAAAATAGAAATACACATAACTTAATAGCCCTATAAATAGAAGGCTAACACTTAAAATCCAGTATTAGCATATTAAATGGCCTACAACCTAAGGGCTGGTATTGCTTATATGCAGTAGTACACAGATAGTATCTAGAACATTTTAGATGCTGAGTTTCTACACTGACAACTCAATACATGTACATTGAGACTGCTGTTGTTATACCCAGTATTTTCAACTAGATGGCTCTAATCTAGAGCGGTTTGTAATTTACACAGTACATGATAACCGAGTGACCTTAAATACAGAGGGCTTGTAGTAAAATGTACAGTTCAAAATTGCTGTGGCCCTTTGAGGAAAGGCTTATATAGTGATACACATGGTGTACAATTACTGAGTGGCCATAAATGCAAATAGCCTGTAGTGCTATATAAAGTAAACAATTACTGAGTGGCCCTGATTAGAAGGGCCTGTAGTGTTATACATGATACAGTACCCACTTACTGAGTGGCCTTAAATGTAAAAGGGCCTATAGTGATATACACAGTATACAACTAATAAGTTCTCCTATTTGTAAAGGGCCTGTTAAGCAATGTACAGTATTCTGTTACTGAATGACCGTTTTGCAAGATTTCAGCATTACACAGAATGACAGCTCTTAATAACCAGTATGGTGAAACTAGTATGATACACCCAGTATTAACAAATAAGACTAATAAAGCAATATAAAAAGCATAAAATAAAGAAATCAACTCAGAATGTAACATCAGCACCAATGTGTAATAGAATACCTGAATATATTTGAACTCATCTAATCTCCATACAGCCAATCAAGAGAAGGAATCAAATCCATATACTCAGCACTAGCAGAAAATATATTCTGTTGCTGTTTGAAAAACAGACCTGGTATAGGACTGCTTGCACCAAGTTCAGTTCCTGCCTCTGGGTGATAGGTAACACAGGCCAGAAGCCTGTAAAGCAAACCCCATAGCAGGGTGTGGCCAGCAGTGCAGGTAAGTGGCTAATTAGCTATGCTGGGGCTTGATAGGAGTCAGCAGGCAACTGAGAGCACCTGGATTGGATACAATTCCTCAAAACAATTTGTGTCTGGAATACAGACCTGCAGCCTAAACAGTAGCCACATGAAATAGATACCTACTTACTCACTGCAACCTTGTAACCACATAAGGAACAAGATTCAACACTCACAACAAGGTATATATCTTACCTACACAAGTCAGTGGCTCTTTTTAAAGAAGATCTTTAAACCTAACTCCCCCTAAAGGCTTTCTTCTCGGCAAAGCCCTGAGATGTATCCTTTAAAATAGGATCAAAAGATAAAAGACCAAAAATACACCTGTATAAGGGGGAAGGCTTTAAGGTTGTGATAGGGGAGGGCCCTCTGTCTGGGATCTAAGAAGAGGATCTACCCCATACGTAACTGACATGGAGCTGGCCAGGGTAATAGTAGGAAGCAACCTATTTGCCAAGAATTGATTAGAAGAAGTGGTTAGCAAAGAAGTTGCCACCTTATTAACTATAGATTTTCTAGAGGACTTAATTCCTATTAAAGGGGTAGTTAACCTTCAGTTTAACTTTTAATATGTTGTAGAATGTCCAATTCTTAGCAACTTTTCAATTAGTCTTTTTTTATAGTTAATAGTTTTGAATTATTTGTCGTCTTCTGACTCCTTCAAGCTTTCTAATAGGAATCACTGACCTCAGCAGCCCATAAACTAAAATGTTATTGTTTTTGTCATTTGTTATTACTTATCTTTCTGTTCAGGCCATTTCCTATTTATATTCAAGTCTCTCGTTTAAACCACTGCTTGGTTGCTAGGGTAATGTGGATCCTATGACAAAAGAAAAATACTAACTTGTGTAACTCAGTGATGGGGCTCAATCAAACAGTGGTGTAGGTTTTGCCAGGTCAACTTCAATAAGTACCATGTAAAAATAAAATCCACTGGAGAGCCAAATGTGTTCTGTGTTGTTTATTGGTGTAGAATGTCCAAGGTATATGTGTCCAATAAACAACACATAACGCATTTGGCTCTCCAGTGGATTTTTTTAATTTTAATGTGGATCCTAGAAACCAGATAACTGCTGAAATTCCAAAGTGGAGAGTTGCTAATGAAAAAGTTAATAATGCAAAAACCACAATAAATAAAAAAAAATGAAGACCATTTGCAAATTGTCTTAGAATGTCACTGTTTACATCATACTAAAAGTTAATTTAAAGTTGAACAACCCCTTTAAGCAGGGTAACCCCAATATTATGCCACTGACTTTTCAGACCTGTATTACATTGTCTGGTCCAGGCTTGATGATCTGCTGAGTATGGCAAATGCTAAACGTAAGACTTCTGTGTCTGTAGAATATATCCTAATTATTAGGTTTGCCATTACTCTGCTCTTCATAATACCATTTAACCTGGACTGAAATAATAGAATCTAGACTTCTCCTCCTATTATCTAAATGGTTTTTATCAAGATTCATATCTGGCTGTTTGAATTCTACAGACTATTGTGTTTGTAATTAATGCATGAGGTTTAGTATGGAGTTCATAGGAGTTTACAGAGAACGGGTATTATAGTGTTGGTGCATGATTAATGAAAGCCATTTCATCCTACAATAGCCCCTGTTTATTTTTACACAGCTGCTTTGTTGTTTAATTCTTGCATTATTCATTGTTTTGTATTGTATACTTTATTGTGTATCGTTTAAGATGTGTATGTGTGTGTCTATGTACAGTATTTTCTAGGACTGTGGGACAGTCTGGCATGGGATATGTTGCATACACCCAGCAGCACCCAGCTTTATCTGTATGTGTTAGTGCACTATAACAAATGGTCAATGCCTGTTAGTCCATATGCTTTTTGTACAGAGGGTAGGCCAGTAAATGTGCTGCATACAGTGTATATAAATTGCCCTTCCTGGAACCATACATTGCTGGTACAAATTGATTTAACACTTGTTTTGGGTAAAACCTATTGTTTGTGCCTTGTAGCCATACTTGTAGTGATCCTGGTGCATATACTAGATATTATTAGATATAAAGTTAATTATATTTCTCCTTTATAGCAACAATGGACTATACAGTAGTGTACAGATAATGTATCATCATTTGTGTCAGATCCTGCCAAAGTTCAGTGTAAACTTTTCAGTAAAACTTCACCATTGCTGCTTCTTGCAGGAGGGAACAGGCAAAGAGAAGAAAGAAAAGCTTGGAGAAGATGAAAAAACAATACATCCTGACCGCCGGCTAAAGGAAGTGAAGGTACCTCCGTTAAGTTCATGTATGAAACTAATGTTACAGATCTATCCTTGCTTCATCACACAGTAAAGCGACAACTTCACAGAGCTCCTTGGGTGTGGGCCATAATCATGCTTTTAAAGGGAAACTGACTATATCCCAAAAAAAATCCAGGTTCTTAATGCAAAACCACACTAAGAACACCTGAAAGATCAGGTTTCTATGTACTGGATGGTGCCATTTTGTTTTATCTCTTACGGAACAACATCCTTGTTTTAAGACACAGCCATAAGCCTTTGAATCCTATAAATGCACAAGAAGCAGTCATGCTATAGAAGAACAGGATGTAAGAACATTAGTTAAATTGGAGCACTTCAGACAAACTTGTGGGATCTATTACATGCAACGCTTCTGGCCTGTGGCTGTAAATAATATGGGGCACGTGCCTATGCCTACGCAGATTAAACATTAAAAAAGAATCAACATAGATCTGTACTGAGTTAGTTTTATCATAAAGCTTTGCCTTATTACAGACGAACAGCCAACCCAGCTATTAAAATTTAAGATATCATTTATATTTAAATAAATTATTTATATTTAAATAATGAGTTCCCTGCCTGTACTGAAGTGAACAATGTGCTTCTTAAAATTTAGTATTTAGGGGCTCTGGGGTGAATGAAGTAGCGGAACCTCCACTCATGGTCCTTATCCTGCTTCCTTCACAAGGTGGGAGTGCAAAGACCTTCATAGTTACTATATATTGGTTATGTTGAAGTTGACTATGCCCTAATAATCCAACCAGGAGAGATATTGCATCACATTTCATAGATGTAGTAATTGTTAGCTTTTAGAACTACCCAGTGTTACCTTTGTAAGGTCATTGCTGTTTATCATACAGGATAAAGACGGAAAGCCCTTGCTGCCAAAACTTGAACAAAGCCCTAAGGTAGGTTTCACTGAATGTATATTGTATAGTGAGTACACTGGACGCTGGTGATTTTGGTGCTACACAGTGCAAATCTGCCATATGTCAGACAGGGGAAACAAGGCTGTGTGATAGTGGTGTATCCAGGTTAATGATTGATGGATCTAAGTTGATATGCATGAGATACAAGTGGTGAGCAAATTACCATTGGGGGAAGCAGGGCTGTGTCTGGATATTATATGTGGCCAACAGAAAGATCATAGCATTGTTTCCCATTTTGTAAACAGCAAGCCAGCATGCTAATTTGAGCACTTAAGAGTAAAGTATTAACTTACTGTCTTTAAATATTAATGCAATGTTACAAAGGCCTTGAGTATACTGAGTGCTTAGAGGCAATAAAGCCACTAACAAGGCTATTCAGCGTATATTCATCCCCAGATCATAAGGCTCTCAAGGTAACCTCACACTTAATCTGCTTGTCCATGGGGCACTTTAATGCCCAGAATGATATTGTAGATATCTCTAACACTATATAATCTGTGTTTCAGTTCAGTGCCTATCTTTCTATTGTGTGTAGGCTTATATTGAAGGCTGAACATGCACTAGGGAATCCCTCTGTTGTTATAGGATGTTGCTAGGCAGCACCCATTTGTCTCTCATGTTTCACTGGCCACAGGATAGTGTTTCACGTGGAGTCTAATGCAGTTTGCCATTTCTGCTGCCTGTACCTGCCCGACTCTAGCTTGGTGTGCTCATTGCTGATTATTTACCTGTATATTCTCTCATTTCTTTCAACTCCACCATGGCCATGCAGCCAATGAGTGAGGCCGAGCTGCTGGATGCTTTGACTGAAGGCTTTGTGACTTCCCCTGCCACTCCTGATGCCCCACTGCAGGGCTCTTTGGTAAGTCCCGTATACACTTATTTATTGTATTAGCACAAGCTTGTACATATGGTTTCGGGAAGAAAATTACATTTGTTAAAGTTTTGGACTTAATAATAATAATATCTCTCCGCATGCTCCAGTGAGCATAAGCTAATGGGAGTTAATGGCAGCAACTTTATGATGCCACAGAAAACACAAAAATGTGCTCCTCTAAGATGAGTTATGTGTAGAACTAACTGCTGAGGAGATGCCACTGCTTTGAAAGGGTTTTATCATGTGTAAGTACAGTGTTACTCAGAATCCCCACATAAACAGTGGATGATCTGGATGATCATCACAGTTGTAGGACTAACATCCAGTGCTTAAAGTATCCTGACAATGGGAGGCAGCCTGAGGCAATCTATTTTGTTTGGATTGCTGCCATAAATAGTGGCAATGCCTAGTAGGCTAGGAGCTGGCAAACAGATTTCTGGGCACAAATTTCTCATTGCATGCCAGTTAGGAAAGGGCGGTGTATACTGTAGGAAAATAAAACTGAAAGATGGAAAGTTCTATCAAAAGCCTTCTGTCTCTGGGAAGCTTTGCAGTAGGAGTTTAGGCTGCCTGCTGGATTGTCTTCTTCTTATATTTATGTTTTCTTAATATTTTCAGAAAAAAAAAGGTTCTGGATCAGAAGATGTTATATCTTGTTCTAAAGCTTCCGCCGTCAAGTCTGGAGCTCCACAGGACGCTGCTTTAGTGAGTGGGGGGGTGGGCCTGCTTTCAGTATATATATTTACTGGGTACATGCAAGGAATATTTATTGGCTGATGTCTAAGGCAAAAATAAGTATAGGTATATGATTGGGAAGTGTAACTGTCGCTTTCTGTTTACAGGATATACAGATTCCCGACGATGCACTAGATTTACTTTCTGGCTCCCTGGGACAAAGAGAGGTGGATCCTAATGAAAACAAACCGGTGGTGGATGTAGTTAAGGTGAGTAACTGGTTAGTGGGTGTGGCACCTGTCTTTAAGCAATGTATATGTATTACCGGAAGAACAAAATAAATAAATGCAGTGCTTTGTGCCGAGTTTATGACAGGGCTATAGACTGTATTCTCTGGCACTGTTGGCTGCAGCAGGATACCGTGGGCTCTTCTATGGTTGCCAGTCAGTTATTCTCTTTGTTCTTCAGGCAGCAAAATTAGATTGCATGCAGCAGAGCCACAGCCATCTGGCAGTTGCTGAACTACAACTCACAACTGCAGACTTTCTGTGGTATTGGTAGGAGTTCTAGTTTATCAGCAGTGGTGCAACCTCTCAATACTGTAAAAATATAAGCTATATATAAGCTGGGCCAGTGTTACCAAGGAGATTGACTGAAGGGAAGCCTCGGCTCTTCCATCCATGACTGAAAGAATAAAGCTGGACTTAAACATTTATATTCTTGTCTTCTTCTGACAAACGTTAGGATATTGGTCGTACGTTTAAATATAACTATCTATATTCAGACTGAAATTGTAGGATAAAGCTGGCCTTGCGCGTTTAGATTTTAGTTGTTTTAAGACAAACTTTTGGGTATCAATTGTACATTTTAATGCAACAATCTAAAACTAACATTCAGACTGAAACTGTAGAACGAAATTCCTACGAAAGTGATGCCCCAGAAATACACTGTAGGTCCCCCAATGACATTGTCAGATACACAATACGTGCACAGATTAATGTTATCCTACCAAAATATTCTAACCTGTCAGATCGACTAAATGACTGATTGATTGTCATGGTCTGAAATTCGTACAAAACTTTGTTTCGTATGATTATATTTTTGTGTCTGTGGCCAGCTTTAAACTGCTGTTTATTTGGTGCAGGAAAAAGCTAAAGCTGAGCATATAGACAAACTGGGGGACAGAGATGATACAATCCCACCGGAATACAGAAAGCTGCTGGATGGTAAAGATGATAAGGTAAGGCTAGTGTAAGAAGATCTTCTACCCTGCTGCACAGCTGCCACTATACCCATGCCCCCTGCTGCACCATTATGTTTCCCTTTGGTTTGTGTCTGTGCTAACAGCTTCCTGTGCTTCTTCTCTCAGGGACAACCTGCAAAACCACCAGCGAAAGCGGAGGAGAAACCAAAGGTAAAAATTTGTCTGCAACAATAAGTTGCATTTACATCCCTGTGTTACTGTACCGGGGCGCAGGCAGAGCAAGAGGAGCACAAAGCCACGGCCTGTGTGTGTGTGTGTAATATAGCATCATAAATAATAAAAAGAAAACAGGCCATATATATAACATAATATGCTCTAATAATCTATGTAGTAATTGAATCCCGATACTTATATACGGTATCAGTCCTATATGTTCTGTTATTACCATACTAGGTAGGTAGCTGGAAATAGTGTGCTTATTTAGCTCACCAAACAAGGAACCTTTTTCCTACTTTGGCTGCTCAGGTTTAGGCCAAAATTTATCTCATCAGATCAGCCCTCAGGCAAAAGATTGGGTTCCATAAGGGGACCTTGCAGAGCCATTGGCCACTTGCAGCCCCTACCCATGCTGCTTTTGCCCAACAGGGCAGCAGTATGCCCAACCCACGTGTGAACAATCCAGTTCTGGATGCAATATAATCTGGCATAGCATTATTCTGGGTTCATACATTAACTTGTTTTGTCTCTTTGACAAGGAAATGCAGTGTAACTCGCCTTAAGGCCACTCTTGGTTTTATACTGCATTTCCATGTTAAAGGGGCAAAATGACTTCATCCTGATCTGATGGACCCATGTGACATCTTGTTTCAGAAGCCTTTAAGTGACGATGCAGCGATCGATGCTCTTTCAAGCGGATTTGCATCATGTGACACAAAATCTACTGAACAACCAAAGCAGCCTTCAACGGTATTGTACTACACCTTACTTTTCTGAATCACAGTTGCTTTTTATATTTGATATTCAGGGAGTCCTTGTACCTTGCTAGGTGTCACTGTAACGATGTATTGTAATGTCTGTGTAGGACAAGACTGAGAAACAATGTGCTAGCGCTCCAGTGTCGCAGCCTTCAGGAAAGGCACCTGATGCTGCAAAGGTGAGTACACAAAATCATACATACATACTTAGAAATCCAGTAAGGGTCAGTATCGTCTTGTGTGTAATTTCTTTGGTCCTTCTTAATTTGCATCTGTTTATCTTATCTCCTTGCCTCTTACTGGGCCATTAAAGCCCCCCCCCTTAACATTAGGAGATTAAGTTTGATTTAGCACCGTAACCTTAGGGCTCTGGCACACGGGGAGATTAGTCGCCCGCGGCAAAACTCCCTGTTCACGGGCGACTAATCTCCCCGAGTTGCCTACCCCTGCCATCCCACCAGCGAACATGTAAGTCGCCGGCGGGATGGCAGACGCGGCGGGTCGATTTCAGGAAATCGCCGAAAAAGACCCGCGAGTCTTTTTCAGCGATTTGCGCGAAATCGCGCCGCCGCGTCTGCCATCCCGCCGGCAACTTACATGTTCGCCGGTGGGATGGCAGGGGTAGGCAACTCGGGGAGATTAGTCGCCCGCGAACAGGGAGTTTTGCCGTGGGTGACTAATCTCCCCGTGTGCCAGAGCACTTAACAGTTCTCTGGCGGAGGGCAAAATATTAGGAATATTGACAGGAAGAAGGCAGAGACTGAACTCGCAGCTCCTTAATTAAAGTGTTTGCTATTCATATTAGCAGGAAAAGCCATTACTAACAAGACTCTCCAATAAGGAGCATGATCACCTTATTTATTAAAATTTTCTTTATTTCTGATATGACCTTAATACAAATTGCTAAAAAAGAAATCTAATTTTTAATTTCTCTTGTTTGTAAAGCAGGCAAACTCAGCGATACCAAGTGTGCCAAAGGCTGGCAAAAGCTAGACCCATAGTAAGTACACAAAATCAAAGCTTTCTACGTGGGAAGGCAAGAAGGGCAATTTATATGAAAACAATTATGTCAGTAGTAATAATCAGCCTCCAGAAAGGGATTGTGGGATAGCAAGTATATTAAATCAATATGGTTTCTACTGTAGCAGTGGGATAATAGCCTCTGGGAAGGGACTGTGGCTGTGGGATAGCAGGTATAGTAGGGAGAGATGGTGCCTATAGTAGCAGTGGGGGGATAATAGCCTCTGGGAAGGGACTGTGGCTGTGGGATAGCAGGTATAGTAGGGAGAGATGGTGCCTATAGTAGCAGTGGGGATAATAGCCTCTGGGAAGGGGCTGGGGCTGTGGGATAGCAGGTATAGTAGGGAGAGATGGTGCCTATAGTAGCAGTGGGGGGATAATAGCCTCTGGGAAGGGACTGTGGCTGTGGGATAGCAGGTATAGTAGGGAGAGATGGTGCCTATAGTAGCAGTGGGGATAATAGCCTCTGGGAAGGGGCTGGGGCTGTAGGATAGCAGGTATAGTAGGGAGAGATGGTGCCTATAGTAGCAGTGGGGGGATAATAGCCTCTGGGAAGGGACTGTGGCTGTGGGATAGCAGGTATAGTAGGGAGAGATGGTGCCTATAGTAGCAGTGGGATAATAGCCTCTGGGAAGGGACTGTGGCTGTGGGATAGCAGGTATAGTAGGGAGAGATGGTGCCTATAGTAGCAGTGGGGATAATAGCCTCTGGGAAGGGGCTGGGGCTGTGGGATAGCAGGTATAGTAGGGAGAGATGGTGCCTATAGTAGCAGTGGGGGGATAATAGCCTCTGGGAAGGGACTGTGGCTGTGGGATAGCAGGTATAGTAGGGAGAGATGGTGCCTATAGTAGCAGTGGGGATAATAGCCTCTGGGAAGGGGCTGGGGCTGTGGGATAGCAGGTATAGTAGGGAGAGATGGTGCCTATAGTAGCAGTGGGGGGATAATAGCCTCTGGGAAGGGACTGTGGCTGTGGGATAGCAGGTATAGTAGGGAGAGATGGTGCCTATAGTAGCAGTGGGGATAATAGCCTCTGGGAAGGGGCTGGGGCTGTGGGATAGCAGGTATAGTAGGGAGAGATGGTGCCTATAGTAGCAGTGGGGGGATAATAGCCTCTGGGAAGGGACTGGGGCTGTGGGATAGCAGGTATAGTAGGGAGAGATGGTGCCTATAGTAGCAGTGGGGATAATAGCCTCTGGGAAGGGACTGTGGCTGTGGGATAGCAGGTATAGTAGGGAGAGATGGTGCCTATAGTAGCAGTGGGGATAATAGCCTCTGCTTTTCCTTTTTTCTCCTAGGCTAATGTACAGTTTTCTTTGCACTTATGCAAGACTTGCTTGGGAAGAAGAAAGCTGGCGCAGCCTGTAGATGGGGTGGGTGCTGGCTCCACCCTGGATTGGCACCCTGACAGACTTTTGGAAGTGCTTTTTACTCATCAAACTCTATTTTTGGTTTTCTTTATTTCTTCAAAGGGGGACGCTTTTATATTTGTACTAAGATGTATATCACTATGAATTAGTCCTCTCTGTGGCAGAATAAAGCCTGCAGCCTTTGCACAGTCTTCCTCTGGTATAAATACTGCAGTTCTAAGTTTCAAGGGTAACTTAGAACTGCCTTATTCTTCCTATATTCTGGGGTGTCAGTGTTGTATTCTACTTTGGTGTAAAATAGGAACACTTTTCCTTGTATTAATATTTTGCAGATAAAAAGGTTACATGGCAGGTGTTAAAGGGGAAATTGACTTTAAAATGAATTCTCAGTAGAATGTTACCATTTTTATTATTGCCAGTTTAGTTCTGTGCTGTTGCTGGAGTCAGCGGCTGAAGCATGCGCGGGGTTGGGATGACATACTAGGGACTAAATAGTATGGTCAGAAATACAAAATTCTAGCCTTAGTGTTACTCTGCTGTGTGCTTGATAGTCACTGACCCCAGCAACCAGTTATTTAAATTGGAAAATAAGTTGAGGGGCAAATATAAATACATAGATTCTTACATTTATTTTCAAAGTACATTAAATGTTAAATTTTAAGGTTTACTTTCCTTTTGAAGATAAAGCAAGAATGCCTTTCCTTTAGCCTCAGGTTGCTGCTGGGAGGGCTGAAGGGGGTGCATTCCAGTATGACAGATATAATGAGTGGGGGCAGTACTTTGGCTCTATATGAAATGTTTACATGAACAGTGCCTTGTAATAATCTGTTTGTTACCATTGCTCACATGGCCCTCATTGTCCATATCCTGCCTATTTGGGGGCTCACATGCACCGTCCTGGCTGGGCGCGCAGTACTATATGCCTTCCTTCCCCAGGCGAATGCTTCCGTTTGTCATCTTCCTACAGATAGAGGGTCAGATAATAGTTTGCACCAGGTCTAGTTCCTCAAAGCAACCAGTCAAATGTTGGCTTTCAGGTAACCAGCACATTCTGCTTGTTGATTGGTATCTGTACTTTACTAGATCTAGTGCAAACCTTGCAGTTGTTACCCACACAGTTAACCCTTGGAGTGCTGGCTGTGATTGGCACCATACTTATTTCCAGTAGGGGAAAACAGAATGTAAGCTCTGTAGATTATACAGCACTTGAAGGGTTAACTCAAAGCAGCAACCTCTAGGATGCTCTCACTGACAGCTGAACGGTGTTGGGGGCCACATGTTGCCCACCCATGGCTTGTATGTAACAATAAAAATACAGAAGGAATTAGTTGACACTACTGTTTGAAGCATCAAGCGATACAAAGGGCTCTATTGCTATAGACTGCGGAACTGTGGAACACTATGGAAAATAAAGATGTTAATGTCAGTGGCTCTCCTGTCTTCTCTCGGCCTCATCTGGGCAGAACTGTAATAGTGTACCAATCGGCTTTTCTGACATTACTGTTTTGCCCACTGTGTTTGTATTGGTAGAACAAGGATCAAAACACCCCAAATTACTGCTCCTGTCACTGGTGTCAAGTCAGCTCTTAACCACTTTGTTGCCTTATATCATTGTCCAGGTTTGTGTGACTTCTGTATTGAGGGCAACTCCTCCCCCCCCCCCCCCATATTGGGATCAGAGATGGTGGGTCAGATAAAGATGTCCCATCCCTGTGCTTGGGTGACCTAAAATTCACTATATGCAATGAGTAGGGCTAAGTTATGTACATAGGTCCTTGCATAGATGCAATGGTCATTTAATTTTCCAGTTTGTATCTGCACATGTGCAGTAAGTTGCCCAGTTAGCCCTACTGAGTAGCCATGAGCAGAGCAGACACTGTGTGATATCTCTCCTCATGTAGCTACTGACTTGCACTAAAGCAAACGACTAGCCATGTTACATTTATTTCATTTTTTATTTAATTCCAAAATTATCTTTAACACAATTCACACATTTCAGCAAAATAAAGAAACCCTAACAATGTCCAGCATTTACACATAGTTTTCCAGCCCCCCAGCTGAATACTTTAGATTTAGTACTGTATTATACATGGCACTATTTCTCTAGAGCCATTTCTACAATATCCAGCAATTTCATTGGGCGTGCAGCTCACTGTTGGCATGCTCACTCACAGGACCCTTTCCATGAGATGTGGACTAATTTACATCAACCTACTCCATCTCCTTAAGGCAGTGATCCCCAACCAGTGGCTCGGGGGTAACATGTTGCTCATCAACCTCTTGGATGTTGCTCCCAGTGCCCCCAAACCAGGTAGTTATTTTTGAATTCCTGACTTAGTGGCAAATTTTGGTTAAGTAAAAACAGTATTTCATACCAAATAAAGCCTCCTGTAAGTGAGTATAGAGGCTGCCTAATAGCCAATCACAGCCCTTAATTGGCACCTCCATGAACTTTTATGGTGCTTGTGTTGCTCTACAAGTCTTTTTACATTTGACTGTGGCTCACAAGTAAGAAATGTTGGGGACTCCTGCCTTAAGGTATCAGGGGCCTGTGATTTAGACATTAGTATATTCCTGTATGATACAGCTTTCATCAATCTACCTGATGTTTGAAGGGGTAATAAAGGGACAGTGCACGAGTTTGCACTTATGCAGACCACTTAAGCTACACTGGGAGTCCAGGATTTCTGCCCTGTGTGTGGCCATCAATCAACTGTTTTGTAAATTTTTATTCTGATGCAGTGAACCAGTAAACATGGCTAGTGCCCATAATGAGCATGTGTGTGTCTTTTTAGCCAAGCGGGAAGTACAAAGGCCACACATATCCCTTATACTATAAGGTCATTTGACCTCAAGGCTAAACAACTGGACTGAACCATTTGCGTATTTACTGCCAATTTGGCCACTCCAGAGTCAGCATCGCAGCTCATTTTTGAGGCCCAAATGATGGCCAGTCATATAGGGGCTTGGGGAGATATTTCAGCTGGCTCCAATATTCAGATTGGTGGGGGCCCTATGATGATATCAACATGTTAAACTTGTCGCCTGGGTGCCTAAATCAGGCTTGCAAGATTGTATGTGTGGCTACAGATGCTGATTTGTGGCACATGGGGCTCTTTTTATCAGGGAAGAGATGATAAAACTAGCCCTGCTGTCTCCCATTCCTTATACGAGAACAGTTTTCAACCCGGAGATGCTACAGAGAGTGTTTTCCAGCTGAAAAGTGTTTCCTTTACATGTGAATGGGAGGCAGCCGGGATGATTTTTGGCACATCTCCATTGCCTATTTTTGGGAGTCAGCTGAAACCCAAATCTTGAACAAAGGATTCAGTCAAATCCCAATTTGAATTGAAACTCTAATTTGTATATTTAAAGTAGGGTAAGGAAGGAATAATAATAATAAAAAATACCGCTCCTTGTTCATGTGACAAAAAGTCACTTGATTTTAAGGATTCAGCTTAGAGTCAGTGGAATCTGAAGCCTGCTGAAAAAGGCTCATTTGCCCAGATACCAAACCAAATCCAGGTTTCAGTGCAGCCCTTATTTCCTAAAATAGACATTCACCAGTTAAAGCAAAAACCAATTGTGTTTAGTAAGGCCAGTGTCAGTGATTCTTAAACAAATAACTTCTAGCTGTTATTCTCTAACCAGCTTTTAACAAGATCCAAGTTCTTATCCATCCATCTAATGTTCTCTTCAATCGTCTCTCTGGCTTGCTGAACGCAGCGGAGCTGGGAGCCCATTTCCTTTAATGAATCAAAGAATCCTGTGACCTTAAAAGAGGGAGAGGAGTTTACAGTTAAACCACATTTATGCCCGCATATGTGGGCATTAACAAACTTGGTGCAGGTTGCATTCTCTGAGCTTTTATACTATTACTATACTAACTAATAAGCTGGTGCCAATCCCACATGTTTTTCTATACAAATTGAATTGGCTGTCCTAATGATGGCAGATATAATGTGACAATGATACAGATAAATGCAAAACTCTAATTAAATATAATATTGCACATTTCAACCTAAAATTGGAGCAAGTCCTTACTCACATTGCCCAAGGTATCATCCAAAAGTTAATTCTTTTTAAAACATTTAAATGAACTTTTATGATGTTGTAGAATGGCCAATGCTAAGCATCTTTTCAGCTGGTCATAATTTTTTATAGTTTCTGAATTATTTGCTATATATATGTGCACTGGGGGGTGACTTGGAGAGGTTGAAATTGATGAACTTTGGCCTTTTTGCAAACTAAATTAAATATGTAACCTCAATCCCTGCTGACCCACTCCTTTGCCTACAGAAACAGATGGCTACCCTTGTAACTAAAGCACTGCTCCATGCCAGGCAGCTGATCAGTTTCGGTGGAAGGACCCCATCCTCCATTTAATGTTCCTAGCACTGCTTTTCAGAAATGTGTCTTGCAAATTATACCTCTTCCAGCCACTCTTTAGTTGAATACTGCTTTGTGATTCCCACAACCATGTCGCCAACTGTACGCGATCCCAGCTCAAACCTGCAAGCAGAACCAACCATATCAGGCCAGTAAGTAAACATCCAGGATGCCAATCCAAGGCAAGTAACAGTTCTTACTTTTGCACCAGGTTGCCCCAGTTGTTCTTTAGAAACTCCCAGGACAATGGATAACCCACTGGGTTCCTGCTCACATACAGAACAATATGGGGGAGGTCTTGAGTTCTGACATGATCCCCTTTCATCCCTTCTTCCATCAGCCTGAAATTAGAAACAAATACAACAGGCAGTTTATTACTTTAAATGTTTAAAATGGGGTCAAAGCAGGCAAACTCAGCAGTGCTTTTTAAACCTTCCTTGCACCACTAGCGGCACCGAATGCTGACAGCATGGTATAGATCAAAAGGGAACCTGGAACCCTGGGTTCTGCAACACTTTTATGTTGAAGCTGTAGATTCTACATTGGGTGAATAAGCCAATCCATTTAGCTGCTGAAATAACCAATGAAGTAGAACTTAAAGCACTCGAGCCATGATATGTTCTACATGGGATCCTTATAACATTTGCATCACTTGACTAACTGAAATTAGTGTACAGGTATAGGGCCTGTTTTCCAGATAAGGAATCTTGACATCACCATCCCTTACGTCTGCTAAAATATATTTAAACATGAAATAAGGATTAATTATATATTAGTTGGGATCAAGTACAAGCTACTGGTTTAGGCTGATGCCACACGAGGCATTTTTACGCTGCGTATTTTCTAATTTTCTCAGCGGCTGAAAAACGCCCGATATCATCATCCATAGAAATAGCTTGAAAAGACTCGAAGCAAACCACACAATGCGGAAATACGCTAGAAAACGCCTTAGCACGGATTTTGCAAGCATTGGCTGAAATACGCCAGTATTTGCAAAGCAAGCTATTCCTATGTATACACAAAGGCAGATGCCAGACCTAGCGGAAATACGCAGCGTTTTTTGCTATTTCGCACTATTAGCACCATGGAAACGGGATTTGCTACGTCACCAGTACTAGGCTGAAAAACGCCATAGTCAGGGGCTGTGTGGCTTGTGCGGTGTTTTTAGGCTGAGAAAAAACGCAGCGTAAAAACGCCACATGTGGCATCAGCCGTATGGGAGATAGCCTTCCTGTAATTTGGTGCTTTCTGGATAATAGGTTTCCGGATAACAGCTCATATACCTGTACTAAATCTCTTACAGGAGAACTATACACCCGGGCACTGAAAGCCCCATTAACTATCACTGCCTAGACCCCCCCCTCACCTCTCCCTTATCGCATAGAGTCTTCAGTCGGTAAGAAGACATCGGGCAGGTACACTACTGCGCTACTGTTTTAGCTAGCGGGTAGCGATAGGGACAGAGTTTAAACTTAAAAACTATGCGATAAGGGAGAGGTGAGGGGGGGTCTGTCTAGGCAGTGATATTTAAGTGGGATTTTAGCGCCCAGGACTATAGTTCTCCTTTAAGGATTGCTTAAAATGCAGTTGTTACTGAATTACAACTCCACAAATCCTGTGGCAGCCAAGATCACATACAGAAGGCTGCTGGTTGCTAGTTTATAAAAGATTATGACAAATGACCAGGAAATGCAGTGTGGATAAAATATCTGCCATTTTTGAATAGGTTCAGCATGTATAGCTGCCGCACAGGGGCACCTCCTTTGCCTTTTGTGGCCAGTTACTAAACCTATTAGAAATAAGGTACAGCAGTTCTACAAGGCATTCTGGGTAATGGCTGTGCAATTTCCCCCCACCCCTGCCTTGCAGCCCAGCAGTTTAGTGGGGAATAAAGAGCTAACTGCATCAGTAAATAAGCCCCACAGTGTTAAGATCAGACCACACTGTCAGGCCTTGATATAATATATAATAAGTGTAATTATAACCCCGTGTTGTTATAATTGTGTTGCCATAATTGCTTTACCATTGTAACTTATGTTTAAGAGAAGTGATAGCCAGGGCTAATTCAATCTGGTTCTTTTCACTCCCGGACAGAGTCGTTTTGTATTTCTCAAAGAGAAAGTCCCATCCTTCAGGAGTCTGCGCCCCCACAGCATAAACAGCCGATGCGACATCCCGCGGCAAGCTGGAGAAAGCACAAAGCCTGTTAGAGGCAGATTAGGGATTTATGTACCATTATGGTACATGTCAGGGTGCAGGTATTACAGATGGACATATCCAGGATTATTGCGCAAAAACTTTATATTTCTATAAAACGGTGCAGATTTGACCAGTATTGATAAATGAGCCCCACTATGTCACATGGTAGAAGGAAATGAGCAAGTCACATGGTAGAACTGGTTGTGGTATTAAGTACCTTTTTGATTAGTAACAAGGTATGTGTAACAGTAAATAGCTATTATCTGTTCATTAATGTATGTGGGAAGGTTTCAGGGGCTTAAGAGAATTGCTGATCATACACAAGGCCATTTTCATACTGCCCCTCCTGCTGCAGTGCGTCTATGTAGGCCTAAAATGGCTGATTCAGGGAACTTGTGTGGCGCAATTCATCAGAGCAGGCTGGATGTATTGGTGATTAGCGCCATTACACAGGCATGTTTAATACAATTATAACCGAATCCAGCATTTGGCCTTTTTCAGCAGAATTCGGATTTGGCTGAATCGAATCCTAAAAATCATGTGACTTTTTGTCACATTAACACAGAAGTTGAAAATTTTTCTTTGCGCACGGACATTTAACCCTTCCAAAACGGAATTAGCATATGCTAATTAGGATTCGGTTGGGTATCCTTTACGAGGGATTCGGGGGTTCGGCCAAATCCGAAAAAGTGGATCCATAAATGATAATAATATGTGTCTATTTTATCTCAGTCACATTTGCAGCTGCATTCGTAAATAAGCCCTAATATGTTTAAATGACGTTTGTTTAGTGCCACCAGATACCTTATTGTTCCATTGGACTCCTGCCATCTCTTAAAATATTGCTCTGCCCTCTGCACACACGGCTGGTACTGGCGCACACAGGCAAACAGGAGGAGCGAGCTGCGCAGCATCCTCTCAGAAACGCTGCCCTCGTCTGTCCAGGACTGGGCATCAATCAACTTGCGCAGAAGATTGAGAATATATTTCTGCAAATAAATATATTCAATAAATTCTGTTGCCACGTCACCACTCCTTTTTCACTAAATAGCACCTTTATTTTTTGTCTCATAAAAGCAGTGACCATAGCAAATCTGGCATTGGTGCCCTAAGAGCAACTTTACCATTCAACCCCAAGAGAGAGAAACCCAAAAGCAGCCAAAGCAGATAGCAAAATCAAAGTGACCCCCCTCAAACAGGACACTGCTAACCTACAAATAACTTCTGCATCAGCCATTACAGAGAATGTTACAATACAGGTAACAATCCAGGTAACAGATACCCATGTATTCACAGCCCAGCCCAAAGATATGTCATTCCAGTTACCTTCATTTGACTTTCTACTTCCTGCATATCTCTCTTCTCCATTAGTTTGTATATTGGAATCAGCTCATCCATCCCTTGGAACACCGGCATGATTTTGTCTTCGTTTTTCAAATACAAAGAAAGGCTGAGAGCTTTGTCAATGGGCAATCGCCCAATGCTGGTAATGGTAAATAAAAACAATATAGTGCATAGCTTAGTATGTATTACCATAATACATTCTATTCCTGTAGCCACCAGGAACTTACAGCTATATCAATTCTGTACTTGAAGGAATAGTTCATCTTCTGTACATAGTCACATTATAAATAATTTGCAATTTTTTTAATATTTGTCTTTTTCAAACTTAGCTCTTTGTTAAGTTGCTTTTTAGTTTAGAATTTCAGCAGCTATCTGGTTGCTAGGGTACAAATTACCCTAGCAACCGGGCACTGCTTTGATGGCAAGACTTGAATATAAATAAGAGAGGGCCTGAATATAAAGACAAGTAATAAAACATTTACAAAAAACAACAAAAGTGTAGCCTCACAGAGCAATAGTTTATAAGCTACTGGGGTCAGTGACTCCCATTTTAAAGCTGGAAAGAGGCAGAAGAGGAAGGCAAATAATTAAAAAACTATCAAAATTAAAAAATGAAGACCAACTGAAGAGTTGCTAAGAATTGGCCATACTATAATATACTAAATGTTAACTTGAAAAGTGAACTTTAAGATGTATAAGAAATACTTTTATCAATAAAATACAATGATACAACCCAATCGCCAATACCTATTATAATATATAATACCAAATTTGGGTAATGTAACAATAGGTGCAATAGATTGCAGTAACACATGTGGCCATGTGACCAGTGAATCCTACCTGCTGATTGGTTGCTATAGTGGTTAGATCTGTAGCAAACTTTTCACCTTTTATTATGTAACCAAACAATTGGTTGTTGTCAAAATTCCATGTACATGGAGCATTAGTTTTTAATATACAGTAGCCTCATCAAAAACTTCTGAGGAAATGGCAAGTAGCCATGAAACTCAGCAAGTGTGTGGTCCTGTGGGATACACATATACTGTATACAGGGCCGCCATCAGGGGGGCACAGGGGGGACTGTTGTCCCGGGCCCTGACGATTGTTGCTTTAAAGGGGGCCCGGCCGTGGTACAGCTTTTAAGCACGGGCCCCCTTTAAAGAATTACGGGCCCTTGGGTCATTGGTGGTCAGCGGGTAATTCAATTGGCTGCGCCCCGTGCGTACATGTGACGTCAGGATGCACGGGGCGCAACCTTATAAAAACTGGATGCAGCGGCGAGCCGGTGGGCATAAGAAAAGGGTCCAGCCGCAGGAAGCACACGTAGCAGGCGGTGCTGGGGGGAGCAGGGAGAGCCACAGGAAGCACGGGGAGCTGGATGATGGTAGGTGGGGCTTGAGGATGCTGGGGAGGACGCTGGGGGAGGATGGTAGGTGGGGCTGGAGGATGCTGGGGAGGGAGCTGGAGGATGTTGGGGAGGACGGTAAGGGGGGCTGGAGGATGCTGGGGGAAGCTGGAGGATACTAGGGGGGAGCTGGAGGATGCTGCAGCAGGGAGCGGCCCACAGTATGAGGACACTGGGGGAGGACCAGCAATGTTTTAGGGGGCCCTGGGCTGGCTAGCAATGTTTTAGGGGTTTCTGCCCTGGCACCAATGCAAAATGTTACCCTGGCTACCAGTGTTTTAGGGGGCCTCTGTGTCCTTTGTACTGATGGGAGGGGCCATTGGGGAGGGGAGCGGGGCGTGGGAGGAGGGGGGCCCAGAAAATTCTGTTCTGAGGGGCCCCGTGATTTCTGATGGCGGCCCTGACTGTATATATATGCTCATTATATGCTTTTAATGG
This sequence comes from Xenopus tropicalis, assembly GCF_000004195.4. NCBI lineage: Eukaryota > Metazoa > Chordata > Amphibia > Anura > Pipidae > Xenopus > Xenopus tropicalis. Next base: position 176,706,128 of record NC_030677.2, on the reverse strand, counting down.
AATATAAATAAAGTAATTATGATAAAAGTCCCACTCTGTGTACATAGACTTTTCACTGATTTTCACAATGCCTTCCAGGGGGCTGTACCACATGTAGAAGCACAGCGTAAATACGCAGAGCGGCCTGCAGAGTGTGGCCAATTTGTGCTAGTGATTGGTTGATGTGGGTAAATGGATTTGGAGGGGCCTGGATGAGTTCTTGATCAATCAGAATATCCAAGGCTATTGTGATACTAATATCTACAGTTAGTACTAGTGGTTGTATTTATAGTTTATGTATGTGAGTGTTTAGATTGGTAGGTGTGGGTTAAGTGTGCTGGGTTTACTTGGATGGGCTGAACTTGATGGACACTGGTCTTTTTTCAACCCTATGTAACTATGTAACTATGTAACAAAGGTTGCTCCAGGTTAGGTAAGGCAGAGCAACCAATCAGATGTTTGATTTCACACAGCACAAAGGTGAGTGCTATATGCTGACTGGCTACTAAGTTCCAAAACTGAAACAAAGAGCAATAAGTGCTGAAAATGATTGCAAAGCAACACTGTTGGCCCAAAGTGTGGAAGACCAACATTTTGTTAAAATTATCTCAATAATATTCACTGAAAATCACTAGCTGGGTTCATATCCATAAAGCATTTCCTTTACTCTTCAGTGTCAATGGAAACTATGCTTTATAGCTTGATGCCCAATGATACCTCTGTGGCACTTACCTTACCAGCTGGAAAGCACTGTTAATGAGATTGGCGCGGTCATTGCTGCTAATAGCTGTGTGGTTCTCCTGTAAGAGCTTAATCAGTGCATCCCAACCTTCCCCTTCATAATGTACTATGTAATAACCGTTCATCCCCACATTGAACTTTATCCATTCCACCTCTTCTGCCAGGACTAGGACATCTGCAGTGCCAAACAACAGAGAGTTGGGATAATAACCTGCTAGATATTTATATTTGGTGGCCTCTTAATGGAAGCCAATGTATGTTATAGGAATTAAGTTATGGGACCTGTTATCCAGAACGCTCGGGACATGGGGTTTTCCGGATAAGGAGTCTTTATTTGGATTTCCAGTCCTTAACTACTACTAAAAAAATAATTTACAAATTACTTTAAACCTATAGGATTGTTTTGCCTCCAACAAGGATTAATTACTAATCTTAGTTAGGATTAAATAAAATGTACTGTTTTATTATTACAGAGAAAAAGGGAATAATTTTTAAAATTGCGAATTATTTGATTAAAATGGAGTCTATGGAAGACAGCTTTCACCTAATTCAGAGCTTTCTGGATAATGGGTCCCATACCTATATTCTTGATCATTTATACAGTGCTGACATTTTGCTATATAGAGCGTGTTTAACCATTAGCATCAGTCCCTGACCCAGTAGAGCTTACAATTATATTCCTACCTCAGAATGCACATCAGCATCGCCAGAATTAATTTAAAAAATATGCAGCAGGTTAATTGGGTCCTGATGAAACTGTTGATGGCTTTGTCAGGGAACATAGACTGTAAGCTCCAGTGAGGTAGGGACTGAAGTAAGTGATAATGAAGAGCTCTTTGGGACTGGTTTACGGTAAATATATCTAATTTTGAGAAACCCTCTGGCTTTTCATAATGCCCAAATGTTCTGATCTATGTGGATATTTCAGGAGTACAGGAAAGGCTTCCAGGCCCCAGAAGAGCGAAAGAAGAAGTGGTAGAACAGAGAATAATACAGGGTTCCTGCACATATTCTCTACTCAGTGTAACAATGAAACCATGCAAGGCACTGACATAGAAAGGGGAACTGGATCAGCTGCTGATGTTCATATGATTTTGGTCAGAGTCTGAGTAAACTTGCAAGTCCTGGCTCTCTGCTCCATTTCTCTGGTAGCACACACTACTGACGTCCATCTGGCTGTAACAAACATCAGCAAAGTTCCTCAATCCTCCTTATCTCAAGCTTGCAAAACATGCTGAGGGGTGTATCCAACGGGAGGGGTACAGCTAAGCAGAATATCGGTTATTGGAGTTATATTCAGTTTCCTTGGCACTGTTCTTTATTAGGTCTTATGGAAAACCTGAATTGCCCACTGCCATTTCCAATTAATTGTGGGCCAGCCACCAACCATTATACCCTTCCAGCCTCCTAATTTTGTGACTGGCTTATTACACAGCAGGGGTATTTACATTTTTGCTAGCAGAGAAATGTGCATGTTTAGAATGTTGAGCAGATGTTTGGGGAACTAGAGCCACCAAAAACCAAATTCCCTATATATGTTACAGTTGCTGCACATGGAAAATAGAAGGCTAATAGATTAATACAAATTAACTACTGATGCATGGGCGACTCAGGAGGAAAATCAAAAATCCTAGAATATGAAAAGGTAAACAGAGGTGCATGACCAGATGGTATTCATCTCATGGTACTAAACAAATTTGAATCAAACACAATTGAGCTGAAAGTCAGGATTGCGTCAATAGCAGTGCTCTGTGCCAAAATGCTGTCTGCACATGATTCTTTAGTACACAAGTACATTGAATCGACCAACGCAGGCTGCTGTGTGCACCCTAGATCTACCAGGCGATAGCCCCAGGGCTCCCCAGCATCAACAGGCACAGGAGGTGGGACGGACGCAGTGGGAAGTTCAAGTTATAGCTTTATGTATATACAGCACATGCCACTCTTTTTATACAGATTCTCCCCTTATAGATACATAGTTACCTGTTTTACTCATCAGCAGAAATCTTTGCACTGTGTTAGATTTGCTTGTGATGTACGTCAAAGGGATATGCCAAAGTAATCTAGAAACAGTAAATACAACCAAGGCAGTTATAGTAACTTTTAAACGTTGCTTCTAACACACAGCAATTAAACAATAAATAACTGCCTGTCTGAATACAATTAGCATTCTCTGTAGTCTTCTACTACACGTGATTATTCCCAGTGCTGTAGGGAAAATGTTAAGAATGTATCAATGGCCCCTTATAGAGCCAGACAAATGCATCAGCTGAGGCACTCACTTGTAAATCTAGCTACCAGAATTTCCCAGAATGCCTTGCCTAAGAATAAGATTATAATAATAATTTTTTGCTACCGATCCAACAGTCTTCATACACCTACAGTCCACTACTCAATATTGCTTTATCAAGGGTTAAAATCCATCGTAACCACTAACATCAAATTTCACCAGGGTCAACATATTGAGGAACTGTGCCACCACAGCCAAACCCAACAGTATCCCATAACTTTACAGCTCTAAAATAATCCTCGTACTTAATGGCAACACAGGGTAAAGGAAGGGGGTTGTATACAGGTAATCTCATTATCTAACTTGCAAGAACAAAACGTGTGGTAGCTTTGGTTTCCCTGTTTACCTCAAGATACAACACAGCCCATAGATTTTTCAAGAACAAACAGCATGACTGTATTTAATTAGGGATGCACCTAATCCCAGTTTTGGTTCAGGATTCGGGCTGAATCCAGGCTTTTTTTGAAGGATTCGCTTCCGCGGTCCAACCGAACCGAATCCTAATTAGCCTAAATTTGCATATGCTCATCAGAATTTAGAAAGGGTTAAATGGTCAGGGGAAAAAAATTTTGCCGCGCACGCAGCATATGTTAATAAGAATTTGGTTCGGCCGAATCCTTCTGGGTGGGTTCGGTGCTATGTTTAATAAAATCATATAAATAACATAAATGTTATAGTATTTTTAAAGCTAAACATCATCACCGTGCAAAGTCATTTCAGGAAACAGAATCACTTATGGATATTGGTTTGTGTATGGAGGAATGTTGTATATTTTTATATCATACATTATATGACAGAATAACCTACGAATTGCTGATAACTAAGAGAGTGCTGATCCATCTGTATCTACTTGTATCAAAAATGTTCTTATATAGACTACTGGCATATTGAGATATATATGTATATTATATTTTATCAATAATATAGGTGTTTATATGATTATTATGAGTATATGCAGAATGTTCAACTCCTCAGTTAGCAACAGGTAGAACTGATACACCTATACGAAAGGTGGCCATACACGCACCGATACTATCGTATGAAACCTCGTTTCGTACGATATTCGGTGCGTGTATGGTATGTCGGCGAGTCGACCGATATTGCAGGAAGCTGCTGATATCGGCCGACTCGCCGATCGGACCAGTTTGAAAATTTTGATCGGGCGCCATAGAAGGCGCCTGACCAAAATTTCCCTTCAGCGCTGAATCGGCAGAAGGAGGTAGAAATCCTATTGTTTCTACCTCCTTACCTGCCGATTCAGCCCTGAATGGTGTGTGGCGGATCTGACGATGTTTCGTGCGACCAATGGTGAAATGAAATCCAGAATGGTTCCACTTGCAGTTATATAACTGTATAACCGTATAACACCATAATAATGTATCAGAATGGTTAGAACAACCTGTGCTTCATATGTCCAAGACCCTCTTGCTCAACTATAACTGCCCACACTACCACCATTATATATACTTCTCAGTGCAAGAAAACAATTAATGAGATATCATTTATAGAAATTACCCAGAAGCTTCAGTATCAGTGCTCCCTTTGAGATAATGCTCCTGATGGAGATAAACATACTTCCCTTTCACTGTTACAGTCACCAATGGGAAACCTTTTTGTAAAGTCCAAGTATTCATCATTGACTTCACATCAATAATTTCACCTTCAGACCAGTGCTGTAGTAACAAAAATGGGAAAAATTCATTTTAAGGTGCAATAATGAGATATAGGGACACTAAATTTTCACATTTGTTTTACATTTGTTTTATATGTTAGAAGCATGGACCTTCAGCTGTTTAATTACCCAAGTGAAAAATTAGGTTGGAGAAGTACTTTCTATTAACTTAATATGAAGAAGGTGCATGGTGTTTGCTTCAGCTCAGACCTTTATAGGGGTATTTACTGGGTACCAAAGTGTTCTCTGGAAGCGATAAGCTAGACAAGTAATTATTGTTTGTTGGGTGGGTAAAAATAAGAACTGGAGCAGAATATGACATTACTAGAAAGAAGTTCTGTTGCAGGTTAAGTGTCAATTGGATTCAAAGAGCTAGAAGTTTCAGCCAGGTATTTTTCTTACTTTGAATGTTGAACACACAGAAAAGCAAATCATTTCTTAAAAGCAAAGATAACAATAAGAATACTTAAGTATGATGCAGGCAGTAGTATTCAAAAGGAATCTCCAAGATATTAGTTATTAATAGAAAAAATTCTATCTCTCTTTAGTCCAAAGTAATCGTCTTCAAATAATCAGGGAGGCCAGATATGGTTGGCATTACTGTTAACCAACAAGTACTTGGGTCAAACGGCAAGATATTGTTACATTTGGCCAATAGCAATGTGCCAGCCAGTGGTGAGTAAGGGAGGTTCTGAGTGGAATCAAAAAGGAACTATGACGCCTCTCATTTCTGCATCTGTGGATTATTTTATCTGGACAGATGCATATCAATAAAAGTGAAGGATGGTTAAGCAAATCTGAAACCTGTGGTGACTAACGTGCCGAGATGATTACATAATTGTTTCACAAAATCTGTACCTTATGGCATCTGAAATGCCTCATAATCTAAACAACAATATTAGGGCAAGGTCAATAAGTGCCAGTAGTTGGCTGATTTTCTCTCTGACCAACAACAAATATTTTTGAATGGCTGGGCATTGCCAGACTAAGGGGCTGATTTACTAATCCACGAATCCGAATCCGAATGAGAAAAATATCGGATTGGAAAACGAACATTTTGTGACTTTTTCGTATTTTTTGCGATTTTTTTCGTCGCCATTACGACTTTTTCGTAAATTGTTGCGACTTTTTCGTAACCGTTACGACTTGCGCGAATTGTCGCGTCTTTTTCATAGCCAATACAAATTTCGTTAATTTTCACAACTTTTTCATAGCCATTATGACTTTCGTGAATTGTCGCGTCTTTTTCATAGCCATTTTGACTTTCGTGAATTGTCGCGACTTTTTCATAGCCATTATGACTTTCGTGAATTGCCACGACTTTTTCATAGCCATTATGACTTTTGTGAATTGTCGTGACTTTTTCATAGCCATTACGACTTTCGCGAATTGTCGCGACTTTTTCATATTGCGCTCGAAAAATTCACGAAAAAGTCGCAAAATACCGGTCATTACGAAAAAAACGCATTCGGATGCTTTTCGGACGTTCGTGGATTAGTAAATGTGCATAAAATCCACAGGTGAGTGATTGCATTTGGGGCAGCTGTCAGGTATGTCTGCATTTATTAAGTGCTGCTTATGAGGGGTCAAATACGTCCTGTGTAGATATCTTTATTTTTAGAACTGATACTATGAGATTTAGTACTGTACTATGAGATTCAATAATAGTATTCCACATTTCTAGTGAGATGTGGTATATCTCTTAACCATTTTTCGTACAGTTGTAACACCAGTTTTCCTTGGTTTGTTTAGTAAGGAGTAGAATTGGGAGACAGGTATATTAAGTGAGGGGCTGAAGAGAATCTCTCCTAATCTTTGAGGGGTCATATTAATATCAGATTGACCCAACAAAGTTTTGAGTGTGTGGCGTAACTAAAAATAATTGTGCATCCAGTTAGGTAATTCGAATCTGGCCTTTAGAGTGTTATAGGGAAGTATTTCACCCTGTTATCACTTAATCCAGGTATTTGATGTATTTAGCTCATAGCTGTGGGTCTGGTACAGAGAGTAATTGAGAAAGTTGTGGGTTGTGCCAGAGGGTATAAAACCGGAGCAGTGATTGTCTTCCCAGGGGAAGTACTGAAGTGCTGTTATTCAGGTTTGAGATGGCAGTTTTGTGACTCTTGGTGCCTTGGTACAGTAGATTCCTAAGCGCCTCACAGGTACACATTATTTGGGCTTCAAGGATAGTATTGGTGCTTTGTGTGGATGGGGATGTGTACCACCATGCATTTACCAGTTTTGTAGCCAAGTATGGCTCTGCACTGAGCACTAATAAACAGGGGAGAAATTGGCATGGTGCCTTTAATGCTGCAAGCCCTGGGGGATATGAAGCTCTATCAGCTGGATTGTGATGATTTTTTAATGGATCCTGGACAACTTACAGATGTTTGGCGAGTCTTTGTACAATATCCACTGTTTGTCTCATCTGAAGGGCAAACCTTAGGGAAAGAACACACCACAGTTTAATCAATGCAAACGCAGTGTCTATACTACAAATAATGTGTCTATACTACAAGCAATGTATCTATTCTACAAGTAAAAGGGCGACTGCAATAAACATAATCTAACTGATAAATTATATCCATTTAACATTAACAAGTCTGCAGATATTCTCAAGGAAAAGTGCCCCTATTAAAAGGTTCGTCTGACAAAGTAACTAGCGATGGATGGAACACCCTCCTCCCTCAAAGGGCACAAGTTCTTCCAACACCAAAGATTACGTTACTTTCCTACCTGTAGGGAGAAATTTTGGCCAAGAATGCCTATGTAAAAACTATAATAAATGATAATAAACTTTACTTACATCCGTCATGCTGTTCCACAGGTCTTCATTCCTAGCATTGCGGTAACTATAACGACGTAAATAATCCACAATTCCAGCTTCAAAGCTTTCTGCACCCATGTAGTCCATCAGCATATTAAGAATGCAAGCACCCTAAAAAATATGAGGGGACAGAATGGAGCCCATTACACAATATGCAATATTCTTACTTAGTATATTATTTGTTAATTAAAATTGTCATTACAGAGTCATAAGCAGTGTGTATAATTAATATTTTTGTTTGCAGTACTTTATTCCATAAGGGCTTTATTTTTATCCAAAATACAAGTTCTTATAACAGTTTAATGAGGCTAAGAGGTTAAATGTGTAATGGGAAAAGATTGGGGGGCTAGAATCTGCTAGATGATGAGGGGGGCTGGGCACAGGAGCCAAAGTGTTGCAGAGAAGAGCTAGACTGGCAGGGCAGAGAAGCAGGGTACAGTGGCTGGAGAGAGGGGTGGGCAACTGGAACCAGACAACTGTTACAAAGAAGGGATTAAAGTGGACCTGTCACCCAGACATAAAAAGCTGTATAGTAAAAGCCATTTTCAAATTAAACATGTAACCCAAAGTCATTTTTTTATTAACATATCTATACCCATTATATAAGCATTTAAAAGTCCCAGCTGTCAATCATATATTGCCTGACCCGCCTCTATGCCTTAGGCAAAGGGGTGGGGCAGACAGTTACTTTCACTTTCAATTCAGAACTTCTTAGATGTTACTACACTCCTCACATTCCCCCTCCCTCCTCACCATGTAATTGTGTAACCAGTGCAAAGGTATAGGTATCAGGTCCCCCCCCCATACTGGCACATAAACAAGATTTTGGCAGGGTGCACAGCTTGCCTTAATAACAGTGTCCACAAAATGGCGCCTGCCTGTTTTATGCAATGGTGAATTCCAGTGCTGAAGTAAATAAGTTTCAAAAAATGTATATAGTGTAATTGAAGTTTATTTTGCTTGACAAACACAATAGAATACAACTTGTAATTATTCCTTAGGGTGACAGGTCCACTTTAAGAAGCAACTGGCAGTGGACCAGACTGGAGAGAAGAACGAGACAGTTGTTAGAAAGTGACAGGGAACAGCTACTGTAAAATGTGGGTAAGGATCGGGCAGGGGATTTAACCCTTTAAGTCCATATAGTAGAATGGCTGTAAAGTCATTGAAGAGAGGGGCTTGACAAACAAGAAAGTAGGCAACTTCTGAAGAAAGGGGGTGAAAGGCAACCAGGAAAAGAGAAGGTGTGGTCAGCTCTTGGGAACCGGGATGTGGGTGCAGCAAAAGGGCTGGAGAACTGAGAATAAACAAGGAATGGAGACAAGGAAGTGAAACCAAAGAGAGAAACCCCAGATAAGAGGCCCAGGAAATAAAGAAATAAGGTGTGGAAGGAAAGTGAAATCTTTGAGCAGAGCTTAAGAAAGCCATAAGGAGTAGTTATGGATAAAACATTATTCTCATGAACACAAAAGGTACATTACTACTTCAAAAAGATAAAGAAGTAAATAAGGAAATATGGGTTGCAAGGCTGTGCTTGAATTCATTGCCCTATATTAATATTACATTTCCTACATTCAACCTCCTTACAAATTTTAGTATACACTTTAATAGATCAGAATAACAGAAATACAAGAAATGGGAAAACAGATTAAATTTAGCACAATTAATAAACATTATACATTAGGAGTACATAGTATATAAAATGGGTTTCTCCCTGACCCCACCATCACATAACATTGCCTTAACCTGTTATTATTGCAACCCCAATATTGTACCTTATCATATGAGACCTCATCAAACATTTCTTGTATCTCTTCTGGATTCTCCACAGGTGTAGATACAGCATGAGAGGAGTTCAGTGAGTCAACATCCATAGCCCGAAAGCATTTGTCCAGGAAATAATCCTCCTGAAGGCAAAAACAAATGATGCGCTTGAAATAAGACCAATTGGTTCCAACCAGCCAATCACAATATCATGTTGCTGAATTTTAAGTATTTGTGAATACTGATTAATGTATATATATTGAACCTGTAGCCAAGGTGGCCCGGTGAGCTTTATTTAGAACAATACTGAATATCTGTTTATTTGTTTGCAACAAATTCAATTCATGGCATATAAAAGCCTGAATGTTAGACTATTGCCTAGAAAGGAAGGTTGTATATAGGTTAAATATCAAGCTGAGCAGAGAAACTGTCTGCAAAACTTAAAAAAAAGAATAAACATTTTTTATTTCCTTTCCCTGTAAAAAATGATTTAAAGGGGTGGCTCGCCTTACAGTAAAAGCTCCCTGCCCTGTAAAAACATACAATCTAACTCTGGTGCAAGACATTTAGCTGACACAGTAGCTATAACCATGAAACCCCGGGCCCAGTAAGTGCCATTCTTCAGTTATTCCTTCACCCTACATATATTAAAGTAAGGTGCTAAAGCTATGAACTGTTTTGGATGTCAACACACATTGTACAGCATAACAAATACAACAATATGTGTGGGTTGCACTGTATAACCAGTAAGTTTACTTACCACTTGCAGCTCTGGATAGGTAACTCTGACAGAAACATATTCCATAAACTTAGCAAAGCCTTCATTAAGCCAAAGGTCATTCCACCATTCCATCGTTACCAGATTCCCAAACCACTAATGAAAAGAAAGCTTGTGTTAACATTAACCTGCAATATATTCACAGACTGTGTTCCCTTCTGTCTTAAAGGAACAGTTTAGTGTAAATGAAACTGGGTAAAACAGACTGTGCAAAATAAAAAATATTTGTAATATAGTTAGTTAGGCAAAAATGTAATCTATAAAGACTGGAGTGAGTGCATGTCTAACATTATAGCCACCACTCTACTTCCTCCTTTCAGCTCTCTAACCTCTTAGTTAGTCAGTGACTTTAGGGGGGCCACATGGGACATAACTGTTCAGTTAGTTGTGAGCATGTAGGTCAGATGCAAATGCAAACTAACTCAACAGTTATGTCCCATATGGCCTCCGCTCAAGTCATTAAAAAGCAGGAAGCTGAAAGCAGGAAGTAGTGTTCTGGCCTTTATGTTAGACATCTGCCCACTCCAGCCTTTATAGATTACATTTTTGCCTACCTAACTATATTGAAAACATTTTTTATTTTGCGCAGTCTGTCTATTTTTACATTGAACTATTCCGTTAAGGTGGCCATATATGCTGGCGGGCCCCATACACAAGCAGATAAGCTGCAGAATCGGTCTATAGGACTCGAATTGGCAGCTTAAATCTGACCTTTCTGACCTTCTGCCCACCTTTACATAACATTTACTGTGACTAAATACAAATGATAAGGCTTTGGCATTCTATTCCTTGGTAGAATAAATATTGCTAACATTGCAGTTAGTTAAGAGAATTTAATTCTAAGCATTTAAGCAATGTAAACAATCATACAGGTAATGCTTTTAATAGCAATTACATTTACAAACAAATGTCAGAACCATTAAAAATTTGTAAGCTATGTACAGTGCTGGGCCAAACTCTGTGTGCGCCTAAGGCAAAGTTTGGAAAGTTGAAAAGTTGCTTCGAATTTTCTTAGGTATTTTCTTTCACTATGCAAAAAAGTGGAGGACCCATTTTCTCCAGCACAAAAGGCCAGAAACTGTCATATCCCTAGCACTCCGCATCTCAACATGTTTCATCCACATGCAGTATTGATTAATGCAAACGATTGGCACTGTCATGTCATCAAAGGTAAGATGCACACGTGGGTGTGTGCTGCAAACAGATGGCCCCTATGAATAGACACTCAAATTAGTGCTGCAAAACAATGAGGCCAAATAAACATCCAAAACTGAGTTGCTATAGATAAAGAATAGCAGATTCATGTTGGGATTAATTATCTATAATTTAATGGTTCATTATAAATCTGAAATCCATAATTGACTACTAACCTGATGTGCCAGCTCATGAGCTATTATCATAGTAACCCAGAGTTTATGCGATGCGGTTGATGTTTTTGGATCATGAAGCAACGCAGACTCCCTGTAGGTTGTCAGACCCCAGTTTTCCATAGCGCCAGACTGAAAATCAGGTATTGCAGCCAGATCTTTAAGATAAGACATTAAAAAAAGCATTGAGTACAGGATTCTGTAAAATACCCATGAAGGGTATTATAAAATACACATGCCCTATCCCTGTTTATGGGTCAACCAACTTATAGTCCCGTGGATACATAAAAAAGAAAAGCCCTAGATAACACCTTCCTCTTTATTTCCTTAAGGGAGAAGGAAAGGTAAAAACTAAGGTCTATGTCAGTGCTGTCCAACTGGCGGCCCGCGACCCCCCTCTGTGTGGCCCCCCACCTGTCTGGCTGCTTTGATGGCTTACCTTTGTGTAAGCTTTAAATGGTATCAGTACTGCCCCCCCTGCATGGTTAACACCTCAGATTCAGGCTGTAATCCCCCTGTATTGTTTCAAAATATAATCCCCTGTGTTGTTCACACCTTTTAGTTTCTGCATTGTTCACCCCCTGCAATGTTCACACCTCAGGCTCAGGCTCTAATCACCCATATTGTTCCCCTGTTCACACCTCAGACCAGGTGTCTGAAACCCACAAATAAACCCTGCACACTATAAAAAGAACATATACTGTGGTGGTACAGCAATTAAAAAGTTTTTTAATATATAGTTATTGTGCAGACTGTAGGAGCAGTGCCAGCATTGTGTCACTGTAGGCTGCCTGTGTGTGCCATACTCTGCCTGACCTATGCTGCCTGTATGTGGCCATACACACAGGCAGGGTAGGGAAGGCAGAGTATGGCACACACAGGCAGGGTAGGGCAGGCAGAGTATGGCACACACAGGCAGGGTAGGGAAAGAAAGTTTGCCAGCGCTTAGTTTGCCTTTAAAAATAATTTAAAAGGCAAATTAAGCGCTGGCAAACTTTCTTTCTCTTTGTGTATAATTAATAGCTTTTTATCGTCTATAGCAGATGGTCAACTCCAGATTGTGGGTTAGACCGAGGGCTGGCATAATAGTGTGTTTCTAGCAGCTGGTCAACGCTACAGCGTGGGTTAGACCGAGCACTGGCGATTTCTTTCTGTGTTTTGTGTACAAAGGGTAGGGAAGGCAGAGTATGGCACACACAGGCAGGGTAGGGAAGGCAGAGTATGGCACACACAGGCAGGGTAGGGAAGGCAGAGTATGGCAGATTTTTGCTGTACTACTAACATTAATATGGCTATGGTCATGCAATAACATGGGTGTGGTTTTAAGTGGGTGTGGTTTTAAAAAGGGGAGTGGTCAAAACTAGCTTCCATTATCGGCCCTCCACCACGGAGGCTGGAAAAACTCCGGCCCTCGGTACCACAGAAGTTGGACAGCACTGGTCTATGTAAATACAGCCATATGTACTCTGAGTACTCTGACTGCACTAAGTCTCCTAACAAAAGACAGGATTTCTTGTCTTTTTTGTAAACATGTTCTTAGGGTATCTGACTTCCTCTCTCCGAAAAATCCTTCATTCTTGGGGCCAGAGTCTGCCCAGTTCTCTCATCTCCTGCTCCCACCCCCCTCCCATAAGAATTCATAAAACTCACTCCCCCCACCCTTAGGAATGTGTAATCTGAGCTATAACAGCTAGACTGCAAGCAGGAAGCTATGAACGCCAAGCTAAAATGGCAGCTGCAATCTTAAACAGAGAAAGCTTCTAGGGCTCTTTACTCAGGTATGGTAATGCTTTCTGCAGAATAAATATAGCATTCTAGGTGACACTAATGTGGTGAATCTGTTGGCAGTAAAATGCCAAAATGACTTTCCTTCCCTTTAACTTTCCCTATAGAACTGAGAATGCCATTGGCAGTAATGAATTTGGCCCACAATAATATTATAAAAACAAGCAAATCCACTGCATTACCCTGTTTTGGCAAAGGGTACGAAATGTTGAAGTAGTCTTCATAAAAGTCCAACAATTTTACAGCTGCCTTCAGGGCATACTCTGCTTGATCTATCTTCTCTGGAGTAGCATACACGGAAATCTGTAAAGGGCAGCAGAGAACTGATTAATGGTTTTGCATGCATCTCCTGCAACAGTTTATTTATTTGGAATAGTATGAGGCAGCCACAATGTGCCCAGTTTTTTGAAGCATCTAAAAATAATTAAGATTTTAGGGCATATATAATACTTTTTAACATGTCATCAACATGATGTTCAGCATGTGTAGCTGTTAGTAACACTTACCCTAACTCCATGATTTGTCACTTGACTGATTGATTTAAAGTCTGAGACAATGAAAGCCACTAAGTATGTGCTCATCTTCACACTAGCAGCAAAATGGTCCTCAAGCAGCCCCCCTCCAATATTCACAGTCTTCACCTATAGAAGAGAAGGAAATTATCAGCTACCAGTAAATGATTAAATGAGTTCATCCAGTACATGTATTCACATACTCTCCTTTGTGTGCCTGCTAGTTCCCTTCAAAACTGCCTTACATCTATACCATGCAGATCTTAACTTTTTCCCATATTTTAAATATACAGGTATGGGATCTGCAATTCAGAATGCTTGGGACCTGGGGTTTTCTGGATATGGGATCTTTCTGTAATTTGGATCTCCATACTGAAAAATCATTTAAACATGAATAAAACCCAAAGGGAATGTTTTGCCCCCAATAAGGATTAATTATATCTTAGTGGGAATTAAGTTCAAGGTACTGTTTTATCCTTACAGAGAAAATTATTTTTTAAAATGTTAATTATTTGATTTGAAGGGAGTCTATGGGAGACTGCCTTTCCATAATTTAGAGCTTTCTGGATAATTGGTTCCCAGATAATAGATACCTGTATAAATATATATATTTTTACATATTCTATTTATGGGTGCTGATCTACACTGGGGTTAAAGCATATTTATGACTTCAGTGCTTCAGTGCTTACAGTTTAAATTCTTGACTTTCCCAACACTGTGTGTTGCACTGTGTTGCATATTTATATAATATCATGAATGTGTTTTTTAGTGTAGAAAAACACAATTTTCACTTGCCACAATGGTGAACATCCACTTCCAACTAATTTTTATGGCACCTTAAAAAATGCTTTTTTCCTTACTTTTTCTTAATAACACAAAATCTCATAATTGCATTAGTGATTTTGTGTGCGATTTCCACAACTGACAATGATTTTTGGTAACCTGCCCTGTGGGTTAGCTAATATTGCTTGTTTAACTTTGTTATAGATAAGGCAATATTTGCACTTCTTTTTGGTCCAGTATTTATCCATTTGTGCCTACATAGCAGATTACCCGTGGAACAGTAATTTCTTTGTGTGTATTTATTAAATGAGGAATGGCATCTCTTACAAACAAAACACAAACATAACTAGTAGCTTAATTACTAAGGAATACATCTTAACTAACTTCAGAATAACCAAAAATATAAATGAGCTTGAAAATGTTCAGTTTATTCTGAAGATGGATCAGTAAATGAAAAAATATCCTAAACTGTAGACATGCGCACTAGAGATACCTACTACAGGCATGTTAGACACAGCGTGGTGCTTTGGTTCTCTTCTTATCTGAATTGAGAAGCTAGCTTTGAAGGCAGGCTCATCGAAACATGGGAAAGCTGTTCTTGCCGCTGTTGGCTCAAATTGGGTTGATGCAAGTACTCTAAAAAAAAGATTGACAAAGAGCGACAATTCACGCAAGTTGTAATGGCTACGAAAAAGTTGCGACAATTTACAAAAAAGTCATAACGGCTACGAAAAAGTCGCGTCAATTTACGAAAAAAATCGCAAAATACCGATCATTACGAAAAAAACGCATTCGGACGCTTTTCGGACGTTTGTGGATTAGTAAATGTGCCCCCAAGTCTCCCACTAAATTCATCTTTAGGCTCCTACAACTCATAAAACTGGGACCCAGCACTATAACTGTGCAAACGCTACCATGACTGGCATGAAGGTTAACCAGCAGTTGTTATATTACGACTTCCAAAATCCTCCACCAACCAATTAATGTCATTGCATTTGAATATCACGTTATGGGCAATATTTGTTCCCATGCACTGGTGGGCTGTGGCAAAGCACTATGCTCAAATACATTTGATACATGGTAATACAGGCACTCACGTATAATTCTGGAGCTATTGTGCCTGGGTGCAGTATGTCAGATATCACATAAACCATAAAGATAGATTCTGCACTCACAGGACTTAAATAAAAGTGGTCATTTATTGTGACGTGGAACAATGGAATATTACTGTTTCTAAACGTGACAAATGGCACAACACACACACAAACACTATAATCTGAGTACCTAGCCCCACTCCTTTACTGTTAAACAGGATGACTACCCATGCAGTGCTTACAGACATAATACTGAGGATCCAATAGAGAAGAATCATCTTCATCCAGATAGTGTAAAAGGAGTACATACATTTATTTATATGAGGCTGTACTTAACAGAAGAACTATTTAAACTTTCATTATGAAGTCATCATATATTGGGTAGCTTTTGAAAAAAGTAATTTGAAAAAATATGCTTTTAAAAGATAAATAATGAGTTTATCTTTTTGTATTATATATCTGAACACAAAAAATATATCCTTTTTTTTAGAATGCAGCATCTACATTAACTTATGTAATGGCAGTACGGTATTTCAATATAGACATACCTGACCTCTCCATCTTTGGTTTTGTAGGTGCTTTTATAAAACCCACGAAAATTCTTTGAAAGGTTGGCATTATATTCAATGTAGATTGTATAATTTTCTCCAGGAATCAATGGATCAGCAGCCAGAAGTGCAATTTGCTCATTCACAGGGTGCTCTCGCAGCAATAGGTCCTGAAGCACTGGATCCTTTCCAAGTTTTCTCTTTATAGTTGTCTTTGTAATTTCCAGGTGTTTACTATGAAGGACCAAAAAGCTAGTTTTTTGGGTTACTGTAACTGTAACCTTGGTGAGGCCACTAAATGTAAGAGTGGTTAGATTAGGGTGGATTAGAAGGTCATAGTGCAAAGGAGCTGCAAATGTAGGTAACCTTAGGTTCTTCCAAGGGAACATTTCAGCATTGTCTAAAGCCTTGCTAGCAGCTAAGGCAGGCTGAATACTGAAAGATATGCACATTAAATACACAACCACAAAGCACAATGGCAGGTCCTTTATTCTTCGTGGCTTTATAGCAGTGCTCAGCATTTTCCTTCCTTGGTTGTTTATAAAGGTAACTCTGAAAGAAAAAAAATGTAAAAATGAATTAAGAAAGAAAAAATTGTGTAGGATGAGGCTTAATGACCATAGGTAGCAAACTGCACTAGTGCACTAAGTAACAGACTGTTCATAGCTAATTGCTAATAGGTTGCTACTGGCAAAGGAGTGCTACTGAGTGTGTAGGTATGTATGTATACATATCAAACTATTTGTTTCATTGTTTATACATTATTATAATCTAAAGAGTGAACATCACCCATTGTAAATAAAGAGGCTTATTCCTCTGCATACTGTGCTCTGCTTATATTCTGCTGCCAATCAGTCCAGTGGTAGCAGCCCATGATATAACTTGTGTATCTGAGCTTAGGCCCATCACTGGCAGTGCCATCCTTTCCCTGATCCTTACTCTTCCTTGCTGCCCAAACAGCCTAAAGGGAACACTGAATATAACCGTACTACAGCTCTCCCACTGAAACTCTCGCTGTTTGAGTACTTTCCTATCTGTTGCAAGGTTGAAAGCATTTTCCCTAAAATATTTTAGCCTCCCTGTTATCTTTACTTGCCTATTATTAACTTTGGCATAAGGTATCATTTTTAATAACGAAGCCAATAAAATACCATTAGGTATTTTATTGGCTAAGGTTTTTATCCTTGAGCTTTGATTGTCACCTGTAACCTCTAATGATTCAATTGATCTGGGGATGCCTGAAGTTCAGTTTCATTTCCTGTCATTTCTATAAATGTAATATTTAGGGGAACCCCAGCCCCTTTCGTGACTTATAAACAGATGCAAAGTTTATTCCAGCTTTAGTAACCCACAGCAAAATAGGATTTTGTTACTCACCGTTAAATCCGTTTCTCTGCAAGTCGATAGGGGGACACAGGGAACATATGGGGTATAGCTCCACCCTCCAGGAGGCAGGACACTTGATTAGCAAATTGAAGGGGCGTGCCAGGTGCCGGCTTTACCCCTCCACTGTACCCAATCCAATCAGTTTGTATCAAAGAAATACTGCTACAGTATCAGAAAACTAGCAATAATATGCAGAACAGGTAACAGGTAACAGAAGAACTATTCCAACTGCTGACCAACGTGGTCACGGAATGTATTAAATAACGGGCGGGAAGCCCTGTGTCCCCCTATCGACTTGCAGAGAAACGGATGAGTAACAAAATCCTATTTTCTCTTCCGTCTCAGGGGGACACAGGGAACATATGGGGACTTAACAAAGCAGCCCCAGGAAGAACAGGGTGGGATACTGTTTTAGTGTTTAGACATATTACTGCACCACGGCGTGCAGCACTTTGCGTCCGAAGGAGGCTTCGGCAGATGCAAAGGTATCTATTCTGTAAAATTTTGTGAAGGTATGTACAGAGGACCAGGTGGCTGCTCTGCAGATCTGGTCCAAGGATGCCGAGTTGTGCCACGCCCAGGAGGCCCCAATCGCTCTCGTAGAGTGAGCTCTGATACCATTTGGTAACGGTTTGCCCTTGCTTAGGTAAGCTCTTCGAATGGTCTCTGTGATCCATCTTGCGATTGATGTCTTGGAGGCTGCCTGACCTCGTCGGGGGCCGGAGGGAATGACGAAGAGCGATTGACAGCGACGGAATGCCCTAGTTCTCTCAGTATATTTGCGAAGGGCTCTCAGAACGTCCAGACTGTGTAGTCGTCGTTCCTTGTCGTTTTTGGGGTTCGGGCACAAGGACGGTACCATGATCTCCTGGTTCACATGAAAGGAAGACACCACCTTTGGTAGAAAAGATGGAATTGTGCGTAGGACTGCTTTATCTTTGTGAAAAATCAGGAATGGTGCGGCGCATGGTGCGCCCAACTCGGATACTCGCCTCGCCGAGGATATTGCCGTGAGGAATACCGTCTTCCAGAGTTGCATCACATATGTAGGCTGAAGCGTCGCCTATTGACCGGACAGACGATATTAATTCCGATCTGGGAGTTCCGTCTTCAAGTCCCCTGAGGAGAGATTCGGACCAGGCTTGTATGGCTCTGCTTACCCATGCCGAGGCTAAGGCTGGGCGCAAGGCTGAGCCGGAGGAGGTGAAGACTGCTCTTAGGAATCCCTTGAGATGCCTGTCCGAGGGGTCCTTGAAGGCCGCTGCGTCTGTAACTGGGAGTGTTGTAGACTTGGATAACCTGGAGACTGGGGCATCCACAGATGGGGGAATACTCCACTTGTCCATCAGGTCCTTGGAAAATGGATATGACTTTTCTGGTGGCTTGGAATTTTCTTTCGGGGGAGTTCCATTCATCCTGTATTATGTTATTGAGCTGGTCATGTGAAGGAAAGATGACCGGTGACTTGTGTTGTCTTTTAAAAAGGCTTGTAGGATGAGACTGTGCTTCAGCTGTCTGTGAAATGTTCAATATCTCGATCACCCCCGTGATGATGCCGTTGATGTCGTGATGAGTGTCTCTGTTTTTATCATGACTCTCTTCCTCATCCTCCTCTTCCCCTGAAGAGATATCGGAAGGAGGTAATTCCCCTTCGGAACCTGAGGGGCCCAGTTCCCCGGAGGAGACATCAGAGGGGCTATGGGTATTGGCCTCACCTCTGCCGTCTCCTGATCGCTTGCGCTTGTGGCTGGATTTGCTAGTAAGTTTGGTCAGTGCCTTTCCCAGGGAGTCAGCGAGGGAGGGGAGTCCCTGAAGGGATGCCAGTGACTGGGATAATTGGACCGCCCATAGGGGGGGTGGTGGTTCAGCCGGGGGACCCGCCGCGGCTGCTGAGGATGTGCCCTCTTGGGGAAGTTCCACGGGTTGTGCTGTGGCCAGGCTGGGGTTACCTTCTGGGGCAGGGGTAGTTTCCTGATCCTTGGAGCAGGATCTGCATAGCGGGTCAACCTGCCCCCCTGGGATCTTATTTTGGCATTTATTGCAGGAGAAAAATGTCACCTGTGCTGCCTTGGGTGCTTTGCCCCCTGCCCTGGGGAATAGCCCCCCTGACCTACCTTCTGCCATGGTGTTTGGAAGGGGTAGGAGTAAGGGAAGACCGTGCAGCCTGTCAGCCTCTGTTTGTCAGTTAGAACAGGAGTGCTGCTGTAAGCAGTGAGACTGCCGCTGTCTGGTGCGCTGTGAGAGAGGAAGTGGTATGCGTTCCACTGAATTGGCGCCAAGTCAGGGATGCGCGTGGTTGTGCATCACTTCCTGCACACGCGCTGGTATGGCGGGTGGAAGCGCCGTTGGCGGGACTGCGCTCAATCTCCCGTGGCCGGAACGGCCAGCGGAAGCCCCGTGAGCGTGCGCGGGCAGCGCGCACCCTGTCCGGAGCCAGCCTGCAGAGGGGGGGAACCCCCCTTCCATACGCGGGCTGCGCGAGTCAAGCTGGGAACAGCCTCGAGGCAGGGGCATGCCAGTACTTACCGATGCGCCTCACCGGTCAGACCCTCTGCTATGCTCTAGGTAGGGGGAGCGGTTGCAGGAATGTCTGGGTGGTCTGTGTATTCCCCTAAGGGATAAACGTCGACCCCGGTGGGTTTCCCTCGTAGGGGGCTAACCATCTAGGTCGCAGGTAACCCTGCTCCTGGTATCACCCCGGGTGTCAGGGCTGGGCCCTGACCAAAGGATGGACCTAGCTGTCCATCCTCCTGGAAGCAGGACACTTTAAAAACTGATTGGATTGGGTACAGTGGAGGGGTAAAGCCGGCACCTGGCACGCCCCTTCAATATGCTAATCAAGTGTCCTGCCTCCTGGAGGGTGGAGCTATACCCCATATGTTCCCTGTGTTCCCCTGAGACGGCAGAGAAACAGATGTTCGCTTCTAACAAGCAAACATTTTAAAGGGGTGGTTCACCTTTAAGTTAACTTTTAGTATGTTTTAGAATGGTCAGTTGTAAGCAACTTTTCAACTGGTCTTAATTTTTTAAAGTTTTTGAATTCTTTGCCTTCTTCTTCTCACTCTTTCAAATGGGGGTCACTGACCCCAGCAGCCAAAAAGCTATTGCTCTGTGACCCTACAATTTTATTGTTATTGTTACTTTTTATTCCTCATTTTTCTATTCGGGTACTTCCATATAAATATATCAGTCTCTCATTCAAACCACTCCCTGGTTTCTAAGGCAATTTGAACCCTAGCAACCAGATAACTGCTAAAATTCCAAACTGGTGCCATGCTGAACAAAAAGCAATATAATTAAAAAAAACACAAATAATGAAAAATGAAGACCAATTACAAATTGTCTCTGAATATTACTCTGTATCAGTCTAAAGGTTAACTTAAAGGTAAACAACCCCTTTAAAGAGGTGGTTGTTTACCAGAGAACTTTTAATATGTTTTAGAATGGCCAATTCTAAGCAACTTTTCAATTCGTCTTCATTCTATATCTTGTCTAGTTTTTTGACTTATGACTTATGACTCTTAAATGGGGGTCACTGACCCCAGCAACCAAAAACTATTGCTCTGTGAGGCTACAATTTTATGTTATTCTTACTGTTCTTTTACTTTTTTTTCTATTCCTATTTTTCTTTCCTATAAATATTTTTGTCCCTCATTCAAACAGCTCCCTGGTTGCTAAGGTAATGTGAACCGTAGCAACTAGATAACTGACTAAAAAGTTGCCAAAGAAAAAGTGAAATTAAAAAAACCCCACAAATAATACAAAATAAAGATCAGTTGCAAATTGTCTCAGAATATTACTCTCTAAATCATACTAGAAGTTAACTCAAAGGTGAACAACCCCTTTAATGCTACCTACTAGTTAGTTAGTATCGATTTCTACAGCTGATCCAAATAATACACCCTGTAACCCCCACTCACATGCAAAATATTCTGTTGGGTTCTTTACTGTATCTTCTACACCCATGTATAATATATTCATGATAAGAAAGAACAGTCCTTAAAGAACATCACAGGAATAATATGTAATTTTGTTTCATTTATTCAAGTAGTAATGTCAGTGTTTCCTTGAAAACTAGACAGAAAGACGTCTGTCAATTCCAGACGGGGTGGTTAGTCACACGGGACTTCAATTATTCATGCCTGTCAATCAGTCACTGCAACTTTTTAAAAAGCTGCAGGAACTAATCGCCCTGTGTGTCTTAACCCTACACCCTGCTACAGCAGTCAGTATTAGGGCAGTGACACACGGGGAGATTAGTCGCGGGCAACTAATCTCCCCGCAATGCCATCCCACCGGCTAGAATGTACATCGCTGGTGGGATGACATACGCGGCGCCGTGATTTACCTAAGTCAACCAAAGTTTCCTCTTAAGGCGACTTCGGCAAATCACGGCGCTGTGTATGCCATACCACCAGCGATTTAGATTCTAGCCGGTGGGGTGACATTGCAGGGAGATTAGTCGCCCGCGACAACAGAGATTTGTTGCGGCACGACTAATCTCCCCGTGTACCCCTGCCCTTAAAGTACAGGTATGGGACCTGTTATCCAGAATGCTCGGGATCTGTTGTTTTCCGGATAAGGGGTCTTTCCGTAATTTGGATCTCCATAACTTCAGTCTGGTAAAAATCATTTAAATATTGAATAAACCCAATTGGGTTGTTTTGCGTCCAATAAGGATTAATTATAACTTATTTGGGATCAAGTACAAGGTTCTGTTTTATTATTACAGAGAAAAAGGAAATCATTTTTAAAAATAAGAATTATTTGCTTATAATGAAGTTTATAGGAGACGGCCTTTCTGTAACTCGTAACTTTCTGGATTACGGGTTTCCGGATAACGGATCCCATACAATACTTTTCAAAATCTTAATGTACATAAAAGTTCCCTATAAGTCATGTTGATCATTTTCAATGATAGGGCTGCTCTAAGTAATTGTTACTTAAGTTCCTAAACCTGTCTGTTTTGCCAACCTGACTGTCCCTTCTCAGCCTGTCAGTTATAGCTTTTAATACTAACGGCCTCCTGCTGCACAAATATGGCCGCCCCCTCATAGAGGGACATGGGGATCCAGCAAATACTTTTAAGGCAAAACTATAAAAAGCATGCAAAGACAATGTTATGATACAGTGTCAGTATTTCATGGCCTACTCCTAGGCAATATGCTGGGTGTTTAGTAGAACATGCTAGTTATTATAGAATCATTCTTGCATCTAAAAAGACATTTTACCTTAGATACATTATTTTTTGCAATACAGTAATATGCATAGAATATGATATCTGTGACAGAAAAACGTGAAGTACTAGTATTTCCAGACACACGTCTCCTGTACTGCACCTGCCTAAAATGGCTGCGGTCACATGGAGTGAGCCAGGAAGTAAAGCTAAAGCCTAATACAGGCAAATACCATGAATGATGCCAGTATGTTCGAAAGGACAGGGAAACCTGCCATAAAACAGTTTTGAAAGGCAGCAAATGCAAAGAAAACTGTTTTCTAAATAAATCGTAAGTTTATCAGTGTCATTAAAGTGAAAGTAATCTGCTATTTCTTCCTCCCGTACAACTAGTTGTTCATTGCTACAATTTATCATCAGCCAGAAAATGTATAAAAACATACAAGCACATCCAGAACCCAAGGCACTGGAATTATGGAACAGAATTCCTGCATAAACATGCACAAAGTACTAAGCAGCAGGGCTGAATTTATTTAGAACAGAAAGAAATATGATCTTTGTTAGTGAATTTATAAAGCCAGTGAGAAAATCACACATAGACATAGGCAAGACCCTATAGGGCAGCAGTTGTGGTTAGGAAGTTATGGGGTGGGAAATAGATATTGCAAGGCTACAGCTATGCTTTATGTATTGCCCACCTAACAGGCCTTCGCCTATTGTAGCAGAACCAATTTCAGCATCCAGTTATAGGAAAAGGTTATCAGGGGTGTAGTTTAACAACATCCCTTTATACAAAGGATGCTTAGCAACAGGCCCTGTAGCCATTAAAGACAGCACTGGTCGGTATCTTTATAAACAGGTAATTGCCACATAACAATTTATACCAGATGTTTCATGGATAAACATTTGTAGTCTGACTTTACAGGAACTGCTGCTAGCAATGCTCACCTGGAAAGAGACAATACATGTACAGTATGTATGGCAATAGCTATAAAGATATATAAGTTATAAGGGCCTGGGAACAGATCTTACACATTATACACGATTCATAATCATATTAGGAACTTACCAAAAATAAAAGTCCACCCTTAAGCCTCTCTTGTATTCCAGTATAGTAAGGCTCCGACAAGTGAAGGCTATTTCTCCCATGCACACAATGTGTGTGTGTTGGGGGGGAGACTTGAAGGATAGAAATATATATTCAGTGTAGCAGTGCCCTCGGCCCAGGCAAACTGCCTGCATTTACTTTCACTTTCTCTTCAGTAGCTGGATCAGTTCCAAACGTAGGAAAACAGGATTGTTTATAACATGAGAAAAGTGCAAAGACACATGTATATAATTCTGTGAGATTTGCCCACATTCCATTTATTAGAAGCAAAATGTTTCATCTACTCACACAGATACCCTTCACTGTAAGCTTTCGCCTAGCACTTATGGGAAGTAAAATGAACGGCTGGAGGTGTAAAATGAAAGCCGAGCAATTAAAGGCACAGAACTACGTATCATCTTTAT
Organism: Xenopus tropicalis; assembly: GCF_000004195.4. Lineage (NCBI taxonomy): Eukaryota > Metazoa > Chordata > Amphibia > Anura > Pipidae > Xenopus > Xenopus tropicalis. The sequence goes on along the minus strand of NC_030677.2, from coordinate 176,681,914 downwards.
GTAGGATCTGCTTTAATAAGATTCAGAAGCATCACTTCCTGAAATTCATCGTTTTTCCAGCATTCTAGTCAGGCCAAGTTTTGCGTATCCCACACTTCCCTGGTATTCCCCCAATTTTCCCTAGGTGTGGTGATTGAAGTGTTCTGCAACACTTCTAATTGACATTTTCAGAGAACCCTGACACACTGCCTACAATTTGGGGTTTGACACCTCATTTCTAGAGAACAATTTAAGGAGTCAAGGCCATAAGGGTAGCAGAGATGTAAGAAATGAAGGCAAAATATAGAAAAAGAGTCACTGAAAGAATTCTAAAAGGTGGTTTGGGGTTAGAACTCACTCCTTTTAATGAGAGGAGCCATGGTTATTGGTCTGCCAGAGGTCCCTGGCACCTCAATCTATCAATCCAAGCCAGCATATGGTTACCATAATTAAAGGGGAACTGAACCCACACACAATTTAAGATTTTTGAAAAGTAAACATAATTTCACCTGCAACTTTGCAATATACATCAAATTACAAATATGCAGCCTTTTCATGATTTTTAATGTAATAATTTGGTTTGGAACAGTTACCTAAACCTGCCCCTTGTTCTGCTGCTGATCTGGCTGGCTACTTTGACATTCAACATTACTTAACTGTCCTCAGCCTACCTTCAGCCTGTATCCCTCGAAATCCCTGCACACATGATGTCAATAAGGAAAGAAACTTCACAGTTCAATGCATGGGTTATGTAGTTCTTGCATGCTGTCTGTAAACTGTGGAGTTACAATTTTATTACAAGTTATTATTATTTGTAACGTCCATGTTTTAGTCCCTCCTCCCCTGCCAGGATTTCAAATGATGCAGAAAGAGAAGAACAGTTTTGCAGCTGGATTTCAGCATAAAAAATTCTATTCTTACTTTTTGAAGGAACAGATTGCAGTGATACGTATATTAGGAGTTTCTGTGTTGTTTGGGCCTTTTTAAAAATGTTGGTTCAGAAGCCAGAGTTCCTCTTTAAATACGAAATACAAAACACACAAATAAACTTCTGCTCAAATTACACCAGAAAAGTAATATACTACACACATACATCTATACACATATTACATTTTCATTTCTTTAGGTTAGTGACAGATGCTGACAGATTACTGAACTTTACTGTTCTAACACAGAAATATACCCCAAAATATGGAGCAGTATTAAGGCAAGGAAAAAGAAGAAGTGCTATCTGAAATAACTACTCGTAGACTAATTCCCCAACAGCTCACCAGCACTAAGTAGTGGCATTTCACCAGTGACGTCTTCCAGCACTTTTGGCCTGACACAATAAGCAAGAAAAGTGGTAAGAATTGATATGGGAAATATTTATGTAAATTACTTCTTGTTATCATATGTTAAAAATAATGTTAACATTAACTATCAAGAAGAATCAATTTGAGTAAAAATGTCTTTTCTCGCAGATTACTGCTGGCCACTCCTGACTGAAAATCTTGACGACCATGTGCACTATGTACAGTATGTGGCTGGCTGGAAATAGAACTGCACATACCTAACAATCCTAGATTAATATGATTGATTAGTGAAATCTGGCTATTCTTGTGGGTAGAATGTATTTTGAACATCTGGCCCACATGCTAAGCTATTATTTTCGCACAAGAATCTGACTGCATAAGTGTATCAGAAAAAAATGAATTAGCTATATTCATTTTTGTATTCTGCTGATTAGCAAAAAGGCAACATGCTACTGGTTACTGCTAAAGGTAACAATATGGTGTTTTTCACAGGATGAAAGGAGGAGGACGATAACAAGGTATTAACTCGGCTCACAGATAATTCCGTAATCTTTTTTCAGATAAGCCTACCTGCAGAATAAACTGAGAAGGTACCAGCTACAAGCTTGATTTTAATGTTGTGAACACTTGATTTATGCAGCTCATTGTATATTGTTCATTATAAACAAGTGTCATGGGGTTAGGGGTGACTACACACCCCGTTACAATAACTGTGCAGGCCTTTATTGTATTTGAGACGAGCTACAGTGGTGTGAAAAACTATTTGCCCCCTTCCTGATTTCTTATTCTTTTGCATGTTTGTCACACAAAATGTTTCTGATCATCAAACACATTTAACTATTAGTCAAAGATAACACAAGTAAACACAAAATGCAGTTTTTAAATTAGGGTTTTTATTATTTAGGGAGAAAAAAAATCCAAACCTACATGGTCCTGTGTGAAAAAGTAATAACTGGTTGGGCCACCCTTAGCAGCAATAACTGCAATCAAGCGTTTGCGATAACTTGCAACGAGTCTTTTACAGTGCTCTGGAGGAATTTTGGCCCACTCATCTTTGCAGAATTGTTGTAATTCAGCTTTATTTGAGGGTTTTCTAGCATGAACTGCCTTTTTAAGGTCATGCCACAACATCTCAATAGGATTCAGGTCAGGACTTTGACTAGGCCACTCCAAAGTCTTCATTTTGTTTTTCTTCAGCCATTCAGAGGTGGATTTGCTGGTGTGTTTTGGGTCATTGTCCTGCTGCAGCACCCAAGATCGCTTCAGCTTGAGTTGACAAACAGATGGCCGGACATTCTCCTTCAGGATTTTTTGGTAGACAGTAGAATTCATGGTTCCATCTATCACAGCAAGCCTTCCAGGTCCTGAAGCAGCAAAACAACCCCAGACCATCACACTACCACCACCATATTTTACTGTTGGTATGATGTCCTTTTTCTGAAATGCTGTGTTACTTTTACGCCAGATGTAACGGGACACACACCTTCCAAAAGGTTCAACTTTTGTCTCGTCGGTCCACAAGGTATTTTCCCAAAAGTCTTAGCAATCATTGAGATGTTTTTTAGCAAAATTGAGACGAGCCTTAATGTTCTTTTTGCTTAAAAGTGGTTTGCTCCTTGGAAATCTGCCATGCAGGTCGTTTTTGCCCAGTCTCTTTCTTATGGTTGAGTCGTGAACACTGACCTTAATTGAGGCAAGTGAGGCCTGCAGTTCTTTAGATGTTGTCCTGGGGTCTTTTGTGGCCTCTCGGATGAGTTGTCTCTGCGCTCTTGGGGTAATTTTGGTCGGCCGGCCACTGTTCCATATTTTTGCCATTTGTGGATAATGGCTCTCACTGTGGTTCGCTGGAGTCCCAAAGCTTTAGAAATGGCTTTATAACCTTTACCAGACTGATAGATCTCAATTACTTTTGTTCTCATTTGTTCCTGAATTTCTTTGGATCTTGGCATGATGTCTAGCTTTTGAGGTGCTTTTGGTCTACTTCTCTGTGTCAGGTAGCTCCTATTTAAGTGATTTCTTGATTGAAACAGGTGTGGCAGTAATCAGGCCTGGGGGTGACTACAGAAATTGAACTCAGGTGTGATAAACCACAGTTAAGTTATTTTTTAACAAGGGGGGCAATCACTTTTTCACACAGGGCCATGTAGATTTTGAGTTTTTTTTCTCCCTTAAAGGGGAAGGAAAGGCTAAGTCACTTGGGGGTGCTAAAATGTTAAGCACCCCCAAGTGACTTGAATCGCTTACCTCGTACCCCGGGCTGGTGCCCCTATTAGGAGAAAACCGCACCAGCCCGGGGCACCTGGGGCGATTCGCTTCCTCTTTCCGCCTTCCTTTCCCCTAGACTCCAAGTCCGGCGCATGCGCAGTAGAGTGAAAAAGCCGACTTCTCTGTTAAAGTTCGGCTTTTCACTCTACTGCGCATGCGCGCGCAGCGAGAGAGGAAGGAGGAAGCGATCGCTGCTACCCCGGGCTGGTGCTGTTTTCTCCATACAGGGGCACCAGCCCGGGGTAGAAGGTAAGCGATCTAAGTCACTTGGGGGTGCCAAACATTTTGGCACCCCCAAGTAACTTAGCCTTTCCTTCTTCTTTAATAACGTAAACCTTCATTTAAAAACTGCATTTTGTGTTCAATTATGTTATCTTTGACTAATAGTTAACGGTTCTTGATGAGCAGAAACATTTAAGTGTGACAAACATGCAAAAGAATAAGAAATCAGGAAGGGGGCAAATAGTTTTTCACACCACTGTATACACACTTGCAGTGAACCAATACTTTTTTATTATATTGCAGAATTTCTCCAGCCATAGACAGTTAAAGCCTTTGAACCCTAGTGGCCCTATTTAGTGCACTCTACCTATTAGAAATGCATCACTCAAACTCACTTATGGGAGAGTTGCCTGAAAACCTCACAGGGGTAAACCCCATAAATAGCGAATAATCCCTTTATTATATATTTATGATGTCTGAGCTGTACTACACAACACAGTCGCTGGCTCGCTGACAGTTTATACATTTTCTTGACTATCCTAAGCCAATTCACTACTTGCTACTCCATCTGGTGACACTTATCAGGGTAATACAGCCAATAATCTTCAACATGGGGTGACAGCTGCCATACTAACTAGCCTGGCTGTCTTTTCTGTATAAGGGTGAAGACACACAGAGCTACTAGAAGCAGCTACTTGTCATGGCTACAGAAATAGACAATGCTGATCATTTACTGATAACTATCTCTATGTGTGTTTTACCAGAGGCAATTCTCAGTATTGGCAGACTAGGAGAGTATCATCCAGGTGGGATGGCATATGCGGTTCCTTGAGAGGAAACTTCCGTGATTTCGGGAAATCATGGCGCCGCATTTGCCATCCCACCAGTGATTTGCATTCTCGCCGGTGGGATGGCATATTGGGGAGATTAGTCGCGGGCGACAAGGGAGATTTGTCACGGGCGACTAATCTCTCCATCTGCCACGGCCTTAAGGCAGGGTATTTTCTGGAGTTTAGTAGCCATGACAAGTAGCTGCTACTTAGTAGTTCTGTGTGTCTTCACCCTTAGAAGCTATTACAGGTCAATACTGTCACTAGCTAGTTATACTGAGGCCTAGCCCGCACTCACACACAGGCTGGCCATGACCACTACACTGACAAAGTTGCATCAGCCCATGGGGGCCTTTTCTTCTCACAACTTACCTATATAGACCCCAGGCCACAGGACTTCTCCCTCCACAATAACAGGCCTTGCTCCACATTTGCAGAACTTCCCACAACCCTCAATTTTAAGTGGACCATGACAATTCAAGGAAATGACCATTGGGATTACCCAGAATCATCATACAGATCTCAGACTACAGAGATCCAAGCAATGCGGGTTCCCTAGTATCCATGGCCACTGTGTGACAGAACACACTTACAAAAATATTTCTGGAATTAGCCATAAAGCAGGGCAGGACTGCTATAGGATATGCACAGGGCAAATTATAAGCAGATTTTTGATTTTCACTAGACTTTTTCCAGTTCATCTTTTCATTAAGTTTTAACCACAAAAAAAGATTATTTTTCTAAGGAGCATTCCTCTTTAAGTTAACTGCTTCTATGCCGAGGTACGCGAGTGAGCGCAGTCACAGTACGAGAGGCGGCAGCATCAGTCCCAAACTCACCGGGTGCAGCAGGGCTCAGCCAGCAGGGGGAGGGGCCTGGGCCCTAGATCCAGAAGCAAAGGCTGAGGGGGGCGGGGTCTGCAGCACTGTGCTTGGGACGTGAGAGCCGCCTGTCAGTGAGTGTGGGTTGGAGAGTGCTCGGGAGGGCGACATTACAGGGGAGGGAAGAGGAAGTGCACGAAGACAGTCGCTCCTCCTCCCGGTACTCTAATCTGTGGTCTGTCCCTGGTACTGTTAGCGCTGCGCTCCGGCGCACCATGGTTCCAAATTAACTGCCGCAGTGCATTCCCCCCATCATATCCATCACAGTCCCTTCCCTTCCGCGGGTGCCTGTAACATACACTGAGTCCCTGCGGAAGCGAACACGCACGTCCTGAACATGGAGACTTCAAACGGTAGGTACCCCTACTTCCCCCAAACCCGCTCAGTCACGTGTGAGAGTAGCCTCGGCTAATGTGGCCATCTCAGCTGCTCACAGAGTAGCCCCGGCTAATGTGGCCATCTCGGCTGCTCACAGAGTAGCCCCGGCTAATGTGGCCATCTCGGCTGCTCACAGAGTAGCCCCGGCTAATGTGGCCATCTCGGCTGCTCACAGAGTAGCCCCGGCTAATGTGGCCATCTCGGCTGCTCACAGAGTAGCCCCGGCTAATGTGGCCATCTCAGCTGCTCACAGAGTAGCCCCGGCTATTGTGGCCATCTCAGCTGCTCACAGAGTAGCCCCGGCTAATGTGGCCATCTCAGCTGCTCACAGAGTAGCCCCGGCTAATGTGGCCATCTCGGCTGCTCACAGAGTAGCCCCGGCTAATGTGGCCATCTCAGCTGCTCACACAGTTGCCTGCTAATGTCAGAGTTAGCCCAACAGCAACAGAAGTATTTCCCATGAAGATATTCTTCTGAGTGACTGCAGCCCCTCTGTGTATATGACAAAGAGAGACAGTCTCTATTATGCAGGTAATGTAGTCTGTTACATGCTTAATACAACTGAGAGTTGGTGCTTATTAGACTTCCTATAGATGGTGCACCCTATTCCTCATGCAGAAAGTCCCCTGGGGTGCCCAGGCCCATCACTTGTGTGCTGGAAATATTTGGCAGCTATGATTATGATTATCACTGCTACTTGGGACTGGGCACGACATGGGTCACTCTGTGTTGATAAACAACCTCTGAAACCGTCACTGTTGCAAGGGTTGGTCGCTCGTATGCATTTGCATGTTGTGAGATCTGTAGTTAGGATATTTAGCTTGTAAATACCGTGGCACCCTGGCTTGTGGGTATGACTTTAGGGCAGTTGTTGTGCTTCCCAAAAGGGTGGGTGGGGGGCAAATGAAACTGAAGCGACTACATAAAATAAGACTGAAAAGTGTCCAAAGCACTCTATAAATAGTAAGTGATATTGATGAATACACTGCCTGCCGTGCCCTCTCCTTGTTAGCTTAGCACTTTGTTTGTAGTGTCCCGGAGCAGGAACCTCTTGCTACAGGCAGACAAGGCTGCCGGCTGCAGCAGAGGGGTAGATGAAGGTCACACACAGCACCCTGCTAGGGGAGATAACATGGACTGGTAAGGGAGCTTATTAGTAGCACCTACTTGCGCCGCACTTGGGAGCCTTCCACTTGTTTATGTTTGAAAATTGTCAGCGTCATCTACAATCTTGAGACAAGTCACTTTTCCTGGAAGTACCCATATTATTTAAGAACTTGCTTGGGAAATGGGGGGCTTTCTCCTTTAGCAGCCAGGCCAAAGCTGCTATACTCCTATATGTGGCTAAACTGCTGTTGCAATATACAGGGTTGTTCTTTAAAGATAAGTCCTGTTTACAGTCATACCATTGCACTTGCCTTGTCAGGTACAGCGTGGCTGTCAGATGGAGTTCATCTCCTTATTAAAAGTGGAATTATTCAATTTTGGCAAAATTAGTACATGGCAGCATATCAGGTTGGCGCCACGTTAGCTTTCCATCAACAAGCTGCAGGTCTGGGCTGAGAGTCAAAATGTGTATTGGCATTGCAAGTACACAGAGGCCCAAACTGGCCCCTACCAGGTATCTGGCATTTGCTAGAACCAACAGATTGCCAGTCTGGGCTTGTCAGGTTAACAAAGGAAGGGTATGGTTGTTCCCAAAATGTTGGCTTTCTAGACTCTGCATTCAACTAACCCTTATCTTATCCTTTACTTTTTTCTTGTCTAATTGCCACTTGGCAGTCATTTGTTAAACCCCCACTATTCCATCTTGGTGTGTATAAATGTCTTCTATTAAAGTTTCATTTAATGTAGCATCTTTAAGCATGAATTAGAGATGTAATATTATCATCTCAAAAGCTTGTAATTTTACCTACTCAGCCAATAAAAGGTATTACCAAACCTACATTTTCCAAGTAATAATGTTAATAATGACTTGTAAGTCCAGTTGAGATGATAGCTTTTCTTTTACTTCGTACAGTTGTATTTGTCCCTGTCACTCATTACCAAGGCCCATTCATTGGAGGAGGGGTATTACATCTCCCATTAATAAAATTAATTAACTTATTATTATAAATTATATTTTTAAGTTGTGACTGGGTACAAAATATGGGAATATTTATGAAGCTCTTTTCGTCTAAAGCAGGGGTAGGGAACCTATGGCTTGCGAACCAGATGTGGCTCTTTTGATGGCTGCATCTGGCTCACTGCCAAATCTTTGATAAAAAAAATAACGGGGGGCGTGGCCTGCGATCGGCGGATAGAAGACGTGTTCTAAGCCTTAGAAAACATCTTCTCTCCGCCGAGCACAGGCCACGCCCTCCTCCTCATCACATCCAGCATCCTTGGGACCCACCCTACCTTGCCCCGCAGCATCCGTGGCCAAACATATTGTATGGCTCTCACGGAATTACATTTTAAAATATGTGGTGTTAATGGCTCTCTCAGCCAAAAAGGTTCCCGACCCCTGGCCTAAAGTATATACAGTAGTCATAATGGTCCTCTGTGTTTGTATGCCTTATTTTATTTATATAGGTTTTTATTTGTACCTAGAGACTAAGGAGGAAATACAGATAATAGGTTAATATATGGAGTATTAAATACTGCAAAAGGAAATCTAAACTTACAAATAAAATAGTTTGATGTGGTTTAAATATACCGATAGTTTCGCTATGTGTTCACGACACAAAAGGAGAAGTGTTTTGTGCAGAAAGATGTAAACTGAAAGTACAGTCTTTACATGGGATCACTGTCAGCAGTATTATTACCATTTTACCACAAAGCAGTATATAAGATTGTAGCATTTTGTATATAATCTCTCTAATTGCTGTGCCAGGTTTCACGTGCAATGTGGGGGTCAGATTGTTGAAGCTGCATGTTCCAGTGGTGATTTAAATCAAGTTCATTGTTATTGGAACTGAAAGAGTGTATTTAGATTGTAGGCATTATTACTAAGCTATTAAGTTCAGCCGTCAGCCTCCGGGCAGCTACAAGTGGCCACAGACTGCATTGCTAGGGATACATATCACACTTCCCTTGGCATTTGTTGTAAAATGCTTAATGCTTTAAATTCTGATAAACTGGTAAAATAGTTGGCATAAACAGTACTCTGGTTTGTCTAAACTGTTTAAATCTTCAAGGGCAGAGTTGATATGATAAAAGTTGTTGGTTCTGTACACTTTGCTGCGACCTTTTAGTATTGCTTCCTGTACATGTTTACTGGTGTTGAAAATAACACTCCTGATTTATTGATTAAACTCATGGTTCTCTGCTTTACATTTGAACTGCAACCATAATTTAACTATAACTTGGCTCCAAATATGAACACATAAATTACACTGAACTGTTACAGTTTGATACTTTGGTTGCTGTCATCTCAACAGCAGCAGCCTCAGCCCTACTGAGCATGCTCCCCAACTTGAAGCTTTGACAGTAACTAATATCAAACACTAACAATTTAGAAAGTGTGCGACTGTGCTTACAGAGCAGGTAACTGGAAACTTTTGAAAGTGTAGAAAAATAAAAAAGCAATAAAAAAAAAAGTGTAATTTATAGTGTGCTATTTAAAAACAATGTGTTGTAATCATGGGTAACTATCCTGCACAAGCAAAGTAAACACAGCTTATATTACTGTACTGACCATGTCTGTGCCTGGATATGTGTAGTTTTGCCTGGCCATTTGGTGCTTTGTCATTTTTTTGGCTACTTAAAAACAAAGTGTTTAAGGCACCCCAAACAGCCCTGTGTCCTATTTCTCTAAGGGGCAATTGCCAGTGTTTTTTAGTACATGCAATTTCATGGAGCTGGAAAATGCATGGTCAGCAAAATACTAGGAATGTTAAATTGCCCTAAAATCACGCTGCCATAATAGTGTAATAATTAACCTGCACATGGGTGCTATGTCTCACAAAATCTGTCAGGAATTGCAGAGTACCCGCCTTCTCTAAACATTACATAATTACAGGAACAGTTATAAATCATTCTTGAAACGGACATGAATTTGTCTTCCATGTTTCTTGTTATAAGTTAAATATTTGCAGGAAATTATAATGAGATCTGTGTATAAGCAAACCCTGTAATGTGTATTTATGCTAAGGGCACATTATGCGCTGTTTCAGATCAACACAAACCATGCTTCTGACAAACATATTTTGGCATTTATTTGATTGTAAATCTTTATGCAAAGTAAAAGAAGGTTTATTTATAAAGAGCCTGTAATATCATTTTATTTAAAAGCATACAGAAGATAAGGGATTAATAAATGCACATTCCCTGGTCCCGTTTTACTAAATTGATTGAGGTTTTAGTACATGATCATAAAATTGACAGGCCACCATACCAATTCAAGGTAAAGCCCCCTTTTCCTGTATCCATTCCATGTTTGTGCTCTCGATTTCGCAGTGTCTCTTGGTGCAGACATACCATAAAGCAGATTGGAGTAGCGGTTTCTCAGCCTGCTGTTATACGCAGGCTAAGAAAATGTCTGTCTATATCAAGTTGCATTTTTTGATATTGCTTGTCTCTTATGGGGCAAGAAAATGACACAGCTGGTGTTAAAGGGATACTGCCATGATTTTGATGGTAAATTACACTGTTTACATAGCAAATTATTTATTCTACCATTTAAAATTTTCTTTTTAAACCAACAAATTTATTTTTTTTTTTAGTTGTAATATTGGTTTGCAGGCATTGTGCCCGAGTCTGAGCTTTCAGAAGGAGCCAGTGCTACACATTAGAATTGTTTTCAGATAACCCATTGTTTCTCCAACTCCCATGTAACTGGAGGAGTCACAAGTGCGACTTGGATTTATTACCATTGAGTGCTATTCTGATATCTACTGGGAGCTGCTGTCTTGCTGCCTTCCCATTGTTCTGCTGATCTGCTTTTGGGAGGGGAGTGATATCACTCCAACTTGCAGCTCAGCAGTAAAGTGTGACTGAAGTTTATCAGAGCACAGGTCACATGGTTGTGGCACCCTGAGAAGGTCTGAGGGCCATAACAGTCTATAGGAGGGCCAGATCGTCAGTTGGACAGCCCTCAAACATTTTTTATAGAGCTAATTACATTTAAGAAAATATTATAAGATACAAAATAAATATCCTATGTCTGTCCCTGGTCTCTCTGGTGCACACTTGCCACTGCTTAAACAGAGCATGCTGGCTGCAACACAGCTACAGCCTAATATGAGCTGTGACATCCTTTTGTTTGGCCTCTTGACACACCCGCATTAAAGCAGCCTGAACTCACCTCTATGTGACAGCCTCTCCCCTGGGTAAATTCCTTCACATATGGATACCTATGGCAACTTAATCACTTGTTTGGCCTACCTAAAGGGAGGTAGGTCTTTTATGTAAGCCGTGCAAAAATTGGTAGCATAGTGCTTAACATTGCTGCGTTGCAGTGTTGGGGTCCTAGGTTTGATTCCAGCCAGAGCACCAGCGTGTTTCCAGTATAGGTATAGGATGTGTTATCCAGAAACCTGTTGTCCAGAAAACTGAATTACAGGAAGGTCATCTGCTATAGACTTCATTTTAATCAAAAAATTTACATTTTTTATAACTATTTCCTTTTTCTCCATAATAATAAAACAGTACCTTGTAATTAATCCAACTCAGATATGATAAGTGATCATTAATCCTTATTGGAGACAAAACAATCCTATTGAGTTTAATTTAATGTTTAAATTATTTTTTAATATACTTAAAGGAGAAGGAAAGGCTAAGTCACTTGGGGGTGCTAAAATGTTAAGCACCCCCAATGTAAGAGGAACATTTTGGTTTTGTTTGGATTAAAGGATATCATGTGCACTGTGTGTGCCTGGGTGTGTCAGCTATACAAAAAATGCAGCACTATATGTGTTGTTATTGCTTTCTTTCATAGCCTTAGGCACTAGAGCATAAGCTTAGCTTACAGCAGAAGATGGGTATGCAGATAAATTGCCAGGAATTTAACATTTCTTTAAAGGGGAAGGAAAGGTATAATCACGGGTACAAGGCAGGATGCCTCCTCTCATCACTTCTCTTTGGCAATCAAAATACACCAACTGAAGGACATTTGAATGTGGACACATTATCTGTGGACATATTGATCGATGCACTTGATACTCTATTGACAACTCGCTTTCTGCAGGGGATAAACTAGTTCACTTTTTAAATTTTCTTCCCTTGGGCGTATCTCAGAGTAATGTCTTATGGAGAGATTAGTTGCCTCCTGCAGGCAAGGCAACTTTGTGCGACTTCATAAAACCAAAGCGATGCGTAGGCCTCTTCACCAGCAATTCCCTTTGTTGCCAGTGGAAAGGCATTTCTGACATATTAGTCACCTGCAGTAGCAGAGATCTGTTCGTGGTACATTACCCTTACACCATATAGAATGAATTTAAGATGAGTGCCCTAGGACCCAAAAGTTCCCAGCACATTTTTATGCATATGCTGTGTGCTTGCTCCAAATCCAGCACTTTTGGTCCTCTAAAACTAATTTTACAGCTAACAACCTTGATTTACCTATACCTGTACCTATTCTACCTATCCCCAGAGCCGAGAGAACATTAATATCCGTCTTGCTGGTGTACATCAAACAAAGCACTACAATTAAATAGTAGGACCAATACCCCAAAAACATCCTTCTAGAAAAAACTAATTGCCTTCCTTGAGAGACAACTTCGGGTCACTTCAGGAAACCGAAGCGATGCATATGCCATCCCACTGGCAATTCGCATTCTTGCTGGTGGGATGGCATGTCAAGGAGATTAGGTGCCAGCGGTAATGAAGATTTTTACTAAGGCAATGCCACTGCCCTAAACATTGCAGTAAATCTACCCAGGAACAGTGAAAAATAAGAAATGGAGGGTTCTGAAATGACCAAGTCAAAGCTGTCTGTGCATGCTAGAAACCCCCCAAACATTGTGCAGCTGTAAAAAAAAACTACTTGTTAGTTTGCAAAATAATTGCAAAGTCCAGTTACATCACCTTTGTCCATATGTTACTGTGTGTAAATGTGATCGGGACCATAGTAAGCTTTACTAGGGCCGGGTTCGATGCAGGCCTGGACTGGAAATCTGTGAATTCTAACAAATGCCAGAGGGGCTGCTGTAAGATGCCACAGACAGTCAATATTTGCTGGGCCTCTGTGAACTTAAAATGCCAGGGCCTGTTTTGAATCTCAGTCCGCACCTGGTCTGATGTTAGTGTTTCAAGAAATACTGTCATGGGAAAACTTTTTTTTTTTTTTTTTATAACCGCATAGAGCTTCTTCAGCAGAATTATTTTATATATTACATTTTTAAATTTCACACAGGGCTAGCCATATTCTTCATTTCCCAGGGTGCCACAGCCATGTGACCTGTGCCCTGATAAACTTCAGTCACACTTTTCTGCTGAGCTGCAAGTTGGAGTGATATCACCCCCTCCCTTCCCCACCAGCAGCCAATCAGCAGAACAATGGGAAGGTAGCAAGATAACAGCTCCCAGTAAATATCAGAATTGCACTCAATAGTAAGAAATCCAAGTCCAGTCAAAATCCAATAGTATGAAATCCAGTGGGAGTAGGAGAAACAGTAGGTTACCTGAAAGCAGTTCTAATGTGTAGTGCTGGCTCCTTCTGAAAGTTCAGACTCAGGTGCAGATGGCGAGATGGTGCCTACACATCAATATTACTAAAAAAAATACATTTGTTGGTTCCCTTTAATCTCTGTAACACAATGCAGAAATGTGTCAGCACTGTATAAATAAGAGACTGTCAAGTGTTGCTGAGCACACATACAGGAAGTATCCAGGAAGTGGTGTGGTGAGAGACAACAATCTACATCTCCGAGAAGGAAACCTGCACTCGCACCTCATAACATCTTTATGGGAGGATGCTTTCTCCTCAGAAGAGTCAGCAGGCAGAGTAAAAGTTTAATAAGATTTTGATTTAGAGTGTTTTAAAAAGAGACCATTTTGTCCTGAACATATTTTTCCTGTTCCTTTGATTAAATGTAATATGCCCAGTTGCAAAAGTAAAATGGTAAATTGATGTGCAAGGTGCAGTCCTTCCATGGTGAAATAATTTGCAAAAATACTCTTTGAATGCTTGGAGCGTGCTACCCTGGCCTTTAAATCACTGCCTGTGTTGCAGAATGCTGAAAGAAGATCTTAACCCAAACAATGACTTGATGTAAACTTACTCAGAGTGCTTCTCTGAGGTTTTTGCAATTTACATTTGTTTTTCGTTTTTAGCGGTTTCTGAGATATTAGCAGTTTACTAGGATTTTGGCCTAACATCTCTTTCTGTAAGTCAGAAAAACTCACTTTACAGGAAGTGCATAGAAAATTGGATTGCTCACACTCTGACCTTTAGAGAACTGTTGAGTTGAAAACCTGGTATAACCAGTCAAACACTGGCTGTAACTGTTACTACCTCTCAAACCCGTTAAAATAGAAATTTCCAGCAATTCGCTTTTTGACTGTAGATCCCCTCTATAGTTACATAGTTACATAGGGTTGAAAAAAGACCAGTGTCCATCAAGTTCAACCCATCCAAGTAAACCCAGCACCCACACCTACCAATCTATACACTCGCATACATAAACTATAAATACAACCACTAGTACTAACTGTAGATATTAGTATCACAATAGCCTTGGATATTCTGATTGATCAAGAACTCATCCAGGCCCCTCTTAAAGGCATTAACAGAATCTGCCATTACCACATCACTAGGAAGGGCATTCCCCAACCTCACTGCCCTCACTGTGAAAAACCACCTACGCTGCTTCAAATGGAAGCTCCGTTCCTCTAATCTAAAGGGGTGACCTCTGGTGCGTTGATTGTTTTTATGGGAAAAAAGTACATCCCCCAACTGCCTATAATCCCCTCTAATGTACTTGTACAGAGTAATCATGTCCCCTCGCAAGCGCCTCTTTTCCAGAGAAAACAACCTCAACCTCGACAGTCTCACCTCATAGTTTAAATCTTCCATCCCCTTAACCAGTTTAGTTGCACGTCTCTGCACTCTCTCCAGCTCATTAATATCCTTCTTAAGGACTGGAGCCCAAAACTGCACTGCATACTCAAGGTGAGGCCTTACCAGGGACCTATAAAGGGGCAAAATTATGTTATCATCCCTTGAGTCAATGCCCTTTTTTATACAAGACAGCACTTTATTTGCTTTAGTAGCCACAGAATGACACTGCCTGGAATTAGACAACTTGTTATCAACAAAAACCCCTAGATCCTTCTCCATTAAGGATACCCCCAACACACTACCATTCAGTAGATAGTTAGCGTTTATATTATTTCTACCAAAGTGCATAACTTTGCACTTATCAACATTGAACCTCATTTTCCAGTTTGCTGCCCAGTTTTCCAATTTTGTCAAATCGCTCTGCAAAGCGGCAGCATCCTGCATGGAACTTATAGTTTTGCACAATTTTGTGTCATCAGCAAAAATAGAAACAGTACTGTCTATGCCCCCCTCCAGGTCATTAATAAACAAGTTAAAAAGCAAAGGACCAAGGACTGACCCCTGCGGTACTCCACTAACCACACTGGTCCAATTAGAAAATGTTCCATTTACAACCACTCTTTGTACTCTATCCTTCAGCCAGTTCTCTATCCAATTACAAATATTATGTTCTAGGCCAATATTCCTCAATTTGATCATTAACCTTCTGTGAGGTACTGTATCAAACGCTTTAGCAAAATCTAAGTAGATGACATCAACTGCCATTCCAGCATCAAGGTTCCTGCTCACCTCCTCATAAAAGGCGACTAAATTAGTCTGGCAAGATCTGTTACGCATAAAACCATGCTGGCACAATCTAATAGTATGTCTATGTGACTATTAAGACATTTATTGGCTAAGGTTTCTGTTTGCAGCTGTAGGTACTTATTTAAACAAAGGAAGAGTGGTGAAATTAAATCCTGCTGTAAAGTGCAATATCAGATTCAATTCTTTGATGTAGGATTGTACAGATGGGCATTTTCTCAGAGTCTCTAATTATCATACAGGTGACATTCGACCCTTTGCTAGTAGTGCGAGCAAGAATGAGCAGCTCATTCTGACAGCCGGTGGGTGGTGTGCAATGTGGCAGTTACAGACGGTCAGATCATTTATTTTTATTTAGATAAAGATGTACAAATAGCAAATGAGGTCTGAACACATGAAGCCCTTCAGGAATTCACTCTGTCCTATAAATAGTGGTTCAAGAACCCTGAGTACAAAAAATATTTTCTTGTTTTAATCATGGCTATACTGGAAAAATTCCTTCCCCAGAAGAGCCATAAAAAAATTGTGTCAAATAAATTGTGTGTTTCTAAAGATGGACTTGCATTTGGTGTTGAAATATTAGAAAGAGGTACACAATTGCCTAAAACCAAAACACCGCTTCATGAATATGGTGGATTTTAAGTGGTTATGCCTGGCATTTAGGCAATGATGCTTGGTGTATTTGCTGAGACTATGATGCACCCCAAAGATTTTTCTTTGCTTCACTCTCAAGTGTGCATAGAAAGGCAAGATGCTGCCAAAGGCTGTCTGGGGATACTGGTTGTTGTTTAGTTACAGCTACAGAGTTGCAAATTGGATTATACAAAGTGGGCCCATGCTGAATATTGTTCCTGAGACCCTGCCACCCCTAATGGCATCCCTTATTCCTGTGTTAAAACAGGTGCAGCAGAAAAACGAAAATGCTCTGAAAGCCCAATTGCAAGCTAAAGGTTTCCGCTAAATTCTCTGTCTGAATTTAAATTCCCATAATGATGTTGGTGCTGTGCTAAAGAGAAACCAACTGTTATCTAAAACAGACACTCGCTTACAGAAGTATAGGCTATGTGCCAGGCTCTTTTGGCTTTGCCTGGGGAATGGTCAATGCCAGCCAGATAGATTTGGTTCAGTATAAAGGACATTCATCCTGTCAGCAACATGCAGTTTATTATAATTTGTATTCATTTTGGTTTTTTTTTAATAATTTACCTTTGTGTCCTGCCTGTTTCCTGCCTAGGATTTAAAGTGTAATCTATATTTTCATTAGGAACAGTGATTCATGTGAACTTGAAAGTGGAATAAATATGAGCCTAAATATATTTTAAAGTTAATGTATATTATTCACATTTTTAATGTCTTCTTCTATTCATCATCCATTCTTGGCATTTAACCTACTACCAAAAATGACTGCTTAGCTCAGTCTTTTTTAGATATTTGCATTACTCTGTAGGAATATAAGAGCAGTAAGTCACTTATAATACTCTCCAAGACATAGAACATTTCATTACAGTGATGTGATACCACTGGTATCAGTCACATATTAAATAGTTTGGCCATTCTCATAGATGGGCCATCAGCATTTGCATTGTAATACATTTCATTAATGCAGCCATCTGTGTACCTGGGTATCTATTTGAGTGCAAGTGATCTCAAACTCTCAAAATAAGGCACCTCCTAATCCTGCGTAGTTTATTGCCAGACAGAAATGTCCACCATTGATACAAAAAAGTAGATTCTCTGCGATACTTTTAGCTTTACCAAAAGGCAGACCTGCTTGGTGCTTAATTTATGGGCCCTTAGGCTGTTTGAGTATGATCTCCTTGTATACAGTGGCATTTCCTGCAGTTATAAAATAATTGTAGACATAATTGAAAAAAAATGTTAAACTACTGATTCATTGTGCTTCCTTTGGAAACCTGCCAAGTCCCTCATGTATCTGTTTTGTGCTGCTCCTGTTTCTTAAATGGGTTGTATACAAAGCTGACCTAGTTTCTATACTTTAACACTCATTTTTCAGTCTTGCTTTCTGTAATTATCTCAATAAAACAATTGGGCCCTACATTTACAAATCTTATGAAGTGCATCTTCTGTAATGACATTGCCTTTCTAAGGGTTTCATTTAAGAATTTAACACTTGATTTTCTTTCTCAGATCGGGCCCAGTTGCCAAGAAATATGATTGAAAACAGTATGTTTGAGGAAGAACCGGATGTGGTTGACTTGGCCAAAGAGCCCACTCTGAATCCATTAGAATCTGAGGAAACTGAGTATGAACCAAGAAGCTCAAGATTACTGGTGCGTGGACTGGGTGAAAATGAATTGGATGAAGATGAAGAGGATTATGAATCCTCTGCAAAACTGCTAGGCATGTCATTCATGAACAGAAGTTCAGGTCTTCGTAATAGTGCTGCAAACTACAGGCAGGTTCAAGATGGGTTGTGCCCAGTGCCTTCTGCAAGGACAGTTATTGTGTGTGTAGTTGTTGTCATTATTGCAGTCTCTGTTGTTACCGTGGTTTATCTCCTTCCAAAGTGTACCTTTACCAAAGATGGGTGCCATGAAAAAAAGCACCCATTGGAACTAGTCTATCCCATTGCTACAAATGGAAAAGTTTTCCCATGGGCAAAAAGTAGACTTCCCAATTCCATAAAACCAGTACATTATGTTCTTACCTTGCATCCAGACATGACAACTATGTATTTTGCTGGCACTGTACAGATAAAGCTGAATATCACAGCGAGCTCCAACAATATTGTGCTGCACAGCTCAGGGCTTCGCATCATCAAGGCACATGTCTCTGTAACTGAGGGAACAACTATGGATGCTGAAGTTCTGGAATATCCTACATTTGAGGAGATTGCTATTATTTTACCAGAATCATTGCCGAAAGGAAAGGAATGCTTGCTTACAATTCAATATACATCTAACTTTTCAAGCACCTATTATGGATTTTACAAAATTGATTACATGGAGAAAGGCAATAAGAGGTAATAATTTTTTTTTACTTTATTTACTTACATATATTATACATGTGAAGTTGTAAATATATAGGTAAAACATGTTCCTTAGCACTGTAAAATAGAACATACTCTATAGATTACATACAGAAATGCATAACCGTTAACCAATACAAGATGTAATGTGGGTCCTTCTCAGTAGAGCCTGCACGTCCTGATGTTCTGGGACATTCCCTGGGTTTGGTTTTTGGTAGATCTGGACCTGATTTCAAATCTCGCATGCCCTTGCAACACAAAACAAATACATTTCAAACTGATAAAGAAAACAAACCCCTAAATCCTTCACAATCAATGGCCTCCCAGTGGTAATTTAAAGGGATGCTGTCATCAGAATGCAAAGTGTTTATGTTTACCTGAAAACAATGTAAAATATTTTGTGATGTAGTGTAGTTTTGCAAACTTTTTTTTTTTTTTTACGGCTTAAAGGACAGCTTTGATCACTAGGGGAAAATGATTTATTAGGCGCCCCCCCAGTGATATAATCTCTAACTTCAAAACATGGGCCAGTGCTCCTCCTCACTAAAAAAATACACTGTACATAAAATTGGGAACCTCTAATGTAACAAAGTTATTATAAAAGAGGTTAATTGTGATAACTATATCCCTGACCACATATAGCAGCCAATAAAGGATGAATGCAATACAGATTAGGCTTGATGACATTCCTGTTGGTACAGACCTACTGGAAAAAATAAAACCATTATATCCCATGTGTTGCATATGGTGGAACATAGAATTGCTCAACACCGCCCTTAGGGTGTATGTGATGGTAGAATGGGCATTTTGTCACCTGCGCTAAATCTCCTCCAGAACTGGAAACAAAATTTCTGAAAATATCTTTATTTGAAAATCAGTGTCTATCCCCACCAGTAAAACACTGAATCACATAATCACAACAAAATGCCTTGTAAATAAATAAAATAAAAATAAATGTTGTACATTATATTTTGGGCTTCTGTACCAGTCCAAGACAACCACAGCCCTTATGATTATGCATTAAAGCTTTTTAAGAAAATAATAAGTTAGTAAAAAAAAAAAAAAATAACAAAATACCCTGTATAACAGAACTTAGAATTAAAAGATCTGTTTATTTTGGTCATGTTGACAGAGGGTAGGAAATGTGGGGCATGTACCCCTATAAACAGAAAGGAACAAGCCAAAAATTGAGCAGACACTGCATGCAAGATCTTACAGCTTACAGAGTATTTCAGTAATGGCAACTATGGCTTCTATTGGCCTTGATCAGAGAGTGCTTAATATCTCAGAAAACATGGGTAAGAAAAAGTATTTAGCTTCCAAACAATTTTCCTATATGGTGTATTCTTGTGCACGTGCACAAATTTTGAGACCAGCATCTACAACAAATTGTGGTGCGCACAAAGAATTTTGTGTGAAAACACTAAGGGGCACATTTACTAATCCATGAACGTCCGAAAAGCGTCCGAATGCGTTTTTTTCGTAATGATCGGTACTTTGCGACTTTTTCGAGCACTCAATACGAAAAAGTCGCGACAATTCGCGAAAGTCATAATGGCTATGAAAAAGTCGCGACAATTCACGAAATTTGTATTGGCTATGAAAAAGTCTCGACAATTCACGAAAGTCATAATGCTATGAAAAAGTTGCGACAATTCGCGCAAGTCATAATGCTATGAAAAATTCGCGACAAATCGCGCAAGTCGTAACGGCTACGAAAAAGTCGCAAAAAATACGAAAAAGTCGCAAAATGTTCGTTTTCCAATCCGAATTTTTCCCATTCGGATTCGTGGATTAGTAAATCAGCCCCTAAATGTTATATCTATTCTGATTTGAGCACAGTGTTTTTAAAAATGCGCACACAAGTTTAAAATGAGTGCACAAAAGAATTGTTTTTTGCGCACACAGCCAAGAAGGTATTCGTGGGAACATTGCTTCTGAGCATCAAGGCCTAAACATGTTTTTAGAATAGTGTCTCTGTTGTTGCATGGCAGAGAACTGTATCCACTGAATAAAGAATAAATGTATTCATTCAAAAACACAAGCTGTAAGGCATGGAGATTAGACAGATTTTAGTCTAGTTTATCTTCAGCAGTGTAAAAGTGAAAAAAATACGCTTTGTTCTACCATATATGCATTAAAGGGAATGTTCACCCATATAATAAAGCTTAGTATGTTATAAAACCTGTTCTAAGCACATTTAAATTTGTTTTCATTATTTAGTGCCGAATAACAAATACGCCATAAAGGATTTTGCCAAATACCAAACTGAATCAGTGCCCTCATTTGCATATGCAAATTAAATCACAGAAAAACTCCTTGTATTGCTTTTTTAGGACAACTTAAACTTTCAAAATATGTTAGAATTCTTGTGTAATTCCACTGCTAGAATTCTATATCTTGTTACAGAATGTCTAAAAAATGAAGAAAAAAAAAATCATTTTCCTTAATATAAACATATAATATAAACATAATTTGTTTTATGCACAAAACTACAGCTGATTTATAAAGTCCTTTATCTCCTGAACGCACCAGTACCAAATATATGTACAGTTTTATGGAAACTTCTCCCAGCATTACACCACCAAATTTCCAATGCACTGATCCAGAAATCTGCATTTTTCAGGTTGTAAGGCCAAAAATTCAACTTTCAATAGGTTTACTCCAGCAATACATATTTGAAAAAGAACAGGTTCTGACAAATCCAACATTTCTAATGCTAACTACCAAGTTGCAATGTTTTTTTTTTTTTAAAAATTGTGAAATTTTTGAAAAATATGGGCTAAAATTGGCTATTAGGTAGCCTCTATGCACACTATCAGCTTACAGCTTATTTGGTGGTAAATCTTGTTTCTATTCAACCAAAACTTGCCACCAAGTCAGGAATTCAAAAATAACTACCTGGTTTGGGGGCAACCAAGCGGTTAGTGAGCAACATGTTGCTCACGAGCCACTGGTTGGGGAATTCATTGTTGCCTATACTGTGCAATCCCTACTAAGTCCTTGTGGTTTTTTCTTTTTTTGTTTATACAGTAAAGGAGCACATGTACCATAAATGCATATCAGGCATTTTTAAGTTATGTTTTATTCCTATGAATGAGCCATTTTCAGATTCTCTCTTCAAGCTCTTTGTTTTGAATCTGAATTTTCTGCATTTATGGAACCAGAGTTTTCTTTTCCAGTAGAGAAGCAGCCAGCCTTTACACGTTCATAGGCATGCTGAAGCAGTGTGTATGTTTATGGAATAGTGTTTCAGTTACACAGTAGTAACAATCAATCAACTCCACTATGCCTCCCTTGGTTTCACCTTATAATGTGCTTTCCAAAGGGACCTGCTGCTTGCCTTTGCTTTTATAAATATTAAATAAGTCCATCTAATAGCCAAATAAACAAGGTCTCCGGGACTCATCTTCAGTTTGATGCTTTTTCAATTTTCACAGATCTCTTGCAGCCACTCAGTTTGAGCCACTTGCAGCAAGAAAAGTGTTTCCGTGCTTTGATGAACCTGCTTTCAAATCCACATTCCAGATCAACATCATAAGAAATCAAAGTATGATCTCTCTTTCAAACATGCCAAAGGTAAGCTTTACATCCATCCATTATCAGACTCCATTCAGTATTCGCTTCTGGTCAATTAAACTTATAATTCAGTTCTGTAATGATAGCAACCCCCGCTTCTTTAAAGAAACTGGACCAACCTAAACTTTCTTCTGTATTGTATTTATTTATATTGCTTCACAATTGCAGTTCTTTACATGGTGTGAACACAAACAGGGGTATAGTTATATTAAAGGGGAAAGGAAAGTCATTATGGCATTTTATTGACAATAGAATACTATTCATTAGTGCTAGAATACTATATTTATTCTGCAGAAAGCTTTACCCCTCCTGAGTAAACATCTAGAAGCTCCCTGTGTTTGTTTAAAGGAGAAGGAAAGGCAAAGTCACTTGGGGGTGCCAAAATGTTAGGCACCCCCAAGTGACTTGAATCGCATACCTTTTACCCCGGGCTGGTGCCCCTGTACAGAGAGAACAGCACCAGCCCGGGGTACCTGCAGCGCTTCCTCCTTCCTGTATCGCTTGTGCGTGCATGCGCAGTAGAGTGAATAGCGGAACTTTAACAGAGAAGTCGGTTTTTACTCTACTGCGCATGCGCCTATTGTGTTAGTCGCAGCGAAACGAAGCCGGAAGGAGGAAGTGCTCGCTCCAGGTACCCCAGGCTGGTGCTGTTTTCTCCTAACAGGGGCACCAGCCCGGGGTACAGGGTAGGCGATTAAAGTCACTTGGGGGTGCTTAACATTTTAGCACCCCCAAGTGACTTAGCCTTTCCATCTCCTTTAAGATAGCAACTGCCATTTTACCTTGGTCTCAGTAGCTTCTGTGCTGCAGCTCTAGCTGCTGGTAGCTCAGAAGTCTGACACTGAAGAAAATGTGTACACAAAAGAAGAAAAGAAATCCTATGTTTCTTTTCTTAGAGGACTCTGTGAGTGCTTATATCTGTATTTACATAGACTTTTCTGATAACGCTTACTTAATTTTTACCTTTTCTCCTTTAGGTTACACAGTAATAATAGATAAATCAATGTTAAAGAGCTTTCAGTATATAGTTAGGATGAGGTCCCTGCCCCAAGGAACTTATAATCTATTAGGGAAAAAAAGGGCAGTGGGGTACAAATGCTTAGGAAAAGGGTGTGTTGCTGCAGAGGAAGACTAGCGAAGTCCTTCATCTAGAAGGGGGTTTTTAAGGAATTGGTGTTAGTAAGAGTCATTGTGGGATCTTTCCTGATGCGTGATCAGGTAGAGCATCCCAGAGGCGTGGCACAATCGATGAAAAAGTATTTATCCGTGGTTATGGTGTATGGCCATTAGATTGTCCTGAGCTAAGCGCAAGGCCAGGAGGGAGTGTATGGGCTGATGAGAGCTGATATAAAAAGAGGAGCAGAAGGATGAGGGGCTCTGAAAGCCGGGAAAAGAATTTTGTATTTAATGCACCACTCGACTGGAAGCCAGGAGATTAGTTTTAGTAGTGGGGAGAGATTTAATTACAGGTGAGATCAGGCGGCAGCAGTATTAAGGACTGAATTCAGAGGGTGGAAATGTGGGTCAGGGACACCAGCTAGTAATATGTTACAGTAGTCTATCCTGAAGAGTGTGAGAGCCTGGTGTTTTAGTAGTGGAGGGGCAGAGGAAGGGGTGTATATTGACAATGTTACTTAGAAATAAGCAGCAAATTCTTGTGAGGGATGCAATGTGGGCTGAGAATGTGAGCGATAGGCCAAATTGACACCCAGACTGGTGCCTTGGGTACTGGATGTAGGGTGACATTTTCAACTGTAATGTTAAACTAAGGGATGGAGCCAGGTTTAGGCAGGAGTATAAGCATTTCAGTCTTGGACATGTTAAGCATTATGTGGTGAGCAGCCATAAAAGATGCCACGGCAGTAAGTCCTTTCTTGATTTTTGCCTGAATAGCAGGGCTGAGATCAGGGCAGGAAAGAAAGATTTGTGTGTCATCTGTAAGTATGGAATAGTGACCCTGGTCTTTAGCAGCATGGATATTGTTGATGACCATTGTTAGAGCCGTTTCAGTAGAGTTACCTGCACAGAAACCTGGTTGAAAGGAATCGAGAAGGTGGTTGGTATGCAGAAAGTTCAGCAACCGGTTGGAGACAATCTGCTCAAGGGAAGTCGGATCAGAAATTGGCTTCTTGAGTATAGGTGTGACAAGAGCACGTTTAATGGTGGATTGAAATATTGTTGGGGTGAAAGAACAGAAAGCGATTGTGCTACAGTCTGGGGTTTGAGCAGTGAACTTAACAGAGGAAAAGGGTGCATGCAGTGAGGTAATTTTATGCATGTTAAAGGGATTCTGTTGTGATTTTTATGGTGTACTTTTTATTTCTAAATTACACTGTTTACATAGCGAATAATTCACTCTACCATTTAAAATTTTATTCTTGAACCTTTAGTTGTAATATTGATGTGTAGGCAGCCATCTCAGTGCACTGTGCCTGAGCTTTCAGAAAGAGCCAGCGCTACACAATAGGACTGCTTTCTGATAACCTATTGTTTCTCCTACTGTCATGTAACTGGAGGAGTCATGAGCTAGACTTGGATTTGTTACTATTGAGTGCTGTACTGATATCTGTGACTTTTAGAAATTCAGGTGGCAGGGCAGGGGGCTGCTAGCTTGCTACCTTCCCACTGTTCTGCTGATTGGCTGCTGGGGGGGAAGGGGGGTGGTTGATGTCACTCTAACTTGCAGCTCAGCAGTAAAGAGTGATTGAAGTTTATCAGAGCACAAGTCACATGGCTGTGAAACCGTGGGAAATGAAGGATATGGCAGTGGATTAGTTTTATGCATGTTAGAAAAGTACCTTATTTTTTCCAATAGAAACACAATAATATGATTTGCATGCATGCAGTTCTTCCTATTATACTCAATGGTGTTTGCTTTTCAGGCAAAAACAAGCACAATGAGTGATGGCCTGCTTCTAGATGAATATTCAACTAGTGTGAATATGAGCACTTACCTAGTTGCTTTTATAGTCGGTGACATAAAGAATACTACTCAAGAAACAAATGACACTCTGGTAAGTAACTTTTTTTGTTTTTCTAAATTGATTATTAAGTTTCAAGTTTTCGAAACATAACTTTTAAGCACCAAAAACTCGAATTGACTCAAACTTGACTTTTGATAAATCACCCCCTTAATGTTTGTATGTTTTGATCGAGCATCTTCAATAAGCACATTTTTTGCCAAGAAACAATTTTTATTTGACTTGAGATTATATCTCAGAAACACCTTCTTCCACAGTAGTGGCCCCTGCACTGCCATGTCTCCCTTAGGCAGAGCATTGCCTATACCTCTCCACAGGAAATGGTCAATTGTGGATAGGGATATTTTGACCACCGCTGTTTTTCGACAGTCAAGATACCCAATGTGCCATGGGCCCTATGGTTGCTGTGTCATCTGAAGGTGTTTCACGTGGGAGAATTCTGATAACATAGACATACACAAGAGCCATGAATATCCTATATCTTTATAAAGGGTGTTTAGCTATGTATAGTCCTTTCTATTCATATCATTTCTGTCATGTAACTTGTTGAAACTTGGGTATTATAATAATAAGTTAAGCACCTCCTGTTGAAAAATATTAGGATATTAAAAGTCACCTTGGAGTTCCATGGCCTGTATAAAAGCATTTGGCCTTCGGTCTTGTGCTTTTATGAGGTCATGGAACTCCTTGTTGACATAAAATCATTATATTTTACAAAAGGGGGTACTTTATTTACTGTGTTACATACATAAATACATGCACACACTTTTGTTACAAGGAATGATAACTTCTAAATTAAAAAAGCCATGGTACTTTGCTTACTTTTCATGTTGCTAACATCATAAGCCAAAATGATATAAGGAGAGGCATTAGCCCCAAGAGCATAAAGTCTGTACAGTAACATTATCTGTGTCTCAGTGTTGTTTATTTCTGTATTTCCCAGGTGTCTGTCTATGCTGTACCAGAGAAAATGGATCAAGTCAAGTACGCTTTGGATTCTGCTATGAAGCTTTTGTATTTTTATTCAAATTATTATAATATTGCATACCCACTTAAAAAACTAGGTTTGTACATTATCATTTAGAGTACAATTTGCATAAAAAAACAATTCTATCTCTGTGTAAAGTCCTTAAAGACTAGAGCAAAAATATATTTTTTGCAGCAAAGTTCATTGTATAAATCTTGATGCACCGAGAATGCAGGAATGTGCAGTTGGGTGTATAGTCAAAAAAGCCATACATTTCCCAGTTCTAGATTTCTGCACTATGCACACCAAATAAAATTATAATCGTGTTCTCTGAGCCATCAGGGAAGAGGAGGCTTGTTTTCAATTTATGTGGTCTGTGATAAGCACTAATGTAGGATAAATGACAGATGTTTACTCTGAGAATGCAGGGTTTTATTATTGGCTGGGAACAAGCCAAGTATTTCTGGGAAGGATGTCACAATTTTATATTTATAAATACATCATTAAAGGTGATTTGTGTTCTTAGAAAGTCTGGATAATGTAATGATTATGTAAATTATAGCCAGTGATTTAAAAAACAGTAAACCAAAGGCTAAAAAGTAAACCTCATTGCTACAACATTATCCACATGGCACAGCAGTGCAATGGTGTATGTGGTGTTAATCTGATTAAACAGAGCCACGTTGGGGGGACATGGTTGGAGGGGTATTTATATGGCAGCATGAGTGAGGATACCAAGGGCTTACCCATAGTCTATAAAGGTTAGATATAAGGGATATCAGCTATGATATGTAGTGTGTTAATTTAGCCAGTGCCACATCGGTTCTGACATCTCTAGTCTTATTATAGACTATGTGTGTTGATTATACAGTTTGTATGATACACGGATAATACTGGTGTATTTTATGGATTGATTGTGGACGTCGTTTTTTGTTGTTGTTGGTTTTTTTTTTTTGTTTTTTTTTTTAAATTAAACCTCAATAGATCCATTTGCTGGTTTAGTTTGTGTCCAGAACTTCCATACATGCCTATAATATACAGTGCATATGTCTTCTCTTTACAGCATCCAACTGGCTTGACTTTATTTAGGTTGTCACAACTGCCCTAATACAGTCGCCTTATTAAGAATTGCTTAAATTACTTTCATATCAAAATGACCTTCCCAATTTTACCTTCCATTTTTTTGTTACTTCAACAGATATCTAGAAGTGTGGTTAGGTAACGTGCTTTTGTCTTGCTCTCTTAAATGTTCTACAGTTATTTATGATATTCACATAACCATATAGAAGTGAAATACTGATATTCTATTGTACTCTAATGTTTTTCTAGATCTGGTGGCTATTCCTGACTTTCAAGCAGGGGCAATGGAAAACTGGGGATTGATCACATTTCGGGAGACTGCTCTTCTATACAAAGAAGATTCTTCTTCTGTTGCAGATAAGCAATCCATAACCAAAGTGATTGCTCACGAACTGGCTCATCAGGTACTTTATTTGTAATGCAGAATGCCAGTTATTTGCTTGTCTTCTGATACTTCTCTATAGTATTAGGGCTATTGCAGGCATGGAGATTAGTCGTCCACAATAATTCTAACTACCGCGGCGACTGAATTCCCGAAAATGTTTCTCACAGGCAGTAATGCAAATCACTGGTGGGAAAACACACATCACTTCAGTTTTGCAAAGTCTCCTTACCAGCAACTTTTTTACACTATTGCCTGTTGGAAACATTATCTGGAGATTAGTTGCCCGCAATAAAGGAGATTTATTGCGGGAGACTAATCTTTATGTGTGTCATCACCGTAATAGAGCATCTTACAAGGTAAGCCAAAGTAAAAACAGGACAGGTAAGTCATTTATAATAGCCATTAAAGGGGTGGTTTACCTTTAAGTTAACTTTCAGTTTGTTATAGAATGTCCTGTTCCTAACAACTTTCCAATTTATAGTTTTTTTTAATTTTTTTCTTACCTCTTCTACCTCTTTCCAGATTTCAAATGGGGGTCACTGACCCCAACAGCCCTGAAACTATTGCTCTGTGAGACTACAATTTTATTTTTATTGCTAATTTTTTGTTAGTTATATCAGTCCCTCGCCGATTCATACTCTACTCTCTTATTCAGTCCACTGCCTGGTTGCTAGGGTAATTTAAAGCATAGCAACCAGAGAGCTAATGAAATTCCAAACTTCTGAACAAAAAGTTAAATAACTGAAAAACAACAACAACAAAAAATAAATAAAAAAATGAAGGCTAATTGCAAATGGTCTCAGAATATTAATGTCTACATCATACCAAAACTTAATTTAAAGGTGAACTACCCCTTAAACTGTTCTTTTCTCCTTTACCAATGCTTGTTATGCTCCTATTTTCTAGTTTTCCCGCTCCTATGAAGAGTAAAAACAGAACAGAATCTCTTCCATTTGTAGACAGTTGTCTTACTAGTAAATGAACACTTTTTAGAAATGTTGCCTTTTCCAGCCCTATACACCTTATAATTTCTTCTGATATTTTTTTGATTGCAGCGTGATATTAAAAAAGGGGCGACTGTCACTCTCAAACTTTTGTTTCTTTTTTTTATTCTATAAAAACTTCCAACCACCTCATTAATGTCATGTCATTGTTTGAAACATCTGACTTTAGTTCTAGAGTAGATTCTAGAGTCTAGAGTAGAATCTAGAGTAGATTCTAGAGTAGTCTTTAACCCAGAGTCTCATATTCTTTTTCCTGTCTGGACTGGCAGTATTGACAAAATTACAATTTTGTGTGATAAGTTTGTGTTTCTCTTTTATTGTGAGTTGGATATCAACACAAAACATATTTTATAAGTAATTTTTTCAGAAATCCAGAATATCAAAGCGTTCTCAGACCTTTTATTGCATCTGTATAGTAAGTGGTTTACTTATCATTTAAAATTGTATAATAATTGCATGTTTTCCTCTTTAGTCTTCTACCATTTTATTACTCCATATTATGCTGTGTCTGATTAGTTTTGGCTTTTCTTTTCCTTGTAGTGGTTTGGGAATCTAGTGACCATGGAATGGTGGAATGACTTGTGGCTGAATGAAGGTTTTGCAACATATATGGAATATGTGTCTATGAGCTCTCTCTTCCCAGAACTGAATTCAGTAAGTGTGATGTATTGTCTTAAAGTAGCTTAATCATTTTTACACACCATATTAGAGTATAAGTATATCCTTTGCTCCATGAATGTGCCAACTGTATATGATGGGTGCTCCTTCTCAGTTTATAGGAAAATATCCACTGCATTTACTTAATTGTTTTTATATCAGAGCACTCTTTTCTATGATAGCAATGCTGGCTATATACAGACTGGCCTTAGCGATATTTGACAGGTTTGTCCAAATTGCCTCAGATTGTGAGATGATTTGTCCATAAAGTGTCATGTACATGTACTGGTGGGAGTTATTTTCTAGCCATGTTTTCAATATTGCCCAAAATACTCCACACAGACTAGATGCAATTTCATATATTTCTCAATATGCCACAAGATGGCGCTACATGCATAATGTTTTAAAAATGTTATTCCGTTTACAAGCTGTTGACAACATTCTTTCACTTTTTTGCTTTTTAAAGATGCATATTTTGAATATGATTTTGGTAGGGGCTATCTCCTGTGAGCTTTATCAAATGTTAGTTGCACTCATAAAGCTGCTTATGTGCAGTAAGAGATGACTGAAAATTTGCTATCAAGTTAGCAGACCATTGACCACTGTATCAGATTTCATAATATTCATCCATTAGCAGTGAATTGTCTATTGATTGAGTGGTACACAAAAGCACTAAATACTGCACGTATAACTTATAGGCATATATATGCAGTATTTGCTAGGAGTGAACTACTACTCATTACACAAGGTATACTGTTGGTAATTACCCCTTTTTTATCAGTAATTAAAAAAACATGTATGTGTGTCCTTGGTTTGTGTGTGAGCACAGTGAATCATAGGGGCTAGTATTTAAAATGGAAATTTTCTTTTTAGGATTACCCAAAGGCAAATACTACTAAAAAAGAGTACATTTTTATGACAATTGGTTTATTTAGATGAAGCAGTGTTTTACATATGCACTGTTTCATGCAATATATTTTCATAGAGTATGTATTGTTAGGAGTATAGTTTTCCTGTCCACTGCTGTCCGCTGTGTCAGGCTGTCTAATCACAACGTTCTTTACCCCCACCATTACTCACTTCTGTGTAGTTCCATAAACCCTAGCGAGTTTGAGGCCTAGGCTGACAGCAGTTAAAGATTGGTCAGCTGAGTTGCCAGGTAATTTGTGCACAATATATGATCTCCTACAATATAAGACTTGGAAATTACAGATGGTGCTCAGATAGTATGTCCTATACCATGTACTTACTGGTAGGTCTTATTTTCAATGTACCATCTCCTATCATGAATTTGTTGGCTGCAGTTGTATTTGCTTTCATGCTGCTCTGTGATATGTGCATTTGTCCTTTTAACTTTATAGTGCATCACTTTTCATCAATGTGCTCTTATTTTTGTAAGTATGCATACAGTACGTATACAGTGGTGAGTTATATCCTTACATTGTGGAGCTGTTGGGATCTTTGGCTAAAGCCACGAGCTGCCTTGCACCTACAATGTTGTTGTATTCCTAGACCCCTACTTGAAAAAAAAATATACCATGCAAACACACTTTATCATTTAATAACAGTTATGGTTTGTTGGTAGATTTAACATATCTTGCATACTTCAGCGCTGCGGAATATGTTGGTGCTTTATAAATAAATGATAATAATAATATTTCTAAATTTCTTGTTTTCATAGGAAAATAGCTTCTTGAAGATGCGCTTCACGGCCCTACAAAAGGACTCCTTAAATGCTTCTCATCCTATATCTACAGATATTCAATCTCCAGAGCAGATTGAGGAAATGTTTGATGATTTGTCTTATATAAAGGTACAGAGCTGCAACATCTCTTTAGTTTTCTTATTTATAAAATATTTTATAGTGCTGCAGTGACAATCTAATTGAGCTGTTTGTAAACAATAATGGATTCGGTGCGATTTACTAGTTACCAGCCTAAGATCTACTGGTGGACCACTCACTCACTGAAAAATTTACCATGGCATAGGTGTGTTGTAGTAGCCTCATGCTTTTTCTGCTTTTATATGATGGAGAGCTTTTAGTATTTTCTCTAGTATTATTGTGACACTGACACATGCAATAGATTTGTGTAGCCTTTACTGGCCTGACCTTGGCTGCACTGCATTAAATGAAGTTCTACAAGAAGTCCTACTTTTGTTTTAGGGGTAGGCTACCGGAAACCTGGGAAGAAAAGGAACGCTTTTTGAGAAAGATTCTTATGAGGGGGCATGGGGGCTTGACTGTGACCCCTCATAAAAAGAGACAGATTGCAGAGACTGGGCGAATAAAGAATAACTTGATATTTTGAGGACTAGTACAGAATTTTTAATTGATTATTATTAATTTAAGCTTATATTGTAATTGCATTTTCCTATATTGAATTTGCAAGTTTTCTGACCCCCCCCCCCTCCCAATCAGAATGCCTGATTCAAGAGAATGGGCAGTTTTATGGAATTCTAGAGAAATGTGGTTCATATAGGGGGAACAGTTGGGCCTGGGTCAATTCAAGTGTTTTACAGTGCATATGTTCTGTACTTTTGCTATCTTATGATGGGTAGCTCGGTTTCTTTTGCACTACTATGGCCTGGCAATCAGTGAGTTGTTCAGGTAGAAACTTTTTGTCTATTTCTGATTGTGTTTTCCTCCACCAACCTGTTTCTGTAATACACATCATAGTAATGCACATGAGACCATAGATATCAATTAGATTCACTATGACAACTGTCCTATTCCTTATTGATATGATATTAGACATTTTATTAGACATTTTTGCTTGTTTTTTATTGCAGCATTCCTTGGCTGGGCATGGGTTTTCCTAATTTTTTTATATGTTGCTCCTGAAAGGACTAGATGGGATTCTCGTTCTAGTTTATTCAAACATGTGCCCTGGTGGAGTTGAGCATTGAGGAAGGTGTGCCTGTAGAGTGTACACAAACATGCTACAGTCAATGTTACAATGATATTTTTATCCTCTCCTTTCTTTAATTTACAATATTTCAGAGGGCATCTTCGAACAGAAGGCATTTACTAGTTAGTCTTTTCTCCTCTTGGGTGTGGTGTGACATTTCCCAGCAGGAATTCTCCATTGGAAACTGTACTGCACTCACAATGGATTTGGCAGTCAGCAGGGAAGCTGAGCAAGAACAAACATAATAAAGTCCAGCACTCCTATTTACTTGTGGAAAAATCATTTTCCTAGACACATTGCTCAGTAACCTAAGGGTCTCAAAAACAATATCCCTTTCATATTTACATAGCAACCAAATTTTGAGGTTGAGGAAAGACACATGTTCCCCAATTGCAACCCGTGGCTCCTAAAACTCCTGCTAGAAGAATCAGTCTTTTCTTGGAACTCTTGGTGAGGGTAGGAAGATTTGTTTTTCATAGTGGTTTTCAAAGTGGCAATCCATAAACCGTAATAAAGGAGGATCCCTAATTGGGATTTTGCACTGTAGAGAAAACATATGAAAACATGAATATATAAAGGGGGCTAATGATTCTTCTGTGGAAATGTCAGTCCCTTCAGATGACCAATTTCGGCACATCTTCCTTCAAAGAGATTGGGATGGAAGTAGGCACGCAACATATACACATTTTGTTTGTTTTTGGCTAAATCAATTTTAAAAATTTGGTTCATTGCAAAACAGAATCCAAGCCCTGAATAGCATAATAAAACATCTGTGAATAAAAATGTCACATTCAGTTGTCCAGAGATTGTAAATTACATGACTTTTAGGGTAAGGGTACATAAGGGGGGATTATTCACCCCCAATCATGTGCCCCTACTCTAAATCCTGCAGAAAGTGCTGGGACTTTTAACTCACAATGCCACAAAAAAAACTAAGCACCTCAGGGTGGCATTAACTAAGCCACCTTAGGGTGACACTGAACCATGTAATGCCCCTGATTGGCAACACTGATACCTTAAGAACTTAAGAAAAGTCTTAGCTTTCTTGCCAACCTCTGCATGGAGTTATTAAACCCTTGTAGCACTGACCAGGAATAGGAAAAAGCAGAACTGATGCATACATGATTATACATGGCTTGTCTGCTGTGGCCAATGTTTTCTTAATAAGGCATGATGCGACCTTACCATATTAAAAAAACGTGCAGAGCAACTAAGTGCGTATTCTCTAAATAAAGTTTTTAGCTGTTCAGTTCACGGAGCACAGTAAAAAAAATGTTTTCAATTTATTTAGTTAGCCAAAAATGTAATCTATAAAGGCTGGAGTGATTTAGATGTCTAACGTAATAGCCAGAACACTACTTCCTCATTTGCAGTCTTACCTGTTACTAGACAGTAACCAATCAGTGGCTTGAGGGGGCCATATAGGACATAACTGTTTGCTTTTAAGTCTGACCTGTGTGCTCAGGATCAAAAGCAAAGTAACTGAACAATGAAGTCCCATGTAGCCCTTAAAGGAACAGTAACACCAAAAAATGAAAGTGTATAAACGTAACTAAAATATAATGTGCTGCTGCCCTGCACTGGTAAAAGTTGTGTGTTTACTTCAGAAAGTCTACTATAATTTATATAAATAAGCTGCTATGTAGCCATGGGGGCAGCCATTCAAAGGAGAAAAGGCACAGGCACATAGCAGATAACAGATAAAACACTATTGTATTCTACAGAACGTATCTGTTATCTGCTATGTAACCTGTGCCTTTTCTCCTTTTTTCCAGCTTGAATGGCTGCCCCCGGGGCTACACAGCAGCTTATTATATAAATTATAGTAGTGTTACTGTAGCAAACACACCAGTTTTACCAGTGCAGGGCAACAGTGCATTATATTTTTATTACTTTAAAGCTCTTTCATTTTTTGGTGTTACTGTTCCTTTAAGTTACTGACTGACTAAGAGGTTAGAGTGCTGAAAGCAGGAAGTTGTGTTGTGGCTATTATGTTAAACTTCCACCCACTCCAGCCTTTATAGATTACATTTTTAGCTAATAAACTATTTTAGAAACAGTTTTTATTTTGCACGGCCTACTTACCCAGTTTTATTTACTGAACTGTTCCTTTAAATCAGATGCTATGCAGAGGCCAATGAATTTGGGGGTCGAGATGGCAGAGGTTGATGAATTAAGCAAAAGGGAGCAGAAGCACAGTAGCTGGCCAGGGAAACAGCTGGAGAAAAAAGTCAAAAGGTGCAGCCAAGTGTAGGGTCGGAGATCAGGAGCAGTAGCATGAGAAGTTGAGTTGGGGGCTTGAGAAATAACCTGTATATGTGAAGGTTAGTAGAATAAGAGATGAAAGAGTTTAGTGGTAGTAAAATTTAATGGATAAGCAAATACATTTGCAGACCAACTCATCTGTGTGGTATTAGAGCATACTAAGTATTTAGTATTCCTAGTATATTTTCCCCTAAAGTTAAAAAGTTAGTGAGATGTTACCTGCTGGAGGAAACTTTGTGTGACTTCAGGAAAACTGACGCGATGCGTAGGCCTTTCCTCCAGCTACAATTTTATAGTTATTGTTACTTTGTATTACTTATATTTATTTTCAGAACCTCCATTCATATTCCAGTTTCTTATTCAAACCACTGCCTGGTTGCTAGGGTAAAGCGGACCCTAGCAAACAGGCAACTGCTAATGTTCCAAACTTGAGAGACGAACTGGAAATAGCCTAAGAATAGCCCTCTCCACAACATACTAAAAGTTAACACCTTTAGAGCTGCTGGTCAGATTCCCATGAAACTCTAATGCCTGTAACTTTGGGATTGGCAGGGAATAGTCCACATTTATAAGAGAAATTGTAAAAGACCGCAAATTATATGCAAATCAATGGCTCCAGTGTATTCTCAAGGGCTTCATAGATCCTCTCCAGTATGAATTCCTCTTTCTTCTCTTCGTGGCACAGTCTGTTAGAATATTATTTGGCCGTGTAATTGCTTGGTATATACACTGGCTTTAGCCAGAATCATAATTTACATTCTCTGCTAGAACACGCTGCTAGGACATGCATACCAAACCTAACATCTGCTTTCATTTGTCCTAGGGCGCGTCCATTTTATTAATGCTTCAAGCATTCCTGTCAGAGGATGTGTTCCATCACTGCATCATGGAGTATTTGCAAGCCCATCAGTATGGATCTACAACCAGTGATAGTTTATGGGACAGCATGAATGTGGTATGAGCTGCTTTTTATTTTTTTACCTCATATGTAAAATTGTCATGTGGAGAATAGATTAAAAGCCTTATGTGTGAGAGAGAATTCTCCCGGTTGCACCAACACCTGCTCAGCACCCATCACTTGAAATCCAAAGAAAAGCTAAACTTCTGCATCTTATATTAATACAGAAACTGTACTGAAATGTAGATTTTCTATTAATGCTTGTAAAGTTTTGCTGTGTCAAGTGAAGCCATATGTTGATAAAATGCCTAGGAATTTTCTTTTCTAATCTGTTGCTTTTTACCTGTTTTAGCTAATCTTGTGAATTATACAGAAAGGAAACTTGCTTTTATGAGTTCCCTGTAGGTGGAGCTGCTTTCCACATTAACAGCTACACAAAAGTAATCCTATGTAGCAACTGGGGGAACAATAAAGAAGAGAGATGACAGGGCTACATACAGAAAAGTGCTTAGCAGTAGTCTTAATACATATGCAAGGTACATAGCTTTAAAGTGAACCCAGTAGGAGGCCTCAAGTTTATATTGGGCATGGAGGTCTGCCACATGGTGGAAATAGTGTACTTGTGCCTAATGAAATTGGACACGTTTGAATGGATTAGGTGCAGACATAGTATCTTTCCTGCACCTGCATATTTACTGAATTCACCATGCTCCCGACCATTGTATTGACAGGCATCCCACTGGGCACCTCGCTCAAGGGCCGCCTAAATACAGTGCACTTTTTATGCTTAAAAGTGCACTGTATTTAGTTAAAATATGATGTTAAAATCATATTGAACAAACCGTACCATGAGTGTTCACATTCTCTCCTCTGATAATAAGGAATGCATACTAATCCATTCCCACATAGTACAGGAGCAATTAGTATGGCAGTGCCCACACATATAAATGAACACAAATATGCAGATAACTTTGACTTCCTGTGCTACCTTGCTGTGTTGGGATCCAAGATTCAATTTCATCTGTAACCAGTTTGTATGTCCTAGCACACTCCAAAAATATACAGGCAGATGAGTTGGTCCTTCATACATCTGAACACAGTCTGTTTATACGGTAGGGCAGGGACAGATGGGAATGTGATAGGGACCTTAGATTGTAAACTCTACTCAGACAGGGACTTATGGGAATGTGATAGGGACCTTAGATTGTAAGCTCCACTCAGGCAGAGTCTGATGTCAATGATATCAGTAGTACGTATGTTGGTGCTATATTAATAAAGGATAATATATTCAAGTTTAGTTTTTCTCTTCCAGCTTGAAAGCCTTTAGTTGCTGCTGAATAAAATAAAGTCCAAGTATTATAAATGAGCCAGCAACTGTTGTGATATAAGGCTTTGTTTGTAGGTAACTAGAAGTAAAAATATAAATGGAAATGTAGAAGTCTTGGAAACAATGTGGGAGAATTGCTCTGTGTCTGTTCCATCCAAAATCTCAGTAGAGACCATATCCACCTTTTCTTTTCATTTAATTAAGTTTACGTCTCCTTTTATTTCTAATGGTTGTGATCTCGGCAAGTAATGTTAGTCAGGAAATAAGCTTATTGAAACAAGTTCATTCAGAGTTTACTGTTATTTTTAATACATTTAAAGCAATATATCCTCCATCTCTGAAAATGAATAACATTTATTGCTCTAGGGTCCCCTATTTTGTGGAAATTTCATTTTTATTTTGAGTGCAGCTGGACAGATGTGTTGCCAGATCAGGATACTATTAGCTCTTCTTTATGGTGCTTTCATTCTAATCATTTCATTAACAAGGGGAGTAGAGCCATGCATAGTATTAGCAGAAACCCCAATATCCGTGCGCATTTAGTCATGTATATTAGCGAGGGATGAAGAAAATTAGGGTAAGTGTAAGAAAAATAGAAGGAATAAGAAGCTGAGAATAATGAAAATGTAGAGTATAACCGAGAGAGGGGGTGAGACCATTGACCCTCGCATACATTGACCCTCGCATAAGTTAAGAGAGAGGTTCTCAAGTAGTATTGTAGTTTATACTATATGTGTAAAAATATACCCCCATTTGCAAATAAAAGGAAACCTTGTTGGGTCTTAACTTACCATTTAATGTTATTTACTATAAAGCAGGGGCTCACAGCTTAGGTGTATAATCATTGCTGGGTTTTTCTTTATTGTTTTACTGGTCATTGATTAAGTGTTGCAGCCTAAAATATTATGGAAACTTTAGCCTAAAACTAGGTCTTCCATTTTATTGTCTGTTATTTGTATAGCTCTGACATGTTTTCGCAGTGCTTTACATAGATTGTACTTCATTCAGTACTTACTTAGCCCCAGTGGAGTTTACAACCTAAGGAGGACCATGGAAGATCACAAAATGCTAGGCTTAAATAAACTCTGGACTTCTGTCACCTGTCAAACCAGAATATAAAGCATGATGAACTATTAAAATCTACTTACTGTAGAAATTATTATATTGGGGAAAAATTGTTCTAGAGCCCCCCACCCCCAACTTGGTCATAGACAGAAGTTCCTCCCTGGGTTTTTGTTTTACAGCATGTTTTATTCTACCAGCAAATCTAGATCTCCTGCCCTTATATGCATGCTTAACTGTGATGGTACAATTAGAGCTAAGAGGACATTTTGGATGAAAATAGATCTTTAGGAACCTTTAGGGCAGGGGTGTCAAACTCAATCACATAAGGGGATCGAAATCTAAAACACAGGCTAAGTCGCGGGCCAAATTTTTTATTAATATACTTAGTAAGATACTAAGGGGTATATTTATCACAATGTGTAAAAAGTGGAGTAAGACATTACTGGTGATGTTGCTCATAGCAGCCAATAGATGCTTTGCTACTGTTAAAATCCAATACTGATTGGTTGCCTTGGGCAACATTACTTGTAATGCTTCACTCCACTTTTTACACAGCATGATAAATATGCCCCTTAGTCTTAGTTACTATGTGAGGAAAATGGAAATTGATCAGGCTGGAT
Source organism: Xenopus tropicalis (assembly GCF_000004195.4). Classification (NCBI taxonomy): domain Eukaryota; kingdom Metazoa; phylum Chordata; class Amphibia; order Anura; family Pipidae; genus Xenopus; species Xenopus tropicalis. Next base: position 176,643,551 of record NC_030677.2, on the reverse strand, counting down.
GGTCAGACACACTCACCAAGGGCCACATAAAACAGCCAGGTGGGACGGATTTGGCCCCCCGGGCCTTGTGTTTGACATATATGTTTTAGGGACATAATGTCTCTATCCATCAGGTCATTAAAATATTTCATACCCAATTAAGAAGTCAGGTGAACAAAGTGGCTTTTGAAATATGACATTTGTTCCAAAAGTTGCATAAATATTTTTTTATATTATTTTGGGAGGAGGGGAAAATTAACATTTTCTAAATTGGTAAATGGTTCCATTTGTGTAATAAGTGATCTGTTCTGTGTGCACAGTAGTTTTCTAGCAATTGCTTTTCCTTTATTTTTATCTGCACATATTTGCAGGCTTTCTTCCTATTCCAGCTATCTGAAGGCTGTTAGTGGTGTTTGTTCTAGACTAACAAACAATATTGTAATGTTCTTCTAAACTCACTTTCATTTTCTAGGTCACCAACAAAAATCCAAATGTGAAAAACATGATGAAGACATGGACTCAGAAAGCTGGTTATCCTCTAGTGACAGCTCTGAGGAAAGGTGAAGAGATCACGGTTCAGCAGGAGCGGTTTCTTCGTACCCCTAGTCCAGACCATGCTACAAATGCCAGGTGTGCTTTTCTGTTAGAAGGCAAAATACATCATAGAATAATTAATATGTGTGAGGCTGGTACTGCTTAAACAACTATGTACAAAATATATTGCAGTCAGCAGGGATCCCAAATCATTAACAAGCAGAAAATACCCTTGGCTTATGCCCTTTTTAAATTATATAGCCAGGGAGTTATCCATTTATTTTTAATCAGACTTGTTAAAATGTAATAAAGGTACTGTGTAGACCATAAAAGCAGTCTTTTGGACTTTTGAACATTTTTGTAGTAAAATATTGTAGAATAAAAGTGTTTTTGTAGTTAAATGTCTCTAGGTAAGGACTGCGTGGTAAGTGAATATAGGCCAAAGGGGCAGCATCTAGCTTTCATGGACAACAGCACACTTTCCCTGTTTAGTGTAGAGAGCACAATTACACACACTATCATAGGGCTATCATACTCCTCTCACCCCAGTTTGATCGCAGTAAGTGGGAAGGGGGCAGCAACAGGTCTGCTACCTTGGGCAGAAGCAGGACCCGGAGCTCTCCTGCTTCCCCATCTTCATATTCATTTACCATTAATGTATGTAATGCTTTAAATGTTGCTGAAGAATTGCCTTTGTAAAAGCAATTTAATTTACTCCAAACTCCCAGACTTTGGCCAAATATAAACAAATGTGCATTTCTAAACTGGCCATTTTGCTTGCATTGTGGGGAATGCCTGCATCTGCAAGGGCAAACCTTCTAAATCTAATAGAGCTTTGAAAAGTGATTACTTCCAGGAGACCAAAATATGAAAATAAATCATTAGGGGCCTGAAGGCAAAAAGCTTGTTTTGTTTATCCAGAAAAACAGCAGGCAAGCTTTAGCCAAACCAAGCGTACTAGCTGGAAGCTCTGATCTTTTTGCTAACTTAGCTAATGTTTAGTAAGCAGAAAGCTACATAAATTAGAGGATTTCCTTTTTTGCTGCACTTTTCTTTTGTTTTGTTATTGTTATTGCATGGAATTTATTTTGCCTATGAGTTCATGTAACCTTTTCATCTGCCTTTTCACTTTTTTTCTACCACAACTAGAGAGTACATTTCAGTTTTGGTTAAATAGGCATTGTGCTGCCAAGAATTCTAAATAATGCTCATATTATAGGACACCAGTGACAGATGAATACAGTGTCTTTCCTTGGTTTATTTTCCCTGGCAGCTCAGACCCCTTTGAGTGAGAAAGCAGTATATTAGTCTGTGTATGAGCCCAAAACCTATAGATCTGTTCAGAACCTACAGTAGATGTGGAGGACAATCATTTGTGTTTAGCTATGCTGCAAGGCTACATGCAGTGTACATGAGTATATACAAGCCTTTTCATGTATGATGTATTTAATATTTTGTAGTTCAGAACAATTTACAAAATTGTTAATATTGAGTTACACCTTCTGTATTTTAATTGTTATTCCTTTTTTATTTAGTACTGTGTGGCATATTCCACTGACTTACGTAACCAGAAAGTGTAGTGGTATTGAACCTCAGTGTGACAACATCTATCTCCTGAAAGAGGTTACAGGTAAGACACAATACAGTACAATATACAATATTATATACAATATCTGCAGGACTGTACTGATGCTGTTGTAGGGGAGAGCCATACTTACTTTAAACGTGTTGGTTGCACAGTATGGCTTTCTTTCGTATACAGAGGTGAGGCCAAGCAAAACTGCACAAGAATGGCTTAAAAATAACAGGGACCTGGAATGGCCAAGTCAAAGTCCATTTGTGTCTTTTTCCCTCTTGCTGTGGGTTTCTGTGCTTTACTGTTCATATTTATGAGTAATGGAAGGCACCAAGGTATCCTCACATGGGTGGGCTTTTTCCTTTTGACTCATGGGAACAGTGCTCATGTATGGACAGAAGTGCACTCTTGCTGCTGTACCTCTGCCTGAAGGCAGAGTAAATGCCCCCTCAGGTCTGAGTTCAATAGAGAATTTGGGGTTGGACTTGAAAAACGCTGTTCCCTCACGATCCAGGCAACCTGACAGATATACCTGTAGATAGATTTGGCAACGAGGAATGGGGGAAAATCACAATGTCCACATGTGCAAAGCAGACAGAGACCCCCTATCCACACAGGCTCAAATATGAAATTGCTGCCAAAGTAGCTACTACTAAATACTGATCTTAAGGGGGTGTCTATTTATGTAATCAGTTATTTAGTGGGGGGTTTTTTCATTTTTCATTTTTTCATTGTAACATGATGTAATTTTTTTTTGCAGAGATCTGTTTTCATTTTGAAGGATTCTATTTCTGTTGATCAGTGTTACAAAGACAAAATGTTATTTTGTGTTCTATTACAATAAAATAGATATCCCTAGATAGGGAGGTAGGTAGGTGGGGGTGGTAAATACATACCTTGGCCATTCTTCAGACAAGTTACTCTGAGTGAAACAAACTGTATTTTTCTTTTGTTTCTTTTAGGCAGAATAAATGTGTCAAGTGAGTTCCCATGGGTGAAGTTCAATGTCAACATGACTGGATACTATATAGTTGACTATGGTGCTGACGGCTGGGATGCCCTCATAAAGCAGCTTCTCAGGGATCACACAGTGCTACATTCCAGTGACCGAGCCAATCTGATCCATGACATATTCATGCTTGCAGGGTAAAGGGCTATGTTGTGTTCTCTTGTTTTGTTCTTTGTTCCCATGCCTTGTGGTGTCTATGTAAGGCTGTATGGCCTTTATCAAATCTCTTCCTTTTATTATCACCATATGATAAGAAATGAATTACTTCTTGTTAATGTAATTTTTAATGCAACAAATTCTCTTTTTGCTTTTCTGTATTTGCCAGCAAATATTTTGCTTTGCTCTTTGGAATGTTCTTGTGTGTATTTTATGTTGGACAGGAAATATTAATTGACCTTAAACTTGCTCTGAATGTTTCTACAAAGTGCTTGATTTATTAGTGTTCTAAGTGAACAACCCTCAGCACATCTCTGGTTACCTTTGGATTGCTGCAGTAAACTAAGGATTCCCAAACCTGTGTCTCACAAATACAGGGAAAAGCACTGTAGTATAACCATGTCTTGAACACTGTTGAGTGATACACCGCAGGAGTAAACCTCACATGTTTGATCAGTGCCTCCTAATGAAAATTAAGGTTTTGAGGAGAACAATATATGACTAGCAATAGGGTTTTTCAGTTCATTTTGGAAATTAAGGGAAGGGATAAGAAGGATTATGGGATCCTGCACCAATTTTGAGGATTGAGATCAGAAGAAGACGAGCGTGTGCTAACCACAGAACCGATATATGCACAATAGGGAGTATTGGGTTGTGATACACGTAAAAAGTCACATAGGTACCTATCTGACTTTATATGGTTATCGCTTCCCAATTTTCCCCATTGTGCACACATTCATTTTGTACTGCTGCCTAGGCAGCAAGTGTTGGGCAATATTGGGGCTTGGATTTGGGAACAAGACAAGGAGGGCCGCAGACTGCCTCTGGAACCATTTTAAAGACACCTTGACTAGGTCTTAAATCTTCTGTCTATAGTTAAAGGGGAACAGTACTAAGCAACTTTCCATTATGCATTAATTAAACATTTTCACCAAGTTAATGGCTCCAGTTCCCACAATGCCTTGCATTAGGAAGCTGGCTTCTGCTACGTTGTTTCAATAGTCAGATCCAGGAGTGAATAGAAACTGATCAATAAATACTGCTTCCAGTTGCAATTTACAAATGCCATTGAAAACTTTTACAGACTTTTTAAATGATTGTATATATAGTTATGTATGTGTTGATATAGATTGGTAAGTATAGGTTGTGTGTGCTGGGTTTACTTGGAAGGGTTGAACTTGATGGACTCTGCATCTGTACTTTCTACTCGTCTTTTTGAGTGCCGCCTCTGTGTGATAGACTTATTGTTTTGTTTTTTTCCACAGTGTGGGGAAGGTCCCTCTGGCAAAGGCTTTTGAACTGCTTGGGTACCTTGCAAATGAAACAAACAGTGCCCCCATCACCCAAGCTTTGAACCAGTTTTACCATATTCATGGTATCTTATTAAAACGTGGTTTGGATGAGCTGTCTGACAAAGTTATGGTTTGTATATAATATTCTGTTATTCATTCCTATAATAGCCTATACCAGTATGGTCTTTAATTGCTCTGTGGTAGCATGTCAGTCTATGCACATAGCTCAGTTGCATAATCGGATTCTGAGATGCAGCCTTCATAAGCTGTGACACTATGAAGTCACACTAGCTTTCCTCCTGTAGCTTCTTAAAAGTTCATGGCCGTAGACCTGCAAGCAGGGCTATTGTTTAGCACCCAGAAAGCCTTGCAGCTTCAGGTCATGTGAGTCATGGTAATTGCCACCAACAAGAGACAAGGGACTAATTCCCAAGGTTTCTTTTAAGCAAAATTATCCCCTACACACTTTGTCTAATTTCAACACTTTAAAATTACTCCAGTATATTCCCATGCATACACATATATTTTGAAGAGATTGTTTAACAAATATATGGCCGCCAAAATGTTATGGCATCATATCAATAACACGATTATCTCCCACATTGGCTGCATTACTTGTGTGAGTTTATCCTCCACCATGGTATAATTAGAAATGTTATTATGGCATCTATGAATCTTCAAAACTCAGCTTTTACTGGCAGGGGGTGTCCTGACAATAAGCTGTGAAAGGTGGAAACCTTTCAGAAATTCAAGAATTATTTGAGAATAGTACTTGCAATTACAGTTTAATCAATTATATCATGATCTATGTAAATATTGACAGTGTACATACAGTGGATATAAAAAGTCTACACACCCCTGTTAAAATGTCAGGTTCCTGTGCTGTACAACAATGAGACAAAGATAAATCATTTCAGAACTTTTTCCACCTTTAATGTGACCTATAAACTGTACCACACAAACTGAAATCTTTTAGGTGGAGGGAAGAAAACCAAAAAAACTAAAATAATGTCGTTGCATAAGTGTGCACACCCTCTTCTAACTGGGGATGTATCTGTGTTCAGAATTAAGCAATCACATTCAAAATCATGTTAAATAGGAGTCAGCATACACCTGCCATCATTTAAAGTGCCTCTGATTAACCCCAAATAAAGTTCAGCTGCTCTAGTTGGTCTTTTTTAGTCGCATCCCTCAGCAAAAGCCATGGTCCACAGAGAGTTCCAAAGCATCAGAGGGATCTCATTGTTAAAAGATATCAGTCAGGAGAAGGTACAGAAGAATTTCCACGGCATTAGGTATACCACGGAACACAGTGAAGTCATCATCAAGTGTAGAAAATATGGCACAACAGTGACATTACCGAGAACTGGACGTCCCTCCAAAATTGATGAAAAGACAAGAAGAAAACTGGTCAGGGAGGCTACCAAGAGGCCTACAGCAACATTATAGGAGCTGCAGGAATATCTGGCAAGTACTGGCTGTGTGGTATATGTGACAACAATCTCCCGTATTCTTTATATGTCTGGGCTATGGGGTAGAGTGGCAAGGGGAAAGCCTTTTCAGTCAATATTAGCACAAAACCTTCAGGCTTCTGCTAGAAAGCTGAACATGAGGAGGAACTTCATCTTTCAGCATGACAATGACCATACATGCAAATCAACAAAGGAATGGCTTCACCGGAAGAAGATTAAAGTTTTGGAATGGCCCAGCCAGACCCCAGACCTGAATCTGACTGAAAATCTGTGGGGTGATCTGAAGAGGGCTGTGCACAGGAGATGCCCTCACAATCTGACAGATTTGGAGTGTTTCTGCAAAGAAGAGTGGGCAAATCTTGCAAAGTCAAAATGTTCTGTAATAAAATCAAAAGGTGCTTCAACAAAGTATTGGTTTAAGGGTGTGCACACTTATGCAACCACATTATTTTAGTTTTTTTGGTTTTCTTCCCTCCACCTAAAAGATTTCAGTTTGTTTTTCAATTGAGTGGTACAGTTTATAGGTCACATTAAAGGTGGAAAAAGTTCTGAAATGATTTATTTTTGTCTCATTTTTACCAGGGGAACCTGACATATTTTACCAGGGGTGTGTAGACTTTTTATATCCACTGTACATATGTCTCCAAGTGGTAGAAAGAGCTGCAGATATATGGCATCTATAAGCCTTAGTGTAACATCAATTTCATTTTAGGAACGTGGTTTAAAACTACTCTCTAATCTTATCAACCAAACATGGGAAGATGAAGGAACACTGGCTGAACGAGAATTGAGATCCTCTCTCTTGGATTTTGCCTGTTCAAGTGGCCTTCAAAGTTGTGTAGATAAAGCAATGGAGCTATTTAATATTTGGCGTCTTAATAACACAAGGTAAGACACAGCATTAAATTGGAGTTGATCACCAGTACCGGCAGTTGTGCCTACTTGGATCAAGAAAGCATAACTTTTCTATTACAGGGCTGCTGTGTCTGCTGTGTCTGCATGTAGAATTAATATTAGCAGCTGCATCATGAAGTGTTCTTCAGTTGGTGGAGACCGGCATCAGCAGGAAAATTAGCTCTGTTAATAAGGGTTCCCAAGACCATTCCAATATTCATCCAAGTAAAAATGGCAGACCACTTCAGTATAAAGGAAGAGGTCACCTTATCTAAAATCAGAATATACAAAAAAAAGAAATTGGACTTTGCCCTAGTGCTTTGAAGTACTTCGTTTTTTTTATTCACATCTGTAATATGCTGCTGAGTTACCTAGAAGCTAAAGTGTGTGTTTTGTTTCCTTAGAATTCCCACCGATGTTATGAAGGTTGTGTTTAAGGTTGGAGCAAAAACTGCAGAAGGCTGGGCCTTTCTCTGGGATAAATATACAACTTCCCTCTATGAGACAGAAAAGAGGAAAATTCTTGAAGCTCTTGCAAGTACAGATAATGGCCGAAAATTACAGTGGTATGTGGATTAGTAACCAAACCATTAGTAGTGGTTTTACTTGGGCATGTACAAGTAAAACACAAGGTTATCTAGGACAAGAAATATAGTGTGGCATGCTGAAAAAAATGTAACTGTAGTTATTATATAAAATAACAAATTGAATAGAATTATAAATCTCAGTGGGCTAAATTGATAGTTGTTTGTATATTTAGCCTTTCTTGGGCTGCATGCTGTACTTCAGCAATATTGGTACCTCAGCAATGATTATGTGCATAACCTGTGCATCTGCCATCTTTCTTTACTTGCAGTATATCCCATGTTCACTGCATTGTTATTGGAATACTAAAGAATATTTACAGTTAGACCTAGAACTCTAACAATCCAGTGTGCTGATTACACTTGTATCCTTGCCAATATTTTAAAACAAAAATCTGGCTTATATTATGCCATATTCCAATCTCTCCAGATCAAGCGGGTGTAATTTTGTGGTGAGAGTGATAGATGGAGTGTGAGGGGGTTTCTGCTTAACTGGGAGAGAATTAGGGATGCACCAAATCCAGGATGCAGTTCAGGATTCGCCCAAGATTCAGCCTTTTTTCAGTACGATTTGGATTCGGCCAAATCCATGCCTCTGGGCGAACCAAATTCACTTTGTGACTTTTTGTCACATAAACAAGCTCATGTCCTAATCTTCATACAAATTCGGTTTGGTATTCAGTTGAATCTTTCACAAAGGAATCAGGGTTCACCAGATCCTAAAATAGTGGATTCGGTGCATCCCTAGAGAGAATGCAGAGCCAGAGTGAGAATGCAGCCTTAGCAGAAGGGAAAGGGAATAGTGGAGTAGGGATGCAGGGTTATAGGGGGACAAGAAGGGGATGAAGGAGGATTGCACACTGAGGATGAGGGGGTATTAGCTAGGAGATTACATTAAAGGTTGGTACTTGGTTGATGGTTGGTGATGTATACTGTATTTTAACCTTGGGTATACTGACTGTTGTACTTTTCCTACAAGTTGTTTTGCTTATTTTATTGTGCTATATATCCCATCTATACATTATTGTAATGATGTCATACTTCATAGAAGTAAGCCGTATCTTCTATATCTTATAATCTTATAAAACGAAAATATAAAAAAATAAAATACGTGGGTTATGTGGTTAAATCAATTCTTCTTGTGCCCTTAAAAAAATGGTTTCGAATCTATAAATAGTGGCTAATTGTATAACCTCACAATGTTCCTATCAGGTTGATGCAAGAGAGTCTTGATGGGGGCTTGATAAGATCTCAGGAGCTGCCTGCTGTTTTAGGATTCATTTCTAAAGGTTCACCTGGGTATTTGCTGGCCTGGGAATTTGCCAAGCAGAACTGGGATTTGATAACTCAGAAGTAAGTATCCCTGTTAATAATATGGCTGCAGATCTCATTTTAAAAGTCCCCCCTCCCATATAACCCAAAAGAGAAATACTGTCATGTTTAAAGCCTCATTGTTTGGCTTAATTGGATTGGTGAGGTTTGGGAAGACATCTTCTTCCTCGTTTTTGTCAGTGGCTGCTTTTAAGCAAAGTCTATGAAATGTGCTATCAGTTGCATATTGCTAGCAGGGCTGTGGAGTCGGAGGCAATTTTGGGTACCTGGAGTCGGAGGCAATTTTGGGTACCTGGAGTCGGAGTCGGCAAAAAATGAACCGACTCCAACTCCGACTCCTACTAAATTTAAATGGGAATAAAAAAAAATAAAAAAATAAAGCAAGTTTAAATGTCCCAATTCACAAACAGTCTTTATTAATTACTTCTCTGCTATAAGAATAAAGCCCAATGCACGCAGTGCATAAACGAACACGTTGAGTGACCATGAAGCATGCTTTTCATTGACTGTATGCTTCACTAAATACATTAGCATATTAAAAACAGAGGAGTCGGAAGTATCAGAAACTGAGGAGTCGGAGAATTTATCTACCGACTCCACAGCCCTGATTGCTAGTCCTATTATTACATTTCTGGCAATTTGGAAATGGAAAAATTGTGCATATAACTGTATTAATTATAGTTGTGGTAGGGATATTTCAGATTTGGTGGGCAGCACATGCCCTACATAACCATGTAAGTGAGAACTGCTAAAATGTTTTTAAATGCGCATAAAGTGCCTGTTGTAAAAGTGAAAATAAAGTTCAGTTTATGGAGGATTGTGGTTAAAAGGAGTGGATCCTTTAAACACATCTGCTTAACTTCTGTTTTACACAGTCATCCAGGATTAAACAGAAGATAGAATAATAAAATGAAATGTGATTATCTAGGGAAAAGTATGGTTGTGTCTTTTGTTGTGGGTTTTTTTGTTTTTTCTTTTGTCTCCCATTCATTTGGCTCTGTACCAGAGGAACAATCCATTCCCTGTTTGGCATTTAAACCATACATGCCAGTGCACCAGCTGTAAGTATGCATGTGCTGTGCCACCAGGGGATTCCATAGCACTTTTTCCTTATATTTTACCATTGAACTATCTTGATAATATGTTTTAAGGAGATAGACAACGTTGAAATTGTGGCTGTTAAAAATTGCACTACTTTTAGTGCTACAGTCCCTAGAATTTCTCGACCCAAGCGCTATAAAATGTGTTTTTTATGGGGGCACAAAGGGGCCTGACTTCCTCCAAAGGTAGGAAAGTTTGATATCAGGCACTGGGGACCTCATGGCCTCAGTTTGCTTTAAATTCACTATTACTCTTTTAGAAAAATATGCATTAATGGACATTCTGTTTTAGGTTCATGCCTGGATCTTTTCCTATACAGAGTATCGTTTCCACGACTACCTACCACTTTTCCACTGATACCCATTTAAATGAGGTTAGTAACAAAATGATAGTTGACAAAGAGTGGTTCAAACATGGTCTTGTTTGCTTCAATCCCACCAAAAAGCGGTCTTCAGGTTTAGCATCCTTGGCTTCAAGCGCACAGCACAATAAACCTGGTGCTCTCCTCAGATTCAGTGAGGGTGGAGTAAAGGCTGCACATTTGAAAGGCCATATCACAGATGTTTCAGGCTATTTTAGAATAATTTGTTGCAACAGGAACATGTAACTGTACTCATTTGTATAAAAAATACATCCTATAGGTAACATTTGCTCCATCTCCAAGTCTGTTTTCACTATTTTACTTTTTCCTTGACAATGAGAACAGAGTGCCCAAAACATTCCCTTTTTTTGGTCTTAACTGGATCCCATTACTGGTAACTTCTAGTACTTCTCGATTGTACTATATTTATCCTATCTCCAAATTATTTCACAATGACATCAGTCCCTGCCCCAGTGTCAGTTACACACACGCACAGAGCCTCTTAATTGATGATCATAGTTTCTTTATTGATTATGACTTTTAGCAGTAATTATTGGCACAAAGCTAAAAAAAAGTGCTTTCCTATTTCAGGTTATTGCATTTTTTAATTCAACCAAGGGGAAGAGCCGAGAAATGTGGTGCGTCAAAGAGGCCGTGGAGACAATCAAGTTTAACATCGAATGGATGAAAAACAACCTTGATAGCCTTAAGACCTGGTTGCAGTCCTCACACTAGAATTTCCATGTTCCAGAGAACTTCTTACGTTGAACTGTTGCTCTGTTTCTTTTGCAGAAGCGAGGGTGGAAATTGCAACACTGTTTGCACTATTTGAGTGTTTTTGACAGCTCAGGGCGAAAAACAAAAAAAAATTCCTCTTTTTTTTTTTTTGTGTGCGAATGCTGAGGAGCGAGAGTGTATTTATTACAAAGTGTGGTAATCACCACATTATTGCCATAAAGCTGTAGAGCGATCCAAACTCCCTCTGTATTACACTTTGTTAAAAAAACACTGTATTCCAGTTGCTTGTTAAACATTGGACTATACAGAGCTCAAGCTGGCAGCTCGCCTACCTGCTGCCTCTTATAGAAAAATGGATGCTACTCACTGACTGTAAATAGGCTTTGCAGCCACCTCTCTTATGGAAGAAACATGGACATGGTGCCATTCTTCAGTGAAGAGTCCAGTGAGCTACTAATCTAATTGTCTGTTTAAAGCGGCATCTGTCTCTCCATTGGCGAACATGGGCATTACACTCTTTGAGGTAAATAGTCTGGCGCTTACACCAGATTCACTGACCATTTCTGGGATTTCTCATACTGAAAAGTCCAGCACTTATGAGTGCCAAAAAGCCCAAAGCATGTCACATGGGATTTCCTCCAACTTTACTTCCCTTAAATATATTCTGCTTAGACCTCCTTTTCCTTAAGTGATGTACCTGGTGTCTAATGACCTACATCTCCTTTAGAGCAACAGGTATAGGGATACTGTCACTTTCTTCTTTACTGTGGTATCTTACAATGAGTGTTGCTTTTTCAGTTGGGGGCACATCTATGACTGACCTGTTTGATTATGAAAAGGAATATTTGGGGTGAAAAAGTACAATTCAATTTTAGAGCTTTGGATGCATAGGTTTTTAAGATCACTGATAAAATGTTGCTCTAATAACTGCTATGTCTTGAAAGATGTTAATATGGATGTAAACTTTTGATGCAGACTCACTTCCATGCTTGCACAAAATCTCTTGTATAAATTATAATATAAAGTTTTTTTGTATAATGTTTTATTTGGTTGTGGTGCTTTTTGCTTTCAAAGTCAAGGTATAACGATGTGGAGTAGATAACATCCACACAGAAGTACAAGACTCTTCTTACATTTTAGGGACTGGTTGTTAGTACAGTAAAAATCATATTCTGTGACAGATTTTATTCTAATGAGGTGACATTGAGCACGGTAGCTTCTTTCCCCTATCCCTCTATCAGAAATCATGGAAGCGAAAAAAAAAGTGCTTACTCTGAATCCCAATGAATTATGTCATAATATTTATGGTGTTATTTTATTTGTAAATTACACTGTTTATATAGCAAATAATTCACTCTACCATTTAAAATTTTATTATTGAACTAACAAAAGTATTTTTTTTAGCTGTAATATTGGTGTGTAGGAGCCATCTCAGTGCATTGTGCCTGAGTCTGAGCTTTCAGAAGGAGCCAGCACTACACATTAGAACTGCTTTCAGATAACCTATTGTTTCTCCTACTCCAATGTATCTGGAGGAGTCCCAAACCGGACTTGGATTTCTTTCTATTGAGTGCTATTCTGATATCTACTGGGAGCTGTTATCTTGCTGCCTTCCCATTATTCTGCTGATTGGGTGGTGGGAGGTGATATCACTCCAACTTGCAGCTCAGCATTAAAGTGTGACTGAAGTTTATCAGGGCATGGGTCACATGGCTGTGGCACACTGGGAAATTATGAATATGGCTAGCCTCATGTGAAATTTCAAAGTTAAATATAAAAAAATCTGTTTGCACTTTTGAAAAATGGATTTCAATGCCGAATTCTGCTGGAGAAGCCCTATTATCTGATATGTTTGACAAAGAACATGGGCTTTGCCCCCCAAGTGGGCCAGCCCCAAAGTTTAGTAACCACTGCCCTACCTGATGCAGATGACCATAGTAGCCATATATCCAGGTTGCTTGAAATTTCCAAGAGAAAATTGAGTACAACTATGGAATGGTTACCAGCAAATTACTGATAGTAGCAATTTTTATCTAGAGCTTATAACAAATATTTGAATACATTTTCAAAGGAAAGGCAAGGGCACATGGAGCAGTTCTATGTAACATTTTTAAAAACATGGATTTCAGCGTACATTAAAGCGGACCTGTCACCTTAAGAAATAATTTCACATTGTTTTCTATTGTGTTTGGCAAACAAAATAAACTTTACTTACACTATATAAATTATTTTAATCTTATTTTCTTCAGCCTTTGAATTCACAATTGCAGCAAGCAGGCAGGGGCCATTTTGTGGACATTGTTATCAAAGCAGGCATTGCATCCTGCCAATATCTTGTTTCTGTGCCAGTATGGGGGGGACCTGATACCCATGTCCATGCACTGGTTACACAGTTACATGGTGAGGAGGGAGGGGGGATGTGAGGAGTGCAGTGACATCTAAGAAGTTCTGAATTGAAAGTTAAAGTAACTGTCTGCCCCACCCCTATGCCTAAGGCATAGAGGCGGGGCAGGCATTATATGATTGACAGCTGGGATTTTAAAATGCTTTTATAATGGGTATGGATGTGGTAATAAAAAAATTATTTTGGGTTTCATGTTTAATTTGAAAAGGACTTTTATTATACAGCTTTTTATGTCTGGGTGACGGGTCCACTTTAACATAATATGCAGCCCTATAGGAAATGATGGGATACACAGTATTGTAATCCCAAGGTGCACTTACAAGCAGAGATCCACCAGGCTACACCATTGTGTGTGTTCTTGTGCCAAAACGCCAATATGCCTACAAAACTCCATTCCATGGAGCAATATGGGATCCGCATGGTAGCCTATATACTAAGCTGAAGTACGCTGTACGCTGAGTATTTACAGAATGGCAGCAAAACTCTTGCAAGGTTGCTAGTGCCTGAACCTATTAGCGGTGTAACTTTCGTGTTGTAATTAATTACATTGCTTAATGATGCTTGGTGACCTTACATTTGCCTGAGAATCGCCCATCATCAGCCATGTGTGGTTTTATTAGCATATTTACGCTCAAATCTGTGTTTTTAAAATGCAGTGTAAAAACATCCCGTGTGCCCTTGCCCATAACACAGCTGCGGAACTATTGCACAACTTTCATATCTGTTTATTATATTGCAGACATGCAGTTGGAGTATCATGGAGTATCTCACAATTCAGTCGCTGGCGACTGTCCATGAGATTCAGATTGACACTAAACACAGTTCTGTACAGCCACTTTTTCATTTATTTATTTATTTTTTTGTGCAAATGACACTAAAGCATGTAAGAAAATAAATCCTGAGCAGGATGTTTATTCTTCCCAGTGGGATATGGCTAAAAATAGGGACCCAGAGGGTAGAGAGCAGCTGAGATTCACTAGATTCAGGGATATATAAAGCAAGCAAGCTCTAATATCTTGCTATTATTCATCTCAAATGATGTATTTGGGGGCTTTGCAATGTATTTTTCTCCATCATCCTCAGTAATGGATTTCTAATTTTATGTTGCATCTAAATACCATCTAGCAGCCACAGATCAGTCTGCTGGAATCAAAATCTTAATCCAAACCATCTGAACTGATTCATTTATCATAGCTATAGTATTTATATTAATCCTTGTATTGTCATGTCAGGGCAATAGAATGTACGTAAACTGGCACGAATTATATGTATATTATAAATCTGCAGTGCACTCATAAAAGGTTTGTCACTGCTGATACAGAACTGCCTTCTCAGGTTTTTATGGTTTTAACTGAAAACTTCACAATGAGAAGGTAGGAATAAATTGTATGGTTTTACCCAAATGTCTTCCAGGACGGGGCTGCAAATGATACCTGTGCAGGTTCCTTAATACAGGTAGGAACTGACCTTTGACACGCTCCCAATTGCATGTTTCATAGTCTCACATGGTGCTTTGCAGCCATCTTGTTATGAATATTAAAAATAATACAGTTATCCGTAAATACAAGAGGAAGGAGTAATGCAGCTCTAGAACTTGATGGATACAATAGAGATAGGAGAGTAACAAGAACCATAGGCCGGTAAGAATGAGATGTTGTGGTATACACGTATCTGATACTCTTGGAAATCTAGTAGGAAAGTGCAATGGTTTTATATAAGTTAAAAGGTCCCAAATATTGTAAGACGAAGGTGGTCTTTTATTCAATGTCTGGATTATTTAATCTCTACTAATGAAAAGAAACATTCAAAGAAGGAAGTTTTTTGGTAATTAATACCATTAAAATTAAAAGAATGTTTCAAGCACTCAGACAGAGCAGGTTACAGATAGCAGGTCTGGGCTATAGCCATGTTCACAGGTATCCATGGGACATTATAGCTGGTGTGGCTGCTATTGCTCATGGCCTTAGGTCCGAGCGTACTGTTGAGGGACAGAAGTCTGATCAGAAACTTGTAGATTGTCAGCCTGAAATGACCAACGGATTTCACTAAACCAATGGATCCCTTTCTCTGTTTTTGCATTGCCTGGGTTCTCCTCTGATTACCAGATGTCAAGGGAACTTTCAGATGGATTTATTATCTGCCTAAACTGCTTTAAATTAAACAGGATTGCTAACTGATACCAGATGAATTTCTGAATTCAATTTGCGATTTTGGCTGAAGCTTCTATAACAATTATCTTTAAATGTGGTGTTACCACCAATTTGAACATGCAATAGCGTATCCGCAGCCAAGGAAAACCTTAACCATCTGATTTGTTCCCTTCATTAAGGCAGTAATAGCTGCAATCGCTTTTTATGTCTGATAACTTTGTTAGTTAATGTCTCTCTACAGCTTGCTATATGTTTTGCAGGAATAAATAAATGTATGACTAAATACTCGCAAAAACCACTTAATCTGCCCTATTAAGAGTCTCTATAAGATGCCCCTCATAGAACTACATTTCCTCATGTATGTAACAATCCCAAGGGAAAGTTACTGCTTCTTTTAGTAAATCTTTTATATCCAGACCTAAAGTGATTGAAGAAGAATTAGACATACACACACTGATCATATCTAACCTGTCAATATTGGATACTTTTCAAGTATTCACGACAGGGCAAAAATGTGCAAAATGCATTAATATTAATGGATGTTTTTTTAATGCACAACTTTTTTTTGCAGCTATTGGAGTCTATGGGCGTTTTCATGGTGAAACCTGGTAAAAAATGTTGCTCATCGCCACAAGTCACTATATCTCCCTATGTTTCAGACCCCAACAATTGTCCGAGGAATTAGTGTACAGCACAGCCTACTGCAATAAAGAAGAGTTACGTGACTAAAACTAAAAGTCACATAAAGATTTTAAACTAAAAAACTTTAAAATCAAATCGTGTTCAGGGATAGGACCTGTTATCCAGAATGTTCGGGACTGAAGGTATTCCGGATAAGGGGTCTTTCCATAATTTGGATCTCCATACCTTAAGTCTGCTAAAAAATCAATAAAACATTAATTAACCCTAATAGGATTGTTTTGCCTCCAATAAGGATTATTTATACCTTAGTTGGGATCAATTACAAGATGCTGTTTTATTACTACAGAGAAAAAGGAAATCAGTTTTAAAATTCTGAATTATTTGATTAAAATGGAGTCTGTGGGCGATGGGCTTTCTGTAGTTCGGAGCTTTCTGGATAACGGATCCCATTCCTGTACAATGAATTTAAAAGGGAAAGTGTTGTAAGAGTACCTGGGGAAGAGTAACCAGCCCAATCAGTTACCTGCAAATGAAAAACACAGAAATTGGACATTTGCACTTTACATTTACTCATTACAGATATTGCTTTATCTCTTCTGCAGGCACCACAACTTATCAGCCATGTCCTGTGTAAAACTGGCAGTACATCTATTTCCTAGCAGATAAGACTTTGTTTATCAGTTTCATTCATACACTGTGTAGCTGTTTGTTCCTAGGCTTGCACTTTTCAAACTGGGTGTCCGGAAACTCTTGTCCTGCACCATCTCCAGCCTCCTGTTCTTTTACAGATGTTCAATTTGCTATACTCAACTAATGATTCTTCCAGTGCAATACGTACAAAACTTTATTTGTGACTAAAACGCTAAAAGATTTTTAGCGTTCTAATTTGGTGCAAAATGTGAATCGAGCAATCAAAAGTGCTTATACATCAGCCCAATGCAGTGTATCACACCCACACGATGTGTCCAAAGTAAAAGCTCACCAGATTTGATTGAAATAAGAGCATGTAGAGAAATCAATTCGGCTATTGCAGTGTATCCTTAGTCCTCAGAGTATATGGAATGAAGAGGAATCGAAAATATTATAAAATTGTTTAATATGTAAAATAAAGCCCCTGCACAATGCAGGCTACTTACAGTGTGAAGCAGTATATCAGACACAACAAAATGCACAACGCGTTTCGCGTGCTCACGGCACGCTTCCTCAGGAGCCAATAAGCCCACCATCAATCGCCCCTGGCTATTTATACCCTTCCCCCTCCCTTTTTTTTTTTTTTTTTTTTAAATCTTTACGAAAACGTACATAATAATTAAACCTCACTCAGTGGGGATTGGTTAATTATGTACTAAAAGGGACTAAGGTGCAGTAACCCATAGCAGCCAATAAGATGTTGGCTTTTACACAGGTGACCAGTCAATGCTACCTGCTGATTGGTTGCTATGGGTAACTGCACCTGTGCAAATGTAATGCCACTCTATGTCACTCTAAACCCCAATATGTATTTCACCTAGCAGAGTACTGCACAGATTAAAGTAATACAGACTGTATTAAAAGGAACTAGAAAGACTTGGATGTAATACTCTATATATAAAGCTACAAATGTGAGCTTTGATAAGTGCAGTTAAGACAAAGCAAGAAGACACCCATATGGACATACCCTGGGGGTGAAATGTTATACAGGAGAGTTTATTTTCAGAACCTACTATAATTAAACAAGGACAAGCGTCCAAAAGGTCGATAGACACGTATTCATTGCTTTGTTTATATGTCGCCACATGTTCCTCCTGGTACAACTGCCAATAGTCTTGTAGGCTGATCACACATGTGTAGATCTTAGCAAAGAGATTCATTGCAGTAATGCGCACAACCTTGCCGCTGTCTGTTGCTTTCAGATGTGCAGTTGGTAACTATATTTGAAAGACGGAAGGAAATTAATCAGAGAACAGACTAGTATTTATGGGAATTAGTTGGAACGGCACTAATGCAATTTCAGAATTCCAACACACAGTAAAAATTGTAGTTGAGTTATATAAATATTTTGGCTTATAATAGTGGGTTTCATAGGGATAAAGTCATCTCTTGTAACTCCAAGCCTTTGACATTACAAGGCCTTAACTAATGGTATTAGCAGAAGTTCACTGATGCCTGATACAGTAGCAGAAATGGGCATCAGTAGGGCCTGTATTTATTGATTTTTTAATCCTGAGGGCCATTCTCTACCAAACTTAACCTGCAAATTATTTGAAAAAAAAAACGTGAAAGTTGACTACTCCTTTAAAGGAACAGTTAAGTGTAAAAATGAAACTGGGTAAAATGGATAGACTGGGCAAATTAAAAAATATTTGTAATATAGTTAGTTAGGCAAAAATGTAATCTATAAAGGCTGGAGTGAGTGGATGTCTAACATAATAGTCAGAACTCTACTTCCTGCTTTCAGCTCTCTAACCTCTTAGGACTCTGGCATATGCCATCCCACCGGCGATTGACATTTTCGCCATTGGGATGGCATTTCGGGGAGATTAGTTGCCCGCAACAAGGGAGATTTGTCGCGGGCAACTAATCTCCCCGTGTGCCAAAGCCCTTAGTTAGTCAGTGACTTCAGGGGGGGCCACATAGGACATAACTGTTCAGTTAGTTTGTGAGCGTCTAGGTCAGATTCAAATGCAAACTAACCAAATGGTTATGTCACATATGCCCCCCCCCTAAAGTCACTGATTGGTTACTGACTGTAAAAGAGGTAGTAGTGTTCTGGGCTATTACATCTGCCCACTCCGGCCTTTATAGATTCCATTTTTGCCTAACTACCTATATTAGAAGTATTTTTTAATTGCTGCAGTCTGTGAAGGAGAGTTACCTATATTCCTTCAAATGATTGATTAATGTCAAAAAGTCCCCAAGGGCTCAGGAAAAAAAGTATTATTCATTTGTTCATATATATGTGTGTGCTGGGTTTACTTGGATGGGTTGAATTTGATGGACTCTGGTCTTTTTTCAACCCTATGTAACTATGTAACTATATATATCACTACAACCTTTTTATGATTTGCATCACTGCTGGTAACCTATAGAAATATAAATTCCAAGTGCTGCTCTTTGGGAGTCATTTCTGTACTACTCTTATACTGGAAACCTAAACATGAAAGCAATAGGAAACATTCTCAGCTATTTCAATAGAATTCCTTTAGCTTGGGGAATCCGAGGCATAATATTTTGCAGATTTGCCGCTGAAAGGCTTTAATAAATGGATCCCTATGTAAGCTATAGAACGTGGGAACAAGGTACGTGATGAGATATGAACATATTCTGATTGAGTTACCGTGGTTTTCTGTATCCAGCTGCTTCCTGGTTGACTTCTAATATTTGGGTATTATTTAGCATCTTCTTTTTTTGGAATATGTAAGAGATGTTGGTTTAACTGTGTCTTTCGCTGACATCTAGGCTATGACATGCTTCTTTCTTAAAT
The DNA here is from genome assembly GCF_000004195.4 of Xenopus tropicalis. Taxonomy (NCBI): domain Eukaryota; kingdom Metazoa; phylum Chordata; class Amphibia; order Anura; family Pipidae; genus Xenopus; species Xenopus tropicalis. The sequence goes on along the minus strand of NC_030677.2, from coordinate 176,623,864 downwards.
GAATACACAATCCATTTTTCATTTTCCAATACTGCTTTACAAACTGGAGTAGGTGCATTGGTGAGATTAAGTAAAACCTGACTGATCAAGGATTCTAAACAATTTAGAATTTATGATTGAAGAATTACTCCATTTACAGTATGTATGTAGCTATATACATGTGCACAGATATTCTCCGGCATTTAATGTCCATCACAAAGCAGCCACCTTTTCTTGCTTCATGGCTGTAATTCTAGTTGTCTTTAGAACAGAGCATTAGTCTGAGATCCTGTCTGTGCTGGGCCGAACAAATAGGGTGCCCCAGGCATGAGTATGGGAATTACATAAATCCCTCTGCTTGTCATCACAGAGTACTGATAAATTCCCCCGTCCTTCTGCTAGCTGCCTCCAAAATTACAGTAATGTCAGAACTAGTTCGTGCCTGCTCCCACCATTGCTCCCTAGGTACATGTCTCTTCTGCCTACCATCTAGATTGTAAGCTCTACGGAGCTCCATCCTCTTGTGTCTTTGACTCTTAACTTATTGCAACTGTATCTTGTATTTATTTGTATTTATTGTTATACTTTGTATTTATCTATTATCTTAATAATCCCCTGTTTGTATTAATCTATTCTACTGTAGTGCGCTGCGTACATAAGTAGCGCTTTATAAATAAAGACATACATACACACTTCTAATTTTGGCCCTGCATCCCGCTGTATCTCAAACCCATTGTTTATACCACTTCAGAATTCTGAGCCTTAACAAGATGAATTGGCAGAGTAATTAATGGAAGAATGCCTGATACAGTAAGCTGTTAAAGGAGAAGGAAAGTGACTTTAATCGCTTACATTTTACCCCGGGCTGGTGCCCCTGTTAGGAGAAAACCGCACCAGCCCGGGGTACCTGTAGCGAGCATCTCCTCTTCCTGCCTCTGGCCTCGCAGGAAAGTCAGCTTTTCCACTCTACTGCGCATGCGCCGCCTCAGGGATTCCAAAGACAGAAGACATATGGAAGAGGATTGGCTCTCCCCCTCCTACTGTGCTTCTGGCAGTGACTGTTCGGACACGCCCAACCTTCATTTAAAACACAGACAGGGACCTGAGAGGATCTATAGGGAGCTCCAATAAAGGGGCCATTTTTACAGATAGGATTAATTTGTAGCCCAAAGTGAAACCAGCACCATATATTATTCATAATTGCCTACAATATTAGGGTTTTTCCCATTTATCCGATATGTCTCCTTTAAGAAACAGTCAGCGGCACATATCTTTATTCATTTATGGCTGATCAAACTAAAAATACTATCAAGCTTTTTAAAGTCCAGGCGGAAACTCAATCTCAGTTTGGAATTTGCTCAAAAAGTGCTGTATCAATCTGCTAAATATGAACAAACTACAGGTATAGGACCCGTTATCCAGAATACTTGGGACCAAGGGTATTCCGGATAAGGGGTCTTTCCGTAATTTGGATCACCATACCTTAAGTCTACTAAAAAAAAATAAAACAATAATTAAACCCAATAGAATTGTTTTGCCTCCAATAAGGGGTAATTATATCTTAGTTGGCATCAAATACAATTTTTTGTTTTATTACTACAGAGAGAAAGGAAATCAATTTTAAAAATCTGAATTATTTCATTAAAATGGAGTCTATAGGAGATGGGCTTTCCGTAATTCAGAGCTTTCTGGATAATGGATTTCCCATACCTGTACTAAATATACCAAAAAATAAAACAATAACCCCAATATGTAACAAAAGGCACAACATTTGCAAAGGTGCAGTAACTTATAGCAACCAATAAGATGTTTGCTGTTAAAGAAGTGACCAGCAAATGCTTCCTGATGATTGGTTGGTATGGGTTACTGCACCTGGGCAAACTTAGTGCCTTTAAATACATAGGCCCCTAATATTCAAAAATGGGACATTTTCAGATGAGAATATTATTTCATTGTACATACAGTATATGCACAAAAGCTCTCAGCTCTTAATGACCCCCGAATTAAAGTGCAAATAACTAGAAGGAAATTCTATTTAGTGTTTTTTTAAGAACCCATAAAGCCATATTATCACCTTATATAATATAAAAGGAAGAAAAAAAAATGTTCTAATTGTATCTTCTGCTCCTTACCGTAGCCGTTTGCGCCCCAGACTTTGGCATCACGTATGTCACAAGATTATTTTTAATAAAAAATAGCATCTGTGAATCATTTTGCCTTTTAATATTTTAACTTTATATTGTGACATAAAAGGAAAGAAGAAGTGTGATGAAATTCCATTAGTGAAGCAGTCAGCTGGAGGCATATTCCTTCATACTTTTTTGTTATTCAAAAAGAATTGTGATATGGAAACTAAACCAGCCAATGCCTTTATGATGTTTATGCATACTGAGGATATTTGCTTTGTTGGGAAATGCCTCTATATTAAGAATATGAGATCCAAAGGAACAATCTCGGGATCGTACCATTACTTTCCTGAGCGGAGCCACGTGACACATCTGCTCAGTGTTGGCTGTAAGTGGATACAGGTGTGCCACGAGAGCCATTGGACAGCAGTAACTCACAGCACCCTGTTACATTACACCTACAGCCCATTTGCTTTTAAGATCCTCATTTTACAACAGTCAGTGCACATGTTTATGCTTTGTCTCAGTAGCAATACCTGCAGTCCCAGCTCTTATAGCAAGTCTGGATTTGGAACGTATTGACATCTTAATGCAAACATATGGGCAAGGAACTAAGGGCCACAACCTAATTGTTTCCAGAACGATTCCAGACAATAGCAGAGGTGTATTTTCAGGTAATGCAGTTATAGTACAAACACGCCCAAGAGCACAAGGGAGCCCAAATAATGAAATATTTCATCATAGGAGGAAAAAAAATAATAAACTTAATATAAAGGGGTCAGCTCATAATAAAGTGTATAGTACATGCTTTAAGGTAAATGGGTGGATAGAGGGGTGGGAATGAGAAACTGATGTTTAATGGTGTTTTATGGTAACGGGATTTGAAGGATATAAGAATGGGACCCTAGAATGCGCAGGGTAGTTTTGCTGCTTAAGAAGGGACATTACTTAAAGGGGAACTCCACCCAAACACAAGCTTTTTGAAAACATAATTTTAAGCAAGTTTGCATTATACATCAATTCAATATTTGCCTTTCATGATTTTTAATGTAATATGTAATAAAAGCCCCCAGTTCTCTTGCTGATCTGGCTGGCTACTTTGAGACTCAAAAAAAAAAACCAAAAACAAAATATATATATAAATATATTACAGTAGTTCTTCAGCCTACCTTCAGCCTGCATCCTCCAAATCCCACAATTCCCTGCATGTGTGATATCAATAAGGAAAGGAACATCATAGTGAAATGCATTGTGAGTTATGTAGTTCCGGCCTGCTGTCTGCAAGCTTTCCATGCAAGTGAAAGTGAATTAGCACAGCCAAAATATTTGAAACACATAATTAAATAAATTACATAATTTACCTGCAGCAATTTTGTTGACATGGAAACAAAGCAACAAAGCACCTTGTGTTCCGTCACCCTAAGGAGGATAAAAGTGGAATTCTCTCCCTGAAGCAACTGATCTGGCAGATACATTAGACAGTTTCAAGCAAGGGTTGGATACCTTTTTAAGTACTCATATTAATATGTAAAATGTAGACCATGGGACTGGTTAATTTTTTACTCTTTAATAAAAATGGGAATAGGTTCTTTTTTGCCTTCTTCTAAACCAGCTGAAATTAAGGTAGGAATACTGGAACTTGGGCAAAAGGTTGAACTTTGTGTATGTGTCTTTTATAACCTTCCCTATTAGGTAACTATATTTTGGTCAGCAGAAACAGAAAAGGTACTGTGTTAATGTTTAGCACATTTAGCATGTAAAGGTGTAATAAATATCTGCAGGGCCGTCTGGGGTCCTGTCAGGGGCCAAGTCCCAGTGAGGGATCTGAACAGATGTTGTCAATATTTGTGGTTTCCCTGGTTTAACCAGGGTGGTTAATAGGGCTAATTTCTACTTTGTTGGTGGGTTTCGCCACCCAGAGGGCCAGACAGGCGGTGGCCTACAAATCCAGGGACCCAGCCAACTAAGAAGTATGGGGGTTTTGATTTATAATTAGAGGAGAGCACCACAATGCAGATTTACTGTAATGACTAAAGGCAAGTGGGCAGCCTTAGCTTAGAGGAAAGACGCATTGAGTCTAGTTGCTACTAGGCAGAGCAGTTAAACACCAAGAATTTGATTGGGGCTTCCTGACGTATGGTGGTGGCCCTGCCTGTACAAGTGGGAGTAACCATGAACTCTGTTTCAGAATGTTGAGGGTCACAAAAATGCAAATTTAAGCAACCCATGAAATCTAATAAAGGGTAAGTTATTCTTATTCCTGATGTTCATGTTTCATGGAAAGACCATGGAAAGCCTATCATTTCTGTGTTCCCATCCTAAAGGCTATGCATTTGCCAGACAGATGTCTCTTTCTCTGAAATGGAAGAGTCAATCAAGCGTAGACGTTCAATAAAAAGGTTGTTTCATTATTTTCAAATTTCACACAAATGCCACACATATGGACCACATGCAAACTGACATGCTGTCTTTTTTCACACCTACTTTCCCTACCGCGTAGATAATGTGCAGGACTGCCCCTCACACCGATTGTATTATCTGTGTAAATAGCAACTTTCCTGTCTGAGCCATTTTTTTAGATATTTCTTTAACTGCCCCACTCTCACTTCCAGTTACATTTTCTGCACACCTCCAGTTTGTTATGACTGTCAGTGCAATACAATACTGAGTGGGATAATCACTTTTTAACAGCTTTTATATGAAAGTTCACATTATAAAAGTCACAGATCTGCACTTACAACACACACATTATTAGGCTGCTGGGATCTGTACTTACCTTACTTCCAACCAGAGCTTATGTTTCATTTAAATGGTATTATACCAACACAGGATGCAGATCTTTAAAGAAACTGTTGATCACTCAGATCAGTCCTTGCGCCGGTGGAGCTTACAATCTAAGTTCGCCAGCACACATACCTACATATGCATGTTGCAGTTTAATCAGTAGCTCACATCTGGAAATGCACAAAAGCAAGTTTATGAATGACAGCACAAAGATGAGATGAATGAGGCATGGTGGTTGTAGTTGAAGTTATTGAACAGCTGCAATGCAGCAGGAATGACTTAACTATTCCCAGAGCAATATGTTTGGGCCTACTGGTCATTTTCAGATGATGCGGCCAACAATCACTTTGTGTGGGGTTTGGGGTAACGTTCCTTAGTAGGCAGCATATAAAATTTGGTTATTCTCAACAGAAAATCACATCAGAAATGCCTTTTATCAAAGGTTGCGGTACCTGTATCCCAATTTTTTCCTGGCACAACAGGTGGTACAGCAACATTATATTTTCCCCTTTATTTTTTGCTCACTAGTTTTTCCTGAGCTTGAACGTATAGACTGATTTTACTTGAAAGAATGTCACATAATTTATATTATGTTAAAGATCTTAGGATTTTCCTAAAATATCCCCTCTGTTTTTGAGCCTACGATACTTGCAACACTAGAATTAAATGAATATGCTGGTGGTGTCTCCAAAGAGACTCTCTGCACAATGATCTCTAAGCCACTTTTAGAGTTCAACAGCTTCACTTCATCTTTATACATCTTTCTAAGCTCTTTATTTCCTAGTCAAGTGAGTGAAAGTATCAGGTTTATTGCACCTATCCTGCCTTAGTAAGTTCATGGTACCATGGTTTTTGGAGTAACTGTATTACCCTGTACTGCAAATGGTTTACTGTGTTTATCACACCACAACAGAAAGGCTGATTTAGTCTTCTAAAAATTGCTTACATTTTCTAACTTGTTTTGTACTGACTCCAATCTAGTACAAGTATGGAATCCCTCTTCTGGAAGCTCATTATCCAGAAAGCTTAGCATTATGGAAGGCCATTTTAAGCCAATAATTCTAATTTTTAAAAATGATTTCCTTTTTCTCTGTAATAATAAAACAATACCTAGTACTTGATGGTAACTATGCTGCATGAATCCATATTGGTGGCAAAATAATCCTTTGGAATCCAAATTACAGAAAGATCCCTTCTCTAGAAAACTCTAGGTCTGGAGCATTCTGGATAACAGATCCTATACCTGTATCTGATTGTGCTATAGATATCTGCACTGGTGTAAATTAGTGCCTAAGAACATTGTCAGGCTGGGCCGGCCCAGACTTGATTCCTGCCCATCCTTCCCTATCACTGCCCTGCTAACCCCCTTCCCCAATTGCGGTGGGGGAGCAGGTGGCTGGCAGGGGCCCCAGGGGTAGCACACCCCTGTCTTACCCTGCATAAAAAGTTAAAAGAACCCCATGAGTAAGCAGAAGGTTTGCACTATGATTTATTAGCAGATGACACCAATATAACAGCTTGAAACATCATGAAAAAGTCATTTTTTCCCTCTGAATCCACATAAATACTTTTGTACATCGCGTTCCTGTCTCTTCTTGCTTGGCTCAAGCAAAACTCACTTTTTATCTTTTTTGACTGAAACATCCCGTTGTTGTTTATTCTCTCATTTCCATGTGTAATTTTTGTTTATGTCATCAGTATAAAACTGCATGCTCCCTGGGAAAATATGCTCAAGTCTGAATTCAAAGGGAGTAATGTATGGTCTCTCAGATCATGCGGATATTATTAAATCCTTAGGGACAATGATACGAGTCAAGCCTGAAGCACTGGCAGACACCAACACCTCTCAGTGCTGTACAGCTGTCCTGGGCCCACCCATCTGTAATAAATGGATGAAGAAGTCCCAAACAGTAACTATTAGGATAATAACGCTATTATTATTCTTTATTTATATAGCTCCAACATACTCTGCTGAGCTTTACAGACATTATATATCACTCACATCAGTCCCTGCCCCAGTAGACATTTCAGTCTAAGTCCCATTCCAATCACACATACACACCACACTGCACTAAAAACATCAGAGCTCTCAGTTTGTTTAGAAGGGCATACTGGACATACTTTTCCCTCTCCTACTCCCTACCTGTCCCATAACATCAAGTTAAGAATTGCTGGTGGGTGCAGACCGAAAAGGAGCCCTGTACTTAACACCTGCAATCATTTACCCCATGGGGCAGACTGTGTCCCCCTCCCCAGTGCTTATCTAAATGATGTGCAAGTTAGGGGGCAGGAGGTGGGACCTTCCTTCCTTTTGCCGCTATATTTATGGGGCAGACACAGGTGGGGCTATTCTGCAAACTGCACCCCTGTTCTTTACATTAACATGTTGATATGTACTTTGCACATGTCATCGAAAAAATACACAGACATCTCTTGTATATGGTCTCAGAATTTGGCGATGCCCTATATTACCCATGGACCTGCTTGTAGTAAACGCTGGGCCCAATGGCAGATGTTTACCTGCAAAACTAAATCTAAGTGACTGTTAGACAGTAATGCTCTATAATAATGCTGGAGGCATGTGTAGGTTCTCTGGGAGCTGCCACTTACGCTCTCCACAAGGAAGGTGTTAGTTAGCGGTGACTATAACTGGGATAATGATTACAGTTAGGACCTATTACTTATTATAAAAGATTATATAATTTAAATATAGAAAAAAATAATACACATACATTGCAAATACTACTGCATTAATGTTGCAGATACATGCAGTATCAAGCTCATAATTACAATGTTTAGTGACCCTTTAAAGGAAAACTATACCCCCAAACAATGTTGGTCTCTATAAAAATATATTATAAAACCCTGCCTCATCTAAATAAGCCATTTTCATAAAAATATACTTTTTTAGTAATATGAGCTGTTGGGCACTACTAAATAGAAAATTGCCATTTTATGAATACTTCCTGTTACAGTTAGAGCTGCATTATTTCCTGTCAGGTGATCTCTGAGGGAGCACACAGCCCATCACTAAATGGTGGCTCAAGAGAAAAGATGTAAAAGGACAATATTATCTGATATATATATGTATATATATATATATATATATATATGTTTCAGTGTAGTGAGATTCTTTAATAGGTCACTTAACACAATATAAACTATCTGTTTGTTAAGTATTCATTCTGGGGGTATAGTTTTCCTTTAAATGGTCCACAAAACCCCATTTAATGCTGTCACACAAATATGCAAAAAAAAAAATCTACTTTAAGAGGATAAAATTACTCTTTGTCAGTATTCTGATCTTTGCTAGTATCAACATTTTTTATTATTTCTGTGTTCGTGAGTTCCGAATTCTTGTAACCCTATATCAACCCTATATCACTATATCACTATATCAGAGGAAGTCAAAATCCCTATTTAAATGGAAACAAGAGTCCTTCAGCAGTATTAGTGTGTGTGTGTGTGTGTGAGTGTGTGTATGTGTGAGTGTGTGTATGTGAGATGTGTGTATGTGTGAGTGTGTGTATGTGTGAGTGTGTGTATGTGAGATGTGTGTATGTGTGAGTGTGTGTATGTGAGATGTGTGTATGTGTGAGTGTGTGTATGTGAGATGTGTGTATGTGAGATGTGTGTATGTGAGATGTGTGTATGTGTGAGTGTGTGTATGTGAGATGTGTGTATGTGAGATGTGTGTATGTGAGATGTGTGTATGTGTGAGTGTGTGTATGTGAGTGTGTGTATGTGAGATGTGTGTATGTGAGATGTGTGTATGTGAGATGTGTGTATGTGAGATGTGTGTATGTGTGAGTGTGTATGTGAGATGTGTGTATGTGAGTGTGTGTATGTGAGATGTGTGTATGTGAGTGTGTGTATGTGAGTGTGTATGTGAGTGTGTGTATGTGAGTGTGTGTATGTGAGATGTGTGTATGTGTGAGTGTGTATGTGAGATGTGTGTATGTGTGAGTGTGTGTATGTGAGATGTGTGTATGTGAGATGTGTGTATGTGTGAGTGTGTGTATGTGTGAGTGTGTATGTGAGTGTGTGTATGTGAGATGTGTGTATGTGAGATATGTGTATGTGTGAGTGTGTGTATGTGTGAGTGTGTGTATGTGAGATGTGTGTATGTGAGATGTGTGTATGTGTGAGTGTGTGTATGTGTGAGTGTGTGTATGTGAGATGTGTGTATGTGAGATGTGTGTATGTGAGTGTGTGTATGTGAGATGTGTGTATGTGAGATGTGTGTATGTGAGATGTGTGTATGTGAGTGTGTGTATGTGAGATGTGTGTATGTGAGATGTGTGTATGTGTGAGTGTGTATGTGAGATGTGTGTATGTGAGTGTGTGTATGTGAGATGTGTGTATGTGAGATGTGTGTATGTGAGATGTGTGTATGTGAGTGTGTATGTGAGATGTGTGTATGTGAGTGTGTGTATGTGAGATGTGTGTATGTGAGATGTGTGTATGTGAGATGTGTGTATGTGAGTGTGTGTATGTGAGATGTGTGTATGTGAGATGTGTGTATGTGAGATGTGTGTATGTGAGTGTGTATGTGAGATGTGTGTATGTGAGTGTGTGTATGTGAGATGTGTGTATGTGAGATGTGTGTATGTGAGATGTGTGTATGTGAGTGTGTGTATGTGAGATGTGTGTATGTGAGTGTGTGTATGTGAGATGTGTGTATGTGAGATGTGTGTATGTGAGTGTGTGTATGTGAGATGTGTGTATGTGAGATGTGTGTATGTGAGTGTGTGTATGTGAGATGTGTGTATGTGAGTGTGTGTATGTGAGATGTGTGTATGTGTGAGTGTGTATGTGAGATGTGTGTGTGTGAGATGTGTGTATGTGAGATGTGTGTATGTGTGAGTGTGTATGTGAGTGTGTGTATGTGAGATGTGTGTATGTGTGAGTGTGTATGTGAGATGTGTGTATGTGAGTGTGTGTATGTGAGATGTGTGTATGTGAGTGTGTGTATGTGAGATGTGTGTATGTGTGAGTGTGTATGTGAGATGTGTGTATGTGAGTGTGTGTATGTGAGATGTGTGTATGTGTGAGTGTGTATGTGAGATGTGTGTATGTGAGTGTGTGTATGTGAGATGTGTGTATGTGAGTGTGTGTATGTGAGATGTGTGTATGTGAGATGTGTGTATGTGAGTGTGTGTATGTGAGTGTGTGTATGTGAGATGTGTGTATGTGTGAGTGTGTATGTGAGATGTGTGTATGTGTGAGTGTGTGTGTGAGATGTGTGTGTGTGAGATGTGTGTATGTGAGATGTGTGTATGTGAGTGTGTGTATGTGAGATGTGTGTATGTGTGAGTGTGTATGTGAGATGTGTGTATGTGAGTGTGTGTATGTGAGATGTGTGTATGTGAGTGTGTGTGTGAGATGTGTGTGTGTGAGATGTGTGTATGTGAGATGTGTGTATGTGAGATGTGTGTATGTGTGAGTGTGTATGTGAGATGTGTGTATGTGTGAGTGTGTGTGTGAGATGTGTGTGTGTGAGATGTGTGTATGTGAGATGTGTGTATGTGAGATGTGTGTATGTGAGATGTGTGTATGTGAGTGTGTATGTGAGTGTGTGTATGTGAGTGTGTGTATGTGAGATGTGTGTATGTGAGATGTGTGTATGTGAGTGTGTGTATGTGAGTGTGTGTATGTGAGTGTGTGTATGTGAGATGTGTGTATGTGTGTGTGTGTATGTGTGAGTGTGTATGTGAGATGTGTGTATGTGAGATGTGTGTATGTGAGTGTGTATGTGAGATGTGTGTATGTGAGTGTGTATGTGAGTGTGTGTATGTGAGATGTGTGTATGTGAGTGTGTGTATGTGAGATGTGTGTATGTGAGTGTGTGTATGTGAGATGTGTGTATGTGAGTGTGTGTGTGTGTGAGTGTGTGTATGTGTGAGTGTGTATGTGAGATGTGTGTGTGTGAGATGTGTGTATGTGTGAGTGTGTATGTGAGATGTGTGTATGTGAGTGTGTGTATGTGAGATGTGTGTATGTGAGTGTGTGTATGTGAGATGTGTGTATGTGAGTGTGTGTATGTGAGATGTGTGTATGTGAGTGTGTATGTGAGTGTGTGTATGTGAGTGTGTGTATGTGAGATGTGTGTATGTGAGATGTGTGTATGTGAGTGTGTATGTGAGATGTGTGTGTGTGAGATGTGTGTATGTGTGAGTGTGTATGTGAGATGTGTGTATGTGAGTGTGTGTATGTGAGTGTGTGTATGTGAGTGTGTGTATGTGAGTGTGTGTATGTGAGATGTGTGTATGTGAGATGTGTGTATGTGAGATGTGTGTATGTGAGTGTGTGTATGTGAGATGTGTGTATGTGAGTGTGTGTATGTGAGATGTGTGTATGTGAGTGTGTGTATGTGAGATGTGTGTATGTGAGTGTGTATGTGAGATGTGTGTATGTGAGTGTGTGTATGTGAGATGTGTGTATGTGAGATGTGTGTATGTGAGTGTGTGTATGTGAGATGTGTGTATGTGAGTGTGTGTATGTGAGATGTGTGTATGTGAGTTTGGGAAATTTTTGCCTCTGAATCACTTGATAAGGTTTGGCATCTCTGCAATTCACATTCTGATGGGACACTTGCAGGTTTTTATGATACAGTGGATCTTTGTCAACTGATTCCCAGTAAAGGCAAAAGGAATACTTATTAACCAGTGATAAAATATACACAGAGCTTATGGGTGAATGGTCTCCATATATCCCCACTGGGTCATATAATATAGCACTCGTAGGACTTCTCTATCAGGGGCATATTTATAAAGGAGAGGAATATATTTTATAGCAAAGAAAAGCATGCCAAATGGTGTAAAAGCGTGAACAAATAAATCACGTACCACTGTATTTATAAAACTCCATTGTTTTCATGCTTATGTATAAATGAATGCCACGCAACACGATCGCAAAAATAATCCAAGAGCTAAATATGTAAGGGCAGCACATATCATAGACAGCTTAATAAATATGCCCCTAAGGTATTTTAATTTAATCAGTGTTTAAGAGCAACTTCTGACAGTTTCAGATGACAGTAATCATGCTGCAAATCAATTTGCTGTATTTTGATCAGTGAATAAAACCCAACCTATGTCATGTGTCATACTGCCTGCACCCGCCTGATATGTGGGAGTTATGTTGGAGTTACTATTTACTGGGTGGTACAATCTGACTAAACACCTACACTTGCCCCTATGCTTACTACAAACCAAGGAGGCAGGAAAATGTACCAATAATGTAAACTGTTCAACTGATCTTGAGCACTTGAACTAAACTGTTAAATAAGCCAAATAGTTTAAGGCCAATTTTTTTTCATTTTTTTTTAAGAACCATAGCAGTTTTACCAGGACATGTGGGCATTCTGTATATGCTGCTATGATATAGCTACAGGGCTGACTTCTAGCAGGGATACATCATAGATCCTGAAATAAATAGTTCCCACTGTTTAAATAGAAAATAACTCTGCTGATTGACCAAAAAGTGACCTTCCTGCAGTCCCCAATGGGACTGAGCTGAGCTATGGATCTGGGAATGGGAGGGAAAAACTTCCTAAACCACATCTTTACTCAAATTTGACATTTGATCACCCCGGCCAAGCACTCTGTGCTCCTAGGTTTCTAACATATATACATATATGTCATCACTGTATCCACTGCAATGAATGTCAGCATTTTCTGCCATCCCTACATTTGTGCATTTCTCATCTCTCAGAAGAAATGACCAACAGAGAATTTAAGGCAGAAATCTAAGAAAGATTCATGTGGATTTTCTGTCTGTAACTTGTCTCCGAAGAAGAAGTTGTTAACAGAGACTCAAGGACTGAAAGGCGCATATTCTATAAAAGCCAATGTGGGTGCAACAGCTTAGAACATATTTCCCCCATTCAACACTATCTATCCACCTACTGTTCTCATTAATCATAAAGAACCAAAGTAGAAGCAGACAACAGAGAATAAAACTGTAATTATTAAATGGATTAAATGGATTCAAATAACTAAGACATCATTTTGCGGAATCCCAGTTAAAAACATGAGCCCAGATATACTGAAACTGCATGAAGGTGGAAACTTACTGCTACTTTATATGGATCAAGCAAAGAGCATGAGGTGCTTGTTGGCGTCCTGTTATTCAGACAGAATACAGTCATTTGATAACTTCCTCACACACTGGTGCTAAAGAGAGTGAATGATTATTGGTAGCAATTCTTTATGCAGTAAATTCGTTTTTAAGTGGGAAACTAGGATTAATACATTTGTATTTTTGTTATGGTAACCTTATAATTCTCTGTGTTTAATAATGACGGGGCGATGTATAGTTATGGTTTCTCTGGGGGGATTTTTCTGCTATGTTGTCTGGTTCCTCATTGGTGTTTTATATTTGTTGCTTACCATGGACGCCACTTAAGAGAAGTCCCTGTGATATTTACTGATGTGGAAGGTGTAGAAGTTTCTTGTGTTTTTCTGGTTCTTATTAAATCACCAGGGACAAAATCAAATCCCTAACTCTGTAATGATGATATCCCTTTAGGTAATAGGAATAACCTGTAAATGTTGCTCTACACTAATGAGTAAAGGACATGATTGATTCAAATTGCACTTTGCAGTTGCTACACCCCGCAGGTGTGTTTGTGTAAGACAGCAAAAATTCTCTGAGCATAAGGCGATGAGCCCAACTGCCAGACAGGACAACTGCATGAGGTGAGGTCAACACCGTTCTGCTGAGGGAACTGGAGAACATCTCAAGGAGTCAATCTTACTCTGACACAAGGGGTTTTGTTTCTAGTGGCAACCCACAAGTGTGCAAACAGGATATGACCCCCAGCAACCAAGAAACATAGGGAAGCAGGGAGAGCATTACGTGGGAAATCTGCCTCAGCCTCAGGCAGCAGAATTACTCACACCCTCCCTATAGAGATGAACAAATGGTAAAAACAAGTTTAGAATTCAGTCTGAACTATGTAATTTGCAGGATAAATAGGTTAAAGCAACAGATTATAACAACAATATGTGGCTAATAAAAAGCAGATTTACTATAGTTTATTATCTACCTGTTAGTAGTGCCTCTTGTAGAGGTAACCAAAGCTCTCTCTCTTATTGCAAATGCAAGAATGTTGTTCAATAATATGTAGGGGAAGTTTTTGACTAGGTTAGAGTTGGACCTGATTTAAAGTTGGAGGAGTTGTCCCCCATTCCTGGGTTAAAGTATTTTTCTGGCAGTTCAGTATTTGGCCAGAGGGTGTCAGGGTTCCCTATTTTATAAAAGGGGACACCACCACATGTTCTGTCTCTTTTGCTGAAGGGCCTTGGATTGAGGTAGGTTCCAGTAGAAGAAGTAAGTGCCAGGAAAGATTTGTAATGGCTCACTCTAGGGGTGAAAGGCAGGATCAGTGTAGTTAGTAGATCAGCCAGAGGCTCCAATAAGGCCAGTAAGGATTAGTACCCTGCGGTGTCAATGTTGCCAGTATAGGGACTCATGTGGTCAGGCATAGGAATACATAGATTCCTGGAATAAGAGACCTCTGTAAGCTTCACCTAGCCCTGGGGATTGTTTTGCCAAGGCAGTGAGTACTACCTCTAGGAGTGTAGATAGTGTAGAGGAGAGAGTATTTGAAGCATTTACTGATTTATGATCTTGTATTATTTGAATCAGCACCCTTCAACCTAAATTGTCTATCGTATGTCCAATAAAGTCATTCAGAGCAGTATTTCACCAGCAGAGGTTTTACAATAGAAATGTAAGTTTTAGCAGGTAATATTCATTGGTTATCACTAGCCTAATAACTTGCTGCCTGTTCTAAGTCAAGGTGGCCATACATGAACTAATAAACGTTGATGATTTGGCCTCACCAGAAGAAGTCAGAAGTTTGTTGATCTTGGTGGTGGGATGGTCGAGCCCACACTCATCTAGCAGGTGCCCCTAAGCCCCTGTCAGTGCTCATTGCAACCGCCCCCTCCCCTTTATGCACATGCAGATTTTCCTCATTGGGTACAGAGACCTGGGCACTGGTGCTTGAGAGATTTAAAAAACTCCTGCATGACCCCAGTGCTTCGGACTCAATTTAGATGTGGCCTTTGTGGCAGACAAATCTGGGCCTGGGGATGGTTGACATTATTACAAATGGGTCATTTCTACTCTGGGCCCAATGGGGCATGCACAATGCTATTGTAGGTCTGTGACACCTGCAGGTCTGTGTTCACCTGCCCTAATATCTGGGGAATGGGGGACTGCTCACAATAAGAAATAATATAAATAAATATGCAAGGAGAAAACCATAAGCTTCATTTGTGGCCACAAGTACAGAGCACTAAAATGGACACAAATTCAAAAAGCATTAATGCCATTCATGAAAGTACTTTAGCACCTTATATTCTTCTAACAACTGGGGATAGGGCCAACAGCATCCATCACTACTTTCTAATTTGTATCCATATTGACTTATTGGATTCAAGTTAAACTGGTCACATGATGTTATTACTGGGACTACATTAATGAACTGAGGTCACTAAATTACAATGATTCATAAGAAGACCTTTCCCTGCAGTAGTTTTACATCTGGTGTTCATTTCACAGTTCTATAGTCGCCCATTAGGTACTTCTAGATGTGCAGTGTCTGTCTTCTTCTGTTCCAGCCTCTGATGTGGTTACTGTAGTGAATGTAGTACCCCTTTTGTTTTCCCCTCTTTGTGTATTTCTCCCTCTCCACTCCACTTTAATGCAGACTGTCTGTAAGATTATATTAATGATAATTATTTAATGACATGGCAGCACTAGCTAGTTTTCTGTAATACAAGGCATTGTTTAATGATGGTGATATTGCATAAACTACTTTCTAAAAATGTCTTTTTGCTGCCCCATTGAATAGAGCATTATACTAATTTGCCCAGATGTATCGGGTACGAGCCAGGGCAGTAATGTGCTCAAGACCATGTATGTCAGCGTTCCCTAATGTTCTATGCTACTGGCAGTGGCCAGGGCGATTCTAATAAATGGAGAAAGGGGCATTAGCCCAGGGCCCACCAAGATTAGGAGCCCACTAGCACACCTTTCATCTGGGATAACTTTTGGCAGAAGCATCCTGCAGAGATGGCAGACCCCTCATTTTATTCAACTTTTTTTTTATTCATTTTTCACTTTTCTCCTCCCAGGGCAGTTAGTCCAGAGGCACACATGGGCATCATGTCTACTTCAGTAAGCACAGACCATTTCTTCACTGCCTGCCTTACTGTATTGAACTTCACCTGCTTGAGGCTTATTCTATCACACATTTCATGGTGCAGTGGGGGTCCACAATTCAATTTTGCCCAGGGCCCACTGGTACCTTTAAAGGGCCCTGGCAGTAGCATATGCCACATTTACGTTTAGCATCAGTTAAATAGACTCTCACTTGTATGAGAATTTGGATATCTGGGTTCACCCTAATAGGACCACTGCAATGTACAATGCCTATATGCCATGAGCCTTAAGTTCTCATTTATAAAGCCTGGGAAAAGATATAAGGGGTGCCGCTAGGCTGTACCCGGAGGAAATTGTCAATGGCTTAATTTATAATTGCTCCAGGCATAAAGGCAAGATCATTAAGGGATTACCACGTGCCTATGGTGAGGACCCACCCTAAACAGCACAGGGAGAACCTGCTTCCCGTTTGTTCATGCACTCACCATATTTAGTTTACTGATTATAGTATTATCACAAGTTGGACTGTAGAATTTAAATGTACATTTAGGCATTACTAAGGCAACAGATGATCGAAAAGCATGTAGTCCTGTTGGACCTGTAAAGGTATGCATTTGGCTATTGTATCCAGACTCCATTATATCACTGAGCAGTCATGTGCTTTGTTAATGCTGTTGCAATGGTTTTTGCAGAATAAAAATTATTTATAAAAATTACCTGTCTAGACTTTTTGGTCTATCCTGTTTTTAGCTGACATAAAATAGGAGTCTGCTCTGACTTGCGCTTATACTCATGGTATCAGTTAGGAGATTGCAGGGCTCCTCTTTGCCAATAATAGAAGTAGCGGTGAACACAGAAGGAGAAAATTGCCAGCCACGGCCACTTTGAACTAGAGCTTTTAAAGGGAACATCTTGAATTCATTTAAACATTAAAGGTGTTTCTGTGAGCTCGGGATACCTCATTGGACTGCACTTTTCTGGTCTGCCTTAAATTTACATCTTTATTTTAAGGGGTTCCCTCTAAGCTTATGTGTGCAGGGACATAGTTAGGCAATTCAAGAAGACTCTGTCTGTAATTGGGAATAGTTACCTATATTTAAGCTGTTTCAGCCTGGGGATCTTTAGCTGTTCTTGAACTCCCACCAACCCTAACACAGCCTCTTGGTAAGGAACTGGGAGTTGTAGCTCATCAACAGTCAGAGATCCCCAGATAGTAAATCCTTGATATCTATACTGATAATTGCCTTGTCTCCAAAGGGTTGGACATATACAATGGAAGGGAGTGGCACAGGGCCACTTTTTTTGCTTATAGGGCTAGAGATATAAATAGGAAATAATGCTGCATTTTCATGCTAACATATTGCTGGTTCATGTTGTAATCAGCTGGTGCAACAGTCAGTGACTCACAGCAGGAGTGTGTTGGTTGCAGGCAGGAAAACAATGTTAGGTTGAGGAAAACTCAATTCTTTTACATACAGGACTACTGTAACAATCACTTAACAAGGAACTCTGGGGGGCAGCTGGTATGGCCTACTCTTCCATGAAACAGGAGAACCACTGGAGAACCACCAATAGTTGCCAATTCCCTTTTGGGGCCCCGGAACTTACTGTGGACCCTTAATTTAGACATACTGTAAACTCAATACAGACAAGGAGGAAGGAAACTGTAGTCAGGATCAGGCAAAAGTCAGGTCAGGCAGCAAGAATCGAAGTTGGGAAATAGACAGAAGTCAAAAGCCGGATTAACAACCAAAACACAAGCTTGCACAGGGACTAAATAATCAGAAGCCAAGGTGCAGTGGGAGGGAGCACTATTTAAAGGGCAGGGAACCAATCAGGAAGGGATAATAGTGATTGACAGGAAGGAGAACCAACAAATTATTATAATTACCCCTTTGTTTATTAACAATCTGCACCGTGCGTCATTCATGATGTCATTGTGTATAGCGTGATTGTAAGATGCTGCAACAATAAGATGCAAGCGATGGGGTATGCATGTACACTGACAAGCCATGTTGTGGCCCCACTGGCCAGCGCATCTGGAGGTAAGGAGATGCAACCAACGGAAGGGGGGCTTACAACTACTGCCTTGTACCTTTGGGGTCTTGAATTCAATTCTGGAGTGGTATGTTCTCTCGTGTTAATTGGCTCCTGATAATAATGACCTGTGTGTATGTGAATGTGATACGGACCTTAGATTGTAAGCTCCACTGGGGCAGGAGGTAAAACACTGCAAAAATGTGTCAGCGCTATATAAATAGATAGTTAGCCCCTAATTATATCCTTTTATGAACGCCTACTTTTTTTATCCGCCAGTATCCCTCAACCTGATATATATAACGGTAACATGAAGGAAACAAATTGTATCTACACTGAGGAAAATGCATAATTTAGGGGGTGGAAGAATGTTTTGTACATATGCTGTGTGCTACCCCAAGAGGGGATTAGAAAGTCCTAAAATGATGCCACAGCACTTACAGTGCATTCCTGGCACAGCTCCATTGCGTGATTGATGTTATTCTCACAGCTATTTTAGTCTCAGAAATGTAATTAAATGAACAATGTCAATTTGTCAGAGAGGGGAAGCAATATCTTTCTATTCAAGTAGCCGGACTGATTTTCCAGCATTCTGCTGGTGGTCTATCTAATTTACATACTGTACGTAAGATAAGCAGGTTTAATTTGTTCCAGGGCCAGAGAAGTATAGCAATTCACAAAGGGCCTCTCACAGACCAGGTTTTATGGCTCGAGCAAAGGGAAGTTGATCTAAACGGATGGAGTCTTTTGTAAATCATTTAAATGACACAAGCTAAAGCAATATCTGTGCTTTAGAAGGAATAAATACAGAATATCTGCACCACAATTTCTTTCACATTCACTTACTGCTGACGCTAAACAAACTAAAAACTATATCTGTTACAATCAAATCCTATGCAACATGCCCCTATGCCACGAATGCTATGGATAGTGCCCCTTCCTCCTCTTACTAAAGCCGAATAGAAATTGCAGATCTAAAATGACTGCTCTGTGGCTATTAGTTGTTTGTCCAGTCACCTCTTGATAGGAATCGTTTTTCCACGCAGTTGCATTAGGGAGGTGCAGACATATAAATAAATCACATGCTACACTACATGGATAAAAAGCACATGCAGGCACATGTATGTCCTCAAGTGCAGTGAGGAAAGTGCACTTTTGAGTTAGCTCCTACTCTAACAAGCATCAGCATGGTCAGGCACTGCTACTTTGTAAGACGTAGAAATAGTTTGGTATAAATAGTGTTATTTCAGTTCCAGCCTTTAGATGATTCCCCTGAAGAGGTTCTAGTGCATGTTCTTCTTTGTGCCACTTGGAAGGGATTTCCCTAGAGAGGTAAAGAGTAGTGAGCCACTTTTTTGGATGATGTAAGAAGAAGAGTGAATGACACCAGGGAGCCTGAGGCTTGCCATCCAAAGAAGCCAATTGTTAGTGCAAGGGCAGACTAAGAGTAGAGCTGCTTCTATCTGCCTGCCTACCATAACACAGGAGTAGAGAAGTGGACCCTACACAAAAGGGTGTATTTATTAACACTGGGGATGTTAACCAATCAGAAATGAGATTTGAGCGGTCACCAACAAGTTAGAAAACAAAAGCAAAGATCTGATTGGTTGCTATGGGCAACATCACCAGTGATATTTGTCTCCAGTGTTAATAAATACTCCTCTAAATGTCGCCTTGCCCTTAGGCTAGCTAGTGTAAGGTTAGACCTCACTGTAGGTAGTGAAATATAGTGGTAGGCCAGCTAGTTAAGCAGCTAAAGCTCCAATGAGAAGTTAAGGAAAGGGCCAGTGCTCTGGCAGTACCTCACTAAATAAACTCAGATGAGGTGACCCCTGTGTTCTTGAAGTCTGTTGCCTAAAGCGGAGGAACAGAAGGGTAGGCGGGCCTTTGTTCTATTCATTGATATTCGATTAGTAATATTAGTAATATTGGTAAAGCAAAAAGAGTGACTGTAAATAAAGTTGTTCCTGTGTTTATCTGCTAGCTTGAGTACCTCCAGTGTATTCTCCTCTAAGTGCTCATCTATGGTCACCGCGTTATAGCTGGGCAGTGGGACCTGGGTCACAATCAGGCTTCCAATTCTTCCCAAAGGCTTTCGATAGGGTTCAGGTCTGGGCCCTGTACAGACCAAGGAAGGCCTTTCACAGCAAATTCAGTAAAATGTATTAATCTTTTTGCGCACAAGGACATTGTCATGCTGAAACAAGGAAAGTCCCCAAACTTTGTCACAAAGGTGAAAGTACAGTTCTCTAGAATGTCACTTTATGCAGCAACATTAGGCTATCCTTTTACTGGGATTACGAGGCCTAGCCAAAACAGCCCCAGATCATTATTCCTCTAACAACGATTGGGGGCGCCAGGCAGGAGCCTGTCCTGCCTACCCCTAGTCCTCTTCCTCTGTCATTGCCCCCGCCTCTTGTCATTAGCGGTGGAGGCAATGACCGTTCGGATCGTGCCCCCCTCCTGCACCTCTCCCCCTTCTTGCTTGTGCTTTGGCGCGTTGGGGGGGAGTGGCTGACCGGGTTGCCTAGGGTGCCCGGTCAGCTTGGCCCAACCCTGGTTCTCCTGGCATCCATCTGTAAGATTACTTGATGGTGAAGCGTGTTTTATTATTCTACAAAATGTGTTTCCACTATTGCAGAGTCCAGTAACCCGGCTAGTGCAAACCTGGTTCATAAAGCTCACGACAAGCAGTTCTTATGCAGATGTTGCTTCCAGAATGATAGAACTCGGTAGTGAGTGTTACAGGCCCATGTTGTGAGCTTGCGTGGTCCCTAGATGTTTCAGTTTCATAGAGCTGTAGAACATAGAATGGTTGACTGGGACAAATTTAGCATGGCAGAAATTTGACATACTAATTTGTTGGCAAAATGCATCCTATGGTGGTGCCATGTCAAAAGTTACTAAAATGTTCAGTGCCACCCATTCTGCAGCAACCTTGGTCTAAGGAAGCTTCATGGCTGTATGGTTTTATGCTGAAATAGCCAAAGCAATTTATTAGAAGGCTTCTCCACTTACTATTGAACAGATTGTGTGCCTTGGGCACTGCCAATAATCCATTAGCACAGATTCATTTGCTAGAGATATCAAACATTAGAAATGCTAGGATATATCAAGATATCAAACAGCTGTGATTCACATTAGGCCCACTCATTGTATCAGAAATACACATGTTTACATAATAATATCACTTTCTGAATAAGACAGTGGTTCAAGAGTTAATTTGCCTCGCCTTTGCTCTTTAGAGTTCAGCTGGATTATGATGGGAAATCCTCAGAGACAAGACCCACCTTTAAGGGAGAGAACTACACATTCATTTTATTACGCAAGGGCAGCAAAGTTAAATTAATGACAATGAAACCATAACAGTGTGTTTGGCGAAATTAGATCCCTCCATTCAAACAATAATATATGGATAATGGTTGCCAGTGTTGTTGTGTGCTACGAGAAGAATAAGTACCTTTCATGTGCACATTCTGTGAAGGTTATAGATGGTGTGACCAGAGAAGGCATCAATCATCTTTCCTAACTCAATACCCAGAGGCAGCTATTGTTAGCTCCTCACAGCTCCACACAGCCTTACCTATCGCTAAGTCATCATTCAGAGAAGTGTTTTAAGCAAATAACAAAATGATGGAGATTCCACACAGATTCCCCGGGTAATGCGTTCCAGCTTTTACTCACACTAACGGCTTTGCCATATGTCATGCATATCTCTCTTCCAGTTGTGTACTAAACGTCTCCTAATGGACCTGTTGAGTGATCAGCCATTGCTCCCATGAAAGAAACGTTTTGCAAATCTATAGTGAAGAAATTCTACTAGTAACATTTACTTATCGCACCATGGCTTTCCAATATGAACACAACAGTTCCATGGCTACTGGAAGAGCGGCAAAGGATATGGCTAAATCAGAAGGCAGCGACTCCAGTGGTATTATCCCATTATTATCTTATGGGAAAGCAGCAAAGAAAAACAAATCTCATAAAACATATGTTTATATACAGATATGGGACCTGTTATCCAGAATGCTCGAAACCTGATGTTTTCTGGGATCTTTCTGTAATTTGGATCTCCATACCTTAAACCTACTAAAAATCATTTAAACATTAATTAAACCCAATAGGATCATTTTGTCTCCAATAAGGATTAATTATATCTTAGTTGGGTCAAGTACAAGGTACTGTTTTATTATTACAGAGAAAAAGGAAATCACTTTTAAAATTTTTAATTATTTTCTTATAATGGAGTCTACAGGAGATGGTAATTAAGATCTTTCTGGATAATGTTTTTCCGAATAACAGATTCTATACCTGTATATATATATATATATATATATATATATATATACACAGTATATGCATGAGTATTTGAATGTTTTTATGCTCTTTTGTTGCATACTGGTAGACTTTGTATTGGTCTTCACAAGTGCTTACGGCATACCCTGCGCTTTGGGTCCCACGGGAGAAAAGCGCTTTACAAATGTTTGTTGTTGTTGCTGTTGTTGTACCCTGGCCTTTCCAAATGCTTTAGACCCGTGCTCAGTACGTAACGAGGGGTCAGCTCCCACTTGTGCACAAAGTGAAAAAACCTACCGGTTTTGTATTGGTTCATGGTTGTGGATGGCTTATAGAATTTTGCTGGAGAATGACTACTTGATCCAAGGGTTTTCCTCTCTAAACTACCCAAGGCCACCAATCTGGACTGGGCTTAACCCACATTAAAAAATCACGTTGGGGCTTCTGCATTACTAACTACGACTCTCCTTTATATTAATATTTTAAGTTGTTAATTTATCTAAAGAAAATTAGAAAACAGTATTACTGCTGCTGGGTATAACCCCATCCTGCAGAACATTGAACCCTGCCTAGAATATGTGCCTTACTAAACTAGATAGAAGATGTTTGTGAATGCTGAGTACCTTCATGCAGGACAAGAGAGAGTAACTTGGTGTGTGCTACTGGCAGTTTTCATAGAAACTACAAACAAACGATAGCACGTGTATGTCCAGATGTGCAGTGAGCAAACTACCATTTCAATCACATTTGCCATGTTTTTTTCCCACAATGCAGCATTTTTTCCCTCCTTCTATAATACTTGCCTGCAATAAACCTGATATATAATAGTTGAAAAATACTTAATAGGGAACAGAAAGAAACAATTACAATAGATATAACACCCTATCCCTAGCTCAGCAAACCCAGTACCAGGAGGTATAGTCTGGCTCCGCACCATAATCCAGAGTTTACAAGTAGTGTTAGAAGCCTTATAACTCTACAACTGGTTTGCAGGTTTAACTAAATGATAACTATTAATAACTAAACATCAATCCTGCCAATATATTATGGTCAGTTTAAGAAGACTGTTTGCTTGTTCCCCACTGTCACTGCTACTCATTCACCCACCCACAGACAAAAACACACACAGCTCTTTGTTGCCTACTAGCCCTTAGCACTATGCACTAAACAGTAAAACAGCACTATTTTACTTTTTTCTTACAATTTTCACCTTGTTGTTCCTGTAATGGTGACCCTGCATAGTATCTGTTGAACTTCCTTTCTAAAGAGTTCTGCATGAATAGTAAGTTATTTCTTTGAACTTCAACTTTCTCAAGGGAAATTCTGTATGTAACATCATTGCTATATATATAACCCCCTATTTCCTTTTCCACCCACTGGAGCAGTTACAGTTGCAATGACTCTCCAGGGCAGATAGAAGCTGTTGAATAACACAGAGGGCAGGAGTAGGAGGGCGCAACATCCCGAATATGAAACTAAGGAAAGGATTCAGTGACACATAAGATTTATGTACGTTCTTCCAAGCGCATATCTGATTGCACTTTCATAGAACTCATCTTTTCTTCTGAGCTTATCTGGATTACATAAATGAAAGAGTTGGCTCAGGAGAAATGACCTGTGGTGTTTTTCTAGAGTGAATATTTAATTGAATTTTCTTGAATATATTAGATTCAAACATAGCGGGCAATAAGAAACTCTTCAACGTCTCCACAGTGAGTGGAAGAAATGTAACAGAAATAATAGGCTATTCAACGTACAGGGTGGTTTTTGGCAGCAGATGAAAGTGTTTGGGGGAGCAGGCCCTACACATCTAACAGATGAGGTGTACGCCTCACAGTGCTCACCATGTTGCACTTGGGTTTCTGGCAGCAGGCCATTTAAATGATGGATCATTTTGTCTGATTATTTCCTCCCATTTTTTAGCAAATGATAGCAAAGCAACATCCCTTTTTTTTGTGGGTTGCTTAGTGAATCAGCCTAGTGTATGATATCTAGAATTATTTATGTCTGTGACAGCTTGATAGTATCACACCCCTTGAACAGAAACTTATTTTCATTTTATACCCCTTGGCTCTTTGTAGCAGTAATAAAAACCGACCTCTATTCATATTTTCCTTCCTTTAGGTCTATGGCCCTTACTCAAAGTTAAACGGTTTGAGGCCCATTGTGCATGATTCATCCACTATGAGGAAATATGGAGTTGTGCAGTGATATAAACGGTGCCATTGGGATTTATGTATGTCTTCCAACCATTCTGGCAACTGCACTTTTAGAGGCAGAAGATTCAACAATATAATAGGTCTTAGCAATATACATATTTAAAAATAATTTTGTTCAGCCTGCTGGCTCAAAGTATCCTAAAAGCATAGTGAGAAACAGTGAATTTATTCCAAGTGTGTGTTCATCTTTGTTTCCGTGTAACCATGACTTGGCTGAATCCGATTAATAAAGTCATTTTCTCTGCAAATGTTTTCCTGTGTTTTGAATGCATTTAAGTACTGTATGGTTGATAGAAATGGCCTCAATAAAATCAGAAATGGTGCTGCCTTAAGGTGCCCATACACTATAAGATCCGTTCGCTTGGCGATGTCGCCAAGCGAGCGGATCTTCACCCGATATCCCCACCTACGGGTGGGCGATATCGGGTAGCAAGGGACTTAAAAAAAAAATCCGATCGTTTGGCCCTGGGGCCAAACGATCAGATTACATAGGAGGTTATGGGGCAGTCGGTTCGGGGACCGCATCAACGAGCCGATGCAGTCCCCGATCCGACTGGATTTTCTAACCTGGCCAATCGAGATCTGGCCAATTTCAGGCCAGATATCGGTCGGCCAGGCCGCTCTGTTCTGCCCATACACGGGCCGATTAGCTGCCGAATCGGTCCAAGGGACCGATATCGGCAGCTATAGTCGGCCCGTGTATGGGGGCCTTTAGGCATTAGAGTGCCCCCTCAGTACAAGCTCTTGCCCTATACAGCCTACCTAAATGAGGCAGGAGTCTTGCTGCATTAATACCAACATCTTACCCACAGTAATTATGATAGAATCTCATTGCTCAGGATACACAGGCAAAGTTCTTTTACTAGCGGGATTCCTTTGTATTTAGGTTCCCTTACCAACCTCTGCAGCTGTCAGCTATAGCCTCCCAACCACATTAAACTTCCCATTAGCGCTATTAAGCATTTCATGCTAAAAGCTAAAAAGCCATTCAGGTTTGTAATTTTCCTGAGGGATATTTGTTTATAACTGAAGGGCATCAGCTGCCTTCTGTCGTTAGCTGTTTGGCAATGGATTCTGTAAAGAAGTTATGGGCCTAGTGAGAGATCTTGGTCCTGTTCTGACTAATAACACAATTATGGCTCTGCAAAACAACAAAGTGTATTCAACTGAATGGCTTTAATGCAGTATTTTTAATTTTATGTATTTTTATAATCAATGATTAAAGTGAATATTTTGCTAAAGCATTAACAACATACTGTATGTAGGGATGTGCTAAAGCAGGAAATCCTGTTATGTTTGTGCCCTGTGATTAGTGCACCTTAGTGAATTGTCTCTGGGGAAACAGGCTGTTCTGGATATCTTAATAGATAGGCAGGATTGAGTGTCTCCTTCTACGTTAGAGGAATGGTATGTTTCCTCTCTAGGATCCCCCTTTTGAATTGGAGCGGAAGCGTAATCAGAATCTAAGAGGTCAGGCATCAATGAAGACTAGGTCAGGGCACCTCATTACTGAAGCAATAATTAGTGTACATCCAAAAACAAGGTGATAGTTAGTAGTAGTTGCCCAGGAATGAGCCTCTCAGAGGAGGATACTGCATGCTCTAGTAAACTACTCTCTGAGACAAAGGGCCCAGTAGCTATTGTCTCCAGTTTGTGAGTAGCCAAACTTTGATAGTTACGATTAAATCTGTGGTTAAACGTACAAAATAGGGACTGATCAAGGCACATTCCCAGCCCCCTGTTTGAATAATGATTTATTATTTGCAAGTTCATACATCTTTAAAAACCTTAGTTAAGGGTAACCTAAGTTCAAATTATTAGTTATAAATGTTTGGTCATAAAGTTGCCAAGGAACACCAAACTCATCCCTTTAATGGTAGACATTTCCTTCAAAAATAGGTTTTGCATTTTTTAAAATGTTGGTGAGAACTAGAGATGTAGCGAACTGTTCGCCGGCGAACTAATTCGCGCGAACATCGGGTGTTCGCAAGTCCGCAAATTCGCGAACTTTTCGTGATGTTCGCAATTTGGGTTCGCCGGCACCGAAAAAATCGCAAAACTTACGATAACGGTACGAATTCTCCGAAAAAATCGCAAAACTTACGATAACGGTACGAAAAAGTCGCAAAACTTACGATAACGTTACAAATGATCCGAAAAAGTCGCAAAACTTACGATAACGGTACGAATGATCCGAAAAAGTCGCAAAACTTACGATAACGTTACGAGTGATCCGAAAAAGTCGCAAAACTTACGATAACGGTACGAATGATCCGAAAAAGTCGCAAAACTTACGATAACGTTACGAAAGCTCCGAAAAAGTCGCAAAACTTACGATAACGTTACGAAAGCTCCGAAAAAGTCGCAAAACTTACGATAACGTTACGAAAGCTCCGAAAAAGTCGCAAAACTTACGATAACTTTACGAAAGCGCCGGAAAATACGAAAAAGTCGCAAAATTACCGATCATTTTGAAAAACGCAGTGTGTCAATTTTTCAGAGGTTTTTGCCCTTGATCCCCCTCCTGCATGCCACTGTCCAGGTCGTGGCACCCTTTAAACAACTTTAAAATCAGTTTTCTGGGCAGAAATGGCTTTTCTATTTTTGAAAGTTCGCCTTCCCATTGAAGTCTATGGGGTTCGCAAAGTTCGCGAATATTCGAAATTTTCAGAGGAAGTTCGCGAACAGGTTCGCGAACTTTTTTTTTGAGGTTCGCTACATCCCTAGTGAGAACCTTGCCTCAAGTGGCAGTGAGTGGCCAGTTATCAAGGGCAGCAAAAAGTTGCCTCTGGTAACTGTAAGAGCCAAATTTTTGTTTTTTAAGCACATTAGCACTCTCTGCGCTAGCAAAGTGGCCTCCTCTGGACCTGCTCCGATGCTAAAGATGTAAGCATGAAGTGGGAGGGGCCTGAGGCACCAGCCCAGTTAATGCAAAATGGGACAGATTTGCTCATTACTAATGAAAGTGATTTGTTATCTGGAAACCCATAATCCAGAAAGCTCTGAACTACATTTCAATAAAATAAATTACATTTTTAAAAATGATTTCCTTTTTCTCTGTAATAATAAAACAGTACCTGTACTTGATCCCAACTAAGATATAATTACCCCTTATTGGGGGCAGAACAGCCCTATTGGGTTTATTTAATGGTTAAATTATTCCCTTTTCCCTGTAATAATAAAACAGTACCTGTACTTGATCCCAACTAAGATATAATTACCCCTTATTGGGGGCAGAACAGCCCTATTGGGTTTATTTAATGGTTAAATGATTCCCTTTTCCCTGTAATAATAAAACAGTACCTGTACTTGATCCCAACTAAGATATAATTACCCCTTATTGGGGGCAGAACAGCCCTATTGGGTTTATTTAATGGTTAAATGATTCCCTTTTCCCTGTAATAATAAAACAGTACCTGTACTTGATCCAAACTAAGATATAATTAATCCTTATTGGAGGCAAAACAATCCTATTGGGTTTAGTTCATTTTTAAATTATTTTTGTTAGACCTAGGGGGCATTTACTTACGCTTGATGTTTTTCACAATTGTATTGTTTTGTTGCAAAATTCAACTTTGCCAGGGAAAAACCACCATTTTTTGTGATTTATCATGCGTCAAAACACACAAAATCCAAAAACAAAAATACATTATCTAAAACCTGCCGAGATTGTGTAGAAGTCAGTGGCAGTCCCTTTTAGAGCTGGACGATCTTTCTTTGCTTTATGGTTTTAGAGGTTTTCAAGCTTTTTAATGCTGTCATTCGTACAACAATACAAATCTGCTGTTATTGCGTTTTCTATGTCTTTTTTAATTTGTGCTTTTTGATAAACAAATGAGTTTAGTTGTTTCAGAAATCTCTAAAACCACGAAAATGTGAATGTTGATAAATGGACCTCTTAAAGTATGGAGATCCACTTTACAGACCTGTTATCCCAAAAACACAGGGTACCAAGAATTCTGGATAACAGGTCCTAGAGTTAAATGTCTGAAAAAATTACATACTAAAACCAAGACTATAGTAAAGTATCTGGATTAGTGATGAGCGAATTTTTTCGCCAGGCATGGATTTGCAGCGAATTTCTGCATTTCTCTACTGGCGAATTGTTTTGCGAAACTTCTGTGAAAATTCCCAGCGAAAAAATTTGTTGCGCGGAAATTTGTTTTTGTTGCGCTTATGTAAAAAAAGGGCATGCCAAAATTGGCCGTGGGCACTGCAAAAATGCGCGGGCACGTCAAAATTTGTGCGGGCGACAAAAAAAAAACCCAAATGTGTTTTGCGAATTTTCTTGCCATTTTGCGAATTTTATGGCGAAGCGAAACGCGACAGATTCGCTCATCACTAATCTGGATTATTCTTAGCCATGGGTTCAAAAGCCCCCAGTACTGCTTATATACAAGTGCTAATAACATAAATGATGCTAGCAGGGCAGCTCAGTGTAACCCATGCACTTTCCATTTCTGGTAATGTACCTGACTTGGGGCAAGAACTTGGCCACTGACTGCCTCTGAAGAACAATTTGGATTGGATAAAAAGTGTGATTATTGCACAAATGTACACACCCTTCAGCTGGGTTTGTTTATTATATCGGCATTTGCATCTCCATGGACAAATCCCTCTTTATCTACACACAGTGTGTTTCATAACAGCCTTCATTCCACAATGATGTGTCTCTTACTGGGCTTTCCAATGGCTCAGACAGGGAGCCGTTCTTCTTTATACATTGCAAGTATCTGCACAGAGGGAATAGTAACACAATGTACTGTACATTTGAACCCGGTCACAAGGTATTGCTTTAAATTTATTATAATCTAATTTTAAGGGCAAGAAAAGTTCCCTATGACATTTTTTTTAAATTACCGATAGGATCTCACACATCAAATGCTACCGGAAAAACTAATCAGAATGCTAGATGGACTAGAAAAAGAGCTAAAATGTGCCCCAGCGTACAGGTAAACTTACATATGAATGTATGCTTTCTATTATGATAAAATGGATATGAACTTCCCCGTGGCTGACTCCAGAGGCCTAATGCACAGTAATGGGAAGAATCGCTTTCCTGTTTAGACATAGCAGCCTCCAAAATATTCCAAACAGATATTGTGCAAATTGAAACCAGGTAAGGAGCAAAAGGCAAAGAAAATGAGAAGATTAGGAGAGGAGATTGGCCAGTCACAGAGGATACAATAAACTATTTAACGGCAGGTCATGCGGAAACTTTATATTACAAATTTCCTTTGAAACACTGATATCTGTTGAATACAAATATAGGCTTCATAATCATGTAAGCCTTTAAGTAAATTGAATATGATCACGTGGTAACCAACTGGTCTTCCTGTGCAGAGAACTGAAAACAAGTGGGGCTCATTTACTGGATGAAACCTCAGATCAGTAAGCCATAGCAACCAATCGGATAGTTGCTTTCACTAATTTGCCTGCAGCAGACTGCTGACTGGTTGCCATAGGATACTGCACTCAGCCAACTTCCCCAGAATGAATGAGAATAAAAGAAGGTCTCATTTTTTTTAGCTAAATTTAGCTTTGCAGTAACTCAGACCAACTAATCAGAAGTTTAGACATGAAAGCAAAGCTTTCTGCACCAGTCACTTTTATATTTGGGCTGATTTGTGACTGCAAATGATGTTTGGAAAGAATAATTTGCACTGTTTTTACCCTGGGTACCTGATATATCAAATGTTATTAGACCAAATGAGAAACCTTTGGAACCCTCGTGCCACAGAATAGACAGGAAGGCAGCAAGCTTCTGCCTGGATAACACTGGTTACAGCTTTCAAAGTTGGCTAATAACAGCAAAATAAAAGTAAGACACCCCAAGTTAGGGAATTGAGTACTTGCTTCCCCTTTAAATTTTAAATAGCATGCAAAACAGTTCATTTTTACTAGTGCTGCACAAGTAATTTGATGATTCAGAACATCTTAAGTTGCACACTTTGTTGCCCAGGATGTTCAGGTTTATATGAGCGAGTCGAGTTAGTCGCTGCTTTGCCAACATTCCTACAGGTAATAGGAAACAGACTCATAAAACAAAACTCCAGCTGGACAGAAACTGGGGGTCTTTGGGATGCATGCAGTTAGGGTGCTTTGTTCTTGTAAAAAATAACTATTATGGCACCCTCCATCTGATAAACTACTACATGGTGCAAATGCATTAGACATACTTTCCTTTTGACAGCATTTATGGTGCATATGTATTAACCATTACTGGGATTTACTGTAGAGAAAACACTGTCTCATGTCAGGCCATTATGGTTTCTCTGCTCCTGATAAATCACAAACAATGTATAAAAATAAAGAGATAATAAAAAAAGAAAAAAATCAATAGAAAAAAAGAATGACTGTAAAAGTGTAAGAGTAAAAGACAGAACTCTGCCCATTAATTGGCTGTTGTGGCCTAGCATGTATGTGTGCCTTGGCTTGTTTGCGTGCACTGTGAATCCTATGATCCCAGAGGGCGGCCATTAACACTTAAAATGACAATTTTTTATTTAGGATTGTCCAGTGGCACATGCTGCTAAAAAAAATTGTATTTTTATGAAAATAGTGGGATTTTATTTATAAGCTGTTTTATGCAATATATTTTTATAGAGAATTACATTGTTTTATTTTATCAAGTTACTACTAGTTACTGCTATGTAACTGCTCCAACCTCTTCACTTCATATAATGGCATCTGTGTAGTATAGATGGTAAAATATATCCTCTAGCCAACCTATACCAAACAGTAACCTATTTGATTTCATTAGTTATTAATCTAAAAAAACACTAGGCAGCAAAACTGCTGAATGGCTTCTGTAAACTATTTCACTTCAGTTCAGGGAGATACGTTTGAATTTGTGTTTTGCATATTATTTTTAAAGCCAGGTTCCATTGCATGTAAACCACCAACTTTTAACCTGCTAGGCACAGCCAGACAAGTGCCAGACATTTGTTATACTAAAGATAGTTTCCCTCATGGCCATCAATAAATACCACTTGCACTTTCATTAAGTCCACTGTGCTCAAGTAATATTATTGTTTTGCTAAACTAATGACAATTTACTAACCAACTGCCCCAAATTTGACAGACACCAAATGGGAAAGAATTTATCCAAATGTGTGTGAGGTTTATTATACTTAATTATCATTTTAAACACTTGTCAAATGTATAATAATAATAATAATAATGTTTGACGCACGAATCACAATTAATGATTTAGAAGGAGTGTTAGAGAACTGTCACTGAGCTCTAACACGCCATAAGGAACAATATAGCTCAAAGGACATTTGTCTGCTTTGATAAATGTGTGAATTAATAAAAACTTTCCCTGACTGTCAGGAAGCAAAGCATACTGGAACCTTTGGAAAAGTGAATAGGCCACACTAAACATGCTACAAATCCACTGTTGGAGAAAACTTCTGCTCTAAGTAATATGAATGAGGGCTAAAATCAAGATTTTAGGAATTTGAGATCAAAAAGAAGTCAGTTACGGACTGGAAGAAATCATGTAGCATGGAATGGCATCCTGGAGCAGTGTGGGAATGAAGATATTAGAAGGGAAGGAATGAGTGTGGTGGCTGAATGCTGGCCAGTCCCACATTCCTCTGCAGCAGTTGACAAAATCGGCATTGACTGAGTGCAAATGAGATGAAGGTTCTTGCATGTTTTCTATTACTGAATGGACAGGTATATTATTATATTCATCGCCTCTAATGATCCTGTGTAAATGCTTGTGTGCTAATCTGGAGATCTCTGCAGGCTACCGTCACTCTATCCACTGAAATTCAATTTCACTTCTGTCTGGCAGTGGCCCAGGGAAACACTATATGTGTCAGCCTCTCTGTGGCTGTGGGACAGGGCTTTCTTGTTCAAAGGCTAATTTGTCATCCCATATAAAAGCCAGAGACGAATGAATGCAAATGACAGTGGGATCAATATTCATCTTTGGGCTGTTGGCAGCACTTTTGTTTTTAAAGCCTGATTAAAGCAGAGAGGCCAATGCAAATTAGCGTTATACACAATTTCAAATACAAATGTATATCTATTGTACTTTTAAAAAAGCCCCTGAAAAATGGTATTGCTGCAAAGGCTCCAGTCATCCGTTCAACCTACCCCCTAAGTATTTTTGTAACTCCTTTGTAGATAAATAACCTGATAAATATTGCCTTCAAAGATCTAAATCAAATTGGCCCAATAAGTCTCTAGTTGAATGTTTATTTCTATCTGGCCAAACGGACCCAAATAGCCATACAAGAATGCAGTATGAGTAAAAAATATTTCAATGAAAGTAACCCAAAAAACTCAATATATATTTAAACATACTGTCCTGTACATCACAACAGTGATGCTGATGTTAAATCAAGGGGGTCCACAATGTCAGATGTGGGCAGAACGGGTATTGCAGGCCATGGAGATCCTGAATGGGAATTGTGGCCCTCACCTGCCCCCTCTGCCTGCAGGTTCTCTAGTATATATAAATATATATAGAAAAATAAAAAATTGTTTTGAGAAACAACAGTCAGTTAAATTTATTGGCATAATGTCCCAAAGTGACTCAACCTTTCTGTCCCTCACAGGGGCCTTCGTCAGGAGCAGCGGAAAAGGTGAGGGGCTGAAACGTTGGTCACTATGGGACATTATACCAATAAATTTAACTGATTGTTGTTTCTCAAAATCCTGAGTGCTAACAATTTTTTATTTTTATCTCAAATACCATTGCTCGTAACCCCAGGTTAGAAACTTGGGAGTGGGGTGCACCACCTTGGCTCTATATATATATCTAAGCTAGAGAACCAGCAGTCAGAGGGGCCTGTATATATAGGCATGGCATCACTTAAAACCCGTTATCCATAAAGTTTGAATTACAGAGAGGCCATGTCCCATAGACTCCATTTTAAGCAAATAATTCTAACTTTTAAAGATGATTTCCTTTTTCTCTGTAATAATAAAACAGTACCTTGTACTTGATCCCCAACTAAGATATAATTAATCCTTATTGGAGGCAAAACAATCCTACTGGGTTTATTTCATGTTTATGATTTTAGCAGACTTAAGGTATGGGGATCCAAATTTAGATCCCTTATCTGGAAAACCCCAGGTCCCAAGCATTCCCAATAATAGATCCTATACCTCTTATCAAATAAGAGTATGGGGCACATTTTCAAATTTCATAAGGGGTTTGTGCCTTTCGAAGGGAAAATAAAAATGAAGAGCCTATTGCCAAATTGCCAAGTGATTGCTGAAACTAGCTATGACTGGCTAAAATACACGTCAATCAGAGCAGAGACATAAATGTCTGGTTCAAAACTGGACAGGTGGCATCCCTTGGCAAGTGTCATGACAGTCTTTTTAACCAGCCCTCCAGCTATTACACTGGGAGTGGGATCACCGGTGCCCTGGTTCCTGTAGCTGCTATAGGGGGGACCTGGAACTCCTGTGGGCTCACTTGTCATCACAAATTTGAACTTGGGCAGAAACCTATAGCAACCAATCAGTAGTTAGCCAGCTACAGCTGGAATAATGTAAATTGGTTGCCACAGGTTTGGGCCCAGGAGCATCTTTGCCCAGTGTTGATAAATAATCCTTGTTTCCAAATCCAGCTCCACATTACACCACCCCTGCAAAGCAGTGAAAAGAGAAAGGGTTGGGGTGGGAGAGTGTAATATGGCGGTGTGCAGCAGGGATGGGGGGCAATGGGACATGTAACATAAATCTTGACAGCTTTGTACACTCAGAAGGGTATAAAATATATAATTTGTTTCATATGTGTTACCTATAGAAAACTTTTGTATAAAGAAATGTATGGTAAAGTTTATGTATAAATATGGCATTAATCAGCATGCAGTCCAAGGGCTACGTGAATGTAAAAAGCATCCGAACACTGTTAAACCTCTGTGATTTACACTGGGTATCTGCTCCGACAGCCACTCCGGCTTATATATAAATATAAATATGAGTGAGACGGCAGGAATACTGCGCATAGATGGGGCAGCTGTAGTACGAGAACCAGTAATAGATGGTCACTTTCTGCATTTTCATTACAATCTGTCAGTAGCCTACATGCTTCCCGTGACACAGGGCATTTGAACTGATATTTTTTCAAAGAAAACCATGTTATCACTGAAGGTTTTAAAAAAAAAAAAAAAAAAAAATAATAATGTTTCACCCTAAAGAAAACTGTTCCTGGCATTCTAACTAGAAAACACAGCAGGACAAGATTCTGAGAGAACACGAGAAGCCATGGGCATCATTGCACCCTGCCGAGGCAGATGTTACGTACAGGGTTTCCTTGTGCCCTGAGTGCAGAAGATTTTGCACTGGTTTAGTGTATAGTGATCTAAGGGCCCCCAGTCTTGCTTCACTTAGGGGCAGATTTATGAATATTCTGATTTTCATGGTTTTAGAAGTTTCTGAAACCACAACTAAACTCATGTCCACTAAAACCATGAATGTTTAGCCATTTGTTAAAAGATCTGAATTGAAAAAGCAAATGGAAAACAAAAACAAAGAGAACATGAAAACCACAAATTCCTTGCTTTTTTTCTGTTTTTAAAGGAATCTTTGTGGATGGCAAAATGTTGCATTTGTATTTGGCACAGTTTTGACAATAAATGACAGAAAAATCAAAAACTAACGTTAGTAAATGCCCTCCTTAAAATGTACA
Organism: Xenopus tropicalis; assembly: GCF_000004195.4. NCBI lineage: Eukaryota > Metazoa > Chordata > Amphibia > Anura > Pipidae > Xenopus > Xenopus tropicalis. Next base: position 176,588,585 of record NC_030677.2, on the reverse strand, counting down.
ATGTAAAATTACAATGGACTTGATGGAGGTTGTAGCAGGCACATAGGGCGGCATTTGCAAACATTCGTATTACTTTTTTCACAATTCGTGTTTTTTGGTTCTAATTTTTCATGTAAAAAATGTATTAAATGTAAAAACTGCAAAACACTAATATAAAACTTTGCCATGTAAAAGCTGTTGAGGTCATGTAGGAAGTCAATGGGAGCTGCCCTAGGCAAACTGTAACAAATTTTATTTAATTTGTGCTTTAGGTGTGGTTTCAAAAACCAGGAAATGTTAAAAAATCTGCCCCATAGAGGCTTATTTAACAATTTATTAATTTGTGAATTTTAGAGGGTTTTTTTCAACTCAAATAAACTCGGTATTTTACCAGAATGTTTGCTTATTTATTAAAAAATTGGAATATAAAAAACTTGGTCAAACAAAAACATAACTGCAGCTTGATTGGTGATTGGTGAATTCCAATTCTACCCACCGTTTTCCAATGGTTCCACCAACTCTCAAAACATTTTGAAAAACCATACATTAATATACATTTTGCCCGGGACAAGTCCCGTCGTCCTGTTATACATCCAAGTTTTTTGGATTTTTTTTGCCCTTAATTAATATCACATGGTTGAGTTTTGGAAACCAGAATTCAAATTTGTGAGTTTTTCTGCAAAAAAAATCTTGGAAAAAAAATGAAATTGGAGTTTTGAGAAATTTCCTCCATGGTTTAATATCCAGGACAAATGATCTTTGCCAACATCTTTGAAGCTTTGAAAGTGTATTAAAATAGTAATAGTTGGCTGGGCCCAGGTATGTTTTCTATAAGGACAAGGAGAAACGAGCACCCTTCTAATTTCCATATGCCAATTAGGATTTGGATTTGGTTCGGTATTCAGCCAAATCTTTCAAGGAACCAGGGTTTGGCCAAATCCAAAAATAACTCAGATTCAGTGCATCCCTAGGTATTTTATCCAACAGGGCTTGAGAGATATTTTAACCAACAGGGATATATTAAACTTTCCATGGGGCAATATACCTGGGTGCTGAGACACTGTACGTCCCTTCTGGCAGCCATTTCTAGCTGTCTGTGCTTCTCAGCTGCTTTAAAAGAATTTTGTATTAGTGCCTATTACCTCTTTATAAAATATATTATTACATTGCTGTGGAAAGAATGGACATGAGGTGTTTGGAAATAAAAGACAGATGTTATGGCTACTTTCATTCTCACACTCCAGGAGCATTACTATGATAACTCACCGAAACACATTAAAAGAAATTGCTCACCCTTCACATTAGGGGTCATTTACTGATCCCCAGTGCCCAAATGATAGGGTGCTAAGGCATGCAAGGGTGTGCTTCTTAGTGCTCGCTTAACAAGCACTTGCACCCTGGGGAATGCTACACCGTGCACTTCTTTATTTGTGCATCTGACTGACACGTGTGTACTCCTGGATTGATAGGGGACAGGTGGGGGGGGGGGTGCTTATGTGCTCCCCATTACTTCCCCTCAGCACTGACTAATGCAGTCATCTCTGTGTTAGTTTGGGGAAGCTTCAGGTGTCTGTGCTCTGGAATGAAGTGCAAGGTGCTGTGGCAATTCCTAAACAGCAGAACACAATGTGCAAAGAAGAAAACACAAATGGCGCCTATTGACCCATTTACTTTCTCACTGGTGGTCTTTTAGTTTTAGTTGAGAGAAAATGTATATAAATCTATACTAAGAAGTAAGTGAATAAAAACCCCTATTATAGTGATGAACAAATTTTTTTGGCAGGCATGGATTCTCCGTGAAATTCCGCATTTCTTCATTGCCGAACTTTTTCGCAAAACTGCAGCAAGCATGCATTAAAAAGTACTGGTACCTTTAAAAAAATGTCAAGGTTGTGTAAAAAAAAGTCACTGCTGTCTCAAATAAGTCTGCTAATGTTTCGGTAAAGTGAAATAAGACAGATTCGTCATTACTAGCTGTTATATTTAGAGATGAAATGTTTGAATGAACCATTTGCCAGCATTATATGCAGCAGCAAAAGCCACCTAGGAACATTCAGAACATTTTAAAAAGTTGTTGCCCTAAGTATTGCTCTCAGTTAGAAGCATGATCTAAAATAGTTTAACCATAAACTACAGGATTATAAATGTTTGTAGGGCTAATGTACAAATCTTGTACAAAAACTCATCACAACCCATGATTCAATTAACAATTCTTAATCATTCCTACTACTTGCACATGATGCCTCAATCCTTGCACAATCATTGGGCCCATTTTGTAGAAAAGTGCATTAGTGCATTAGTGGGTGCTGCTGGAGTGAGCAGTGTCACAACCAAATCTCAGCTGGTGCAACTGGCTGTGCCTGTATGTTCAATATAATAGGGGTCCCTTGAGCAAGAGTATGTGGCCTCTTGTGTCTTACGGTAATGGCACACAGGGGAGTTTGTTACCTGTGGTTAAATCCTGGATACAGGACTAACCCCATGGGCACTAAAGTGAATCACCAGTGGGAAAACACACGTGGTGCTTTGTTTTCTGAAGTCACCCAAAGTTTTCTGTGCAGGGTCTGCTAGAAAGTCTACTAGAAAGTGAAAAAACACAAACCATTGATATACTCAGCCCAGCTCATCCTGCCCTTCATTGAATACATCCAGGCCCCCTGGAAATCCTCTCTAGGACCCATATGTCCCAATCTGAAGGGCACAGAATAGGGTACAGATGTCATCTTAATACATGTGTCTACCTCTCTACACATTGGCCACCTGAGATGCTGAAGAAGCTTGGAAACAATGCCTGCAAGAAAAAAAATGTTCATTACCTATAGGTTTGGTAACTGGGAACAAAACCCCATTGAAACTGGAGGTTATAGGACCTGGGGTCAGTTAATCAACACCCCTCCATGGCAATGTTCTTCTCAAGGATCTCATTGTCTAACTACTATTAATAAGGGGGAATATACATTGACTATCCACCAGTGCAGCATTTCGGGGCCCATTCATTTTCTAATTTATAGAGCTTTTTGTAATGACCACAATAATATCATTAAAATTCTAAAACTTTTTTGTGGTTTTCGTTCCACGAAAAAGTCATATTTTTCACAAAGACTACAACCATTTCGGAAGTCATTCAAGCTTTGGTATCTTGACTATCTTTTGGCCAGGTTGGATCTGTAGAGTGCCATTGAGTCCTATGGAAGGCTTCCAAAATCACACATTGAAAGTTTTCTCCAAACTGTTTAAACCCTTCTGTTAAAACTCAATTCCACACAATACTTTGTTTTTCAGTAGAACTGGGATTTGCTTGTTTGGGTTGTAAAAAACATAAGTCTTAAAAAAACACACATGTAACAGGAAAACTCTGAAGATGAATATGACTTTAATTTGAAGATATTACTATTTCTGTCTTTGTAACGCCCCCTCATCTCACTCCATCTTCCAAGATAAATTGAGTGAAATTTCTAAAACACATTTTGTGATTTTTTTTTATTTGGACCCAGATTGCTAGAATCAGTATTTTATTTCCTAGGGATTATATTTTCCACAACTGTGTTTTTATAGGCAGCCGCCCAGAATGTAGAAAACATGTAGAAAACAAAACGTCAGCTGTCAAGTTCTTATTTAGATGTTTGGGTCTGTATAAAACAAGGCTCTTTTATGTGATCAAATTCAGCAGCGAATCATGTTGCAAGCGTTCTGTAAATTAGATGGGAATAGAAGGAAAAATACATGTGACCTCTCCTTACCTTGCGCTGTGCAGAATGTGTGTCGGCTGATAAGAACCTGTATAATGGGCGCATTTAGCCGAGTTCTTTTTCTATACATTCTAGACATTTGCTGCCCTATTTGACACAGCAAAATGAAAGTCACGCTCACCGCTAAACATATGGGGTGCATTTATTTTATCAATATACTTATCTGGGTGCGTGCAGAAAACACAGCTTTTGTTTATACAGGAGCAGTGGCCAACTCTTTGCCGTAGCTTCCATCATTCCCAATCCTGCCAAGTGATCCTGGTATTGAATAAGGACAACTTATAATAAATATATATATAAATGTATGGCAATGTGTAGGAATTGTTAAAGGGGTAGTTCAACTTCAAGTTAACTTTTAGAATGTTATAGAATGGTCAGTTCTTAGCAAATTTTCAAATGGTCTTTATTTTTTAAATTTTTTGCTCTGTTCCTCTGACTCTTTTAACCTTTTACATGGGGGTCATTGATCCCGGCAGCTCATATGTCTGCAAGGCTACAATTTTATTATATTATTTTTAATATTTTTTTTTGCAAATCCTCTATTCTACTCTCTAATGCTAAGGTAATTCAGACCCTAGCAACCAGAGAGCTCTGAAATTCCAAACTGTGGAGCTGCTAATCAAAAACCACAAATAGTAAAAAATGACAACCAGTTGCAAATTGTTTCAGAAAATTTCATTCTATGTAATACTAAAAGTTAATTCAAAGGTAAACAACCTCTTTAATAAATTAATGAAGCAATATATAGCATATGTTTTCTTTATAAGGGGGAGGACATTTAAAGAATCTTTTTAGAAGCAGGTCTTTATCTGCAAGTTAAAACTGCCAGGGAGTGTTCACATGTCACATGTTCACAAAGTTATGGAAAAGATCCTCCCATGAAAGATAGCCATGTGTTTCTATCAAGCCGTAATTGTGCACTGGTGGCTAGCTTGGGGGCGGGTGGCTAGCTTGGGGGCGGGTGGCTAGCTTGGGGCGGGTGGCTAGTTTGGGGGCGGGTGGCTAGCTTGGGGGCGGGTGGCTAGCTTGGGGCGGGTGGCTAGCTTGGGGCGGGTGGCTAACTTGGGGCGGGTGGCTAACTTGGGGCGAGTGGCTAGCTTGGGGCGGGTGGCTAACTTGGGGTGGGTGGCTAGCTTGGGGGCGGGTGGCTAGCTTGGGGGTGGGTGGCTAGCTTGGGGGCAGGTGGCTAGCTTGGGGGCAGGTGGCTAGCTTGGGGCGGGTGGCTAGCCTGGGGCGGGTGGCTAGCTTGGGGGCGGGTGGCTAGCTTGGGGCGGGTGGCTAGCTTGGGGGTGGGTGGCTAGCTTGGGGGTGGGCGGCTAGCTTGGGGCGGGTGGCTAGCTTGGGGGCAGGTGGCTAGCTTGGGGTGGGTGGCTAGCTTGGGGCGGGTGGCTAGCTTGGGGTGGGTGGCTAGCTTGGGGCGGGTGGCTAACTTGGGGGCAGGTGGCTAGCTTGGGGTGGGTGGCTAGCTTGGGGCGGGTGGCTAACTTGGGGGCAGGTGGCTAGCTTGGGGTGGGTGGCTAGCTTGAGGGTGGGTGGCAGGGCCTCCCAGGATTTTTCCTGGTGTCCTGGTGGACCAGTCCGACTCTGCACTTACTAATCCCAAGGTCACAAGTGCTACAACATGGTACAAAATATGTCCCTTAAGGCCCAACCAAGAAGCACTTGTGCCCATGGGGTTTATGGTGCTCACCACAGTGTAAAACTGTAGAACTACTCAGTACAACAGAGCCCTTGACTTAATGCCAATTACACAGCTCCCCCTGTGTAACTGGCTGCCCAGCATACACCCCCTTTAAATGCAGCACCTCCATATGTACAGTGTAACAATACATACTATTATTCAAGAAACCTGTGTGTTCTGCCATATACACAAATGCACATACAAAATATTTTTAGGAACTTCATAATGACCCTGTAACATAATGGACAAGGTCAAATCCAGGATTAATAATAATAAATAATAATTATAATATAATAGAATCAATCATTAAATGCTCAGCGGTGCAGTACATACGGTAGTAGACTTGTATGCATCTAATACTATATGGTCACTGCTTTCATGTCATACATGTACATACATGTTTTCCAAGATGCAGGTGTGTTCTGCCATGTACCCACTCACACACATACAGAAATACATTTAGGGAGAAACTTTTCTGTAAAATAATAGAACAAATAACATAGAACAGAAGTACATTTTATTCACGTTCCTCTTTCTACATCTCTAAAATCTTAAATTTGGCCATAAATTACATTTATGTGTTTACTACAAACACACAGCAATTTTTAAATGTGAGTTTTAAACATTTCCTGGGCATATCGATATGGATGATATATTCAAAGAATAACATTTGCTTAAAAAACTGAATTCTGTGATTTTTCAGATATTTAAAGATAACATTAAGGAACCTGCTATAATTGATACAAGCTTATTACATAGTTACATAGTTACATAGTTACATAGGGTTGAAAAAAGACCATTGTCCATCAAGTTCAACCCATCCAAGTAAACCCAGCACACCTAACCCACACCTACCAATCTATACACTCACATACATAAACTATAAATACAACCACTAGTACTAACTGTAGATATTAGTATCACAATAGCCTTGGATATTCTGATTGATCAAGAACTCATCCAGGCCCCTCTTAAAGGCATTAACAGAATCTGCCATTACCACATCACTAGGAAGGGCATTCCACAACCTCACTGCCCTCACCGTGAAAAACCCCCTACGCTGCTTCAAATGGAAGCTCCTTTCCTCTAATCTAAAGGGGTGACCTCTGGTGCGTTGATTGTTTTTATGGGAAAAAAGAACATCCCCCAACTGCCTATAATCCCCTCTAATGTACTTGTACAGAGTAATCATGTCCCCTCTCAAGCGCCTCTTTTCCAGAGAAAACAACCCCAACCCTGACAGTCTCACCTCATAGTTTAAATCTTCCATCCCCTTAACCAGTTTAGTTGCACGTCTCTGCACTCTCTCCAGCTCATTAATATCCTTCTTAAGGACTGGAGCCCAAAACTGCACTGCATACTCAAGGTGAGGCCTTACCAGGGACCTATAAAGGGGCAAAATTATGTTCTCATCCCTTGAGTCAATGCCCTTTTTTATACAAGACAGCACTTTATTTGCTTTAGTAGCCACAGAATGACACTGCCTGGAATTAGACAACTTGTGATCTACAAAAACCCCTAGATCCTTCTCCATTAAGGATACCCCCAACACACTACCATTCAGTAGATAGTTTGCGTTTATATTATTTCTACCAAAGTGCATAACTTTGCACTTATCAACATTGAACCTCATTTTCCAGTTTGCTGCCCAGTTATCTAATTTTGTCAAATCGCTCTGCAAAGCGGCAGCATCCTGCATGGAACTTATAGTTTTGCACAATTTAGTGTCATCAGCAAAAATAGACACAGTACTGTCTATGCCCACCTCCAGGTCATTAATAAACAAGTTAAACAGCAAAGGCCCAAGGACTGACCCCTGCGGTACTCCACTAACCAAACTGGCCCAATTAGAAAATGTTCCATTTACAACCACTCTTTGTACTCTATCCTTCAGCCAGTTCTCTATCCAATTACAAATATTATGTTCTAGGCCAATATTCCTTAATTTGATCATTAACCTTCTGTGAGGTACTGTATCAAACGCTTTAGCAAAGTCCAAGTAGATGACATCAACTGCCATTCCAGCATCAAGGTTACGCATAAAACTATGCTGGCACAAACTAATAGTATTGTGAACTGCAATGTATTCAAGTACCCTATCCCTTATTACCCCTTCCAAAAGTTTTCCTACTACTGATGTCAGACTAACAGGCCTATAGTTTTCAGGCTGAGAACGGGATCCCTTTTTAAATAACGGCACCACATTAGCAATCCGCCAGTCTCTTGGCACCATGCCAAACCTCAATGAATCCTGAAAAATTAAGTGAAGAGGCTTGGCAATCACAGCGCTCAGCTCATTTAATACCCTGGGATGAATCCCATCCGGCCCTGGACCTTTGTTTACCTTTACATGTTCAAGTCTCTTTTGAATTTCCTCCCGAGTGACCCATGCGTCCGTAGCTAAATTACTAGAACTGGGCATATTACAAGGGAAGCCTTCATTATCTGGCTCCTCAGATGTATAGACAGATGAAAAATAAGAGTTCAAAATTTCAGCTTTTTCCCCGTTTTCATCAACCAACGTACCCCCCCGTGATAATAAAGTTCCCACCCCTTCTTGCTTCATTTTTTTACTATTCACATAATTAAAAAATAATTTTGGATTCTTTTTACTCCTAGCTGCAATATCCCTTTCCATCTCTATTTTAGCTTGCCTGATAGCTTTTTTGCATGCTTTATTTGCTTCCTTGTACCTGATGAAAGTTTCCACTGTCCCAGCTAACTTGAGTGCCCTAAAAGCACGTTTTTATTGCACGTTTTTATTGCAACAAATAGAGATTCGTATAGCAATAAATCATATCTGCAGAGAACTGAACATGTAAACTGAGTGATGTACTCACAACCCAAAGTGCAAGCAGCACAGAATTTTTTTTTTTTTACATTTTCATATTTTTAAACAACATGTGTATAACATGGCTTGTACAGGCAGAAGGGCATGGGGCACTAAAAAGGCTAAAATAATTTGGTCTGCTGTGTGGGACAATAGTTTGACAGCTGGGTTAGATCTGAAAGTAGAATACAGGGGGAAGGGAATGATAATAAACAACTGTACTGACAGTGAGGAGAGGATCAGTGGCAAAGATAAATGTCAGTTGTGAGTAGACGGAATGAGATATTAAATATTGGTTAATATTGATTAGTAATAACATTAAATGAATAACAAAGTACAGATATGGGATCCCTTATCCAGAGACCCATTATCCAAAAAGTTCCAAATTACGGAAAGGACATCTCCCATAGACTCCATTATAAGCAAATAATTCTAAGTTTTCTTTCTGTTCTTTTTCTGTGTAATAATAAAACAGTACCTTGTACTTGATCCCAACTAAGATATAATTACCCCTTATTGGGGGCAAAACTATCCTATTGGGTTTATTCAATATTTAAATTTTAGCAGACTTTAGTTATGGAGATCCAAATTACGGAAAGATCCTTTATCCGGAAAACCCCAGGTCCCAAGTATTCTGGATATCAGGTCCCATACCTGTATAAGACTTGTTACTGTAAAATAAGCAGCAGTTTGTGTTTGGGAGTAGTGATGTGCAGCTTCAGTACAGATAGATGTGTCCTAAAGTGTTCAGAAGGAATATAGAGAAAAAAAGAAAGAAAGCAGGGGTTTTTCAAACATCAACTGTGGGTTGAAGTCTCTCTTACAAAAATAGCTACACTCCTTTCATGGGTCTATCTCTATATTTAACCCCCTCTCCTTCCACTCAAGAAATGTCCACTGAGTAGCAAACATTGTTGGGTCCAGTGGCCATTGAGCACACATGCCTCTTTCTTAAGTCTCCATCATGATTTGTTATTCTCCTTGGATACTTGTTGTCATGTTCAGCATGTGGAGGCAGGACGCAGACCCACTGGCAGAGGATGATAAGAGGTGATTGACTAGAAAGGAGTGCTTAGAGTCAAATGGCTCAAGGTTTTGGGCAGGAAGTGAAGAACAACCACTTCCTGCCCACTGACCAAGGGTATGTATGAAGGCGATACAGGAGAAACACAGTAGGAATCGTACAGTTGCAGTTATGGTTGTGCAACTTTTGGCACAGTTTTGGACAAAGTTTTTCCGTTCATTAAAAGGACTTGAGTCAAAATCCGCTCCACAGTCTTCCTAATAGTTGAACCACTGCCTTTATTCAAACTCCTGTTCCAAATTTTCTACAAATGTGTCTATTGAGTCCCGCCACCTCAAAGGGTTCCCACAGTGGCCTGTGTCAATAGGCGCAGCACAATTGCACCTAAAACAATCACACACAAATGTAGTTTTGATGGTGAGAGACAGAAAGGACAAAACCCTGACTAGAAAGGTTTTCAGTGCTACTGTGGTTGATTCACGGTGAGCAAGTGCAGTCGTGCTAGTTTTAATGCATCGGACAAAATTGTTTCAGACACATCTCCTTCTTATGGGGGAAATTATAGGGGAAAATGCAGCATTGTTGGTAAAAAAAAAATATGACAACTTGCACTCAGAATTGCACTTTGCACACTGCACTTGTAAATGACCCCAGCAAATACCTAATCCTGTGTCTTTGCTGTGTTTCTATTTTCATGTATTAACCTGGGTCCACTAAACGAAGTACTTGCCAATCAGACCAATTCATTACACTAACTGAAGATTTCATTTTGATTTTTGAACATTGGCATCGATCTCCTTGACACTGTCACAGCCAATGCCTCATCATCCCATCTGCTTGCCTTGCTAGGAGACTTAGATTAGAGATGCACATATGGATAACATTCCCTACGCTCCTGCTTGTCCATTAATCAAAAAGTATGTGTGATAGGAACCACTGCTGTAAAACTTCAGTAATGCTTTCACAGTACCTAATCCACCTCTCCTGTCCATAGCAGCATAAATAAATGGGGAGAAAAGCTTCCATCATGCAGATACTATGCTGCAAACACTATAAATAACACAGCATGGTGTGAGCTACAACACTTCCAGCTTAAAGTTTTTTGAAAACCTCTTTTGCACATTTCTCCTAAATCATAAAGCCCCTTGGGTTTATACATTTGGCCTTAGAAATTTTGGAAAAAAACCTGCTGACAAAATGTTCCTAATTATTACAATAACACAAATGGAATAGATGTACTACTTGCACCTGGAGTATTCTTCCTGGAATTATTTTAGTTTAGCAGTAATAATAATGTATTGCTCTAATGTTTTGGACAACACCTTGCTTGGTTTTTCACATTCAGTTCCTTCCTGATCTCCTTCACAAGCCATCTGTAGCCTGATTATCCCCTGGTCTAGTCTAGTAGCCAAGTTATTGGCTTGATGGTTTGGGGGTACTGGGGAAAGTAGGGTCAGATGAAAGAAGAACAGCAAAGAAAAAAACCCCAAAAGCCCTCTTTGCCATAAATATTTTCTTCTATACGTCATTAAAGTGGCACATCAGCTAGACACAGGTAACTAGATATAAAGGGATTATACAGAGACTCCTGGATTGGTAACAGGGAGCAGGTGCCATGATGGGGCTAGCAGGGGGATGCAATATTGTGCAGCAGGATGGGGGGGGGGGGTAACATAGACAGGAACTGGAAGTCAGGGCAGTACATGGCAGGGGGCAGCCTCCCCCCCCCTTTTTTTTAATCTTTCTTGAAGATACAGATTATCTGGCGGTAAAGTTTTTGTTTCTGTTTATTGTCTTTCTGACACAGCTTGTGTGAATAATATCCAAGGCTACTGTGATTCTAAAATCTACAATTAGTATAGATATTGGTATATATAGTTTATATATGTGAGTGTATAGATAGGTCGGTAGGAGTGTGCTTATATATGTGCACTGGGGTTCATTTGGAAAGGTTGAACTTGGTCTTTTTTCAACCCAACTGAACTATGTAACTATGGTATGGAGGCCTAAGGTTGATAGGACTAATAGCCAACAGTTAGATTGTTAAGTCACTCCATGAGCATGAGTTACTAACTGGATAACACTGGATACACTGTGAGTGGGAGATTATTCCAGCATACTACAATGAGTCTCAGGGAGGTACTGAGTATGATATGCTGAACTAGTCCTCTATACGTTTTAGAGATGAGTGTTCCAGCTATACACTATGTTAATATCTGACACAATGATTTGAATTATGCACATATGTGGACTAAATGTATATTTCTTAACACTTTTCTATATATAAGAATTTTCAAGTATTGGTTGTCAGTATGCACATACGGGGTTAAATTGTTGTAATTAACCATGCTATCACTGGAGTAGGGGAGGTTTTCTCTATCCCCACCCATTTCACAACCTTTATAAGTTGAACACTAAATAGTGCACCATTAGCTTGAGAAAGGGTCCCGAAACGTTGCTCTTGTTTTTTGTATGTACTTGGGCAAATAAAAACTTTTTTACACGGCTTGCAAAAAGTGTGCTACTGGATTAATTTGCTGTTGGATATTGACCCCCATGCAAGGTGAGGTTCTTCCAGTATTTGCACCTGATACCCGTTTGGGTAAGTTAACAGAGAGTTGAGCTCCCCAATACTGCTATTACTCCATGAGCATGGGTCTTGAAAGGAGACCAGTCTGGTTGCCTATCTTTATTTTCCTGCGCGGTCTGCCTGGGTTGGTAACTGGCATGGTCAGGTAACTCATAATGCGATGTGGCTTCAGGTTAATGTAGTCATTCCTAAAGTCATTGTCAACTCATAAATTCTAAGATGTTTGTACTAATTATAGTTTGTAACTGTGGCTCTTCAATCCCATACTGGGCTTGTCATTTGTCATTGTGCACTAGGGGTTATGTGTGCTATTACGTTCAGTCATGGTAGGCAAATGTCCTCTACTGTTAAGTCAACGCTGCACCAGTCAAGGAGTAGTAATACCCGGGTCAGGAGAAACTCAACCCGCACCAAACCCTAACCCGTAAAACCTTAACCCACACCAGACCCTAACCTGCAATACTTTAACCCACACCAGACCCTAACCTACAATACTTTAACCCACACCAGACCCTAACCTGCAATAGTTTAACCCACACCTGACCCTAACCTGCAATACTTTAACCCACACCTAACCCTAACCTGCAATACTTTAACCCACACCTAACCCTAACCTGCAATACTTTAACCAGCAAAATATTGCCATTGTAGGATCTGCACCCAACCCGTACCCATGTCTTTTTGCTCTGAACGCTACTTCTGCTTGTGCCTTAGGTTCCAAGACAGGAAAACTTTGGGAGCAGAGTGTAATTCCTCAGTCTGACTTGCACCCAACCTGAACCCACACTGGGTGCCCAAATTTCAACCCTAACCCGCTTGACCAAAGGGTAAACCCTAGGGTCCAGAAGGTTGCTGGTCAACCCACACCTCAAGGAGGCCTATGGGAGATAAGGAAGAATGTGACCAGCCTCTTTATAACTAAAGTGTCCCTTTCACCCTGATAATTGCACAGTTACCCCTTTCAGTAGATAAGGGAGCTCCATAAGTCTGCACTGAATGATACTGTATGTTCTAGAATTATACTGTATGTTATAGAATGATACTGAATACTGATATTACTCTGTGCAACCCAATATGTAGATATCTCGGCTATATCCATGTCCGGTTTTTTTACCAGTTCACATAATTAAAGGCAGATATTTTGGTCCAATACTTAAACTGCCTTGTCTATGTCAAGATATATTTGTACTTGATTTCATTTAACTTATCTGGTGAGCAATGTCAGCCTGTCAGCTTCTATTACTGATAAAAGTCCTTCTTTGTTGAAGATTTTTTGGACATTTTAATCCTTGCTCAGCAGAGTGCATTGGAACTGGCAGCTTTACATTAATTCCACTTGAAAATAAATTAGCTTTACATGCCAATGACAATTTTATCAGCTACCTTATAAAATTCCATGGAAGGCCGCCATTGAGCAACTGCACTTACTGGAAGCTTCTCACATTTTAGTATGACTAATGATAAACCATTTTCATGCATAAATAACTGAAAATTAATTCCAGATTGAGTACAATTCATATCTAAGGATACAGAGCAGTGGATTTGGTGAGGTTCTCTCCAGCACACTCTTCAAATAAATAACACATTTGTGTGAGTGAAGGAAGCGAGAAACCCCTCAGTTGGTGGAGCAAGCACACATCAGAATAGAATTCTGTTCCAGCCTAGATTATTTTTCCTATCATGGAAATAGAAAAGCTTAGAAATCTAACAAATGGAAACATTAAAGGATAAAAACCCAGGAAAATTAAAAACTTATGAGAAACAGGTAAAAATAGGCAGCATTTTCTAATGATTAATGTTATACAGGTATAGGACCCATTATCCAGAATGCTCAGGACCAAGGGTATTCCGAATAAGAGGTCTTTCTGTAATTTGGATCTCCATACCTTAAGTCTACTAAAAAATCAATTAAATATTAATTAAAGCCAATAGGATTGTTTTGCATTCAATAAGGATCAATTACAAGGTACTGTTTTATTACTACAGAAAAAAAGGAAATCAGTTTTAAAATTCTGAATTATTTGATTAAAATGTAGTCTATGGGAGACAAGCTTTCCGTAATTCGGAGCTTTCTGATTAATGGATTTCCAGATAAGGGATCCCATACCTGTATAAATATTAGCAAGAAAAATGAGTAAAAAATATTGGTAGTGTAGGCTTTAAGGCTGATGGCCCATGGGGCAATTAGTTGCCGAGATTATACCTCTGTAACCGCGGGTGACTTCAGAAACAAAGTGACGAGTATGCCTTTATTGCTGGGGAAATGCATTTCAGGGAGATTAGTAGACAAGATTACTGCAGGGAACTAATTGCCCTGTGGGCCATTGCTCTAACAGTGCAAGCAATAGCAAGCTGGTTGTCTAAATCCCAGGGGTGCTATTGGTCCAGCACAGTGAAGTATGACACACACCATTTTTCCCTTATTGCAGTCGCTAATGAGGTTATGTAATAAACGACACTAAGTTTGACCGGGAGCAGAAAACTATAGCAACCAATCAGTGGGTAGCATTTTCTGGTCACCTGTTTAAAAGTAAATGTCTTATTGGTTGCTATGGGTTACTGCTCCCGGTCAAACTAGGGGGCCCATTTATCAGAGTACGATCGCTTCCGAATACAAAAAAAGAATTTGCGCAACTTTTTCGTACTGTGTGTCAAAAACTATGCGACAAAATCGCATTGTCGCAACAAGTACGAAAGTTTTGGATTCATTCAAGCTTCGGTATCGTGACTTTCCTTGGGCCAGGTTGGAGCTGCAGAGTGCCATTGAGCCCTATGGGAGACTTTCCTTGGGCCAGGTTGGAGCTGCAGAGTGCCATTGAGCCCTATGGGAGACTTTCCTTGGGCCAGGTTGGAGCTGCAGAGTGCCAATGAGCCCTATGGGAGACTTTCCTTGGGCCAGGTTGGAGCTGCAGAGTGCCATTGAGCCCTATGGGAGACTTTCCTTGGGCCAGGTTGGAGCTGCAGAGTGCCATTGAGCCCTATGGGAGACTTTCCTTGGGCCAGGTTGGAGCTGCAGAGTGCCATTGAGCCCTATGGGAGACTTTCCTTGGGCCAGGTTGGAGCTGCAGAGTGCCATTGAGCCCTATGGGAGACTTTCCTTGGGCCGGGTTGGAGCTGCAGAGTGCCATTGAGCCCTATGGGAGACTTTCCTTGGGCCGGGTTGGAGCTGCAGAGTGCCATTGAGCCCTATGGGAGACTTTCCTTGGGCCGGGTTGGAGCTGCAGAGTGCCATTGAGCCCTATGGGAGACTTTCCTTGGGCCGGGTTGGAGCTGCAGGGTGCCATTGAGCCCTATGGGAGACTTTCCTTGGGCCGGGTTGGAGCTGCAGTGTGCCATTGAGCCCTATGGGAGACTTTCCTTGGGCCGGGTTGGAGCTGCAGTGTGCCATTGAGCCCTATGGGAGACTTTCCTTGGGCCAGGTTGGAGCTGCAGAGTGCCATTGAGTCCTATGGGAGACTTTCCTTGGGCCAGGTTGGAGCTGCAGAGTGCCATTGAGTCCTATGGGAGGCTTCCAAAATCATGCACAGAAGGTTCAAAGTCAGGAAGGTTTTCCCGCCGTTTGCAATCATTCGGATATGAAAATTTCATTACTTTCAGATCTCCAATACGATATTATAGTGACTAATACAATTTTTTCGTAAGCATTTTTGTGGCATTTGCGATCATCAGAAATGATCGTGTCTTTTTTGGGGGTCATATTGGGGTAAGTCACAAAGCATCCTGTTGCATATACAACACAAAGGGCCACGATAAAATGACAATATTAAAAGTCAAATATATACTTGCTTTATTTGTACCAGCATCTATGATGATTTTACATTCCTTTAGCCTTGTATTAGCAGCCACTCTGTCTCACTGCAGCCTGATCAAAAACTCCTATGGGTTTATAATGTCATTACAAGGGCCACAAGAGACGTGATCTACCAGTACAGGGGACTAATAGTGGTGTGGCTAGCCAAAGGGGGATATCACAGTTACTGTATATAGGCTGCAATGAGAGGTACCATAGTTCTATAGCTTATATGTTACTGTGCACAATTATGCTACAAAGTGTGAAGGTATACTTGCCCTTCAAAACTATTATTGAAAAAGGATATTTACTGTATATTCAACATTCAGTGGCGTCTAGTGACTTTGTAAAAAGACACTGACATTTTAAAAAGGTTATTGTATATGCATAGGGAACAAGGACTGAGTGGCTTTTACATGATAACCCGTTCCATCTCCCAGCTACACTGCAGCACTTTGCACTAGAGAGGGACATGGACAAGTGTGGCACATAACCTGACACAGGAGTCAGTGCAGAACGAGTCTTAGTGGGGGATTTTCTACATTTTTTTTCAGATGGGACCCTGATAAAATCTGGGAGTTGGCTTATCAATTCACGTTTTGTTTTTTTTTCTCTTCATATTACTACATAGATGAGATCAAACATAAATAGCCTTGAATTACAAAAAGTATATTACTTTTTATTTGGCTTTGCTATATTTTTCACCCAAGAACTGAAGAAATGCAAAAAGTGTTTCTAAAAAAATATTTTATTAGTATAATGTTTTAGATTTTAACAATCACATGTACTTTCTGTATATCAATAAGAAGTGAAAAAGGGTAACTTAGTAATAAAAGAAAGAGAACATACACATGGATACATGGAAACATGGACGTTGTTATTCCTGTAATACCAACTATATGTGTCAGGCCTAACAAATGATCTAACAGGAAGTGCAAAAAATACAGTAAGTGCAGCAAGCTTATCTAGACCAGACTAAGAGGTTCCTGCCCCTGAGAGCTGACAATCTGATTGTGAATCTGCAAGCTAGTCTTATTTTTACAAAATATTCACACACTTTAGGCTTGCATATGTAGCCGATGGTAAGGAAAGCTGTTGATGCATTTAGTAAATGTGAAAGAGGGAGGTGTCAAGTTGTTCTGGGGTGTATTGTGGGAGGGAGTGAAATGCTGGGTGTTTTTAGGGTGTATAACAAAACCATTCTAATTAAGTACCCTGTACACTCTTATATGACTTTTATCCATTCCTGGTAGCTACACATGGTTTTGGTTTTCATGAGCCAATATGTGTAATCAATATGTACCGTACTGTTGCTAGGCAAAACAGCTTATTATTTTGTATTTTGATATAATGTTATTTAGATACACCAAAATCACACAATGACTGCTGACCCTCAGTTATAATCTCACACTTTAACTCTCAAAGCCTGGGTCGTGTTTAGAACCTGTTCATGCTCGGAAAGTTCATACCTTAAGAAGTCTCTTTATTAAACAATGAGACTGTAGCAATATAAAATCCCAGCCTAAAATTTTTTGGAAATGAAGTTTTCTAATATTCTTGAAATTTATAGATGGAAAAAAAAAATAAATGGAACAATGCCTTTTCTTATTTTCCCATAAACTAATGTGATCAAGGTTTTTCTAATGCCAGCAATGGAGCAAAAACAAGCCAGCTTGCACAAACATTCAGTTGAGTTTAATCCCAATTATTTTTTTGCTATAGGAACATCAGAAAACATTAGAAAATTGCTAAATTTCACTCCAAGCCTCCAACCTGCTGCCTAAACATTGGATAAATGTGGAGGCAAGATTTTATTTTTTGGACAAGGCCCTTAAGAGTTTGTGAATTAGAATTTGTTTTCTAAATGAATAAACTTGCATATTGAATGCTCGCTTAAACGCGTCAGAATAAAAAAACTGGAATACCTCGAATTTTTGAGTTTACAAACTCAAAAAAAATCTGAAAACTTGAATATCTCAAATTAAAAATACCGCTTGATATTGCTTAGGACAACTCCCATTGACTTCTATAGAAACTCGCAAGCTTTTAGATGGCAAATTTTTGCATTTGAGTTTTTGGGTTTTTTGCATTTAATAAATACCAGACATTTGAGTTTTTGAACCATAATTGGAATTCGAGTTTTTTTAGAGCAAAAAACCTTGAATCATGAAAAAAAATCTTGAACTTTGATAAATCTGCCCCCTAAGACAATTTCATTAACATGATATGGTCTTAAAAACACAAAAGAAGAGCCGTAAGGGCACCGTATTCAGTCACCAGCTGGTGCATCTGCCATAACTAAATAAAAAATGTTAATATACTAATTGAATTGTCTTTTAAAAATGATGTTTTCAGCTGTGAGTTAATACATTAAATATATATCTAACACCAGTCGTCAGTGCTACTAAATGAATCTGGAATATTTTCCTGTGGAAATCTATTGGGCAGATGTAGAACCCTTCTCTTATTACACTATCCAAGATGAAGGCAATATGGTAAAGCCTTGCTCCATCAAACTGACGTGCTTCACTGGCAGAAGCCTCCCATGATCGTCATGTAAATAAACGGCCACATCTGCATTATTCCTTGTTTAATCAGAAGGTACGCTACATATAAATAAATAAAAAGACAAGCGGAGACACTTATCTGCCTTATCCTAGCAGAAAAGAATTGGCTCTAAATGCCAAAGTTTGAATTTTTTTTTGTATTCAAGTTTACGCTGCAGAGCTATAAAGCATTTGTTAGCTAAACAGAACATGCTTTGAAATGTATAGTTCAAAGAGAAATGTCTAAAAGTGATCCCTTATTGTTTAAGCTGGGTGGCCTTATGGATAAGCATTTGCAGAACACGTTTCTAGTCTCTGTTCCTCCAGCCTTATATGAAAGAAACACATTTACTAGTGATAACCATTTAACGTAAGGTCCATTTGATCAGGGATTCTGGAGGATGTAATGCAGTCACCATAGATATGGCTAAGGGCTAAGCCCAAGATTTCCTTCTTTTCTTTGTAGAACCGCAGCTCTCGCCCTGCTTTCCTGGATTCCTCGAGTTCCCGCAGAGCCAGCTGAAGCTCTTGAGATATGATCCCTGGCGCCTCTTCTTCCTTCATTATCCAGTCGAGTGCCATGTGACTTCGCATTCGCTCATCTAGGGAATATTGGGAGTAGTAGGCAATGACTTCCTGTTTCATAAAAAGAACAAGAAATGTATTGAAATGATATGTTTATTGTATACACAGCTATATTTTGATAATCAAAGAGTCATGGTTGGCCATATAGCTAATGAAGTTCCTACACCCCAATAATTTTGCCAGGATAAGCACTGATTCCATAGAATAACATTCATCCCCATTTAATTCACCATTTTTCAGCCATATTCTTTTAGAGTAATACACACATGCAACCAGTATATTGTACTTTATCTTGAAATGCGGCTACAGGAATATAAAAAAAAAGTACATCTTTAATATATTCAACATGTAAGAATAAAACAAAAAACCCCTCTTTAAACTTGGAATTCTAAGCTTGGGCTTTTCTGTTTGAAGCACCACAGAATGAACGGCAAACATATTTTTAGCTGCAGAAAACTCAGCCCGGACCTTCTTCAACACATGGTTTGTATAGGGCCGTTTCCCCCCCATAACACATGGTATTTGTTTGAGATTTTCAAGTAGATTAACAATAGTTATTCAGTGACTGAAACACAGGATATGTTGCAAAGAGGCAATTTTATAAATCCAAGATGAGACTAAAGTGGCATGTTCAGCTTCTAGCAATTACTTGTGTTTGGCTTTTTCTAGGCTTAGGGGCAGATTTATGAAAATGTAAGATTAGAGCTCGCCATAGAAAAATTCACCCACTTTCTATTCATTCCTATGGGATCTTTAAAGGTAAATTTTTCAATGGGTAAAAGTAACTATTTGATAAATAAGCTTCTAAAAATCCCATAGGAATGAAAGAAAGTGGGCAAATTATTCTGCGGCGAGCTGATCTGACATTTTGGTAAACCTACCCCTTAGTGATGAATACAGGGATGGAAAGCGGAGGGAGCAGCGCACACTATATAAACAGATACATACCTTTTTCCTTATAACCCATATATGTTAACATACCTTAATATTTGTGTTTTATAATGAAAGTGAAAGTAGAAATTTAATTCATGTTGTACCAAATATATAAACACTAGCAGGAGAAAATGTTGAATCCAGATAAGCCTTCAGTAAAGTTTCAAAGCATTTCCTTCAGGTACTGCACATTAGTGGCAGCCAATCTGCTCACTTAAACCATTAGCCAATATTTGGCACCTAACCTGATTGTAAAAGCTCATTCTAATTACCCCCTTAAGGGGCAATTACTTTTTCACACCTGTGATTGTGTGTTTCATTATCATCTGGACCAATAAATTACTCGAAAACAATAAAGTCATTTTTAAAGACTCTATGGAAACATTTACCAACTCATGGGCTACATCACTAACTCTTCCACCACCCTAATTAAAGCACTTATCATTTATTAGCCATTTGTTTTACTTCCTTTATTTCTGACATAGATTTCTGGCTGTCTTTCCACCATCTGGCACCCCATGTCTGTATGATTTCGACTGTCATATTAATGAACCCATCAAACTTGTCCTTCTTGCTTTGTGTCCCTAACCACTAATTAAGTTCTAGGTAAGAAGCCTGACACAACAGCATTCACTTTGATGGATTTTCCCTAGATCTTGCCTGTCCTAGAAATCAAACCTTAGAAGAGTTCTGTCCCTTACCTTTTGCTTTTTAGGCTCCCAATCTGAAACACAAACCCTCTCATCTCTTGAAAAAGATGTCTCTGTTAGAAATTTATAGGGAATCTAAACCCAAATAATTTATGCAAAGGTACTGTGAACACTTTTGCAATTTACATTCATTTTCCATTTTTAGTTGATACTTGGATAGTACCTGTTTAGGCTGCTATTAGCAGGCTTTCATCTTAAAAGCATCCTTCGAAGGTAGTGACCATAACCATGCACTTTTTTTGCACTTTCTATAGCGTCAGTTAACCCTAGGGTTGCCAACTTTCTAACTTTCAAAGAGAGCTGCTGAACAAAAGCCTGATATTAGCTGCGTAAAACTGTTACCTGAAAACTGTTAACTGAAACCACTGAAAATAGAGAATTAATGTATATTGCAAATCAGTTTGAATGATCATTCTGAAATACTTTCATTAAGCTAGAGGTTCTAGAATCTAGAGTATCTCAAACAGACAGTCTTTAATCCAGGTCTTGGATAGTGCAAAAAAAATGTGAAATAGCTACATTGCAACTAATTCCAGATATTGTATTGAAGTTAATGGAAAGGCATTTTTTTCTGCAAGTTTTTCTTCCCGTGAAATAAAAAGCAAATAATTGCCGGCACAACGAGAGTGATGTAAGTGGGGCTAAGCCTGATGAAGGGGTATGTTGCTGCTGTACTTTGAATACACACGCAGGGGCTAAGCCCACTTGCATCACACTTGTTGTGCCTGTCAATTTTTTGCTGGATTCCTGTGAAAGTGCTGACTCTCTAAGCTCTCGGGTCTAATATTGGAGGAGGTAAGGGTGTGCTAGTGGAACTTTTTGTCTTACAGAACTTTTAATATTGACATTTTCATTCTTATCCAGTGCAAAAAACTTGTTCTGCCAAAACGAAAGGCATGGCAAAATTGTAGTGTGGATTTGCCAAAAATATCCTGTAAGTTCTATCCTTATAAACAGTGCTTGTTGATGTCATCAGTTATTTGTGATGTCATTTCTGTTACATGGCTCACAGAAACTGCTGTATTATAATAAATAATGCGCCCCCTGTAGTAAAATATGAGGATATGCCCTGTATACAAGCACTCAGCCTCAGGATTTATATGGTCGGCAACCTATATTATAATTATATTTTACAACAGGGGTACATTATTCACTATAGAATTATCAAGACATGCATTGTAGCCTTTGCAATTAAATAAACCACACAGAGCTGACGTCTATAATTAACAGTATAACCTATAAAGGTTTTGTCTGCTCTAGTGGCTTGGAGGTTCCACCATGTAAGGATACGTTAGTGATTTATATTTTACATGTACATTAATGGTTGGAAATAAAAGAAAAGGCATAAAGATGAGACAGCAGCTCAGAAGTAAGAGTGCAAAGAGGGTTGTTTATAATGCAACTTGTACGCTGCTACATTGCTTCAAAACAGTAACTTCCTCATACAAACGAATTCAATTTATTATATTAAAACAACAAAGCAGAAGACTAGGAAATATAATTTTTACCATATGGTGTTTAATCACTCTCCAATTTTCCTTAGCCTTTCTTCTAAGTTCCAAATAAAACCAATTAAAATGAACATAATCCTCTGCTGATAATTTCATCAATGTCTATATGATTCCTCTCCAGCTTCACCCACTTATCTGTGCAAGCCACAAGCACACTGACTCTGCAGTGAACCCCGGCATATGTCTGCAAGTAGATTTCCCATTAAAGCACGAAACATCGAAAGTGAACTTGAACAAGACAATGAAATCAGATTTCCGACGACAGAAACGGGAAATTAAATATGAACAGGAATGTAAGTGATTTGCAAAGCGCAGAATATACATCCAAAAATATGACTCTCCCGCTCAAAGAAATGTTTGATCTGTTATGTTCCATCTATGAATTTACTGTCTAAGACAACAGATTAAAGGGCCATAATGATAATGATTTAATATGATATGATTTAATACTAAGCACTCAATGCACTGGGAATCTAAAATACTTTTATGAAGATATATTAGTAACAGAATGAGAGTAAATGCAATATTTAGGCAGTACAGTGGCTCTGTGGTTAGCAATCCTGAGTCTGATCCATCTGCCAGGAATTTGTATGTTCTCTCAGTGTCTGTGTGGGTTTCCTTTGGGTATTCCGCTTTTCTCCAAACTCCAAACTCATACAGACAGGTTAATTGGCTCTTGATTAAACTAACCCTAGCATGATGTGTGGCTGGGCACAATAAGGATAACCTACCAAGAGTCTTTCATTGTTTTAAATGTAATGAAAAAAAAGTTATGCTTTTGGTCAAGCAGTATTGTAGGGCTTAATTTTGGGGTATTTCCTGTACTTCCCCCTTGGGGAGCACTACTGAGCATTCAACAGACCAGCGCACTGAAATCTTTGTTCATGGGAAAATATAACCCCTTTTTGACATGAACTCATTCAGTTGGGTTTATGTAGAAAAGGTGCATAAAAACTGAACTGTCAGATTTAAATATAAATGTATTTTTTACACAGACCTACCCGATTCCACAGATTGAAAGGCAACCATGATATTCATAAAAGAAATTAAAAACAAACATTTTTTTTAAACCCTTCTTAAGCTTACAGTGTAATATAACCCTTCCCACACCTTGTTTCATTGTGAAGAAATGGATTCTGGGACTTGAAGTCCATCTGCTTTCCATAGTGTATGGTATACAGGTTCTCTGGAAAGCAGAGGGACTGCAAGTCCCACTCTTTGAGCCTAAGGCTGATGCCACACCAGGCGTAGGGCTGATTTTTTCGGCAAGCGGATAAACGCTTGCCGAAAATTCAGCCCTACGCCTGCTACTTGTGCCTGCACCCGAATGAATGGGATACGCTCGGGTGCAGGCACATGTAGCCGATATACGCAAGAAAACGCGTATCCCATTCATTTGGGTGCAGGCACAAGTAGCAGGCGTAGGGCTGAATTTTCGGCAAGCGTTTTTCCGCTTGCCGAAAAAATCAGCCCTACGCCTGGTGTCGCATTAGCCTAAAGGGGTGGGGAAATCATAGTTTCCTTTCAATATGTGAAATTGGCTATGCCTGGTTAAAAAAATACATTTATATTTATTTTTGGAAGTTTAGATAGTGTTTATGCACTTTTTCTGCAGAAGTTCAACTGAAAATGGAGGGGGAGTTATTTTCCCTTACCTACTTACCACTGCAACAATGCACAACAATGGCATCACATGGGTTCTGTTTCCAGGCTTTATTCAAATGCCAAATCTGGTAAGCTCTTACCTACAAAATCTATTATGATCAAAGTTGTGATGGGCAACCTAATAATTCCCATGGCCCATAAGGCCTTCTATATGCCATCAATAATTTGTCCCTAAACCTTAACATTGTTTCTGGCGTTCATGCCCTAAAATCAGCCTTTAGCAACCTATCTCTATAGGTCTGAAGTGTTTCCATTTCATAGGCAGTTCTTCTATATACAGAGGTGGCTTCTCCCACTGACACGTTGGTTTTAAGCCAAACTATTGTATCAATAGACAAATGAAATCTATGCTACCAATAATGATTTGTAAATATCAAGTGGATTGCTCAAGGGACTCATTCTACATGGGCAGTACTTGTGGGATTCTTCGTAGGTATCATAATTATAAAAGAAGTAACAGTCTTGGTACATTAAAAAAGCCATTATTTTTATGCAGGTGTCCGCCTCTTTAGTACATATCTTAACTAATAATTAGAGCCTACCTAAGCTACAGACTTATGAAGGAGCCAGCCACAAGTGAAATGATGCCCCCTTTTTTGCTACATGCTAGCTTTCAGTATCCAAAATGAAAGAGCTAAACCCCTTTCAGTCTGTGCACGCTATGCTTCCCAGGTCTTTACCAAGTTGTTCTACTCATATACAATGAAATTCAATACAATCAGAAATTAATGTCTGGAAAGCAGTAGATAATTACCAAAAAATAAGATACTAGATTCTTTGAGTTTTGGAACATATATTTCACTGAGCTTTCATCATCATAATTCTCCAAGGTGGGACAAAGGCTACACATGGTAATAATATCTGTAGAGCAGCAGATGCTGGAAATGATAAAGTACACTTTGTGTTTTTCCCTGACACCCACTGAATACATTCCTTACCTAATAAAATAATGAAAAAAAAAGAAGAAAACATTAAAACAAACCATGGAGATAAAAACAAATGGGAAATAAACAAGGGTAAGGAATTATATAGATAGAAAAGGGTTCAATATCAATTCTGTTAGTGGAAACATAGTTCAACCAACTTATGAATAAACGGCAAGAGTGGACGCCACTGCTAAGTATTCTGGGGGATCCCTAGAGTGTGATTGCCCAAAACAAAACATGGTAAAACCAATGAAATCATTTCATGTGTTTTGGACTTTAAAGAACCCCAAAATTTACTTAACCAGTCCAAAACCTATGGATCAGTGCACTATGGCCATCCTTATTTGTAGCTAGATTACACTAATATCTGAGCAATCATTCAAATATCCCACTACATGGCCTGTATGTGACCAGCTTTAGGCACTTTTTTGCACTGTTTATACTGTTTGTCCCTTTTGGCTGCTGATCAGCAAACATGTTAATAGAAAAAAAGAAATCTTAGTTAATCCACAAACCTAGAAAAATGGTCTTTGATATCAAGGTTAGAAAACACAATAAGTGGTTAGTTGGGCCAAGGTTGTAATGGCCAAGTTCACTATTTATCACTTCCCCCTTTATAGTACACAATTCTATCGGTAGGATTACTGTATCCATAGGACTATACATATCCTTTCCCAGTTAGTTATCCCCCCTCTTTCTTTCTTTCCCACCCCATAAACAGTATCTATTTGATATCCCAATCTCTTTCCCTTTCTAGACGTACATAACAAGTTAAATGGATAGCACGTCATCCTCTCCCAACAAAGACATTAATCATAACACATTGATAGTCCTATTCTTATTCTTTATAACAAATTCCAGTATATCAGTGCCCAATCTAAACCAGTTTGGGAAAGTAAGAGATTCTCAAATAAACTACAATAAATCCTACTCTCAAATTATTTTACTTCCATCACAAATGGTTCAAGGCCTATCTCAGTTCCTGTGTAAGTGGCGCCAAATAATATTACATATCTCGGCCTTGAGTTAACTATGATACATGAGGAATACTAAACTGTGCTCAGTTATTTAAAAAAAATCAAGGTTTATCTTAAAAAATGGAAAACTGGTACATTATATTGGTTTGGGCACAAGGTGAACACACTTCCTAGTTTATTGTATCTCTTTTAAGCTCTCCCTATTAAGTACCCAAACAGTTGGCTAAATAAATTCCAAGCATCCATAACTAAGTTCATTTGGCTAGATAAATTCCCCAGGTTAAGCAAACAAATCCTTATTAGATCAGGTGGAACTATGCTTCCAGATAAATACTATAAGGCGGCCATACTGAATAGATTACTGGACTGGTCTCACAATTTAGACAACAAACTATGGGCTGACAAATTTCTACCTCCAAACACCTCCTTCCTTCACCTTTTTCTGGATAGCCAAATCACATTGGAGGCTCTTATCATCCATTCACTAAATAATACCACCAACAATTCAGCATTTCCCCCAACCTTGAATAGGGAACTGAACCCTAAAAATGAATATGGCTAAAAATGACATTTTATATACCGAACTTACTGCACCAGCCTAAAGTTTCAGCATCTCAATAGCAGCAATGATCCAGGACTTCAAACTTGTCACAGGAGTTCCCCATTTTGGAAAGTGTCAGTGACACTCACATGCTCAGTGCGCTCTGGGCAGCTCCTGAAAAGTTAATCTTAGAGGTCTTAGAGGCACCATCAAGATTACACAGTATGTTTCCTAACTCCAGTCACCTTTGAAGGAGATGCAAGGGAGATATAGGCACTGTATTACATATTTTATGGACCTGTCCTCTTATTTTGCCATACTAGAACTCTGTAATTTAAATATGCTCACATACAGTGGCTTGCAAAAGTATTCGGCCCCCTTGAACTTTTCCACATTTTGTCACATTACAGCCACAAACATGAATCAATTTTATTGGAATTCCACGTGAAAGACCAATACAAAGTGGTGTACACGTGAGAAGTGGAACCAAAATCATACATGATTCCAAACATTTTTTACAAATAAATAACTGCAAAGTGGGGTGTGCGTAATTATTCAGCCCCCCGAGTCAATACTTTGTAGAACCACCTTTTGCTGCAATTACAGCTGCCAGTCTTTTAGGGTATGTCTCTACCCGCTTTGCCCATCTACAGACTGAAATCCTTGCCCATTCTTCTTTGCAAAACAGCTCCAGCCATGGGCGTCCACAGAAGGGGGCAAGAGGGGGCACTTGCCCCCCCCTGGAAAAGTAGCAAAAAAACAAAAACCTTACTCCGTTTCTGCATTTTCCCCTCAAGCCCGTTTTTGCTGTGCTCCGATTGGATCTTTCTTCTTGTGGATTCTCCAATCAGAGCACAGCTTCCTTGACAGACAGTAAAATTGACCAATCAGAGCACAGATGCACACAGGGATCGGGAGATTTTGCAAACTGGAAACAGAAATGAAGAAGCTGTAACTTTACCTAAGAACCAACTCTCAACTTTTGCTGCAGTTTTCATCCCACAGGTACTATACCCAGGCACTATACCCAGGCACTATACCCAGGCACTATACCCAGGCACTATACCCAGGTACTATACCCAGGCACTATACCCAGGCACTATACCCAGGTACTATACCCAGGTACTATACACAGGTACTATACCCAGGCACTATACCCAGGCACTATACACAGGCACTATACCCAGGTACTATACCCAGGTACTATACCCAGGCACTATACCCAGGTACTATACCCAGGCACTATACACAGGTACTATACACAGGCACTATACCCAGGCACTATACCCAGGTACTATACCCAGGTACTATACCCAGGCACTATACCCAGGCACTATACCCAGGTACTATACCCAGGCACTATACACAGGTACTATACCCAGGCACTATACACAGGCACTATACCCAGGTACTATACCCAGGTACTATACCCAGGCACTATACCCAGGCACTATACCCAGGTACTATACCCAGGCACTATACACAGGTACTATACCCAGGCACTATACACAGGCACTATACCCAGGCACTATACCCAGGCACTATACCCAGGTACTATACCCAGGCACTATACACAGGTACTATACCCAGGCACTATACACAGGCACTATACCCAGGCACTATACACAGGCACTATACCCAGGTACTATACCCAGGTACTATACCCAGGCACTATACCCAGGCACTATACCCAGGCACTATACCCAGGCACTATACCCAGGCACTATACACAGGTACTATACCCAGGCACTATACCCAGGTACTATACACAGGTACTATACCCAGGCACTATACCCAGGCACTATACCCAGGCACTATACCCAGGTACTATACACAGGTACTATACCCAGGCACTATACCCAGGTACTATACCCAGGTACTATACCCAGGCACTATACCCAGGCACTATACCCAGGTACTATACCCAGGCACTATACACAGGTACTATACCCAGGCACTATACACAGGCACTATACCCAGGTACTATACCCAGGTACTATACCCAGGCACTATACCCAGGCACTATACCCAGGTACTATACCCAGGCACTATACACAGGTACTATACCCAGGCACTATACACAGGCACTATACCCAGGCACTATACCCAGGCACTATACCCAGGTACTATACCCAGGCACTATACACAGGTACTATACCCAGGCACTATACACAGGCACTATACCCAGGCACTATACACAGGCACTATACCCAGGTACTATACCCAGGTACTATACCCAGGCACTATACCCAGGCACTATACCCAGGCACTATACCCAGGCACTATACCCAGGTACTATACCCAGGCACTATACCCAGGTACTATACACAGGTACTATACCCAGGCACTATACCCAGGCACTATACCCAGGCACTATACCCAGGTACTATACACAGGTACTATACCCAGGCACTATACCCAGGCACTATACCCAGGCACTATACACAGGTACTATACCCAGGCACTATACACAGGCACTATACCCAGGCACTATACACAGGCACTATACACAGGTACTATACCCAGGTACTATACCCAGGTACTATACACAGGTACTATACACAGGTACTATACCCAGGTACTATACCCAGGTACTATACCCAGGTACTATACACAGGCACTATACCCAGGTACTATACCCAGGTACTATACACAGGTACTATACCCAGGCACTATACACAGGCACTATACCCAGGTACTATACACAGGTACTATACCCAGGCACTATACACAGGCACTATACACAGGCACTATACCCAGGCACTATACACAGGCACTATACACAGGTACTATACCCAGGTACTATACCCAGGCACTATACCCAGGTACTATACACAGGTACTATACCCAGGTACTATACCCAGGTACTATACCCAGGTACTATACACAGGCACTATACCCAGGTACTATACCCAGGTACTATACACAGGCACTATACCCAGGTACTATACACAGGCACTATACACAGGTACTATACCCAGGTACTATACCCAGGTACTATACCCAGGTACTATACACAGGCACTATACACAGGCACTATACACAGGCACTATACCCAGGTACTATACACAGGTACTATACCCAGGTACTATACCCAGGTACTATACCCAGGCACTATACCCAGGTACTATA
Organism: Xenopus tropicalis; assembly: GCF_000004195.4. Lineage (NCBI taxonomy): Eukaryota > Metazoa > Chordata > Amphibia > Anura > Pipidae > Xenopus > Xenopus tropicalis. The sequence continues at coordinate 176,559,416 of NC_030677.2, read as the reverse complement.
CACAGGCACTATACACAGGTACTATACACAGGTACTATACCCAGGTACTATACACAGGTACTATACCCAGGTACTATACCCAGGTACTATACACAGGCACTATACCCAGGTACTATACCCAGGTACTATACACAGGCACTATACACAGGTACTATACCCAGGTACTATACCCAGGTACTATACCCAGGTACTATACACAGGTACTATACCCAGGTACTATACCCAGGTACTATACCCAGGTACTATACACAGGCACTATACACAGGCACTATACCCAGGTACTATACCCAGGTACTATACCCAGGCACTATACCCAGGTACTATACCCAGGCACTATACACAGGTACTATACACAGGTACTATACCCAGGTACTATACCCAGGTACTATACACAGGCACTATACACAGGTACTATACACAGGTACTATACCCAGGTACTATACACAGGTACTATACACAGGTACTATACCCAGGTACTATACCCAGGTACTATACCCAGGCACTATACACAGGCACTATACCCAGGTACTATACCCAGGCACTATACCCAGGCACTATACCCAGGTACTATACCCAGGCACTATACACAGGTACTATACACAGGTACTATACCCAGGTACTATACCCAGGTACTATACACAGGCACTATACACAGGCACTATACACAGGTACTATATACACAGGCACTATACCCAGGCACTATATACACAGGTACTATACCCAGGTACTATACACAGGTACTATATACACAGGCACTATACACAGGCACTATACACAGGCACTATACACAGGTACTATACACAGGCACTATACACAGGTACTATACCCAGGTACTATACCCAGGTACTATATACACAGGCACTATACACAGGTACTATACCCAGGCACTATACCCAGGTACTATACCCAGGCACTATACACAGGTACTATATACACAGGTACTATACCCAGGCACTATACCCAGGTACTATACACAGGTACTATACCCAGGCACTATACACAGGTACTATACCCAGGCACTATACACAGGTACTATATACACAGGTACTATACACAGGTACTATACCCAGGCACTATACACAGGTACTATATACACAGGTACTATACACAGGTACTATACCCAGGCACTATACCCAGGTACTATACACAGGTACTATACCCAGGCACTATACACAGGCACTATACCCAGGCACTATACCCAGGCACTATACACAGGCACTATACCCAGGCACTATACCCCGGTACTATACCCAGGTACTATACCCAGGCACTATACCCAGGCACTATACACAGGCACTATACCCAGGCACTATACACCGGTACTATACCCAGGCACTATACCCAGGCACTATACCCAGGCACTATACCCAGGCACTATACCCAGGCACTATACCCAGGTGCTATACAGTTCTAAAGAATCACTAGCTGACATTAAATTGTTTTTTGCCTGACCTGACAATTAAAATAATATATAATCTATCCCCTACCCTAACACATGGAGGGTAAGTTAACTCTTTCCCTCTGAAAAAGCTCATTGTGTGTTTATATATGTGTTGTTGTTTTTTGCACTTACTATTTTTTTTTTTTTTTTTGTCATTGTTTTGTTCATTTATAGTAAGTTACAGTGGGGCCAATGCTGTGTATCAGTGCCAGTGTTATAGTGCCAGGGCCTGAATATCTGCCATCAGTACCCACTGCTCCTCATGGCATATAATGTGCTGGGTTTGTAAATACGGACTGCGTCTCACTGTATATAATGGGGAGTCAGTACCCACTGCCTTTCTTGCTATAAAACTAACATAAACACATCTAAAGGGGAGGTTCACTTTTAAGTTAACCTTTAGTATGTTATAAAATGGCCTATTCCTAGCAACTTTGCAATTGGTCTTCCTAATTAATTTTTTTGAATAATTTGCCTTTCTCTTCTGCCTCTATACAGATTTCAAATGGGGGCCAAAAAATATTGCTCAGTGAGGCTACAATTTTATTATTATTATAATTTTGTATTACTTATTTTTCCAAGTAGGCCCCTTAACTATTCATATTCCCATCTCTTGTTTAAACCACTACCTGGTTGCTAGGGTAAATAAGACCCTAGCAACCAGATAGCTGCTGAAATACCAAATGGAGAGCTGCTGAACAAAAAGCTAAATAACTGAAAAACCATTAAAAATAAAAGTGAATTCGAATGCGAACTACCCCTTTAAGCTAACTGATCACAAACACAAATGTTTGCAGATCCCCTAACAGAAGTGCGCGTATGAATACTTTTACTACTAATACTAAACATTTTAGGGTAAAAAAAAAAAGCACCCCCACCCGCACTTTTGTACAGTATCCCTGGGAGTCAGTGGGAACGGCAAGAGGCAGTTGGGAGGTTAACTTTTTACGCCAGCAGCGAATCCACTAAGTGTCACATTAGCTGTAGGTCAGTCTGTGTATGGGCCATATTTAGCCTCCCCTAGTATCATCCTGCAAAAAAAAAATATATATTTATATATATATATATATATATATATTTGTCTGTTGCAGGATGATACTAGCTTACTTGCCCCCCCTTGGAAAATTTTCTGCGGACGCCCATGGCTCCAGCTCAGTCAGATTAGATGGACAGCGTTTGGGAACAGCAGTTTTCAGATCTTGCCACAGATTCTCGATTGGATTTAGATCTGGACTGTGTCCCCCACATGGCTTGTGGCAAACTGCAAATGGGACTTCTTATGGTTTTCTGTTAACAATGGCTTTCTTCTTGCCACTCTTCCATAAAGGCCAACTTTGTGCAGTGCACGACTAATAGTTGTCCTATGGACAGATTCCCCCACCTGAGCTGTAGATCTCTGCAGCTCCCCCAGAGTCACCATGGGCCTCTTGGCTGCATTTCTGATCAGCGCTCTCCTTGTTCGGCCCGTGAGTTTAGGTGGACGGCCTTGTCTTGGTAGGTTTACAGTTGTGCCATACTCCTTCCATTTCTGAATGATCGCTTGAACAGTGCTCCGTGGGATGTTCAAGGCTTTGGAAATCTTTTTGTAGCCTAAGCCTGCTTTAAATTTCTCAATAACTTCATCCCTGACCTGTCTGGTGTGTTCTTTGGACTTCATGGTGTTGTTGCTCCCAATATTCTCTTAGACAACCTCTGAGGCCGTCACAGAGCAGCTGTATTTGTACTGACATTAGATTACACACAGGTGCACACCCAACTTTGCAGTTATTTATTTGTAAAAAATGTTTGGAATCATGTATGATTTTGGTTCCACTTCTCACGTGTACACCACTTTGTATTGGTCTTTCACGTGGAATTCCAATATAATTGATTCATGTTTGTGGCTGTAATGTGACAAAATGTGGAAAAGTTCAAGGGGGCCGAATGCTTTTGCAAGCCACTGTATATCTAGAGCGAGAAGCCTATCCAACTCTTCCTACACACTGCTCTTGCATATGTCCTTAGGTGACAGATTGAATTATCAGTAACTCTGCCCACATCAATTTAACGCAGCTAAACTGCTAATCCCCAGATACTTGAAGTCCCAGCAGGTACCAACACTAGGGGAATGGCTATTACAAGTTGAGGAGAGACAAGGTTTTGAGGAACGCTACTCATTCCCTTCGCCTCCTCATACCCCCCTATTCTGTTCCTACTCTTATTTGATGTAAAGTTCCATTTCTGTACTTTTTGTATTACACTTACTACTGCAGACTTCTGTGCAAATTGTACAAAATTGATGTTACCCCATTAAAACTAATAATAATAATAATAATAATAACAATAAAGGGAAAAAAAAGTCTTATTTATCTGACATTATGCAGCTTTATTTTATATTTCTCTCTATGTGACAGACACATGCAAGTAGAAAAATAATATTTTTGACCAGTCTCCCTTCCCCCCTTCAAAGATATACAGGCAAGCTAATGGGGGGCGGTTGAATAAAGAATTTGTGGCATAATACTGTTTGGGCACATTTAGCCTTAGGATCAAATGTAATAATTTTTTCTTGGAAAGAGGAGGAGATTACACAATGTAGATTAAGTTTTGTTATACATTTCACATTGCAACTTGACCTAATCACTTGTGCATATATAAATATCAAAGATGTACAAAAGCTATTTGAATAGTTTAGCCATATGATATTTATGCATTGAATATTAAACACATGCTGCCTTAACAGCCTTTCCTGCTCGTTATGGTTTAAATATAATTGAATTTCGTAGGCATCCTTCAAAATCATTGCTTCACAGTATACTGCCAATGCAATGTGGGACCCTAAGGCAATGAATGTGGGAATGCCTATATAAATTAATTTGTTTTAAAAAATATATATATTTATATATAGGAGTTTGGCTGAAAGATTTCAGAGGGAACAGAACCTGGAAAATGTATGCAACAAAGATGTGGATTAATAATAATAATCAGACATTCACAGATTTCTGTGCTAGCTACAACTAAGACTCCCAGCATGCTTAGCTTTAGGTAAAATCAAACCACGGTTATATTGCTGAGATGATTAAACAATGTGGACATTTAAATAGTGTTTGGATTGGTGACACATTTATTAGCAAGTCAGTTCATCAAACCTTAAATGACTATTATTACACTTTTTATTACGGGAAACACTGCCACAAATATAACATAAACCTGTGGCAGGCCTCCTTTGGTATAGAAGTGAACCACAAAAATAAAATACCAAAACAAGAGCTGCAGCCTTAAAGGACAATGAAAGGTTAATATAAATTAAAAGCAAGTTTAAAGGCATTCTTTTTATGTGCTTACTGCATATCTAAATTCCCAGATCCCTGCTTGCTTCTCTGAGATATGGTGCTGGCAGCCTACATCAGTGTGAAGACTACAGTGACATCACTGAAATCTCTCTCCCCTTCCTGTAGGTGCCAGCGGCAGCATTCCTATTCTCTGAGCATGTGTGTAACTTGATCCTGTCTCCTGTTCTGAGCTACACATACCCACCAGCCGATCAGAAGCGGATCTGGCCGAGGGGAGGGGGGGAGGGAATGAAACACATGTGCAGTATGAAGCAAGGAGGGAAAGGAAGGGAGAATACCTTTTTAAAGATGGCTGCCTGTTCTAGAAAATGTGAGTAAGTGTGACTGAGTAAATATTTGATTAGGTGAGCCAAAAGTGTGGCGTTTTTACTAAACAATAGGAGGACTATTGGGCAGTATGCTTTTTACATTTGCATTCTCCTTTAACAATCTATGCAGGTTGATAAGCACACTTGTGCTTGGTTTTTCTCAAGCCAGGGACACCACTTTTTTGCCACATATCCTTGTGTCCTGTAGCCCACGATACTTGCTAGCCTTTTAGCTCTCAGATAAACAGATCTTTGCATGAACACTACCAAATGCATGGCACAGCTTGGTGAGTCTTTCTTCCTCTGACAGGGCATTGGGTACTGCACAATGCACAAAACCCTTCAGGGGCTTATTTTGTTGCTTATTTTGTTAAAAATAGTACCTCTTGTCCCTAACTTCCATCAGCAACCTTCTGTTTTATAGGAGCAAAAGGAATGGCACATCCAGAACCCTCTCTGACTAAAAGGGTCATTTACTATGCACCACACAGTGTACTAAGTAAAAACAAAAAAAGGGTCCAATAAGTAGTGCGCGGCTTACCCAAGTGACAGTTTAGTAAAGTTAATTGCTAGACAGGATAACATTCACTGAAGGCTCTGCCCAGGAACTGCTTTTGGACAGTGCCAGGTAAACTTTGAAGACTTGGTCACTATCAAGTAGATCAGTGATTCCTAACCAGTGGCTCATGGACAACCCATGCTACCAGTGGACTTAAAGCAGGTGCTTATTTATGAATTCCTGTTTTGAAGGCACATTGTAATTGCGTTAAAATCATAAGTATTACTAAACAGAGCCTCCTTTAGGCTATTAGTCCACATTTGGCACCCCCTGAACCTTTAGTATGCTTGTGTTGCTCTGCAACTTTTGTTTACATTTAAATGTGGATCATGAGTAAAAAAATGTTGGGGACACCTAATGTACATGAATGGTGGTGAATTAAGTCACCCATGATAGATCTCTGCTACTGAGGGTGACGGATCACTCCGAAATTCCTTTCCACTGGCAAAGGCTTATGCATCGTTTTGGTTTTCCGAAGTTGTGCAAAGTTTCCTCCTGCAGGCAAATTTGTGCGACTTCAGAAAGAGATGTGTAACCTTTCCACCTGCGATTGCCTTTGTTGCCAGTGGAAAGGCATTTAGAAGAGACTAGTCACCAACAGGAGCAAAGATCTATTGCAGGCGACTAACCTCTGTGTGGGACATCAGCCTTAACCCTATATTACTCCCAAATTCCCATAAGTTATGGTTAGAAACTACATAGAACACAGCAACTCTTCTTTACCTAGTTGTAGGAAACAGAACAGTTTAGACAACAAACTAAGTAGCTCTAGCATACACGTTCTTTGAAAAACAAAGTTGAGTTTTGGATGTGAATCTTGGCCAAATTTATCATCAAAGAACAGCTTAGAAGTCACAGTGTAAAAGAAGGGTGGTGTGAAATAGCACTCTTTAGTAAATGTATCATTACCCGGAATCCAAACAATAGACTAGAATAAGATATCCTGCTGTTAAAGTGTTCATTCCACTGTGATGTCTCAGTGTGCTTTACAAAAATGTTAGGTGAAGATTTGTTTCCATTCTCCACTTTGCTATAATCTGGGCCAAATCGTGGAGTTTATTTTGTTTGGGCCAGGCACCATACTTTTATGATGACTTGTGTACTTTAAGTTAGCATCTGCTTTGAGAACCTATTCCATGTATTATTGCCTTAGCCTAAACCTTAATTATAGTTTTCTTTCTTTGTTGGAAAATAAGTAGTGTACTAAAACCGAAGGAAACAAGCATAATGAGAAATAAAACATCAGGATTTTGAACAAAATGTTCTTGTGTTAAAATGCCCTCAACTCCATCAATCTGTCAATCAATACCCACCAGCCCAGGCCTTTGTGTTAATTGGAGTTTAAGAACAGCCCAGTTTTTTTGGCACATAAAACCCCACTTCCAGCTGGCTTCTGTACAGTTATTGGAACATTATTCTCTGTTGTGCTATATACCAGGAAAAAGGCTCCCAACAGAACCAAGAACTTTTAATTTAATTTTTAAAGGCAACACGATTTTGGGAACGGATGTACATTGACAGAGTGTTTATAGGTTGGGAGTGGTGAATAATATGTTTGCCATGTCTCACCTGGCGGGAGCACTTTGTTTCTCTGAGGGCTTTAAGGCTTCCATTCCAGTGCAGAAGTTGAAAGACTATCATAAGTTCCTGTAACAGAAAAGTAAAAATAAATGGTGTCACCAATATAATATAAATATAATAAAAAGTCCTTCAAGAATTCTAATCTACAAACATATGGTATTGGTAATGCAATGAAGCAAACATATAGATATCAAGGTAACAACTGCATATCCAAACCAGGAGACAAAGCAAGATGAGCCATTAGTACTCTCTGGCCCTTTGGCTTTTCCCTATACCTTTAGGGGCACATTTACTAACCCACGAACGGGCCGAATGCGTCCGATTGCGTTTTTTTCTTAATGATCGGTAATTTTGCGATTTTTTCGGCGTCTTTACAATTTTTGCGTAAAAACGCGATTTTTTCGGGGTCTTTACGCTTTTTGCGTAAAAACGCGAGTTTTTCGGGGTCTTTACGATTTTTGCGTAAAAACTCGAGTTTTTCGTAGCCATTACGAAAGTTGCGCAAAGTCGCGATTTTTTCGTAGCGTTAAAACTTGCGCGAAACGTCGCGCCTTTTAAGTTTTAACGCTACGAAAAAGGCGCGACTTTGCGCGCAAGTGTTAACGCTACGAAAAAATCGCGACTTTGCGCAACTTTCGTAATGGCTACGAAAAACTCGTGTTTTTACGCAAAAATCGCAAAGACGCCGTTTCCAATCGGAATTTTTCCAATTCGGATTCGAAATCGTGTCTTAGTAAATCAGCCCCATAGTCTTTTGCACCTTGTTTGCAGTACTGTTAGTGCCATTATATTACTATCTGACTACACAATGCAAATTTTTCTAGATGTAGTTAATGCTCACTTGTGAGCAGAGACATGGCAATATATATATTATATAAAGCAAGATAGTCTTAGATATACAGCAAACTTGGCATAGTGGTTTGATCTTATTAGATTTCATCAACTCCTTGGATTTATGAAGAATTGGTGTTCTACAAATATATTATCTAGACTAAATATATTATTTAGTCTGGTTGCATTGCACATTCACCCTCTGCATTCTCTGCATATTTACATTACATCAACATTCTTGGTAAATGCTCCCTTAATTACTAACTGGACAAAAAAGGTTAGTAAGATTAGTTAATATAGTGTTTGCCATTGAGGAGGCACAGCCAATGTGACAATGCAAGCTGGATAGTGGAAAGAACAAAAGATAAGCATTTCAAGCATATTTTGTCCTGTTTGGAATTGAAGTCCACTATGTTTATTGCACTATAGGGTCTTGAAAAATTGCTGGAGGTCTGTGTTCTGTATTCCTGAGGGGTAAGTGGGAGTGGCACATACAGTAGGCGTGCTCCCTCCCATACCTATTCCTTAACTTGCACATGATTCAGACGGGGCCCTGTGTCACAGGACAGGCATTAAGTACAGTTCTGCTTTGCCTTTGAAGTGCCCGACTGCCAGTTTGGGGCTAGGTGATTCCAGACCCCCCAGAGTGCAGCCAGACCCCAAATGCAAGTGCTTTTAGAATAAGCAAGGGGCAAGCTTTTGCACTTTTTAATGCTCTTACCCTTGGGTCCTGGTATCTGTTAATTAACCCACATTATATTTTTTGGAGTTACAGCAAGAAAAAAAATGCAAATTTAATTGTGCTAAATGCCTTAAATCTAGAATAATAATCTGATGCTGAGTGAAGATAAGGTTACTGCAATTCACAGAATGACCCATTTCAGGGACAATAATATATTACAAAATAATTTGGTGATATTAAATGTTTAGAGAGCAGATATATAAGTGCAGAGTGGAAGACACTTACCCCCTGCTTAGCAGATCCCTTATCAGAGAAATGGATTCAAATGTAGAAAGTACAATAATAATGTTCTGCCCAGAAATACTGTGTTTGATGGAATGTGGAAGTTTGCAACTGAATCTGTAACTAAAGATCTATGCATATTTCTTCCACTTCCCCCTTGAATCCTATATCCAAGGCAATCATGTAATACTCTTTGCATGAAGAATCTCATATTGTAGTACCTTCTTCACTTCAAAAGGGCATGGTACCAATAATTCATAAAGGACGTCCTGAGTTTAAAAATTAAAAATGTCATGCAAAGGCATCAAATGTTTTGGGCTTTTATAAATGAAAATATTTAACGCACAGCAAGGAGCAGCCTTTTGAAACCCTTGGATAGAAATGGAATTCATATATTCTCTTTGAAGGAAAAGGAGCAGCTGACTTAATCGGATCCGTATTCAGATTTGCTAAGTTTAAAAAACTGAAATACTGAGCATCAGTAAAAGATTGAAATTAAAAAAGGGGCACTGGCAGATCTGGAAACCTAAGCATTGTGAGAAGAGACGACGGTCCAGAAGTTGATGAAAGATTTTGTAAGATTCACTGGAATATGCTTTCAAAGAAGTCACGTTCCGAATTTCCTTAGAGCAATGAGCTCTGAGAATGTGGTGTCAAAAAATGTAAAGTAATTGCTAAAGACTACCTACCCATGTGAACACCAAGTATTTCTTAAATGTAGAGCAACAGCATTGAAGGGAGGGAAATCTCCAGCCGAATTATTTCTGGGAAAGGAAATATAGACCACATTTCCTGCACTGTTACTGATGTGTGACTACATTTGTGAAAAGGAGCAACACATGCAGAAGAGACAACCAAATATACGTAAAATATGTTCAAATATGAACCCACAGAAGGTGTATAATATGTAGATGGAGCATCCACAGGCACAAAAATGCACGATTTGGCTCATTTTTGTCATTCATGTTGTTAGGCAACATGAGGAACAAGAGAAAAGCACAGAGCTTACAATGCAAAGACTCTGATGTAGAGGAAAACAATTCCCCCGAACTACTGTTTGTAGGTCTCTATAAAAATATATTGCATAAACAGCTCAGATGTAAAGCCCTGCTTCATCTAAATAAACTACTTCCATAAAAATATACTTTTTTAGTTGTATGTGCTATTGGGTAATCCTAAATAGAAAATTGAAATTTTAATGGGATTCTGTCATGATTTTTATGGGGTACTTTTTATTTCTAAATTACACTGTTTACATAGCAAATAATTCACTCTACCATTTAAATTGTTATTCTTGAACTAAATGTATTTTTTTAGCTGTAATATTGGTGTGTAGGTGCATTGTGCCTGAGTCTGAGCTTTCAGAGTGCCACCGCTACACATTAGAACTGCATTCAGGTAACCTATTGTTTCTCCTACTCCCATGTAACTGGAGGAGTCCCAAGCCGGACTTGGATTTCTTACTATTGAGTGCTATTCTGATACCTACTGGGAGCTGCTATCTTGCTCCCTTCCCATTGTTCTGCTGATTGGCTGCTGGGGGGGGGGTGATATCACTCCAACTTGCAGCGCAGCAGTAATGTGTGACAGAAGTTTATCAGAGCACAAGTCACATAGCTGTGGCACCCTGGGAAATGAATATGACTAGCCCCATGTGAAACTTTAAGATTAAATATAAAAAAATATTCTAAAAACAATGGATTTCAATGCAGGATTCTGCTGGAGAAACTCTATTAACTGATGCGTTTTAAAAAAAAGAAACATGTTTTCCCATGACAGTAAGATGCACGGTGCACACAAACAAGCCAAAGCCTCACATACGTGTTAGGTCACATCAGCCAATTAATAGACAGAGTTCTGCCTTTTGCTCCCACACTACTTCCTGTTACAGATAAAGCTGCATTATTTCCTGTCAGGTGATCTCTGAGGGAGCACACAGCCCAGCACAAAATGGTGGATCTAGAGAAAAGATGTAAAAGGGCAATATTTACTGATATATATATTCCAGTTTGGTAAGACTCTTTAATAGGCCACTTAATATGATATAAACTGTGGGTTAAGTATTCATTCTGGGGGTATAGTTTTACTTTAAGTAAAAGGGAAGATGCAATATTTAAGGCAGCAATGAATCTACACTAAAACATGAATGAAAAGCCCTAGGAGAAAAGAGAAAGAAAGGGTTTTGTCATCAATAGAAGTCACCTATGGTTCCACTGTTCACTATTAATGGACATTGTTAAGACATTTTCTATGCTGTCATTCATATTTACTTCCAGTTGTTGTTATTGTTAATAAATACATGAATATGTTTATAGATTTACATTTTAAATAAACATCTTTTCATGAACATTAGCGGGGCCCAGATGAGAACCAAAGTTCAGTTTGTTATTCTACTAACTGTGGTGTAATCATATCTCTGGTGTTATGTTTCTACACAGCAAGACTGTTTGATTATTTGTTGGCCTCCCAAAACTGTCTGAAATGAAAAAGGAACAATTAGTGAGAAAAAGAGTAAAACTGGGCTAAGGACGATACTGATGCTTTAGGAATGTCCACATTTTTTGTTGGAGCATGCAGAACTCACATCCATACCTTGTCCATTACAAGTTAAGCCCCCTTTAGGGTAATATCCCATGGGAAGATTAATTGCCCATGATTTATCTCTGCTACTGCAGGTGACTAATATCCTTGAAAAGCCTTTCCACTGGCAACAAAGGGAATCACCAGTGGAAAGGCCTACGTATCGCTTCAGTTTTCCGAAGTCACGTAATTTTGCCTGTAGGAGGAATCTTTTGCGCGACTTCAGAAAACTGAAGCGATGAGTAGGCCTTTCTAATGGCGCTTCCCTTGCCAGTGGAAAGGCTTGTCAGGGAGATTAGTCACTTGCGGTAGCAGAGATTTATTGTGGGCGACTTATCTCCCTGTGGGACATTACCCTTACCCTTTTTGCATGGGTTAAGAACAAGTGCATGGACTGATAAAAAGGAACCCTGGAATTACTGTTAGTCTGAATCTGATGTTAATTCCAGGGTTCTTATTACCTAAAGCCTCAGTAGCTACAATTAACTAGTCCCAAATGAATGCTAATGCAATTACAAATGTTCTTCTACCTTACTTGATGATATGGCATTCAGAATGGCAGAACTCTAAATGGAATACCCTACTAAAGGAGTTGTTTTACTCTGGTTCCTCACTTCACAGCTATCCTCTGGCAGTGTGGATATGTTTTTATTCATCATGATGAATGAAGTATGGATAAGCGGGGATATCCAAGAGCCCATTGCGGATATCAGAGATTAGCCTCCTCTCCTCCTCACATATGTATCCTCTTCTCTCCAATGTTGCCTCATCCTCCTCTATACTCTCCTCTCATAGCCTCCTTCTCACTAGTTTTGCGTATTCCCCCTCTGGCTGATATCTATGTTGCTGCTGCTGCTACAGCTGCATCGTCTGCAAATTTTTTTATGGTGGTGGCCTGTCAAGGGCCCTATTGTCTGTCATTGCTTTTCTGTAATATGCAGTTTTCTTATCTTGGTGGGGGCTAGTTGTCACTCAAGCTGGGTCCTTCTCTCTAGTTTGTATAATCTGGAGCGACACCTGCATTCATGCCAATAACATTCTCTTACCAAATGCTCAAATTTTTCTAAGCTGTTGTCATCACAGGCCTAATGAGTGATACTACAAGTCAAGTCCTACTGCCTCTTAGCGCCTCTTACAACTAGCAGTATGTTTCAGGAGTGCTCAAATGTCTATGAATTGTTGTCATCACAGGCCTAGCTCTAAGCTGTTGTCACAGGTCTAGTGATTCTATTAATTAAGTCCAGCTGCCTCTAAGTGCTCTCTAGAGACACCTGCAATCACAATAATGTCTCTCTAACGAGTGCTGAAATGCCTCTAAGCTGTTGACGTCACTGGCCTAGTGATAATACTGACCAAGCCCTGCTGGTGCTTAGTAGGGACACCTGCAATCATATTAGCAGTCTCTTAAATGAGTGCAGCTGCTAAATCATATTTGTATTAAAGGTTTTTTAAATCTGTTTAATTGGGTATGAAGCTTTTCATTGTCTATGCGGTGTTAAAAAAATGCAGATTGGGATTTGACACCTTTTTTTATCAATAGCAAATGCAGAAAAATGGATGGGCACATCGAAAAATAAACCTCAGAAGGGGTCTGGTTTTGCATAAAAATTGACATACGTATAGAAAAATGAACCGCTGAAGGTGTCTGGTATTGTGTAAAAATTATTGCACATAAACATGATGCAGAGTTTGAGGTGAAAAAAACACATCACAGGGGTATCAAAATAAGCGTGGCACCAGTATTAATAGCCAATGACCAGCCTTTAGAGCTTTAGGAGTGGAAAACTTTTAAGCTGAGTATTGACTTGCCTCAGTAGCCTGGATGCACAGCAAGTGCTACCTCCCCAAATGTGGCAACACAGACTGGGGGGCGGTTTCAGGACCCATCTAACCTCATGTTCCTGCTATTCCAGCAGGTGAATAGTTTGAGGCAGGAGCTACAGGAGGTGAAGAACCTCAAACTAAATCTGAGGGACATCCCTCCTCCTCCTGTGTAAATAATGTCTATAAGCAGTTTAAGCACAATTGTGCTGTCTTTTATTAAAAAGTTTTTCTTCTATTTGGAGTTTTTTCATTTAACTACTCAGTTGTTTGGATTATTAACACAATCGTGACTATTGTCAATGTCAGTCATGTAACATTACATTATATTGTGTTTCAGATTCAATACACTTACACATAAATATATGGTTCAATTACTTTAATGTGGGGTACAAAGCACCCAGATATGGTTGGATTTATTCTTAGGTGTGCCTGTATTTGTAAACTAGTAATACAGTATATAAACTGTAGATGGTACTTTTTGGTTAAAGAGCAACATAGTTACTTAGTATAGTTAGAGTTAGCATTTCAAATCCACCAGAGGTAAAGTCAAACAATCAAGACATGTTTTTAAGAAATTCACAACGTGGAAGCCTTTTTTTTTCTATTGAAAAAGCAGTTGTAGCATAGTGAATAGGAGGTCCTGTAACAATGTAAGGCATGTGTGTAGCAGTAAGAGCAAATAAACACCTGTATTTCACCTTCCCATTAACTACAATATGGCAAATTTTTACCCTGGTTTGTGACTTTTTATACAAAGTGTAAGGCCGCAGATTCACTCATCACTACAGTCAACAAGACTTAAAAATAAGTAGATAATTGTTAGCCCAAAAGCGGGGCAAAAAAGTTTGCAACATAAACAGTCTCCGTGTCAAAAAAGTCTCAGTGATAAAAAAGTAGCTGAAATAAAAGCCCATAAACTTCAAAAATTATCTTGTGAATTATTTTTGCCATTTTGCGAATTTTCTCGTGGTTTCGCTAATATTTCAGCAAAGCATGAAAGAGCATATCAAATATTTTCATTTTGTAAGTCTCTGGGGTCATTGGGTTAGCCTCAAATATTATTGCTCTGTAAAGACTCTTCTATCCTTCTATAATTGTGGAATAACTTTTCCTTCCAATTGTCAAATCTGTCGATTCCTGCTCCTGAATTCCAGTTCTTTTTAATGGTGGAACAATGTTGCGTGATGGAAATCAGTATCAGGAATCATAATGCTATGATTCTTAGCTGTTTAGAGCAAACATGCATCATTCTGATTTAAACAACCATAAAAATGTCTTAAAATACGGGAGGTCTTTATTTGCAGAAGACAAGGACAAATCCTGAGCTAAGCCTGCAAACACATTGCCAAGCCCATGATTACTACCAAGCCCATGATTATTACCAACATGCTGCAGTAGCTAGAGACAAACATACCAATTCATTTAACAGACTAATTCAAATGTTTCCATCTACAACCATATTCTTAGCGTGTACAATTCACTAAACAATGTATTTAGCTTGGGAGTATGTACATTGAACTGTAATTAATGAATGCCAAATTATTTCCTAATCTTAGTTCCAAAATCTTTATTTTGGTTTATTTCCTTTCCTTCTTTATTTCCTATAATGTCACATTTCCAAACTATTTTTCAATCCTAAATGGGCATAAGATGATCTCTCACTTTGATTTCACATTGAGAAAGGCTGGACCTCTAGTTGAAATGTTGGTCCTTGCAATGAAGCACTTTTGGTGTTCTATGTGCTCTTATCTTTTTCTAGACACTTCTTTATAAAGACACATTAAAATAACTGATTTAGGTAGTGGGGAAGAGAAAAAAGATGGTGCTTATAGAAAAAATATAGCTTAAAAGTCACTGCCATTCCCTTCACATACAGAATGAGTAAGCCCTTAATTTGGAACACCTTACTGGGTGAGCAATAGGCAAGAACTAAAAAATGAAACCCAGGTCCCATGTCCCTATTGTATTTATGGGCCTACCAGTTACATACAAGAAACCTTCCTTTATAAGGAAAGAGGGCCAATGATTTCCAAAATATATAATACACATCTGGTCAAACTATATCTATATATATACAGCTTATATTGCCTAATGTGATGATATCTGTGATGCCTTCATGCTTTTTAAAGCCATTTCAGAATTGACCCTGAATAACCCTGATGAAGACACTAACTGATTACGGGTAAGTTCTGAAGGGATACCTAAGTCCAGGTCCAGACTGGAATTTAAATTAGTTCTTGAATGCTCCAAATGGCCTACACCAGTATAAAGGTAACTGTTTATGGCATCTTAGAGCAGCCCTCTGCTCTCAGTCCAGACTGGTGAGATATATTGGGATATTTTATATACAAATATATCCTACCCCTTCACTGGATGCACAAAGGTCTGAGTGCTTTCAAACCTTGATACCTGCAGCAGTTTTTCAATGTGCAGAGCAAGAGTGCAAACAGCCCAGAGAAGTATAAGAAACATGGTAGATCGCACTATTCACTTCCCCCCCAACTTTGAACCCTGCACTACGCAAATTACCCCTCTGGAGTTTTTGGTGAAGGAGAGTTGATTTCTCATACATTGTTTTTATAATCTGGCAAACTGAGAAGGCAATAGCAAAGGACAGGCAGATATTACTTTTAATTACAATATTTTTCATTGCATAAAGAAAAGAAATTAATTTATTTCAGTTTCATTTCAGTATTTCAGTTTTCATTTGAGAAATGTATTCAGGAGCAAATTCAGCTCCCATAGTTATCCCCCATGTCTTATGAAACCACTGAAAAATAGGAAATGCACATTCTATACCCAACAGTGTGGAATCCCAGGATGAAAGGTCATACAAACTCCATGGTTTTATGCCACCCACATGTCATATTTAAGAAAACAGCATGACAATGTGGAAACAGCTGTAGGCTTGCCTTTAATATAGCAGATTTAAAAAAAAACAGAAAGAAAATAAATATTTCTCTGTGTCTCTCAGACATATGAATAGGAGAGGGCCTGCATAGGAAAATAAGTAACAAAAAGTAACAATAACAATAAAATAGTATGTAACCTTCAGGGTCAGTATCGGAGGTGCAGGGCCCCTGCCGCCTTCACACCCCCACACCTCCCCCCCACCGCAGAGGTCCCCAACACCCTCTGACCCCCTCCCCTGAACGCCCCCAAAAAAATCTTACCTGCAAGGCATTGGGGGAGGGAGACGGCGGATCATGGGAGAGCCCTGGGGGGAATTGGATCTGGGCTGCCGAGGCCCACTAGGTGCAGGGCTAGTGTCGGACTGGGATGCCAGGGGCCCACCAGAAAACCTTAAACCATGGGCCCACACTCCAAACTATTTTTCATCCACTTCTTACTCAGTCTCTATATTTTCCTAGTTTTTTAAATCTTTGTAAACTTTAATCTATTCTTCTCTATATTTAGTTGTTTTATTCCCATATAAAAATAATTAATGTCCATGAATTAGGCCAAATGGCTAGAAGCAGGAGGGCCCACTTACACCTGGGCCCACCGGGAATTTTCCTGGTATCCCTGTGGGCCAGTCCGACAATGGGCAGGGTCCACCGGGTTTTTTCCCGGTACCCAGTCTGACGCTGGTAGCCTCACAGAGCAATCGTTTATAGGGAAAGGGCATTCTGTAACATACTGAAAGTTAACTTATAGGTAACCCACCCCTTTAAGTAGCCGTCACATCCATAAGTAATGCTGATTCTACTTTACTAATAGTAATATTATTTCTGATCTTATTGCCCCTTTGAGCCGCTTGTTCTTGTTTAGTCAGAATATTCCTCCCTATGTATACCAGCCTGCACTTTCTTATTCATAATCATTTGCAGTAATAAATACTAAAATTGGCTTCTTTGTTGCACTGGATAAACACACAGCTTGTCATATCTAGGAGCTATTTATACAAGTAAGATACAAATAGCAGATAAATACAATTTACTTTGCTGCATGTGTGGAGCCTTGCGATCTGTATAAGGGCATGTATTTATAAAGAACCATAAATATTATTTGGAAGTTTATAGCCAAGTGTAATAAATTGCATAAAAACCTGCGTAATTTTAAAATTCGTGTGAAATCTCTGTGTTGTTATAAAACTGTTATAAAACATTAACAAAACCTGTGCTATTTTCCCACATTTTACACTGGCTTCTTTTTTTATTGGTCCCATTGATTCCAATGGACTACGCCAGATTCATAGCATATGGCTGTTATTCTCAGTTATTTTGCATAGAACTTTTATTAATATGCAACTAGATATGGAGTTATGCAAACAAAGGAGCTCAGTGTTATTTCGTAAGCTTTAGAACTAGATAAACTGCACTTTCCCTGCTAGATGTGTTACAGGCACCACTAACAGTCCGTCAAATGCAGAAAAATATTACTTACAATTGGAGAGAATTACCAATCCTTATCTAATTATTAGACTTAATTTTACCTTACCCTGAACTCACAGCTCCCAACCTGAATTTAACTCTGTATCCATTGGCCTTATATCCATACCACCCCAGTAATGTCAGAGATAGGTGAAGTATAGACACAGACGTTACAGCAATTGGCAGGATATGCTGTTTACAGAGAAACCGTAATATGTGCGCTGATATAACCAAGGGGAAAATAGAATTCCCATGGTACTGTGCTGTCACCCAGGAGCTTCCCCAGCCATAGGTAAAGCCACTGTTTTTGGCTGAACCATGTACAGGTATAGGACCCGTTATCCAGAATGCTCGGGACCAGGGGTATTCTGGATAAGGGGTCTTTCCGTAATTTGGATCTCTATACCTTAAGTCAACTTAAAAATCAATAAAAGGTTAATTAAACCCAATAGAATTGTTTTGCATCCAATAAGGATTATTTATATCTTAGTTGGGATCAATTACAAGGTACTGTTTTATTATTACAGAGAAAAAGGAAATCAGCTTTAAAATTCTGAATTATTTGATTAAAATGGAGTCTATGGGAGACGGGCTTTCCGTAATTCCGAGCTTTCTGGATAATGGGTTTCCGGATAAGGGACCCCATACCTGTACTAACCACTACTCTCCTGACATACTTCGCCTTCATGTCATTTTGAATGTGTCACAGAAAGGAAGTGCTTGAGGAAAGGGAATTATGGGAAATGTGTCTGTCATCTTGGTTGGGGAAAGGATTGTGAAAGCAATAATTACATTTGGAAAGAAAAATGTAATGCTAAACACAACCCTAACTCATTTAATAAAAAGCTGCTGACTGATTGAAAAGAAGTCTTTTGCTGTTTTGGGGGGCTGACAGCTGAATTTTAGCTTTTCCTCATAATCATTAAGTAAAACATCTGGGTCCTAGGAAATATTTTATTTTAATGTGGTTACAATTTCTTATATTTGTCAATAATTTTTTATTATTACATATCATTCATTTTTTTTTCTGGTGATCAATTTGTTTCTGATGAAAACAAGAACCAAGTAATTGACTCATTTGATCCACAAATAGTTTTATGGGAAAGAATCTAGCTCTGTGAAAACATTTCCCTGGGGAGTGTTTAATGTTTATGGGAATGTTTGGTTTTCTTTTAAAGGGATACAACTAATATTATAGATATAATAAATACCTAAATAGCTGTGCTTTGCCTCAACATTACATCATTTCATTCTATACAAGTCCTGTGAGTGCTGACTTCTATTCAAAATATGTCTGTGTTTCTGCTCTGGCACCCACCCAACTGCATATTGTTTGAGTGATCAGTCTACTTCAAGTTAAATGAAAGCAAACATCTGATTGTTTGCTGTGGGTAACTGCATTTATACAATTTAGCCTATGTTAGTAAATCGGCCTCATTGTCTTTAAATTCACCTTAGTTATTGGCTTGCCTTAGAGCTTGATGGAACTATCCCTATGCTCCCACAGTGTTTTATATTGACTGTTCCCTGGTGTTTGCAGTCATTTGCTGCTAATTAAGCACAAAGTCACAACAATTTCTTACAAAACCTGCTCGAGAGTCCTTTGGAAAACTCTGTGTGCTGAGTTGGGTCTCTCACAATTAAGGTCCCCATACACGGGCAGATAGTAGCTGCCGATATGGGTCTCTTGGACCGATTCGGCAGCTTATCTGCCCGTGTAAGGGCAGAAACGAAGGGCCTGGCCGACTGATATCTGGCCTGAAATTGGGCAGATCTCGATCGGGCAGGTTAGAAAATTCAGTCGGATCGGGGACCGCATCGGCTCGTTGATGCAGTCCCCGAACCGACTGCCCCTTGCCGCCAGTATATTTTTTTTTTAACTACACTCTCCCCGATATCGCCCACCCGATATCACTTGCCAAGCGAGCGGATCTCAGCGTGTATGGGGACCTTTACACATTACAGCGAGCCAAATACCTTGCACTTTCTAACAACTGGGAGCAAGTTGCAGTTAGCATTTGCAGAGTGTTAATAGCATCACCTTTGGTGTAAATGCATACCACAATAAAGGTATTAACATGCGATTTGGTGCAAGTCAGTACTGGCTATTGACACAACCAATTAGGAACCCCTGGAACTCCTGCCATATTCAGGCGGGTGATAATCTCAGGGTTCCTTAGCGTCAGTGGGTGCCCTTGTGCAGTATTCATCAGAGAGCACAGACACTTTGGAGTTCCTGGCATTTTAGTATGCCACAGTTGAAATTGCATGCCCAGAGTCTGGGAGATCTCAGAGGAAGATATATTTACAATTTGCAGATTGTAAGCTCTTTTGGGCAGGGCTCTCTTCACCTCTTGTATCGGTTATTGATTGCTTTATATGTTACTCTGTATGTCCAACGTATAAAACCCACTCATTGTACAGCGCTGCGGAATATGTTGGCGCTTTAATAATCAGAATGCTGCTCTAACTCATATAGCAATGATTAAACAATAAGGCAAATATGTCACAAGGGTGTGTACAATGTGACATATATACAAGATAAAAAGTGCTGCCAGCCTCCCTGAGTGTGCTGGCTACGTTGCTCAGTGCAAGTGGTGTCTTTGTGAAAAGTATTGTACTTATCCCTAGTATCTTTCCTCCTGCTCCTTTAGAATTGTACCTCAAAACCAGCTGAATGTGGCTGCAAACTGCCTATCCCTGTAGTTTGGGGTTCCATAATTCCTATATTGCCCCGGAGCCTCACTTCTCTACCTGCAGTTTGAATAAACTTTCCTTGTTCTGTTTGAACCTTTTTACTAAATGTGATTTGTATATGGAACTAAATGTAAGTAGGAGGGGTTTAAGAATATTCCTTCCAGTTCTGCAGTTTACCAATCCCAAATGAGCAATTTCCAGGTTTTACTTCGCTGTCATATAACTTTTCTCACCTATGTTAAGTGTTGAAGTCCGGAAAGACCTCATTTCCTGCTCAGAATTACAGACAAGCCATTTTACCTATGGGACCCTAATACTTTATTCTCAGCATGTTTTATTCATGGGCATCTTCGGTGTAGCATCAAGTTCTGCTGGGTACTCTCATCACCTACTATATAAACAGACTGTGTGATTTGGAAATGTTTACTTAATCTGCTCTGATAATGGGCCAACGCAGTTTGGATATTACTTTTTTTCCTTTTACAGTCATCTGGTGCCTGTGTTATTTGCTGGCACCATTTATGTTTCTTTTATGTGGTGCTCAAAGCAATGTTTAGTAACAGGATAAAGTACATATCAAAACGCTGGCAGTAAATTACATTTGTTAAACTAACAACAGAAACAATTATTTTGCTTCTTATATTTCCCAATAGCATATGAAATCCTGAAAGTAAAATATCACTGAGGGAAAGTGTTCCTTCAAACACATCGCACCGTGCCACAGAAAATGCTTTCCCAATTAGAGTGAAACGTGAGCAGGTGCCCAGGTATCCACTCATTCTGCCACAGCCTAGGAAAGAATTCAGGGAGCATTTGAGAATAAAATGTCATATGTGATTTTGGGATTTACACCAAAACAATGTTTTCACACCTGTAATATAGCTGTACAAAAAGTAGCAGTTAGAGGTTAGTGAGCTGACCTTGATTTCATGTGCAGGGCTGGAAGTTTGCTTGTCAGTGATGAGTAGAAAGATCTAGCTTACTAGAAACCAGAGATATTTTAGGTAAATGCTAACAGAATGGATTATTCTCGGCCTTATCCCAAGTGGGGCCAAGCAGAAAAAACAGGTTATATAAATGTGGATTGTAGGGAAAAGGGACTGTGGCTGTGGGATAGCAGGTATAGTAGGGAGAGATGGTGCCTATAGTAGCAGTGGGGGGATAATAGCCCCTGGGAAGGGACTGTGGCTGTGGGAGAGCAGGTATAGTAGGGAGAGATGGCGCCTATAGTAGCAGTGGGGATAATAGCCTCTGGGAAGGGGCTGGGGCTGTGGGATAGCAGGTATAGTAGGGAGAGATGGTGCCTATAGTAGCAGTGGGTTAATAGCCTCTGGGAAGGGACTGTGGCTGTGGGATAGCAGGTATAGTAGGGAGAGATGGTGCCTATAGTAGCAGTGGGGATAATAGCCTCTGGGAAGGGACTGTGGCTGTGGCATAGCAGGTATAGTAGGGAGAGATGGTGCCTATAGTAGCAGTGGGTGGGATATTAGCCTCTGGGAAGGGACTGTGGCTGTGGGATAGCAGGTATAGTAGGGAGAGATGGTGCCTATAGTAGCAGTGGGGGATAATAGCCTCTGGGAAGGGACTGTGGCTGTGGGATAGCAGGTATAGTAGGGAGAGATGGTGCCTATAGTCGCAGTGGGGGGATAATAGCCTCTGGGGAGGGACTGTGGCTGTGGGATAGCAGGTATAGTAGGGAGAGATGGTGCCTATAGTAGCAGTGGGTGGGATATTAGCCTCTGGGAAGGGACTGTGGCTGTGGGATAGCAGGTATAGTAGGGAGAGATGGTGCCTATAGTAGCAGTGGGTGGGATAATAGCCTCTGGGGAGGGACTGTGGCTGTGGGATAGCAGGTATAGTAGGGAGAGATGGTGCCTATAGTAGCAGTGGGGGGGGGGGATAATAGCCTCTGGGAAGGGACTGGGGCTGTGGGATAGCAGGTATAGTAGGGAGAGATGGTGCCTATAGTAGCAGTGGGGATAATAGCCTCTGGGAAGGGACTGTGGCTGTGGGATAGCAGGTATAGTAGGGAGAGATGGTGCCTATAGTAGCAGTGGGGATAATAGCCTCTGGGAAGGGACTGTGGCTGTTGGATAGCAGGTATAGTAGGGAGAGATTGTGCCTATAGTAGCAGAGGGATAATAGCCTCTGGGAAGGGACTGTGGCTGTGGGATAGTAGGTATAGTAGGGAGAGATGGTGCCTATAGTAGCAGTGGGATAATAGCCTCTGGGAAGGGACTGTGGCTGTGGGATAGCAGGTATAGTAGGGAGAGATGGTGCCTATAGAAGCAGTGGGATAATAGCCTCTGGGGCAGGACTGTGGCTGTGGGATAGCAGGTATAGTAGGGAGAGATGGTGCCTATAGAAGCAGTGGGATAATAGCCTCTGGGAAGGGACTGGGGCTGTGGAATAGCAGGTATAGTAGGGAGAGATGGTGCCTATAGTAGCAGTGGGATAATAGCCTCTGGGGCAGGACTGTGGCTGTGGGATAGCAGGTATAGTAGGGAGAGATGGTGCCTATAGTAGCAGTGGGATAATAGCCTCTGGGGCAGGACTGTGGCTGTGGGATAGCAGGTATAGTAGGGAGAGTTGGACATAATAATTGTAGATTAGTAGCATTGAATTCTGTGTGTAGTAGCAGTGGGTATAATAGCCAATGAGAAAGTAGTCTCTGTAGGATAGCAGGAACATTGAAAGAAAAGGTAACACGTAATATTGGTGTTGCCCATCCAGTAAACATTTATTGTCTCTTGAATTACAATTCTCTCCGCCTTCCATCAGCTAAAGACTGCCAGGGAGTAGCAATTCAACAACATTGCATACTGTACTTGCAGGATATAAAGTCAATAGTCTTTACTTGCAGTAAAAAACAGGTTTTCCACAGTACCTGAAATTCCAGCATGGTTTTTCCAACGTTAGTCTCAAGCATATAATGGTATGCCCCAACACTTGTGCTTGGATCATCTGCATCAAGTATATTTCCCTGAAACAATAGACAGTAGATTCAGTATAGCTTGTGTTCTGTAAATGTTACAAAGTATAGTAATGGTTATTGTCACATTCATATTTTAGGCTCTTACTCCTGTTAACTGCTCACATCTCCCTATGTGTATGGTTACAATAGGAACTAGGGCAAAATAAATTCATGATCATGAAATCTCAATCTAAAGTTTTCATGAAGTAAAATAAAGTTATGACTTCGTCACCCATGCATTACAACAGTTAACACAAAATTCATGCAAAAATAGAAGCAAATCGCAAAGGCTGACTTTTGAATTACATATGAGATTGTATTGTACATACATACCACATCTTTGCCCTAGTTTTACATAGGCTGCTTTTTGAGAACTTGCTTTTTCTGGATACCTGTCAATAAATACTACGAAAGTCAAGTAAGTAATTTTCCCTATGTCAACACCTATCCCCATGGGTCTCCAGGAAAATACATTGCTGCATTTTACTTTGCTCTCTATTTAGTCCCTTCTTTTTGTTTACCAGCTTGCCTCTGTCTTCCAGTCTATTCCTTTAGCACCTTCTCATCATTCACATCCATGTCCTGTTTCTACTTGTTGAGCCTCTCCCCTACTCTGTTTGAGCCACTTTATTCTCTTTTGCTCTGTTTTCCATCCTTCTTTTGATAGTTTTGCATTCATGAGGCACTCTTGCGTGCCCAAGTTAACATTCAAAAGGTAAGTCTTGACTGCAGACAAGTACAGGAGAGTTACAAAAGAAGAAGAGGCTATTATATGTTGTAGAGAATACATAGATTTAAATTAGATTTAAATTCAGAAGAACAGCACTCAGGATTTGTGAATCAGTGCCAATGTGCCACTGTTTGACTTCTGAAGAAGGTCCCTGTGGGGGACCGAAACGTTGAGCAAAATAATCCTTTGGAAGATCAATTCAGCAAATCCTGTGAATGTGTTTCTTCTGCATTGTTTATATTGTTTCTCAGCTTGGACACACACGTAAAACAACTGTTTATAGTTACATAGTTACATAGTTACATAGGGTTGAAAAAAGACCATTGTGTTTATGGTGTGTACCTTATGTTTTTTCTAGATTTCATTTCAGGTACTTAACTGAAACTTGAAGCATCTGCAAAATAACAGTCAGGGTGCCCATACATGGGCTGATCTCCTACACTCTCTGACCCACCAGCCCAGGGGTGAAACAGACAGAGAACGTTCAAGGGCATCACACAGTGGTTCAATTATTACCATCATTTGTGCAAAAAGTGACTTCTCCTCACTTTCCCATCAGCTGATGCACCATGAACTGCCCAACCTGGTGACTAGGCAGATGACATTTTCAAACCTGAATCATTCCTGAACTGACGGTTATCCTCAGAACAGGTATATTGGTCATGATCTGCTGGCCAGCATGTACACACATATTACTGTATGAAACAAAAGTTTTCATCCGTGCATATGTTTTAAGTCTTCAGTAGACTCACTAAGTATATCTGCAAAAATCCTGAGGTCAACAGTCTATTGTGCATGGCAAAGTGGCACTTGCTTGACATCATATACAGTAATTAATATATAATTATATGTGCTGAGATGAAACACTTTAACCCGAGGAAGACTACACAGAGAGGTTTTGTGAAACCTGTGAATTAATGAAATCATATATCACAACCGCAGTTTTTTCACAATGATTTATTCTGGCTAAATATTGGACGTTAATTTAAGGTAATATATCCTTTTTATGGACATGTCTATGGTTTAAAAGAATAGACTTTGTAGACTTCTGGGCGCGAGTTTCCTCTGGGATATCTAAAAGCCAGCATAAATATTTCAGCGGCGCTGCGTTAATGTTGTTGAATTTAGATGCTATAAATTTTCTGATGCAGCTACACTTAGGAAAATAAAGGTCAAGGCATTTTGGCCCTAAGAATCTTGCAACAGTTGAGTCTATATTCCATTAAACAGGAAACTTTATAAGAACTCTTTTCAGCATAGCTTACATGTGAGAAACCGCAGTGTCACTGCGCACTATATTCCCCGACTTCATTACTCTGCTCATAAAACACATCCTCAGACCTTTCAAAATTAAGCTGAGACTCTGCTTCCAAAGCTTTTAATGGACTACATCATATGAACAATGAAAAGCTAAGCGGGGGGAATGTGACCTCAATAAGTGTGGGCAATTCTTTTGGAAGTCAAAAAAGCTGAATGCAAGAGAATAAACTTATAAATTTATAGGTCTCTATAAAAATATATTGCATAAACAAGCTCATATGTAAAAGCCTGCTTCATCTAAATAAACCAATTTCATAAGAACTTACTTTTTAGCAGTATATGCTATTGGGTAATCCTAAATAGAAAAATGCCATTTTAAGTACTAAAGGCTGCCCCAAGGGATCATAGGATTTACAGTGCTCACAAACAAACCAAAGGCACACATACAGGCTAGGCCCCATCAGCCAATGAATGGACAGAGTTCTGTCTTTCATTCCCACACTTATTCCTGTTACAGTTAGTGCTGCAATATCTCCTGTCAGATGATCATTTAGGTGCTGGTCAGGTGATCTCTGAGGGAACACACAGCCCATCACAAAATAGTTGTTCACGGGGGTAACTCACCTTCACAAAGCTTACTGATTTGCTTAAAGAGGCCCTCCACCGAAAAACTTTTTTTTCTCAAAATAACATTTTTAATGGCTTCAAAAAAATTATACATATTTATATATATATATATATATATATATATGTAATTTCTATTGATAGCTCTTCTGTTTATCCCTTTCTGTTCTCTGGGTCTGACTATGTAATAGGAGTACGTTTAGGTTTTTTGGTCAGCTTAAATCAGCCATTATTTCAGGAGTGCAGATAAAGTAAATAGACATACTGTATATTCCTTTTATTACCAATTATATTTTCAAATAACTTCACAGACATTGAAAATGTGTAATCAATACTGAAAAATTGCTTAGAAATACATTTCATTTGGGTCCCTTTCAGCAACTTTTTGTGGCCTTGTCTTTCACTTTCTGTACCTATTACTGCCATAGGTGGGAATATATATGTCTCCAACGTGGGTTGCGAGTATTTGCACATGGCAAACAATTGTATTGTGACAAGTGCAGGCTTTACTTGTACAGAAATGAGGCTCAGGGCCTGGGGTTTTCCCAATAAAGGATTGCTTTGCTATCAGTGATCATTCATTATGTCTCAGTTGGGCTCAAGTACAAGGCACAGTTTTATTATTACAGAGAAAAAGGGAATCATTTTTAAAATTGTGAATTATTTAATCAAGATGGAGTTGGCCTTTCTTTAATTCTGAACAGGTTTCTGGATAACAGATCACATACCTGTACTGCAGTAAAAAGGATTGGAAAAATGTTGCTGAAGGAACTATTTCCCCCCAAACTGACCTAATTTACTACATATTGCTTGCAAATTATGTTCAGTCCAAATAACAAAGCTCTAGGCTGATGATGGCACGCTGAGTGCTATTTAGCTGCCTGGTGAGTACCCAAACCCCACCAATTCCAACAGAATGAAATAGGTACTTCTTTTTTGCCCACTCTCTGCTCATATGTTCTTAAATCCCATATTTGATTGTTACCTAAGCTAATAGTGTAGATTTTTCCCATCACACAGCTGATACAACTTTATTTTGGAATTAGAAATCTTTAAATACATATAAATGTTCAGAGAAAAAAGTACCTTTTTATTAAAGAGTCCTCAGATTCACATTGATATTTAGACCTTTAGAAACAAGTGTTTCTGACTCTATCCTGATATCTATTTACTTTCAGATCTTAAAGTTGTATTTTCTATATCACCTCCTCCTCTTCATCTTTAAACAGATCTTTCTATTTGCCAGTACTTTAAACCATCTGGCTTCTGTTTATGAGTAATTTAGAAATCTTTAGAGCCGCTGTGGGTATTCTCTGTCTGTTCCTTAATCCAGCACTACAGTACCCTGTTAGTTTTACCTACTGTATATATTGATGAACACATCAATCTTGTTATTTCCATCCTTATTCATTTATCTTACTTTCTCCACATGTATTTCTGTGATTTTTCTATCAGACCTCTAATTCTAAAGGATGAAGAATCCAACTGGAAATAAAAGTTAAGTGTCTCCTTAATAATTTCTTTTGTAAAAAGTACATCTTCCACTACATAAATCTCCAAATCTAAGCAGAAACCTTGAAAATAAACCGCATTATGATGGACTGCAAGCCACCCCAAGCATATGAAATTGAAAGGCTGTATACCAGCTATGCATATTAAGCACACTTTTTTTGTTTTTTTTACTTAATTCAGTGCAACATCCTAGAAATCCTTGCATGGCAAGTAAGTTTTGTGGTTAAAACTTGTTTATTTGCCACCCAGAAGTTAAATAAAATCTTTTAAGCAGCTCGGCATCCAACAGCCATTACTGCAAGGTCAGATTACGAGTATGTACTAGGAACATAACGCACTGCCAATTTCTTCTCTTAGCTGTAAACCTCACAGGAACCAGTTTAACAAGCAATAGGATTATTGCATTGACTATCAATGTATCGATTATTATGAGAAAAGGAAACAGAATGTATAATGGGGATTTTTGTTTTTGCACTGTGTTTTACAAAACTAGCTTTGGCCCTTTGGAATGGTCCTGACTTTGGTAGGGCTTCACTCCAACCAAAGCACATCAACCTGTTATACATACAAGAACAGAATGGCTGTACATGGAACCAGTACACGGACAAAGGGTGTAGAAGTTTTTTAACAGGTGTAACGGTTATAAACACAACAATGATGTATAATCTGCATAGGTTCTTGTGCATATGGAATACTGAGGAAGATCTGGTGGTAGAACAGATGGTTGTTTGTGGATTTAAGGAGCACTTTTGCAGATATGTAGCCAAGCTTTAGCCAAGAGAGTAGTACAAATAATAAGGTGGCCCTGGCTGGGGTAGCTCAGTACTCAAATTCTCCTACATTACAGATAAGACCTAGATTTTAAAAGCCATTCCTAAAGCATGAAGGCCTACCAATTATGACTGATATCCACATACTATGGGTATTCCTTGCACATTGTTAAGCTGGTAATACGATGTGTTGCCCCTGGTATTCTCTTTCTCTTTCTCCATTCGGCCTGTGGACAAATTGGGTTGAGAGTGGGCTCAGTCGGTCCATGTTACACTTCCGTAGAGCAACCTTAGATATACCAACAAACTACCTATCAGTCTCCTCACTACATCTATAAATATTAATGCTGTATAGTAAAAATAAATAGCATGAGGTAATATTAGCCCAAAGCCAAAGTCATGACCCTTTATGTTTAATCTCCTGGGGTTGATTTCCTTGTAAAACAGTGATTTAAAATTCTCAGTTCTTGAGAAGGGATGTGAGCTGAACACCTGTGTTTCAAAAAATCTGCTCTCTTAATAAGGAGACGTAGTTCCATTTCACACATAACAGCAATTAAAAGGTACAGCTTGTTTATGTTCTCAGTTGTAATTTATGTCTACCACCCATGGACATTGTCCAACATTGTAGCCTATGTGATAGTGGTGAATACATTTGTGACCACATTTTGCTGCCAACACACAAATCATTCCTTATGGTTCAGTAAACGCTTGTGTTATATCTTTACAATTAATATAACTAAGTTCTCACACTAAAACTTTCAGGCTCTTGGCACGTACAGATGAAGATGCTGAACGGGTGCCAGATTCTGAAAACCACTTAAAACATATTGGTGTATTTATTTTGGAGAATACTCCAATGGAATAGGTTCAACATTCACAAACTGTTATGTAATTCTGAGCCAATTAAAGTAGTGAGGGAGGCCATTTATCAAAGGCTCTTGAGAGCAAAGATGGTACAGCTTAGATGTGCCGTGCAAGAAGCAGAATATATGCCAAATGTGAACACCAGTTGCATTTCTAATAAGTTCCTTTGCTGATTATGGTTTGTGATATTCCAGTTCAATTTACCCATTTAAAGTATATTAGGAAAACATGACTTTGCTGGTTTTAAATGTAGCTTTTACCAAAATATTTTGCTAAGTATGTTGATATTGAAAGTAAAATAGCTTCAGATTTTGTGGTTTGTATTGCAACAGAGGAAATCTGATTGGCCCAGATCTTTGTCTATTTAATCATAATGCACTGATCAAATGATACTTCAGCACTCATTAATCTATTGTGCTGGGTTGAACAAGGGAGTAACATTTCTAGGTATGACGCATAAAAAACCAGCATACAACCCACACAGCATGTATTGTGCTTATACTCAAGTGCCAGGAGCTCTCAGAAAGCATACTTCTTTTACTGTACAACATGCAGCCATCTGGAATGAAACATTTACAAATAACTAAAACTGTTGGAAAATATGAATTCATGTATGTTGGAAAGTTACTTAGAATTATATTTTCTTTCATAACGCAAAAAACTGTTTTGGGTGGAGGACTAATTTAACAGTTTCTATACCCCTATTACTTTTACCATTTTATTAAGGATCTCAAGTCTATAAAATATGTTTAAGCTTGTGTATGTGTGTATGTACAGTATATATATATATATAAAAAGTCAAAATGCAATACTGGCACTCACGTATAAATCTCAAATCCGCCTGGGTGCAGTCTTCACAGTGAAAATGAGATAAGAAGAAAAAGAAGCCGCTCTCTCAGGACTTAGGTGCAAAAATAAAAAGTAATTTATTGAGTAGAAAACTAGTTCGTCTACTCAATAAATTACTTTTTATTTTTGCACCTAAGTCCTGAGAGAGCGGCTTCTTTTTCTTCTTATATATATATATATATCGAGCCAAGGGTGGCACACCGATTCAATCCCTGTCCCGGGTGCACGGTAAAAGAGTTTAAATATTGAAAAAAAGACCAGCAACACCGGATCTATTGCAAACAATCAATTATATATTGAAAAATACATGAACAGCCAACGTTACGATTCGGTCCCCGTCGGGACCGAAACGTAACGTTGGCTGTTCATGTATTTTTAGGGATATGTATTTTTCAATATATAATTGATTGTTGCAATAGCTCCGGTGTTGCTGGTCTTTTTTTCAATATATATATATATATTTATACAAAGTTCACCTAGAAAAACTGGAAAGATTTTAACAACAAGTTATAGCTCTCCCAAAATGCTCTACAGAGCAAGTGTGGAGAATACCAGGAGCTGTGTTCAGTGAAGCTGGGAAAGCCAGTAAAAGTGTTGGGATTTATGAGTGATCACTTATGGAAACAGGGAGGGGCTGTGAGTGAGCCCTCTGTCAAGGAAGTAGGAAGTGGGAGATGTGATCGTGCAGATTGGGAGATCAGAGAAAATCAGCTTAAGCGTGTGAGTTAGTTCAAATATTTCTGCTTTTCTGGTTGTAGTTGCACTAATATAGGCTGAGGCCTTTTTAAATAGCAAGGTTCCCAAATTTGCTGAAAAAACGGCGTTAAAAACTGTGTAAAATAATTGGAGAGAATCGCCGTCCGAACACCAGATTTTACGCCGTTATTTTACATAAATTCAGGCAGAAGAAAAAACGCATAAAAAAATTACGCCAATTTTACGCCGTTTTTTACACAGCATAATAAATATGCCCCTAAAAGTCACCTCAGGACCTGTATAAATGATATATGGTCATCGAACGCCTTAGTGACTTATAATAAATACAGTATATTCTTTTATTTTACATAACAATATTTTACATAATAATAAAATATTCTTACATTTTACAATGGGGGTACATTATCTACTATATATATGTGCAGATGTATTAAGAGTTAAGCAGTCAAACATATCAACTTTCTTATCTTCAGTATATATGAACTACCACTGCATATATGAAATAAAAAGGCTTAAAATATAACATACAGGTGGTACAATATAGTTCATATTGTACCATAAAATGTACTTATCTTACTTGGTGGCAGACCTGAATGGCTTCCATTTTTAAGTGGCATTTGTATGAATTTAGAAGGGCATAAAGTACAAGTATCAGTGACCAAAAAGTGCTATAACCCTCGGAAGACCCTGTAGCTGATAAATCCATGGAAACATGGAGTTGGTTAGGTAAGAATTGGCTATAACCATACACATATACTAAATCAACACGTAGGCAATCCTCACTGCCAGTTTAACTTAGCTATAAATGTGCATTTAACTGTACTTAGATTGTAAGCCCCTCACTGCTGGGACCTTCTTCATAATCTCTTTTACTACATGCCACTTTTTCTCTGTATATTTATATTCTTGCCCTCCCTGTATGTACTATATTGTACAGTTGAACATCGCTGTGTATCCCAGTAGTGCTATATAAATAAAGTTATACATACATACATACTACACAGAAACATTTATACAACAAAAACAAAGGAGCCCCGTGAGTATAAAAAGATTTATGTCACCACTACAGTTAGATGGCAACACTAAATGGCAACTGTAAATGTAATAATAAATCCACTAAACTTTAGTGAATGTTCATGAATCTTTAAAAAAAAAAAAAATAGTCTAGTACCTAAACATAACTTTTATTTACTGCTACAACAACCAACTGGTGCTGTGAGTTGCATACAGATTTCTCTCATCTAGCATAAATCAGTGACTTAGAATACAGGTATAGGATCTGTTATCCAGAATGCGTGGGACCTGGGGTTTTCCAAATAAGGGATCTTTCCATAATTTGCATCTCTGACTTTAGTCTACTAAAGATCATTTGAACATTAATTAAACCCAATAGGATTGCATTGCCCCTAAAAAGGATTACTTACAGCTTAGTTACCATCAAGTGCAAGTTACTGTTTAATTATTACAGAGAAAAAAGAAAACATGTTTTAAAATTAGAATTATTTGCTTATAATGTAGGGATTTGGCCTTCCTGTAATTCAAACATTTCTGAACAGCAGGTTTGCAGATATTGGATTGCATACCCAACTGCCAAACACCATGACTGGCATGATGGAGCACAATCATTAACCCTATACATCTTAAAAACTATAGGAAAAAGGAAAAGTTTTATTCACTGCATGTTGGAGGAATGTTTATAGCTATTCCAGTTGTGCTTCATTTTAAACAAATAAATAAAATGTTTGAAAATGATTGTGTTTTCTCTGTAATATTAAACCAGTATCTTGTACTTGATCCCAACTAAGATGTAATCAATCCTTATTGGAGGCAAAACAATCTTATGGGGTTTATTTTATGTCTAAATATTTTTTTAGTAGACAAAATATGGTGAAAATTATGACAAATATCTGAAAAAAACACAGGTCCTCAGAAACAGGTCCCATAGTTGTGTACAGTTTCCAGGATTACTAAATGAATCCATTATTTCTCATGTGCACACATAAGTGTTATTATGAGGAATGCAACTGTTTATTATTGCTTTTTATGATATAATATACATGGATGATAAGATAAGAGTCATCATGTCTTTGGGGTTTTTCTTTATGGGTTGAGCAGGCTTCTACCATTTGGGAGCTGTTTATTTATTTTACGGTAAAAATGAAGGAGACACAAAAAAGTGAAGCAACTTAGCACCCAACTTCCATTCATGCACAAAAAGAGACCCTAGCGCTTACAAAAATCAGTGTACCCTAGAAAATAAAACCGCAATATGTTGTTTTTATGTTAAAGGAAAAAACCCCTGTATTTTACGAGAGTGTCCCTACAACGTATTTGGAGAATTTGAGAGGCTGCAACATCAGCCAAAGCTTTAAGGGCAGTTTACAGTTGAAAAGCTTTAGCAATGAAAATTTCATTAGTTCCTTTGAGGGTAGAAAGGTTTGGCAGAAGTTAGACAAGTTCCCTACTATTTCCCAACTTGAACTTAATTGAATCATGGATAGAATGGTGGGAAAAGGCTAAGGGCAGCTTTGGAAATCCTGGCAGATATGTGACGTCCTCGGCAATGCCAGTGAAAGTGAAATAGCAGAAATATGCAGTCGAGGTTTCAAGAAATGAAGTTAATGAAATAACCGGGGTGTTAAATGCTGTGTAGTTATGCATGTGAACCTTTAACTGGAAAGCCTCTGCTTTATAACAAAGTAACCTGCAAGAATTTCTCATCCTTTTACATGCACGGCCACATTGTTTTCTTTGCAATACATCAAGAGTTTTACCTACGGCAGCACGTTCTGTTCAAATTACCAATCATCAGGCAGTCTATTTAAAGTGACCCTGTTGGCCACAGGCATCTGTTCAATGTAATTCAGAGCTTTAAATGTATGTATTGCCATTTGTTTTCCAATATACAGAAAGGTCATGTACATGTGAAATAAGTCACGATAATTCGCTTTTTTGGCTGAAAATGGCAAGAAATTGCATTTGAAAACCACTGCTAAGAGGAGCGACAGTGTGCTGTAAAATTCATGGATTTCCTTGCCAGCAGCAACAGTTTGCAGTAATTACATTGATTGGTCCATTTGGGATAACTGTACATTATTCTAGAACACAAGTCAAATTTCATGCCGAGCCCTATACAATGAACAAAGGAAGCAGAACAGATCTTTTTTTGTGGGCATAAAGGCATGTTATTTTTACCCAAGCTCCAAAGAATTATTGTCCTGTCAATCAAGGGGCAAAAAATGCAATTATGAGCAGTGTTTTTCTAATTTATATTGTATATTTTTTGAGAAGTTTGACCTCTCCTTGAGTTTCCTATTAGGGACAGCGGCATGGCTTCATTCCATTACCATATATTAAACCTATCAAAAACATATACCCAACAATGACTGACTCTAATGAACACAGCTATTTTTGTGGGTGCTTCCGAGAAACTGTCATATTCCATATAAAGCTATCCTCATAGCAGCTGAAGGTTTATATGTTCGATAAAATGGATCTGGACTGTGCTGGAGAAAACTGATGGAAATATTTCCCATGCACATGATATAATCTATAAAAAGGAGGCCAGGGACATCATTAGACTATGGCACTTTTCTTTTAAAAACTAAATACATATCAAAACCTTATTAAGTTGCAACAGAATTGTAGGTAAGTGGCACCCAGTAGCAGCGTATAAAGGTGGCCATACACGTTAAGATCTGCTTGCTTGGCAAGGTCGCCAAGTGAGCGGATCTTCTCCCGATATCCCCACCTACGGGTGGGCGATATCGGGTGAATTCAGGCTAATTCAGTCATTTGGCCCTGGGGCCAAAAGATCGAATTAGAACGCTGATAATAGGCACAGTTGGTTGGAAGGCCGCATCAACGAGCCGATGTGGTCGCCAATCCGACTAAATTTTTTAACCTGCCCAATTGATATCTGGCTGATTTTAGGCCAGATGTTGGTCGTTTGTGCCCCTATCAGCAGATAGAATCAGCCCGTGTATGGACACCTTAAGTCTAAAGCTAGTGACAGTTTGTATAATACCATTACGAACAATTCCTCTACTCACACAGCATTTTACAAACTACAAGACAGATTACAATTGGGGGCTGATTTACTAACCCACGAATCCGACCCGAATCCCCCGTAGGTGGGGGATATGGGGAGAAGATCTGCCAAGCGAGCGGATCTGCCAGTGTATGGGGACCTTTAGAGGGCCTGGGAGACTGAAGCAGATCTTTAACTCTTAGAGCACCAGTCCCCAGGTACATTCATGTATGTATGCGCAACGTTGTGCATCCTGATGGGATTGTGCATTAAGACATCACAGTGTGCCTTCTGACATGTCAGTTTTTGAATTTAAAGGTCTCTTTTACCTGTTAACTGTATAGTGTATAGCAAGATGGCTAGCTACGATGAAAAACTGGACACTGACTGCTGTGACCTTGACTTTGGCTTGAAAAATATGCAAATCTATAGGTATATTAAGAGTACCAGAAGAAGATTACATGTGCAAAGTAAATATAAGAGATGGGGAGTGGTGTTAAAGGAAAAGTAGCCCACTTATATTCTGCAAAGGTTTCTGATACATTGCCACATAAACAACTACTGTATACACAGAGCTACAGTTGCCTTGCGAATTATACTTTCCATGGACAGAGCACAAGTGGTGGGCAATTTAATCTGTTTATTTATGACTTGGGAATTGGCCAACAGCAGAACATAGGTTGAGATGTAGGAAGCAAAGCCTACTTAGCAAAATATTGTCCTGTACTTACAGGTTATAGCCCCATGGGAAACTACTGACTGTAATAGTATAGAGCTGCCTATTTAGAAGCAGGCATTCCAACTCTAAGAACGCAGGATTTAATACATACTTGACATTTCATCAAATGTCTCTAAAGGTTTTTAACATGGGAGGACAAAATAGAAATGTGATTTTTCCTGCAATCTTACTTTTCATATGTTTTGAAATTCTCAAGTAAATTAATAGAAGGATTGTGATTAAAGGAATACTACATTAACAACTTTATGGAATGCTGAAAGTTTGACCGTGTTTTTTGCTGTGACTTTTCAAGGGAAAACTCACAATTTTTTGCTGTGATTTTCTTGAATCCTTGACTTGAATTAATAAGCCCCATTGTACCCATGTAATAAAAGGCACAAAGTACTGTAACCCATAGCAACTATTAAAATGTTTGCTCTTAAACAGGTAATAGTTTCATAGGGCATAGGGCTTTAGGTTATGGGTATGATATGATATGAGAACTCTTATCTAGAAATCAATCATCCAGAAAGCTACGAATCAGGTGAAGGCTATTTCTGGGTTTATTTAATGGGTAAATTAATTTTTTGGTATGGAGATCCAAGTTACTGAAAGATCCCTTCTATATATATATATATATATATGTATCAAAATACGGTGCACAAGGAAAGCTAGAGATACTGCCTGGGTGCAGGATTATGATCATATAATCATTAAGCACAAAAAAAACGCACTCTCAGAACTTATATGAAACAAGAAAATGTAGTTTTTATTTCGGCTCAAAACTTAAGCCATCTTAATCGTTTAAGATTTGAGCCGCAACATTTAATAAAAACACCAGTTTATTGTTTGTTTTAAGTCTGAGAGTATGGTTTTTCGTGCTTAATGATTATATATATATATATATATATATATATATATATATATATATATATATATATATATATATATAGAGAGAGAGAGAGAGAGAGAGAGAGAGAGAGAGAGAGAGAGAGAGAGAGAGAGAGAGAGAGAGAGAGAGAGAGAGAGAGAGAGAGAGAGAGAGAAGGGGATTAAAAGATTGGGCAAACTGTCTTAACTCTGAAACCTATAATACATGTTCTGTATGTTTGTATGAGGAAATGGCATATTATATTTCTACAGCAGGCATGTGTGATCCATGTTTCTTATCATGATGAAATACACTGATAGATCTGCTGGGGTTGCTGACATTGTACAACGAAATACAGATGTAACCCCGCACCTGGGGGTGTATGAGGGGTGCCATGTGACATGAGGCTTCCCCACTAGACATCTGGATGGATCCTGTGTCAGGACCTAGCACGTGTTGTTTTTCTCACTGGCACTCACCAGCAAGCACCATAACCTTTCCCACATCTGTATGCTGAGAGCAGAAACACTGCACCTGCATGGAGTGTTTTTACTATTTTTTTTGCCATGCTATGAACTTTAATCCATTATATATATCTGTTTCCAGATGTACAGTGAAAGAGGAAGCGGTGAGACAAAGACTTCTGAGGTCACAAAAGCCTGAGTACCAAAAGGAGAGCATTCCAAAAAAGCAGAAATAAGTTAGATTTAGAGGTTTTGGAGCAGAATATGGACACTTTAATGGAATTATTCTGTCTTCAGTTTGTATAACTTCATCAGTGTTTATAAGACATTGAGTAATAGTGCCTTCTAATGATTAACAGCTGATACACAACTGAACTGGGAGACCTGCATGAGGGATTAAACCACAAAATGTCCTCTACCGTTGTAAATGTTCCGTGATTGAGCACATCAAACATTGCTTCTTGGGGCTGTTATTTCTGGCATTGCTGCACTGCTTGGAACATACTCACAGCATTTTCACTGTTCTGCGATGGCTAAATTACTACAAACATACTCGGTAATGCTTCAGAACTCTAATAGGGAGACCAAAGCCAGTCTTGCTGAATGTTATTGTGAAAGTACTCCACCCTTGTTCGGACATTTTGTTTATTGTACATTGCAGGGAGCAACATAGAATTCATACTGCCACTAGCGCCAAAGCTGCTAAAGGATACTGCATGCTGAATTAGCTGGCTGCCAGACTTTCTGGATTTATGAAACCATTGGAAGAGTTAGCATATTTATTATTATATAATGCAAGCTTGTAGCATCCACAACAGACACTTCAATTTTATTATAGCTTATTGAAACACAAGGGTAGAAAAAAACATACAAACAACACATAAACCATTTCCCTCTGGGTACTAACTACTACTATAATTCTTCACACCAATGGGGCGCCTTGAAGACCACCAGCAAGACAAATAGAAATTATTGTGGTCATCGCTGTACTCACTCCAGCTGACAGTTCTTTGAGGTAATGCTCATTCTCCTGGCTTTACTGCTCATTGCAGTGCCAGACAGGGCCCCATCCCCCCCACCCAGAGTTCCTTCTACAGTTATGTATCCTTCCTGCAAAGAGATCATCCTATTCTATAAAAGGTATTAACCTTCTTGGAACTTGCCCCACTACAGTGAAGCAAGGAAGACCTTAAAAATGTAGGGCAGGAACTAGTGGTAGGCAGAACAGGCACTTGCCTCGGGCACAATATGTAATAATGTGATGTAATGTGCAGTCACCATCATATATGAACACCTAATAAACTCTGTTGCATAGGTAAGCCCCCTGTTCTAATTTTATAACAGTTTTAAAATTTTAAAGCCCATTAAAGAGCCCAATGTTGCACTGAATAAATTAAATGTGCAGTCCTTCTGCTTGTTATGTGCTCCTCTGTAAAGGTGGCCACACACATGGCGATTTGTGATCGTACAATCAGCCACAACCCGTTCAGGGCTGAAATGGCAGATAAGGAGGTAGAAACAATAGGATTTCTACCTCCTTCTGCCGATTCAGCACTGAAGGCAGATTTTAGTCAGGCGCCTTCTATGACGCCCAATCAAAATCTTTTAGCTGGCCCGATCAGCGAGTCAACCGATATCAGCAGCCTCCTGCGATATCAGTCGACTCGCCGACTTGCCATACACGCACCGAATATCGTATGAAACGAGGTTTCGTACGATATTTCCGGTGCGTGTATGGCCAGCTTAAGTTTGGATATAGCTTATTCCTCAGAAAGGGGTGTACCTTGGGTCTTGTCTATAACAGGAAAA
Source organism: Xenopus tropicalis (assembly GCF_000004195.4). Classification (NCBI taxonomy): domain Eukaryota; kingdom Metazoa; phylum Chordata; class Amphibia; order Anura; family Pipidae; genus Xenopus; species Xenopus tropicalis. The sequence goes on along the minus strand of NC_030677.2, from coordinate 176,520,731 downwards.
AATCCCAGTGATATCTTAATCTAGTTAATAAGACTTTATGTAGGGAATAAGGGATGTGGCAAACTAAATGGTATTTTAGGTTTATTAATGAATAATATATTATGCCTTTAAGGATTAGTCCTTAGATGACTAAACAAACATTGGTTCATGACTGAAATCCAGACAGGTAACAGGTAACAGGTAAACATCTTTATTTGGTCTGTTTCAGTTAGAATAATTAAATCTAATCTTGAATTAAGTACTGTAAAATATGGCTACTAATTCAGCAGCAGTTTTAGTATGCAGTACATGTTGAACACCAGAAAGGACAACATTATCAAATAAAACTAAGAAAGAATGATTAAGAATTTGGGCAAAACTGTTCAGGAACTGAATTATACAGGGAACAACAGTCACAATGGCAATTGCCTTCGTGGGCCAGGCTTGTTGTACCATAGGAACTAGAGATTTCTTTGTAGCTAAAATCAAATCCTCAGGAGGTTGTGCTATAGGGAGGTAATAGGCCTGGGACTTTCAGTATATACTTTTCAGTATAACAGTGGTTAAGATATCAATCAAAAATAAATGATATATACACAGCAACTTTATATACAGTAGACATCAAACTTACACTGGTGGAGGAGACAGCCTCTTGCACGCTTTTCATGATGAAATCTGTAGTAATCCTTCGAGAGGGCAACTCATTGAAGAGAGAATTGAGTAGAGCCACTTTAGCTGCATCTCTCCGTGCTTCTGCTCTACTTAAACAGCACTGCAAAACAAAAAACTGTATTGTATGTATGTATGAATTTATTTATATAGCACACCATTTAAAGTGCTTTACAAGGTGTGAACACAAACAGGGGCATAGTTATATTACGTTATACAGTAAAAATAGATAAATCAATGCTTAAGCTTTCAGTTTGGATGGGCTCTGTGCCCCAAGGAGCTTATAATCTATTAGAAAAAACAAAAAGGGGTGAGATATAAGTGCATGGGGTAAGGCTGTGTTGCTGCAGGTGAAGGCTTGCAAAGTGCTTCATTTAGAAGGTGGAGATGTGGGTCAGGGAGACCAGCTAGTAATATATTACTTTTTTTTTTTTTACCAAAAAACACAATGTAAAAAGAGTGAGGGAGCCTGAAAAATGTACCTGGGTGTCCCCAATAAGAGCTGTGATTGGCTATTTGGTAGCCCCTATATAGACAGCAGCTTAGATGAGACTCTGTTTGGCGGTACACATGGTTGTTATGCAACCAAACTTGCCTTTGCGGCCACTGGGAGCAACATCCAAGGGGTTGGTGAACAAAATGTTGCACCTGAGCCACTGGCTGGGGGTCACTGGTCTATGGAATGTCATCAAAATAACCGCTGTGATAAATTAAAATTATTGCATGAAATTTAAATCCTATTCTGTGATTTACCAGCCTGTGTTTAGCAGGATCTGGTGGTTATCAATATATATCATTGTCAATGTGCTCGCTTGACAACAGCTTTTAAAATCACATACAGATGGAGCACAATGTATCTGGATATTTGGCTCAAGTGGCTCACCAAGGTCACCATGTTTCTCTTTTTTTTAAAAATACCATCATTACATTTTTTTCCATTGCAATTAATGCTGTGACATGTCATGAACTGTGTGCTCCATCTGTATCAACTGTCACTGGGGAATTAAGTAAATCTAAAGTAAAGTTAAAAAATGCCCATAGAGGTGTGCTCAGAAGGGATATACATTGCTATACAGTAATATGCTCTCAGACACCCATACACTCCCACCCAGTGCTGATATATACAGGGATAGGATCTATTATCCAGACTGCTCATAACCTAAGGCTAAATTATATTTGGTAATTGGAATCACACCACACCTTATGTCAGCTAAAGATTGTTTAAACTTTAAATAAACCTGATAGTATGGTTTCACCATCAATATGGATTCAAGCAGTTTAGTTACCATCACATAGAAGCTACTGTTTTAATATTACAGAGAAAAGAAAAATCAAAGGAAAATGCCCCAACTCTGTAATTCAGAGCTTTCTGGATAACGGTCAGGGATTCCCTACATGTGCTTACATTGTGTAGCTATTCTCTTTTCTCGGGGATAACCATAAACAATAAAGCTAACTTTATTCTGTACAATAGCACATGTTGACCCTAAAACCCTACAGGGAAATGACTATAATCAATTGTAAGAAAATGCAAGACATATAATAGGAATGATTATACACTACAGTGTCCTTGGTGTTAAAGACTTTTGTTTTCCTTTTGTATATTTAAGCTGGGGAATACTTTTCTACTGATACTTTTCATTATCCTTTCATCTGAGTATAGCATTCCAACTCTTCTTACGGAATATTCCTTTCATATCGGCATTCTGACACCTAGTATTAATCACCATGTATACTAACTTGACCTACAACCTCTAAGCTGCAAGATTTTCTGACTGTGTATTTTGTTTTCCTTATGTTCATTGGTAACATTCCCCTTCCAATTTTGGTAGTATGTATCTTTTTGATGGATGTATTTTATACACATTGAATTTTCTTATGAGATAACACAGGTTGAATTAATAAAAATGATCCCCTGAGTTTTAGTCAAGGCTAGCAGTCCTTGGAGGTCATAGTGTAATGAGATCCTTTCTGTAATATATTTCCTTTGCATTAGTCTGACCTCTGGCAACAATAAACTGTGCAATTTACATGAAACCAAACCTGAGCAAGGGTGAAAAGGTGAACAATTTACTAAAATTAAAAAAAATTAAAAATAAAGACATCTTCCCAAGAGCTTTTTACTACTATTTTTTTTCTTGAAAGTATATTTAGTGAAATCTCTTTTGCTTAAAGAGTAGTATGTTATGTAAAATATTGGAACAAGGTAACCCATGCATCAGCAGGCATATAGAATGCAGATTGCTACTTGGAAGTCAGTTGCAAGCGTAGCCATAAGGCATTAAGGCAGTAATATTTCAATTCACGCCCCACTTGATGGTCCAGCTTTTGGTCAGGGCCCTCTCAGCTAATGAAATGGGCACAAATATTGGAAAATATTGCTTTATCAGTCATTCATCCATATAGGCATGAATACTCATGGCGAAAAATACACATTTACCCCAAACCTCACCTGAATTGACTTTTAAGCTAGGCTTTCTAGTATATTTAGGAGAGCAATAAAACACTCTTCCCAATTCTCACCCTAACTGGCCTTCAGGTTCAGCCCCCTTGCCACTGCCTGTAGTCCCCCCACGGAGCCAGTTTAGGAACCACTACTCTAAGGGAACCCTCAAAGTAACAAAAAAGGGAGTTGTGGGTGGTGGGTACACTCCAAGGCTAATAAAAGGGAATGCACATTGATTAGTCCCCTTTCTTTTGTTAACCCTAAAATTCAAGTGTGTCTATGGGCCCTGTAATTTGCACCTAAAAAAAGACCAGCAGAATAGATTCAAATATGTTTGTAAATAATGTTTAACTATTGAAAATGCTTTTAAAGCACACATTTGATCTAAATAGCTGTCCAAGTGCCATTTGTGACTCAGAAAAGAATGTTTTATCCTATGTATAATGTTTCAAAGGACCTTCCCTGTTAAAGTAAGTTAACATTTAGGGTGAAGACACACTTAGTAGCAGCTACTTGTCACGGCTACAAAAAGCAAAAAAAACTCCCTGCCATAGACAATACTGAGAACTGCTAAAACACAAGTAGAGACAATTATCAGTAAATGATCAGCATTGTCTATTTTAGTAGCTGTGACAAGTAGCTGCTACTATAGCTCTGTGTGTCTTCACCCTAAAAGCCAGTCTCCATAATGACAACAGCACTCTGAAATCTGCCATTCAACCTACATGTCTTCAATCCACTAACCCCATTAATCATATCTTAAACATATTTTAAGGGCAATATTTGTTTAACCCAAAATGCATACTGTATATAAGTCCCCTCATAATCACCGGTTAATTAGGGTTATAAAAAACCCCAGCAGGCAAAGCTATGACATCGGGCATTCAATTCCTACCAGATACATCACACCAATAAGAAATATGTTTGTATTTCACCCAATAATCACAATAATATATTTGCAGACAGCAATGTTGATACATGTAAGCAATATTACCCTCATCTACTTATCCCGCACAGCTCCAACTGTGTAATACCTGTTAAGAACCTGAATACTACAAAGGATAAATGGGCACTTTTACATAAGGGAAAAAACTAATCACGTGTATTGGACAATATAAAGGATATAAACTGCAGCAGATTTGCACTCGATAACATATAGAGAATTATCTGAAATGATAAAAATCTTCAATGAAATAAAAAAGAGTGCTTTATGTTATTAAAAGCAAAAACATCTGCTGAAACCATAAGGGCTAAATGGCTGAGTTCAGGAAGAGGGGAGCCAAAAGTCAGATCAGTTGGGGCTAGTGTAGGTCTTACTGTGGGAAATGGAAATTACTGTACAGTTTCATGACCATACCATGTGGTTTTGAGGATTTCACAGACAGCCAAAAAATGGCATAGAAATATTTTTAAAAGCATAGACATGTAATATATGTTGTCAGTAGAAGATGGAAGGATTACTGAATCAGTCACCCACCCAAAACAATGTTACCACAAATATAGTACTCTATATTCTCAAAACATTAGGCTTTCCTCTCAAGGAACATTTTAGTCGAGCACACTATCCTTAAAGCTTTGCCTTTCAAAGCAGAACTTATTAAAAAAAAGAAAACAGAACAACTTTATATAGAGTTATTGTGGAAGGTTGGAAGATTCATGAGCACTTTGTAAAGTTATTTTAATGCATATAATAGTCTGAGTAAAACATATAAATAATAAGATAAGAGGTTATCAGATTTCCTGTCCTTATGGCCAGACTCCATGGCTTCCAATAAATGGGGCATCTTTATTATAGTGTGTAAGTCAACATCAATGGTGATGTTGCCCACAGCAACCAATCAGCAATTATGTTTGAAAGGTCAGATACAAGTTAGAAAATAAAAGCAAAGGTCTTATTGGTTGCTATTGGCAACATCACCATTGATGTTGACTTTATGTCTTGAACATAAAATGATTGGCAGACACCAGTCTTACAAAAAAGGCCCAAGGATATCATGCATACATGCGCAGATTTTTTCATTATCCAAATAAAATTTTCTAAGCTGTCCGATCGACTAAACAGCTGATCACCATGGTACAAAAATTATCGGAACAAAAGTTTAGAGCCCACATAGTCCAAAAATCTTTTTGTATAATTATATTGGTGCGTGTATGGCCAGCTCTAGTGTTTGCTTCTCCCTCACAGTGGGTCTCATATATATTTATATATATATATATATATATATATATACTCAACTTCACTGAAAAGAAAGGCTGCTATAGGTGTTTTTCTGCTAAGGGGGCCCAGCGGAACATTTCCCCATCCCTAAAAAACGGAAGCAGATCCTCAAAATCACTATGATGATACATGGAATGCTCTGAGGAGCAGGCTTTACAGTAAGTATGTGTACTCCTTCCTCACTATCTGTATGTATCTGTATATGAAACATAGATGGGGCCATCATTTTACGCATCTCAAATTGAGAGGAATATGCTGACCTTACTGTTACTCCAGGCAAATGTGAGCATAGAGCCTGCATAGATGGAGAATGATGTCAGCAGTGTCTTTGTACTGCTCTTTGCAGTCTGTCTGTCATTTTCTTATGCTGAGATGTGAGGCTGCAGAACGGAGGCTTGGGAATCAGAACTAGTAGACAGGTACCACTCTGTGGGTGGGGCCCTTCTGCAGTTCCTTCAAGCTCTTCTATGGTTTCTTCAAAGAAGCCATCAGTTCACTGTGTCCATCACTCATACAAGAACATGTTTTTCTGATTGTATCCCATATAATTACAATATAGAGGTATAGGATCCATTATCCAGAATGCTTGGGACCAAGGGTCTTCCGGATAAGGGGTCTTTCCATAATTTGGATCTCCATACCTTAAGTCTACTAAAAAATCAATAAAACGTTAATTAAACCCAATAGGATTGTTTTGCATCCAGTAAGGATTATTTATATCTTAGTTGGGATCAATTACAAGGTCCTGTTTTATTACTACAAAGAAAAAGAAAATCAGTTTTAAAATTCTGAATTATTTAATTAAAATGGAGTCTATGGGAGACAGACTTTCCGTAATTCGGAGCTTTCTGGATAACGGGTTTCCATATAAGGGATTCGATACCCATACTATATTAACACGCAGTGTTAACAGCTGGAGTGCTAAAGTTACATATACCTTCAGAAGGATAAAAAGTGCCTTTTCCTGGCAGCCACTAATACAGAAATAGCTTCTTTCTTTCTCATAATTCTGTAAAACACTGTGTGTCCTGTCGTATATGCTAAGTTCTATTAATGTACTACATCAGTTATATCTATAAAGGACTACAAAATACTTTTTTTTTTAATAGAAAAACAGGTTGCATTTAGTCACACTGGTCATTTACTGCTCTTACACTATTCTATCTAATATTGTTATGTGCTATGAAACTGTATCTTGTGATAATGGTATTTCTCCTATAAGACTCCATTACTGCATTACATAGTATTAAATCTGTTTTATTGCTCCCACATTCTCTAATGGAGAGTTCAAACACGGAACTGCTTCTTTCTTCCCAAAGTCTCATTCAGGCAAACTTTCTAAATACCGCTTAATGATGTTAATAATTCTCCAGAGAACCACTCACTAAAAAAACCCAAAAGCTATGTAAAAGGAAAGAGTCATGTGGGAATTCCATAAATTATAATTTATTTCGGGCTTATCGTGTTTATCTGAAAATGCAACAGAGTGAATTTTTATGATTTCCCCATTTTCCCAGAACATTGAGTTGATTCATGTCTATGACACAAATGATAAAAATGTTGTTCTGATCTAGATAATCTCCTGCAAACGAGTTTTAAATAAAATGCCAACTTGTGAGCAATATTTTTATTGAGATTTCCAGTAACGAGCAGCTGCACTACAATGCAGACAGGACTAAACCAATATAAATTCTCAGAACTCCCATCTTGGTCTTTATATTCTTTCATAGTTTGCGTAAGGATACACTGCACTTTATTTATGTGAGTTTCACCAAACTGGTAACTGGGAGCTCACTCCTGGTGTGGGTAGTGTAGCGCTCAATATGAGCATTTTCTGCCCAAAATAGTATTGTTTCCATCAACCAGATATTCCAAAGATCTGTGTTAAGGATGTTCAATTTGTGTCCCTCCACGGTTTGGATATATCTATTTTAAGTAATTTTCCGACTCTCAGATTGAAAGCAGATTTAATTGACAGGGGAACCAACTTTGACCTGGCCAACTGATAGACAAATATAGATAGATAATATTTAGAATAATGTACCCAATTCAATTGGAAATATACATGGAATAATGAACCCATATTGTAAAGTTTACTGATACTTTACAGTCATTAAGGAATTCCATAATCAAATAAAGGTATGTGTCAAGGCAAAGTGCTTTTTATACAGGTCAAGGCCATGGAATGAGTTATTTCTCATAATACACCAGTTTTACACTTAAACGAAAACTGATGCATTAGCAGTAAAAAGCATGGAAAGTTGCACCAGTTTTAATAACTATATACTTTTTTAGTACCCAATATAGCAGGCAGTATCATGGGCCTGAACACATAACTAGGGCACATAAGTACAATATATACTCGAGTATAAGCCGATCCGAATATAAGCCGAGGTACCTAATTTTACCTAAGAAAACTGAAAAAACTTATTGACTCGAGTATAAGCCTAGGGTGGGAAATGCAGCCGCTACTGCTAAGTTTCAATAATCAAATAATTAATATAGGACACTCAGTGTGACCCCCTGTGAACTCTTCATAAATATATAATGTTGGCAGCTGCAGATTAGGGAAAGGTGGATGGAGGTCATATTCTGTGACCTGCATGCGAGTTCACTGCATGTTCTGTGACCTGCGTGCAAGCTGTGCAATGTGCTCATGAGATTATGCATATGGATGCCAATGTGCCCCTAGTTATACAGTTTTTACACACTTGCATGCTTGACAGCTGTAGGCACAAACACTGGAGGAAGGGGCACTATAGCCAAAAACACTTACAACCATTATATATCCCCTTGGTCCTTACACTTCCGATCTATCCTGCGCTGACATTCATCTCCCCTGTGTCTGCCCGCGTCCGCGTTCGCATGTGCACGCGCATGCGTGCGGACGCGGGCAGACACGGGGGAGACAAATGTCAGTGCATCGTATATCGACTCGAGTATAAGCCGAGGCTGAGCTTTTCAGCACATTTTTTGTGCTGAAAAACTCGGCTTATACTCGAGTATATACGGTATGTTTGAGTAGAGGTTTATCTGGGGTAGGACAGATAGGATACCTAAGGATATTACAGTGCATGACTTTGTTATAAAAGCAGATAGGCAGCATGGAAGTATACATTTTGCTTATCTAAATTACTTCCTGTATATGAGCAATGCTTTCCAGTTGTTCCAGTAGTGGCCAAATATGTCAACAGAGTAATTACTTACAGCTGTGTATGAAGCTTTCCTTTCACTCATTCAGGCCTTGATGTATCTAGTCACAGTGAGTCAAAAATACCCACACTTGTAAACCTTTTACTACTCCCTACATTCAGTTAAGTGTCAGGACAGTTCCTGGAATTTTAACTCTAAAAAGACACTCCCCATGATTCAGTCATCATATGTGCCATGATACTTATTGAGGCAGGTCATAATAATTTGAGTTATATGACTGGAGGTGCAAATGATTACAGAATCACCATAAGCCCAACACCATGGTTCACAAAACTTGCTAAAACATTAATTGTTCATATTTCACAATTGGCGTTGTGTATTGTTGCAAAACCTCAGGGGATACATATGTTAGATGGCACTGTGGCTGATAGGTCACTTTACAGCCCTACTACTTCTGATTAGGGATCTTTTTGCAGCTTGGCTCCTTTCAAACACAATGTTTTCTCTGTCCAAAATGTGTACCGTGCCCTTAAATACTGTAAGTGTCCTGTATCTTTTAGGTAAAGATAGACTTCTGAGTCTTTACTAGTCTTGCAACAGTGCCATAACCCATAGCATCCAATGAAATATTTACTTTCACTGTTAAACTTGAAAGCTGACTAATCAAAGCTAAGAACTAATTGGTTGCTATGTGTCATTGCACTCCTGCAGATTTCCAGTGTTTGTAAATATGCCTAAGTGTCTTAATTCAATGGTTCATTTCATTTATGGTCTTACTTCTGCATTCTATTGGATTCTTGAGGCCTTGTAAGAGCCAACAAGCAGGGACCCATCCATGAAGCCCTTGGGCCCATCGTGTTTTTGGCGCAGAGAAAAAGGCAGACCTGTAATGAATTCCTGAATAGACAGGCATAGGTATCTTTGTTAAGTATCACTTTTTGAAAACAAAAAGTTTATTGTCTATATATGACTTTTTGGCATATTGTTTTTACCTATTTCTCCATGATAGAAGAGAATATGACATTTTTATGTGCAGGTATGGGATCTCTTGGAAACCCTTTATTCAGAAAGCTTTGAATTATGTAAAGACCATCTCATGTAATAAAGTCCATTTTTAATAAATAATTCTATCTTTTAAATTACAGGTCCTTTTACATAACGGAAACTAAGCTGCATTAATCCATATTGGTGGCAAAACAACACTATTGGGTTTATTTAACATTGACATTTTTTTTGCAGCCTTAATGAGATACTGACATTTAAAGTATTTTCCTAATGCTTTTACATTACCTGTCTGATCCCCATGTTCCTCTATGAGGGGGCTGCCATATTTGTGCAGCAGGAGGCCGTTAGCATTAGAAGCTATAACTGACAGGCTGAGAAGGGACAGTCAGGTTGGCAAAACAGTCAGGTTTAGGAACTTTATTACTTACAAAAGCAGCCCTATCAGTGAAAAATAATCAGTGAGACCTATTGGTAAATTTTAATGTACATTAATAATTTGGAGAGTAGTTTTTTTAGTGTTAGTATCACTTTAAGGCAGAGAACCCCAACCAGTGGCTTGTGAGCAATATGTTGCTCCCCAACCCCTTGGATGTTGCTCCCAGTGACCTCAAAGCATTATTTTTGAATTTCTGGTTAGGAGGCAAGTTTTGATTGCATAAAAACCCAGTATAAAGCCAAACAGAGCCTTCTGTGGGCTTCCAGTCAACATAGGGGCTATCAAATAGGCAATTATAGCTCTCATTGGCACCTCCAGGAACTTTTTTGCTCCCCAAAACGTTTTCCATTTGAATGTGGCTCGTGGGTATAAACGGTTGGGGATCCCTGCTTTAAGGTATGGTGATCGATAGAAATGGAATGGAAAGATCCCTTATCTGGAAAACCCCAGGTCCCAAGCATTCCACATAATAGATCCTATACCTGTACTGCAATACCAAGCTTTTACTAAAACCAAGACCAATTAGCCTTGAGATTACATACTAATCAAAAGCAAATCATGACCTGTCTATGCTGTAAATAGTACAGTGCTGCGTACATAAGTAGCGCTTTATAAATAAAGATATACATACATACATACAAAAGATGTATTTGTTTCCATTTACAAGATGCGAATTATAGGGGGAGTGTTGGCTCAGTTTGTGCCTTAAACATTCAACTTTCCCTGTGTGACTTTTCAGAAAGCAAAAGCAGGCATCAGACCTGAGTATAGTCTTTGGCAAAGCATACATAAAATATTTTTATAAATGCATATACATACACAGAGGGGGACGTGCTTTGTGTATGAATTTGTATATTATTTTTATTATTTGTATAATTTAATGTATGTACATGTAGAGACACTAAGATTGAGTTTTATTCCATTGCTTCTGCATGCAATGAGCTGAATAATACAAAGAGCTGTGCCTACTGTGCCCTATTACAGTAGGCAATATTATTACCCATACTGCTCTCCCTTTGCACTTAATTTATACACATTTGCATCCTTTCTCGCATTTTTTTTCTTTCTTTATGCTAGGGGTATAATTTAAGGCAGAATTATAGGCTACTACAAAAGTCCTTCAGGCACTATCGAGTTGTTTCCCTGTGTTTTCTATCACACAGTAAGTAATTTGATCTGCTTCAGTTCCCCTAAGAGGAAAAAGAGATCTACCACCTGGGAGATCTGAAAAGAACACAGCTTTTCCATCAACAGGACCACACAAACGGCAGCTGAGCAAGCCTACGGACCATGACAGCACCGAAGTAGAACAATTACAGCGCAGTGAAATGACAAGGAATTAGGATAACAAATATTGCATGGGGATAACGACAATTATGGCCCAATAAATCAGGGATGGGATTTGTTATTACAGTATGACATCCCTGGAAGGGGAATAAATACATAATCACAAATGATAAAAAGCAGATTTTTACGCCTAAAATTCTGGCTCCTGGTTTACAGTTATGACTTAAGCACAAGTGCAACTCCCAGGGTATCAATCATTGTTATAGTATACATAAATAGTCCTTCTTAGTATAGTACAATGCAATGCACTGTTTCTCTTCATTATTCTTCCCTATAGTATTTCTTTATTGTTTCTGTCTCTTGGCCCCTCAAAGAATTCCGCATCCTGTGCCAAGCTATATAATAAATAAATATTAACAGTCATTTTCCCTCCATCATCCTTATGGTTCTGTTTTTCTGCCCTTCCATCATAAAATTCCACCACCCTCTTCTTTACCCTGTCACTGTCTCTCATGTTTCTATGTGTTCAGATTCCTCTCTCCTACAAATGAGATCCCTACCAGTTCATGCTCTCTTTCCCACAAAATGTTGCCCTCTTTTGCTGAGTCTTCTTAAGTTAAGTGCACCCAAAATGGAGTACATCCACAACCAAAGGAGGCCATACACAGGCCGATAAAGCTGGCAATGAATGGCAAGTTATCATCCTGTGTATGGGTCCCTCAGATGGGCCTGCCCAACCAATATCTGGCTAAAAATCGACCAGATGTCGATCTGGCGGGTTTAAAAATCTCTTTGGACGAGGAGAACATCAGTTGATGCAGTCCTCATGACAACAGGTTCTTGACCAGGTTGTGGGTATATTATTATAATAATGTTTCCTGTTTTCTTAACTTTAGATGCCACCACAATGTAGATTTTAATAAAAAAAACACGGGATAAACAGACACTTATGCACAAACTGTGCTGCTGTCTTCTTTATTATTATATTTATTTATTATTTTGAGCTGTAAGCTCTTTCTCACGTTAATGAAGTCCTTGCCAAGATGGCCTGCATCTTGTCAAAGTGATCTGATCATTTGGCCAAACGATGGAGGACATATTTTGGATCATTTTGCAGCCTCGCTAAACGAACAAATCTTTCATTGTATGTCCAGCTTGACAAAATTGGAATTTTGGAATTCCACTTAGAAAGGCTTATTCTGTCAAGTCTTGCCTTTCTTCTCTGCTTGTTCTTAGTTGTTTACAGGGGAGAATGTTAAGAGTCTTGAAGATGCTTGGCATAAGGTTGTCTGTTGGAGTACCAACATTTTTTAGCCACCATCTCTGTCTTCAGACAGCTGACTGTGCCTAGACCTTGTGTTTTCTTTCTTCTAATAGGCAAGGCAAATACAATTACTAGTATCGGTATGCATTTGTATGTACATCTGTATGTGCCCTACTCCTATTATACTGGTCAGTTTAGAATTTTGCTGGCACAAACTGGATATTCTGGGAATGGAAAAACAGCAGAGATTTCAGTGGAATAAAAATTCCACTGAAATCTCTGCTGTTTATTCATATGTTGATTTGGGACCTATCAGTGGGATATAACTTGCAGATTCCCTCTTCTTAAACCTAATTTATTATTTAAATATTCTGGGAATGGAAGCAAACTTTTTGTTAGTTGATGTTTACATTTATGTTTAGTTGTGAAAGGATTAGTAGTTAAGGTTGTGAAAAATTAAGCAAATCAGATACTTGACTGTACCACCTTACAAGACGATTATCTGCAAAATCTGCTACCAAGTTTGCGATGCTTAAGAATAAATAACTTACAACATTTGGCCTTACCTGGAAGTTACCAAAGCAGCTCCCACCAGGCAGAGTCACGTAGCACACAAATGGAGGGTCTGGGGAGGGAACAGATTCATAAGCCACCAGACTTTCGCTGGGGAAAACTGCTCTTCTTTTTTCTTTGTTTTCCCAGAATTCTTGAAGCAATGCCACTACATTCACTGTACAGAAACAGACAAACAAGAGTGCTATATAAGAAAAAGTAGTAGAAATATGTAAAACTGCTATACACAGGTGTTTGTACTCTATGCAGAAATCAAATCATGTGCAGTTTTATCTGAGGTAATATTTCAAATAATTTTTTTCTTGGGTTCTACTAAGTTCATACATGTCGGTGCTGTATGTTTATGCAGTGTGTACATTTTAATACATGTCATTTTCATCATTTTCAGAATTGATGTGTTAAAGAGTATTACATCAGAGACAGTAATGGTACAGTGCAGCCATGACGTCATCAGCATGACCACTTTTTTGTGATTTTCTATGTCATAAAGGCGGTGATTTATACATTTTTTCTTGTAAAAAAACATGGTAAAACAAAATGGTGACATTTTACCGCAGATTCACAAAAAGTTTCACCATGAATCTGTATCATCCAGAAAAATTGGCTCATCCCTACTCCATACCCTTTTTTGACATAATTATTTTAAAATAAATTGAGATGTGAACATCTAGCATGTCAAATAATCAGCCTACTACATGGAAAAAGTTACTGTTTCTATAGTATTATTTTTTATAAAATAAGTGGCACCGGCCATTCTTAGGTTCAGCCTTGCTCAACTGCAATAAGTAGCCTTTTACTTCTGTACTATTCCCTCTAGTGGCTGCAAGGCATCAGAGCATGTATTATTCCTGTTACTAAAGTTATTAAACTGCTGCTCTACAATGAGATTCGAGCCATCGGTTTAGTAAAGCAGATATTAATCACCACCTGGGAATTTGGAGGATACTTGTATTTTCCTCAAATACAAATACAAGTCATGAAAAAGCAACAGTCTTTTTTAACACTGCATTGCATTGCTTTGACGTAAGTTCCTATTTCAGACATGCATCAAAATGTGCAAATTCCCCTTGTCTGCTCTTATTAACTCAAGTGCAGTCAGATGTTTATGTTCCTAGGGTGGAAGTGGTTGCCTGAAAAACAGTATAATATGCATTTAAGAGCACATTCTGATGATATCAAACATAAAGTCAGGCCGTTCTTGGTTTAAATATGTCGAATGAATGAATGGTTGGAACAGAATTCAAAGTTGAAAGCATTAGAAAAGGCTTACAATAATGTATAGCTGGCCGCACCAGAACCAAAAGAATTTAACTGAAACTGCACATTAAAGAAAACAATCTCTGGCAAGATCAGGCAGTATCATCACAATAGCCTTGTAGTTTATAAAAACCTCGGAAAATTTGCTTTTTTGGAGCAAAAGTGTTCCATGTGCAGTGTGACAGGCGGATGCTAATATTGGCACGATTGGGCCATATTGATGATTTCCCTGCTGGCATAGTTGCACTGGCAGGGAAAATACCATACCTAAACTTATCCTTACTCACCTGAAGCACCAAAATGTAAACTTAACAAAGGTTATTGAGCCTCAGATACAAACACTCCTTAGTGCATGTAAATCAGTCTCAGCTGCTGTAATTTGCCTGCTCAGCATGAACGTCTGAGAGTTTGAAGGATTTTCTGCCTACGGTGTGCAAAGAAATCTTGGTACTCAGCAATCCCACAAGTGTTTGTTGTAGGAGTTGTTATCTTTTCTAACAGCACTGGGAAAACAAGTCTGCACATTCACACCATTTGGTCTTGGGATTTTGGCTTTTTTCAACCCAGTTGGCTTGTTAGTTTAGAGATTTCTTCCCATATTAATATATGATATTTTATTTATTAAAGTTTAATCATCCCTGTAGTTCGTCAAAAATGTTTTCTGCTTACATAAAGGAATTGATGATATCACAACGTGAATCCAAAAGAGACAGCATTATCCAGGCCAGGATTAGGATAGATCTGCTGTTCCTACACACTGGTTCCTACAAACAGAGCTGCAAATGTAGATTGGTATCAATATGTGAAATGAGGCCAAAGAGAACAGAAAAGTACAGCACTGAAGTTTGGCGCTGGTAGCACTGAAATGAAGGGCTGCTTTTCACCAACACCTCTTTCTGGTTGCTAACAACTGCATCTTGGGTGAAGGTTAATTTCTTAGCAGGATAATGTTCCCAAACACAAGAACAAAGTAATAATGGATTCACTTAAGACATTAAAGGTGAATCGCCCAGTCAAAGCCCTGATTTCATTCCAAATAACAATCCCATTCTCAGTCTGTGGCTCTATTTTAAAAACAAAGCACGCAAGTAAAAGGACTAGTATGTACAGGTATGGGACCTATTATCCAGAATGCTCGGGACCTGAGGCTTTCTGGATAAGGGGTCTTTCAGTAATGTGGATCTCTGTCTCTTAGTCAACTAAAAAATCATTTTAACATTAATTCACCCCAATAGGATTGTTTTGCTTCCAGTAAGGATTAATTATACCTTAGTTGGGATCAAGTACAAGGTACTGTTTTATTATTGCAGAGAAAAAGGAAATAATTTTTGAAAATTAGAATTATTTGCTTAAAATGCAGTGGCCTTTCCGTAATTCAGAGCTTTCTGGATAACGGGTTGCCAGATAAAGGAACCCATACCTGTACAACCTACAGTAAATCCGCCTGGAATAATGGTCCTGTCCCTACAAAATATTTACACGCGGGAACTGGATAGTTATACAAGCAACAAACTACTGTTTTTCATTTCTCAAGATTTTTTTCCAAAGGAAAAGTCGTTTTTTAATTTTGTTTGAAATAAAAATATTAAAGCGAATAACATTTCATTATGTTTTTTTACTCAGTCTTAAAACTTTGGCAAGACACTGTTGTGTATTTTATTTAATCTTCTAAAACTTGAGAAAAGTCCCATTAAAAATACCAGCTTCATACTTATGGGGTTCTGCCCAGTCATCAAATAGAGAGAAAGTGCATTGAATGGATCCAGAAGTATAGTGCATGAATTATTATGAAAGCCTGCCAGGAGCATATGCCTCAGCCAGCAAAGTTACAGGGAATGAGGAGTTAGAGGAAAGGTTTTATCAGGCTTAGGCCCTAATTCATACAGCAAAACAGAGTCCCAAGGAAAACAACATTACATTGCAGTTTTTATATAAGAAATAAGATGGACAGGATCCCCCTCTCCACACTCTGGGTAGGAATGGAAGGAGGTGTGTGGGATTTGCAATGTCTAATTTAGGAGCTCAAATGCCCAGAATCTTGATTTTCTTTGGTTTCTCTAATCTTTCACTTTCTTATGACTCGTCTTAAGCAGCCAATAAAGGCAATTCACACCTCATGCTCACCTGCAGTGGAAACAGTATGGTGTTGAGAATAAAGAGATTTAACTAACAACATGCTGGGTCTTTAATGGAAACCTCTGCCTACACAATCCCATGACTGCAAACCTGCCAGTATGTTGACTGATTGAAGCTGAAACAGCCAAACACTGTTTAACTTTGCTGACACACATCCAACATCCCACACACTTACTGTGAAGGGATAAATAGTGGAATTTACAATGAATCACTCGATGAAGAGCGATATCAGAAACCAAAGACACATGTCTACACTAAGGTCCTACTGGTCGTTCATGTTAACTATCACATTCGAATTAATAACAAATATCTTGACTGAGTCATATCCTTAACAATTTTACAGCAATGCTTTTATGGCGAAGCGAAATAATCAAGTATTTTTAATGTCAGGCAAGTCTCATATTACTGGTTTTAATCACTAAAGCACCTAAGCTTGAGAGCTTTCAGAATTCACATTGGGTGGTCGTCTAAATTATTTTACCTTTTCAACTTTATTGGACTAACCCATTCTCTAACTCTCTGCCATGATTTATTGCACTGAAACTAACCTAAACTTTTTTTTATTATTATTGTTGGTTAAAACTGGAATTTTTATTTCTACATTCATTGGAAGCTTATATGCATAAAGCCACACGCCAATGGAATCCTCACCAGAGAGAGTTATGGCTGTTACTGATGTGCAGAATGCTGCCCTGCTAATAGCTGGGTATCTCTGATATATGGTTTGTTTAGATTCACCTTTCAAACAACGGTACCCTTGCACCCTTGGGACTTAAGGGCAGCTTTATCAAAATGTGAGTTTGAGCTTAGTACGTTACAACTCACCCACATTCTATTTATTCCTATGGGATTTTTAGGAGTGTATTTATCAAATGGTGAGTGCTAGCTCTCCCCCATTGATAAATATGCTTCTAAAAATCCCATAGGAATGAATAGAATGTGGGTGAGTTTTTATGTACTAAGCTCTAAACTTATTGTGATAAATCTGCCACTTAATTACCTCTTAATTGTAACATATTAAAAATGTTCTACCTCTGATATACAGATAGAGTCTCCATGTGTGGAGTTACTTTGATATTGCTTTTTTGATTGCCTTTGTAATTATTGTTGACCCAGCATAACATACTTAAATTCGATAACCATAACTCTTACAAACGCAACAGTAATCTTACAGAAATTCTTAGAGAAAGAGTAGGTAAAACATAAGAGAACTAAGAACAAAAACAGGTTTAATTAGATTTCATGCTATGGTATCTTTGTGTAGGCCACATCATGGATAAGTTTATCCAGTGCCCCTGTACGGAGAGAACAGCACCAGCCCGGGGTACCTGCAGCGCTTCCTCCTTCCTTCTTCGCCACGCACGCATGCGCAGTAGAGTGAATAGTGGAACTTTAACAGAGAAGTCTGCGTTTCACTCTACTGCGCATGCGCATGACTCACAGTCAAGGCTGAACGGAGCAGGAAGGAGGAAGCGCATCGCTCCAGGTGCCCCGGGCTGGTGCTGTTTTCTCCTAACAGGGGCACCAGCCCGGGGTACGAGGTAAGCGATTCAAGTCACTTAACATTTTAGCACCCCAAAGTGACTTAGCCTTTCCTTCCCCTTTAAGCTCTAAACTCATCTGGAAAGAAAGACAAATAATACAAAAGGGACAATCTTGCCTTCATCTTCTTCATCTGCTTACCAGATAGCATTTTAAACATCCTATTAGAGTCGAAAAAGAGAAAAAAAAACACACAAAAGTAAAAAATCAAGTTTCAATTGAACCTTAGATTGCGAAATTAATTGTAAGATAAATTAACAAATGAAAGTGCAACCCCTTTAGCGTGCCCATATATTTATTTATATCTATTTTTATCTACGTTGTGATGCAACTTTATATTTCATAGAGTTTGTTTATTTAGTTTTTTTGAAGCTTAGTTAAAAGCCAGCTGTTTAAGTGATTCACAGTGTGGCGGCATCCTTTGGAATGTGGCAGCCTGAAACCCATACCAACTGCCAATTAGTTAAACCACTGTTCTGATCCAAGATATCATGCTGTGCGTTTCCTCTTTGAAAAAGCAGCAGACAAGTTTTTGATATCAAAGAGACTCATAAGAAATCCTCTTAGGAAGATCTTGGCACCAAAGCCCCTTTGTAATTAATGTATGCAATGCATGGCATCCACACTCTGCAAACACCAGGGCGAATACATATGTGAAAAATGTGCTGCTTTGATGTTAATGTCAGCTGTAGCCTAAAGATTTTGAAAAGCTTTATATGTTGTAAAAAGTTGTCTGGTACTATTTCAGATGGGAATATTGCAGTGTTATTAATACATTGTAAGTGTTATTAAAGTGTTGTACATGGTTTTGTCAAAAACATTCCTTGGCATCCCATTATCCCAGCAGTTTCAGCTTTCAGGTGATTTACTGGTGGATTTTAAATGGGGGCACAAGTCTGCCAGAGCCGTTTGAGAGAGAGGCCCTGTATGCCAAGGAACTCTGCGAATGATCAAAACACATCAGAAAAAGTTATTTTACCACGGAATTCTGTGTCATGCTATAAAAAGTTGGGTATCACCTTAATATACAGTTTATATAGAGCAGGGAAGTCCAACCTTCTTTACCCATGATGTAAAAAGTGTTGGTGAACCACTCAAGTATGAAAAAGTCCTTTGGGGATCACAAATAAGGGCTGTGATTGGCTATTTGGTATCCCCATGTGGCCTGCTAGCCTGCAGGAGGCTCTGCTTGGAATAAAACTGTGTTGTTATGTTTCCAATACTTGCCGCCAAGCCAGAAATTTAAAAATGGCACCTACTTTCAGGCCACTGGGAGCAACATCAAAGGGGGTGGTGAGCAACATTTAGCTCACAAACCACTGGTTGGGGATCACTGATATATAGTGACAATAGTGAAAGATGTTTAATCGTCATATAATTGTATGAGCCCATTGGGAGGATTACCCAATGGCACATACTACTAAAAAAGTATATTTTTATGGTTTATTTAGATGAAGCAGGGTTTTACACATGAGCTGTTTATGCAATATATCTTTATAGAGACCTACATTGTTCGGGGGTATAGTATTCCTTTAAGTTATGCCACTGCTGTGGTTTTTAAATCAATAATCATGTCAATTGAAAGTATTTTTATCTGAGATGTCAGTCCAGTATGTAGGATGAAGCGTATCCTCTACCACAGGCAAAATGTTTTCCATTCTTTTGAATGGGAAGTGATGACAGGTGGGAAGTGGGTTCCTCCATGAAAACCCTGTTGTGTTCAAACCCCAAATGTACCATATGCTTTAAACAACTTAGCCAAGTGTAATTACCTTGTTTCAAAAATGTATAGGTTCAGAAAGCATCTTTGTCTTATAGTTTTACAGGTGTTGCTGAACAAATCCTCCAGCACCCTAAGCTGAAAGGTGGCCGCAAAGTGACAAGGTGCTAGGAATTATAGATCAGCAGCCATAGACTGGATACATTTGACATACAGATTATCAGCAGACCCAAAAACCAACAAACAATATTCTTACTGTTCTAGAATTCAAGTTTTTGATTAATCAGACTGCCAAGTATACACATCTAAGCTAGTAATAAAATAATAACAATAGCAAAATAGTAAAAATATAACCTGGGGATTGGTACTTATTTTGAAATACTTACTCTTCATATAATGTGCTCAATCATTTTGTCAGCTTTATCTCCTCTAGGTCAGTGGTTCCCAAATTTGATGCTGGACCCCATGGAAGCAGGGGCATAGAGCAGTGACATGGGGGCTCAGTCTGAATGACAGTCAGGGAGAGATTTGGGGTGAATGCCTATTTATTTTTCTAGATAGACATAGAAGCCCAGCCCAGTCAGTTTAAGATTTGGTGTGAAAAGCTATTTGCTCTCCTTGAGTGACCTTAAGGGCTCTGGCACACGGGGAGATTAGTCGCCAGTGACAAATCTCCCTGTTCGCGGGCGACTAATCTCCCCGAATTGCCATCCCACCGGTGACAATGTAAGTCGCCGATGGGATGGCACATGCTGCGCAGGTGATTTCGGCAAATCGTCGAAGTTGCCTCACGAGGCATTTTCGGCAATTTGCCGAAATCGTGCTGCCTCTTGTGCCATCCCACCGGCGACTTACATTGTCGCCGGTGGGATGGCAACTGATGGCAACTCGGGAAGATTAGTCGCCCGCGAACAGGGAGATTTGTCGCTGGCGACTAATTTCCCCGTGTGCCAGAGCCCTAAGTACCACTGAATGTTTGTTTTGCTGTATCTGTAACCTTGTTATGAGCAAATAGGGACCCTGATAAACAGAAAAAGTCTGAAAAACATTGTTCTAGGTTTTGCAGCTAATGTCTGTGTCAAGGGTTCAAAAACAGCAGAAACTATGCTAACTATTATAATCAAATAAAAGGCTCTTCTATATTCGTGTTCTACTCTTAGAAATATTAAATGCTGCTCGCTCACAACAAAAATAAAACAAAAATTATTTGTATCTTACATGATTATGTTCTTAGTACAAGAGTTTCAGGAGTTGTATTGTTCATTTCAGCTTTTAAGGAGCAATTCCCTCAGTACCATCTACTTCTAACCAAAGCCGTGCTCTTGCTATTGTTGGGGGATTTCCGCAGAAAGCTCTTTTGAGGCATGTAACATTTCAGCTTCATTTATTATGAATACATGCACTGTAATTCTACATTTCATTCTGGATTGTTAATATATTGCAAGATCTCTGTTTGTTATAATATTATTGTAAGACACTGCGTAAAGTGCTGGCACTATTTAACACCATGATCACTTGTACGAACCCAGATCCCATCCAAGTACACCAAATTTTATTAGCAAGATCCAAAGGAACACCTTTTATGGTTGGAGTTTAACAGGGACATGAAATTCTTATCCTGTAAATTAAAGACAATTCCCTTTGACGTACTGGTGCTTAAGTTACACCAGTTATATTGTCAGTAGAAAAATTCCCCTGTGATTAAACTTGGCACAAATATGCAATCTTTGGTATCCATGCTAAAAGCTAAACCTCCTCCACTTGATTAATAGTATATACTACACACATAAAATTAACTGCACTGTTTTCTTTGAAAAAATCCCTAATACTCAGTTCAAACCAGGACACACTCCATTACCTTTTCTATTTACCCTGCGTCTCTTAAACAAGGTAAAACAATATTGATTTCCTAATTGCACTTGTCATACAGCCACATTTAGCAATATCAGTCACTTCATATTGGTCATTAGCTTTAATCTGACCATGTTGCCAGCTAGGAATCTTATATTTCTTATACTCTTTCTGCAAACAGAGCCGTCACACAAATGTTATTTAAAGTAACCCTGTTAAACCCACACAATCACATGTAAACTCACTCTCTATGCAACAATTGTATCATTGTTTGTCTTGTAAAAATTGAATTGTTTGGATTCCGTTCTCCATCTGTATGGTTAGAATAAAAACAGGAAGATAATATCACCAGCTTGGTCATTTTTGAACCAGTCTGTACAACGTTTGTCTATAATAGGTAAAAAGGCCCTTAATGAAATGTATTACATTTATTTTTATAGCACAGTAAGGGGCAGATTTGTTTTATTATTACCAGGCTTTGCCAGGCTTGCCAGGTAAAAACCGCATAATTTTATGCATTTTTATTAAAGCGGGACTTCCACAAGATGGATGGTGTAAAATAAAACACACCTAAATAAAGCCATTTTACACAGCTTATTATGTTTTTTGCCAATTTAGTTTTACACAGCATAATAAACAGGCCCCTAAGGGGCAGATTTATTAAAGTATGATCGGTCCGAATCCGACTTTTTCATACTGAGCGTATTTTCTGCAACCTTTTCGTACCTTAGCACGACTTTTTCGTACTTTGCGACAAAATTTGTGCAACAAAGTCGTATTGTCGCGCCGAGTACGAAAGTTTCGAATTCATTCAAGCTTCGGTATCGTGGCTTTCCTCAGTTTCCAGGTTGGAGCTGCAGAGTGCCATTGAGCCCTATGGGAGACTTTCCTTGGGCCGGGTTGGAGCTGCAGAGTGCCATTGAGCCCTATGGGAGACTTTCCTTGGGCCAGGTTGGAGCTGCAGAGTGCCATTGAGCCCTATGGGAGACTTTCCTTGGGCTGGGTTGGAACTGCAGAGTGCCATTGAGCCCTATGGGAGACTTTCCTTGGGCCAGGTTGGAGCTGCAGAGTGCCATTGAGCCCTATGGGAGACTTTCCTTGGGCTGGGTTGGAGCTGCAGAGTGCCATTGAGCCCTATGGGAGACTTTCCTTGGGCTGGGTTGGAGCTGCAGAGTGCCATTGAGCCCTATGGGAGACTTCCCTTGGGCCAGGTTGGAGCTGCAGAGTGCCATTGAGCCCTATGGGAGACTTTCCTTGGGCCAGGTTGGAGCTGCAGAGTGCCATTGAGCCCTATGGGAGACTTTCCTTGGGCCGGGTTGGAGCTGCAGAGTGCCATTGAGCCCTATCGGAGACTTTCCTTGGGCCGGGTTGGAGCTGCAGAGTGCCATTGAGCCCTATGGGAGACTTTCCTTGGGCCGGGTTGGAGCTGCAGAGTGCCATTGAGCCCTATGGGAGACTTTCCTTGGGCCGGGTTGGAGCTGCAGAGTGCCATTGAGCCCTATGGGAGACTTTCCTTGGGCCAGGTTGGAGCTGCAGAGTGCCATTGAGCCCTATGGGAGACTTTCCTTGGGCCAGGTTGGAGCTGCAGAGTGCCATTGAGCCCTATGGGAGACTTTCCTTGGGCCAGGTTGGAGCTGCAGAGTGCCATTGATTCCTATGGGAGACTTTCCTTGGGCCGGGTTGGAGCTGCAGAGTGCCATTGAGCCCTATGGGAGACTTTCCTTGGGCCGGGTTGGAGCTGCAGAGTGCCATTGAGCCCTATGGGAGACTTTCCTTGGGCCGGGTTGGAGCTGCAGAGTGCCATTGATTCCTATGGGAGACTTTCCTTGGGCCGGGTTGGAGCTGCAGAGTGCCATTGAGCCCTATGGGAGACTTTCCTTGGGCCAAGTTGGAGCTGCAGAGTGCCATTGAGCCCTATGGGAGACTTTCCTTGGGCCAGGTTGGAGCTGCAGAGTGCCATTGAGCCCTATGGGAGACTTTCCTTGGGCCGGGTTGGAGCTGCAGAGTGCCATTGAGTCCTATGGGAGACTTTCCTTGGGCCAGGTTGGAGCTGCAGAGTGCCATTGAGTCCTATGGGAGACTTTCCTTGGGCCGGGTTGGAGCTGCAGAGTGCCATTGAGCCCTATGGGAGACTTTCCTTGGGCCGGGTTGGAGCTGCAGAGTGCCATTGAGCCCTATGGGAGACTTTCCTTGGGCCGGGTTGGAGCTGCAGAGTGCCATTGAGCCCTATGGGAGACTTTCCTTGGGCCAGGTTGGAGCTGCAGAGTGCCATTGAGCCCTATGGGAGACTTTCCTTGGGCCAGGTTGGAGCTGCAGAGTGCCATTGAGCCCTATGGGAGACTTTCCTTGGGCCAGGTTGGAGCTGCAGAGTGCCATTGATTCCTATGGGAGACTTTCCTTGGGCCGGGTTGGAGCTGCAGAGTGCCATTGAGCCCTATGGGAGACTTTCCTTGGGCCGGGTTGGAGCTGCAGAGTGCCATTGAGCCCTATGGGAGACTTTCCTTGGGCCGGGTTGGAGCTGCAGAGTGCCATTGATTCCTATGGGAGACTTTCCTTGGGCCGGGTTGGAGCTGCAGAGTGCCATTGAGCCCTATGGGAGACTTTCCTTGGGCCAAGTTGGAGCTGCAGAGTGCCATTGAGCCCTATGGGAGACTTTCCTTGGGCCAGGTTGGAGCTGCAGAGTGCCATTGAGCCCTATGGGAGACTTTCCTTGGGCCGGGTTGGAGCTGCAGAGTGCCATTGAGTCCTATGGGAGACTTTCCTTGGGCCAGGTTGGAGCTGCAGAGTGCCATTGAGTCCTATGGGAGACTTTCCTTGGGCCGGGTTGGAGCTGCAGAGTGCCATTGAGCCCTATGGGAGACTTTCCTTGGGCCGGGTTGGAGCTGCAGAGTGCCATTGAGCCCTATGGGAGACTTTCCTTGGGCCGGGTTGGAGCTGCAGAGTGCCATTGAGTCCTATGGGAGACTTTCCTTGGGCCAGGTTGGAGCTGCAGAGTGCCATTGAGTCCTATGGGAGACTTTCCTTGGGCCAGGTTGGAGCTGCAGAGTGCCATTGAGCCCTATGGGAGACTTTCCTTGGGCCAGGTTGGAGCTGCAGAGTGCCATTGAGCCCTATGGGAGACTTTCCTTGGGCCAGGTTGGAGCTGCAGAGTGCCATTGAGCCCTATGGGAGACTTTCCTTGGGCCGGGTTGGAGCTGCAGAGTGCCATTGAGCCCTATGGGAGACTTTCCTTGGGCCAGGTTGGAGCTGCAGAGTGCCATTGAGTCCTATGGGAGACTTTCCTTGGGCCAGGTTGGAGCTGCAGAGTGCCATTGAGCCCTATGGGAGACTTTCCTTGGGCCAGGTTGGAGCTGCAGAGTGCCATTGAGTCCTATGGGAGACTTTCCTTGGGCCAGGTTGGAGCTGCAGAGTGCCATTGAGCCCTATGGGAGACTTTCCTTGGGCCAGGTTGGAGCTGCAGAGTGCCATTGATTCCTATGGGAGGCTTCCAAAATCATGCACAGAAGGTTCAAAGTCAGGAAGTTTTTCCCGCCATTTATGATCGTTTGGATACGAAAATTTTGTGACTTTCGGATCGCCAATACAATATTATTGTGACTGATACGTTTTTGTCATAAGCATTTTTGTGATATTTGCGATCATCAGAAATTATTGTATCGAATCCAAATTTTATGGATGATTCAAACTCGTACTTTACTAATCCACAAATCCAAATCCGAATGAGAAAAATTCGGATTGGAAAATGAACATTTTGCGACTTTTTTGTATTTTTTGCGTTTTTTTCCTCACCGTCACGACTTTTTTCATAAATTGTTGCGACTTTTTCATAGCCATTACAAATTTCGTGAATTGTCGCGACTTTTTCATAGCCATTATGACTTTCGTGAATTGTCGCGACTTTTCATAGCCATTATGACTTTCGTGAATTGTTGTGACTTTTTCATAGTCATTATGACTTTTGTGAATTGTCGCGACTTTTTCATAGCCATTATGACTTTCGCGAATTGTCGCGACTTTTTCGTATTGAGCGCTCGAAAAATTCGCAACAATTTGCAAAAAAGTCGCAAAATACCGATCATTACGAAAAAACGCATTCGGACGCTTTTCGGACGTTCGTGGATTAGTAAATGTGCCCCTAAGTGTAGTCAATATTTTCAAAGGCATAACACAAACAGGGGTACATCTATTACGAACAGTGAAAACAAATGCATGTGCCTTGAGTTTCAATACACAGTTGGAATGAGAACCCTGTCCTGAAGAATTTACAGTCTATTCCAGTTGGAAGCTGCTTAAAGGGGGCATATTACAATCAAACATATTGGTAAATCCATTCAGCTGTTGATCCTAATTTGTGCATGTAATAGGGACCTTAGATTGTAAGATACACAGGGCAAGGACCGAATGATGAACTATCTCTGTAAAGCACTGTATAAATCTGTAGGCACTATATGAATAAATGCTTTGTTTTTTCCCATCTCCTGCTCGCTCCAAGCTCAGTATATGCAAAACCACTTAATCTGTCGACTTTTAAAAGACCACAGGGACATGCCCCAATCACAGCATGAAGAACACCATGCTCAAACACAAGGACTCTCACTGTGAAACAAATTGATACTAGGTCTTGCTGTGAGAATCATATGTCAGATCTTAAGCTCTTGGATGGGTCACTTGGTTTTCCTGAGCCCCAGTGCAGTGGAAGTAGGCAAAATAGACATCTTGGATCAACATAATTTTTAACATATGGTTCTCCAAAGTATATACAGGGTAACTGCAATTTTAAAGAGCCTGTTTTCTAAAATAAATTGATGAGTGTTTGTCAATGTTGTACAAATGTAATATAACTGGGCCAACATGAAAAATGAAGAGATGATCCACAGAAAAGACAAAGACATTGCTTGCTGACATGTTGGAATAAAGGTCTCTGTCATGGATAAAACATCTAAATGTGCTCTAGGATCTGCTGAACAGGCCCCTGACATTAATTATTCTCTAGAGTCAGAGATGTCTCATGGATTCTTAACAGACACACATATGATTGATGTATGCAAGTGCTAGGATTATAACACCTAGCTTGTCCTATCCTTTATATGAGACAGCAGTGCCAAAGGGAATTATTTATATCACTTTATAAGGGAGCCACAACCAAAAGAATTAAAATGTAGACAATGGAGACCACAAGAGAAGCATTTGGAGTTGAAAATCCAATATGAAATCTATTACATAAAGAAATTCTTTTGTGAAAGGGCTTCTAAGGCTAGATTACATTTCTTAAATCAATCTATGGCACATAATCAGTAAAACCATATCATTTAAACATAAAAATCATAAGTGCACCCTGCTACAGCTGTGTCCCATTATGAGCTGTAACTTAAAGCAAGACCCTGTGAAGCTGTTAAATTGCCTCAGACTAGAAAATGTATTGTAGACGTTTTGTTGATAAAAGTGATATAACAATGTGACTGGTAGCCATAATATTATGCCATCTCAAAATGATCCCAACATAGAGCTTTATGTGCTTAGTAGCTTAGTTGACTGATAAATACTGCATCTTTTAGGTGTAAACAAGTGGTTCCTAAACGGTGGAGATGACCTCCCTCTGGGGACCTAGTCCAGTGAATGGAGTGGGGGCAGTCAAAAAGCCAATTAGGATGAAATATGGGATTGAATGCTTATTTAATGTTGGATATTTCTGCTACCAGGTCCACAACTAGGGGTAAGCAGAAGAGGCATGTGCCTAGGGCGCAATGATGAGGGGTAGCTGGGCATACTTCTTCTGCTGTTCTGTCTGCCTACTACTAGTCTGTGGGTGAGTGAGAGAAAGAAAGGGTCTGGTCCCTGGTCCTGGCAAGCTCATCACTAGAGTGGGGAGAGGCTGGGAAATCCCGACCAGCTTTGTGTAGGGCACCCTTCCACTGTGACCCGGCACTGCCTGGTACTATAAAAGAGTGAATGCTGCAGGCATATTTTCAATTATCTGTAACCATGGCATGGCAATTAGGTTTCATTCAGGGACTGCTACTTGCTATTATTACTCTCTTTTTTTATAGTATAACAATATATTTTGTCTCTGAATTAAGGGGGGGGGGGGTGCTACAAAATGAACCTAAACTGGAGAAGCCAGAAAGAAGGGAATCTAAGCTGGTGAAGGGAATGGCAAGTCTCAGGAAGAAAGACTGCTCAAGTTGGGGTCATTTACACTTTAGAGGAGGTGCTTAAGGGGTGACATGATAACTATGTATAAATATATAAGGGGATCATATAATAACCTTTCTAATGTCTTATTTACCAGTTGGTCCCGACAACTGACACAAGGGCATCCATTCCGATTAGAAGAAAGGAGGTTCTGTCTAAATATTCAGAAAGAATTTGTGGAAGTTGTGGAATTCTCTCCCTAAATCAGTCATACTGGCTGATACATTAGATAGCTTCAACAAGGGTTTGGATGGCTTTGTGAGAAAAGAGTGAGAAAATACAGGATTACTGAAAATAGCTCTTAGTACAAGTTTATCCAGGGACTGGTCCGATTGCCATCTTGGAATCAGGAAGGAATTTTTTCCCTTCTAAGGCAAATTAGAGAGGCTTCAGATAGGTTTCTTTGCTTTCCTCTGGATCAACTAGCAGTTATGCAGGTTATGTATAGACAAGTGTCTTTTTTCAACCTAGCTTACTATGTTACTATGTAGAAAAACATATTTTGTGCTTATAAAACAAAAAATCATTGTGGAAGGAAAGGCAATATGTATGTAAGTTAATCCAACCTTATGTTATAATTACCACAGGGAGTCAAGCAGCACAATTTAGGAACAACTGATTTAGCAATTCAGGGAAATAGCAAATAGGATGTTTTGTCGCCAGTGTGGGGTCAACAAATAATCCAAAGTTAAATTCCTACTGGGATTTATGTGAATCACCAGTGGTAAAGCATATACATTACATATCCATAGTGTAGCAACTCAAAGTGATTAAATTACCATTAGGCAACTGATTGCCCACTGTTTTACCCAGTAATTACCTGATGTGCTTGCTCGTATGGCTAGAACTGCCATCAGAACACTAATCAATGCTGACATGGAGTGTACCAGTTCTCATGTGGGCATAGCATAGCTGAATAATCTCCCTTAACGGAATGCTGATCTGCAGATTTTGTGTTAATAAACATAATACCCAGACTACAGAAAACTATTTATGATCTGGCAAATATGTATTATGATAATGATAAAATGTAATTAGACACTTGGCACCTAAATTTTAAGATGAATGTGAGCCAGATGCAATAAACATGCCATACATGCGTCTAATGTTTCACGAGTCTGCACGAACAAAGACTTAACAGAGCAAGTAAATGACAGGAGAAAAAGAAAAATTGATGTCCCAATACTTTGGATAAATCTGATGGAGCACAGCGAAACCACAGAAATAAATCCCAATCATATAGAACTATGGCAACATCACAAGGTCTCGGCCATATGTGAGCAAATGTAATGCTGAACCAGTCCCAGGCATTTATTTATAAAGCCAGTCTGTGTTTAGGATAGCGAGGTTACTTCAGTGTCAGCTATCATTGTTTGATATTCCTTTTATGTAGATACTCTTGATTTTCAATAATACACCATCAGTTGCATTTTGACTCTATAGATATTCATTCGACTGTCATGGATTCAAGTGACCGGATAGATGCAGACTTGGCCTTTACTCGAGTATTATAAATATTTCAACCACACTTTTGCAAAATGTTAGTGATTCCAGCTGTAGTCATTGGAAATATTTGTAGTCAAAGATGAAAACATTACAGTTTTGCAATGTAGAAGACAATAATCCTAAATAATACCCACATTCTTTGGGTACACACACATGGTTCTGGATCCCTGTCTATAAAATTGAGAACAATAGATCAATGCTCCCTCTAATTTCTTTTTTGTCATATGTGCAGAAAATATCTTTTGTGTGTACTATTAAAACCATGTGCACACTTTTAAAAATTAAATACAAATGGGGCTTTTCCATTCCATTCTGAAAGACAGCTACCAACTCTAGCTTCTAGATCTAGATGATGCAGAAGATTTAGCCAAGTTTCTAGGCCTCAGTCTTGGCCATTACTACCTCTCTTCCAGAACCAGAATCACCATGATCTGCCCAGTATTCCAGAATACCATCACCAAGAAAGCTGTAGCCTAAGTAGATTACAGTCTAACAAAGCAGGCCTCCTACTATGAGAGCAAATCCACCTAAAATCAATGCTTTCTTGAAATATAAAAGTACATTACAGTCTAGGGGCCTTTTGTCTCACACAACTATTTTTAGGCACGCTACTTTTTATGCGTTCAACTTTTTTGGCATATTTTTTTCGTGGCAAATTTTCATAGCAGTTTCACGAAAAATTTGCCAATGGGGAAATTTGCCACAAATTAGTACCTGCTGAAAAAATTCACTAATCACCAACAACAATCAAGAGCATGCCTTTTAGAAGTCTGAACATGCAAACAGGTAACAGGACATTCTGGAGACACACTATCATGTGTGAGAATATGTCAAATAATAATTGTATCCTTTCACGTGGCTATGTACCACACAATTGGGCTCTAGTTTTAGGCTGCATATAAATTGGTATAATAAATTAATTCAAATGAATGTTTTTGATCTAATTAATATAATTCAGATTAATAAACCATAGTGTAAAGAAGTTTAAATGCCTGACAATGGGGCACTTACTATTTCCACGCTATAAAATATTATAAACAAACATATGAATGATTGAAAATGAACCTGTGCTAAAGTTGTTTAATAGAGGTTTTACATAGATACATTTACATAATTTAGGTTAAAAAAAAAGACAAAACTCCATTAAGTTCAACCCTTTCAAATGAACCTTAGTGTTACTGAAGAGGTTTAGCAATATTTTCAAACAATGAATCCTTTTAGGCTATACTTGCTTCTATTTACACTCCTAATGGTAACCCCATCTTAAAATACTCAAGTTTAAGGGCTCTGGCACACGGGGAGATTAGTCGCCCGCGACAAATCTCCCTGTTCGCGGGTGACTAATCTCCCTGAATTGCCATCCCACCAGCGACAATGTAAGTCGCCGGTGGGATGGCACATGCTGCTCAGGCGATTTCGGCAAATCTCCGAAGTTGCCTTGCGAGGCATTTTCGGCGATTTGCCAAAATCACGCTGCCGCGTGTGCCATCCCACCGGCGACTTACATTGTCGCCGGTGGATTGGCAACTGATGGCAACTCGGGGAGATTAGTCTCCCGCGAACAGGGAGATTTGTCGCGGGCGACTAATCTCCCCATGTCCCAGAGCCCTAAATATCTTGTTATTTAGCTGAATTTGGGACAAAGCCAACTATCCAGCATTAGGGACATTAAGGTTAAAAAGACTGAGTGTCCCTGCTTGGCAGAGTATGTACAATTGTATTCAACTGGGTAGAGTGCAGGTGGAATTGTGCACTGAGGATAACATTTAAATATCAATGGGGATATTAGAAGATTTGCAGAAAACATTTCTGAGCTTTACTGAAGCCAAAAAAGGGCTATTGCCGCAAAGTTTACCCTCTTCTGGAAATGATAACAGTGTGAGATTCCCAGCTGCCCAGCTTCATGTGCTAGCTTAATGGCATCTTCCCAAACATAGTTTTCCTCAGATGGAACATTTCTGTTATTACCAGGTTAAACATTTAATTCACACTCTCCTACACTCAGGATCAGAGCCTTATTGGAATTCCTTTTAGACAGCATGAAAGAAAGTATAAAAGAAACCTAAGTGGCAAAGGAGTATTATCTATGATTCACCACCTGCTTCTTTCCTACACTACTGATATATAAATCCTAAAGGGCTTCAGACATTGGAGAAGACATCACATCGGAACATTATTTTGAACAGAACTCAGACAGCTTCCAGAAATGTGGCCACAAAATAACTTCAAGTTCAAGAGGATGTAAACCCCAAAATATAATTTAGAATTTAATTCAAAGAAACTTTTTAATATATTTTAATTAAATAATGTTCAGTGGTTTTAAAGTTATTTGCAAATGTTATTGCAGTTCAAAGCAATATTTTTCTGTACCAGTCTGCACTTCCCAAACAAATGCAGCAGAGATCTTCTCCAGCCAAGACTCCGTTTCCCACAATACCTTGCATGTTTCTAGCTTTAGCTGGCTTCTTCAACGCTGTTCCTACAATTGTAATTCCATTTACGAATAACTTTAAAATAATTGTAAATTTCTAAAGAATGGTGACTGTAGAGTAGCTTAGAGTAATCGTTTTTTCAATAGGAAAAACTGTATGTTAGGGTTTAAATCCATTTTAAATGATGCACTTCTTGGTACCTGACCCCTCCAAAAAAACATAAATGAAGTTATTAGCCTCTTCTTATTGGTTTGCAGGTGACAAAGTATGGAAGAACTGTTCTAAAACAAATATGTCAGGATTAAGATCTCTAGTCTCAACATATTCCTCAGACACTGCCAAATGGGCTTTCCCCACCTATTGGCTGAATGAGTCAATCTCTACAAGGGGACTTTATAAAAACATTTGCATTTATGGATTGCTCTCAATTACATTATATGAAAATTCCCGGAATGACTTAAATTGTAGGTTTATGCTGCACTAAAACGAAGGAATAAATTATAAAAAGTAAATAATGTTAAATAATAAATTAGTTAATTAAGGCGCTCTAAAGGCCCCCATACACGGGCCGATAGAAGCTGCCGATATCGGTCCCTTGGACCGATTCGGCAGCTAATCGGCCCGTGTATGGGAAGAAACGAGCATCCTGGCCAACCGATATCTGGCCTGAAGTTGGCCAGATATCGATCGGCCAGGTTAGAAAATCCAGTCGGATCGGGGACCGCATCGGCTCGTTGATGCGGTCCCCGAACCGACTGCCCATGGCCGCAAATGTAATCCAATCGTTTGGCCCCAGGGCCAAACGGTCGGATTATTTTTTTTTTAAGCCACTTGCTATCCGATATCGCCCACCCGTAGGTGGGGATATCGGGTAAAGATCCGCTCGCTTGGCCAAGCGAGCGGATGTTATAGTGTATGGGGACCTTAAGTAATGGGATAGAGAGATACTGTAGTTGAAGTTATTCGTACCAAGTACCGCATGGAGACCCCGGGTGTATATACCTTGAGTCTATCTCCAACTAGGACCCCAAAACAGTCAATTCCGCTTTCATCATATAAAGATAGAAAAAACCAAAAGGCTCACCGCTGTCCAGAAGTGGCCCGGGTGCTTAAAGCCCCGAACCCGTAGCTGGAGAAGGCAGAATCATATATATGCAAGGAGGCTCCAAACACAAGAGGTTCGCTATAACTCAAACTTTATTGCTCCGTTTAAAATCAGTACGCCTGACGCGTTTCGTGCGTTTGCATATGTAGGTTTATGCTGGGCAGCAACATATTTACAGTGGTACTGCATTTGAAGTAAAAATCTCATTTGAGGCCTTACCTTTACTCTCAAAAACTAGAGGAGTTTGTAATGGGGTATATGTCCAATGTTGTGCATTGCCTTGTATGGAGAGCCTTTGTGTATTTGTAGAGGCTCACAAGGTTTAACTGAGCAGACAATAAAGACTTGTAAAACCTGATTGGGCCATGGCAAGCACATAAAAAGTATTAGCTATTAATTATTTTAATTAACAGGAGTGAATATAAAGTTTATCATGTTATTGTTTGTTTGCAAAATCAGTACTGTTAAGGGCATATTTGAGAAGAGTCTACTGTTTTAAAGAAATGTACCAGTGCCCTCATCCCTAGCTTCTGTAAATGCCCTATGCTGTATTTTTCCATCTTAAAGTACACTTTTTTTTTTTTACTCTTCTCTGCTGTCCTCAATTAAGGGGTTATTTTCTTTCTAATATATATTATCCTTATGCACCACCCATTGTTTAAAAATAACACCCAGGAACAAATTAACATCCCTAATTCCATAGCTAGGATGAGGGTAGGAACACCTTCTGGGCCCACTCTCACAAAGAGTTAAAAGGCTAGAAAGGCTAGCTTCAAACCAAACCTGCTGCTTAACAGGTAGGTTAATCCAGACAAAGCATAGCAGAATACATTCATGCAGTCTGTAAAGCCTGTTCCACATTTATACTTCTTTCCACTGAAAATCAAAAGCAGATGGACATTCACCTCTTAGTTTAGAACAACAAGATAGAGAACAAGCCTTTGAAGAGCATATGTATAAGATGCTTTCAATTTAGTTTATTGCTCAAAGTTCCCTTGTTGACCAGCCTTTGAATTTATTTAGTGAGGTGAATGTTTCTAATGATGTTATTTTGGCCTCTAAACTCGTGCCCTTAGATTTAATAGGGCAATCTTTCTGCACTGGTATTATTTGTGTCTGCGTAGACTTGTGCATAGACTCAATTCATAGTGTAGTAATAGCTATAAATTTGTATATTCTTTGTGAGGGATCTGGTTGACAACTGAAGTCCCATCTGGCTCATTACTTGGGTTAAAGAGGGCTTTTATTATATTGTGCATAAAAATTATACAAAGAAGACCAAGCTACTGGCAGACTCTTAAACAAATAGTCAGAAAATAGGTACTTGCACACTATATTACAAATATACACAAAAGTAAAGAACACACACCTGGAATTTGACTTGTGACGCAAATGCATTGGATGGCAGAAGCTATGGATTACCATCATAGATCTCTCTACATGTCATGAAACAATGGAATGAGAAAGAAGAAAAAAAGAAAGAGAAAGGGGATATCGAAAAATGAAATGTTGGAAAGGGAAAGGAAAGGAATGTTGATATAAAGATGTGGGACTAGCTGTATTCCAATCAAGGACATGCTGCTTTCTGACAGCTGTCGGTGGATGGGGATGTATCCACAAGTAAGCCCCAAGAAGTGGCACAATTTGCTCTGTGTAATTGTTAAAGGAATATAATAATAAAAAATGAATGGGATTTCACTGGAATTCATATGGAATAGTCACTATCTTATCTTTACCTTTCCTTTACATGTACTGATAAAAACTTGACATACTAGGAGTCATTTCAAAGCACCTGCAAAGCAATAAGCAAACAGGGCCCAGCTCCTTGTCAGCCTCGTCAGGGTGTGTAATATGGGGCTTTGCAGCTCAGTGTATGGAACAGGACCTGAAAAAATACTGCACTGCTAATGTAGTGTAAGTAGAACTCTATTTACTTGAAATCATCATGCTTCATAAACCCTACCCATGGTGACTATGTCATAAGCAAGCTAATCCATTTTCATGACTGAGCGTAGTTCTCTAATCCTTTCTGCTGATGACATAGGAGTCACTGATCTTCCTTATCTTGTTTATGATATTTAGCTGCTATGAGAACATTTTTTGAGTTCCTATGATTATAAAGTTCCCAAAGCAAGTGAATCTAGAATGTTTTTTTTTTACCAGAATACTATAGGGTCAGGTTTACCAGATGCAGATAACCCAAATGTTTTTCAGTGCTACATATCAACAGCCATCACATATCCTGGGAGCAAGTTTCTGCAAGCCAAAATAAACTCAGAAATCACCTGCACTCATGAAAATGCTCCTATGCACCATCTAGTGATAGGTATGGGAATAGCACCCAATAGGAGAAATAAGAGAAGCTGTGTCATATATGACCTGGAGGTAAGAACTGAATAGCTGAGATGACAGGTGTCTGAAAGGACTTGCTGGATGATACTGTGCTGGATGTTTTTGCAAACATCAGATTATGCATAATGATCTGTATTGGCTGTACAATACCATTATTAGCAATATATTATATTAAAAATTAACATTAACAAATGTATCCTATTAAAGGCTACTTATTGTAACAAAGGAAATAATAGACTGTGGATTTTACCTAGTTGATTTAAATCTATTAAAATCTTAATGCATTCAGACATCTCTGGTACTAGACACATAATTAAAGCCATGGGTTAGCTGTATACCTCCTTTATGCTTCCCCTGGATTCTCTGTAATGAGATTATTATGTAAAGTTTTGCTGCTACAGAGAAGAATTGCTGGTTCTTAGCTTGGCTTGCTCCAGATATTAGTGGCCATATGACCTGGGGACACTAGGGATGCAAGAGTGTGCCCCTTAGTGCTTGTTTGAGCCCTGATACGGGCTGCATGTTCTGTCTCTCCTACCTTGCACCTTAGAATTACGTGCAAGGAAGGAGTGGGTAGGGTCAGGAGGGTTGGACACCTAGGAGTCCCCCAACTGCCCATTTGAATCAAGCATGGCCCAACGCAGGATGCCTTTAATTCAAAGCGCAGTCTGCAGGTGTCTATTCTCCAAAATGGAACACAGATGCATTTGGCTATTTGCACAATGCCAAATGCAGCTAGAAAAGTGCAAAAAATGGCTCACTGCGGTCTTTTTTGCACTATGCACACTGCGCAGGGTATTGTAAATGAACTGTATTGTTTTTCACCTGTACCCCCACTTATGTTTATCCCCTTATTTTAGCCAGAAAGACTCCTTTGGATTTGTAGCAGAATTAGGTCAGACCAACAATACAGCAGTAGCTCTGGTGCAATCAGCTAGCTCAGGTTAGAAGTGGTACTGCAAGCGACCAAAAGTAATGGAAAGATATATTGCAGTGGAATAACATTTATGAAGACCTTTCCTGGAAAGTTGTTTTATCATCTGGAAGGGCTCCTCTCAAGTCTTAAACTGCTTTATCCTATAGCTCATAGCAAGCAAAAAGCATTTACTGATCTAGAGTATTTGTAATAGTGAAGTACACATCTGACTAGTTTCTATGGGTCACTGCCCCTTTGCCCGTGTGTAAACAGATTGATTTTGGGGCATAGGCTATGATAGAAGGGCCCATATTGTAAGATAGATGGAATAGCAAACACAATATATTGCTTTTAGGAAACTCTTAGTAATAGAACATTTTGGGACTAGATTGTCTATAACATTAAGGTTCAAAAACATGTTGACATTAAATAACATTACTGCCCATCACAGAAGATACAGATAACAACAAAGGAGAAAATCTGTTTAAACAGTAACATGGTATTTGAGACATTCATAAAGTTCAGTCTTGACTATATTTGCATAAGAAATGAAAATCTGAGTACTTAGAATAACTGTCAGACCTCTGGCTGCTAACATTCATCTGAATTAGGTAGAATTAGGTAACAGGGCAAAACATAAGAAAAAACCCCATTAACACTGTATAATGTATAATAATCAATAATGTAACTCACTGACTGTATCATTAATCCCTACAACCTATACAGCATTAGTGCACAAATGTTACAATACAGACGTAGTCATAGCTACTGTCAGTGAAATACGATCAATAAAATTCTAGCATATAGAGAGCACATCTGCTAATATACACACTGCAAAGCAATAAAAGATGAAACAGAAACACATTTCAGAACATTCTTTGTAGCTATTCAAAGGAAACTAAAATCCAGGACACAATGTCAGTATTAAAGCTGCCCGTAAAGAGGAAAAGTTTATTACGTACAATAGAGCATGAACTTGTTGACTAATATTTGTATTGTTTAACAAGTCATCCTGCAAATCTCTAACCAAAACCAGAAACCTAATCGACAGCTTGTAGGCTGGCAATAAAGCAGCAGTGAGCAAAGTGGCAGCAGGGAATTCAGTGCAAATGGGCACCGCTCTTTATAGCTCACATAATAAATCTTTCAGACATGAGATGTCAATGTGCCACAATGGGCCGCATCTCCCAGCAGTGAGGTGCAATTCACAGGGGGTGCCCAATAAAACAGAAACACGCTGATTTATCAGCTTTAAGAATGTGTCCAAATTCCTTAGAAATATTCTCATTGTGACTGTGCCTGTAGTTCTCATTCTAACTCCTAGTGCTTTTTTGCAGATACACAAACAAGCCAGAGAGAAAACTACATCTCATTTCTGGCACTTTAAGCACCGTTCCCCATTTACAGCTGCTTCCAAAAGTAACTCAGCTCCTGAGCAAATATGTTTCTCCAGAGTGAGTACTCATGCCATGCTGAAATGCTAGAAAAGCTTAAAAGCACCGCACACAGCTGTACTGGATCCCCCATGCATTCTAACAAGTGTGGTCTGTAATACTTACAGTCCTTGAATATTATGGTTGGGTCACTCTGGGGCAGCACCTGAGTCACTAGCAGCTGCAAAGAGTCCAATGTCCTGTCCATTTTTCTTGTGAGTCCTTCAAGCTGCCTGTACAAACTGTCCTCATGCCTGACTTACTCCACTTCTCCACCGAATTGGTACAGCTCATTGATGCAGCGGATTGCTAAGAAATCTCTTTTAACATCTGCCAATCAGACATAGGCCAGAATGTAAAGACCCTTAGGGGGTCCTCCTCCCTGGCTTGCTTATCTTTGTTGTAGGCTGAGCTAATTAGCTGTAAGACTGGCTGACAGATTCATTCCCAGTGCTTCCTTCTGTTCAACACACCCACCTACAGGCCAGCTCGAGTAGCTTGTTATGTGAAAAGCATTCCTCTATTCAGCTGCGCTCCCTCGCTTTTCTTTCTAAAGAAGTAAAAAAGGGAATGATTAGTGGATTTGAGGTGATGTTTTCTTTAGAGAGGAAGTGCTTAAATAATAGAAAAAAGTGCCAGCGGATCTGTTATCACAAGTTCAGTTTATAGCAGAATAAAAGCTTAAGCATTGATGAGAAATGATTTTACCATTGTTTTTTCCCAATTATTTCTGAATTAGGAGGCACTGTTCTGTCTATGTCAAACCATAAAACCAATGCTCCCATCAACAGCCATATCTTCTCCGATAGGAGTGAGAAGCTAAAATAAATCTTTTCAGTGTATTTAAAAAAGGAAAAGTGAAAGTTTTATGGTCACCGAAAGCCAACAGTTT
This sequence comes from Xenopus tropicalis, assembly GCF_000004195.4. Classification (NCBI taxonomy): domain Eukaryota; kingdom Metazoa; phylum Chordata; class Amphibia; order Anura; family Pipidae; genus Xenopus; species Xenopus tropicalis. The sequence continues at coordinate 176,482,367 of NC_030677.2, read as the reverse complement.
GTTGCTGTCACCTAACATACTTATATAGTACAAGTATGGGACCTGTTATCCAGAGACCCATTTATCCAGAAAGCTCCAAATTATGGGAAGGCCATCTCCATAGACTCCATTTTAATCAAATAATTCAGATTTTTAAAAATGATAATGATAAAACAGTACCTTGTACTTGATCCCAGTTTTTAATGTTTAAATGATGTTTAAGTAGACAAAGTATGGTGATTCAAATTATGTAAAGACCCCTTATTTGGAAAACCCTAGGTCTCAAGCATTCTGGACATCTCCATCTAGTTCAGCCTTTTGTTTAAATAATCCCTATTCCCTACCCTTGCTGCCCCCATGATTATCTTTATTGTGCCCTGACCACAGCGAGGGAGGCTGCATTGCTAGTGGAGGGGTGCATTTGCGCTGCCCACACAGCTGAAGAGTTAAAGTTCCCATGAAAAAAATAAAATTTTGGCTCTTAAAGTAACAAAGATTTGACCTGTGGTACAGTGGCCACATTGCTGCTTGAGGAAAGATTCTCACCTTGCCAGGGGTGTCACTGGCGCTTTATTTATAGTTGAGCTAGCGGAAAACAAAAACCACATCGGAATCAGTCTCCATATTGCTCATAAATAGAAGAAAATCATTCTTTCTAAATTACACTGTTTACATAGCAAATACTTCACTCTACCATTTCAAATGTTATGCTTGAACCAACAAATGTATTTTTTTTAGCTGTAATATTGGTGTGTAGTCTGAGCTTCCAGGAGCCAGTGCTACACATTAGAACTGCTTTCAGGTAACCTACTCCCCATGTAACTGGAGGAGTCCCATGTCAGACTTGGATTTCTTACTATGGAGTGCTATTCTGATGTCTACTGGGAGCTGCTATCTTTCTCCCTTCCCATTGTTCTGCTCATCTGGTGCTGGGGAGGAAAGGTTTATCAGAGTAGAGGTCACATGGCTGTGGCACTCTGGGAAACGAAGAATATGGCAAGCCCCATGTGAAATTTTAAAAGTAAATATAAACAAAAAAATGAATTTCAATGCAGGATTCTGCTGGAGAAGTTCTATTAACTGATGCATTTAAAAAAACAAGCATGTTTTCCTAAGACAGTATTCTTTATATCTGGTCCCCTTATTTCTGTCTTAGGAGAGACAACTGGGGCAGCAGATGGCTTCTATAGGAAACCCTAAGCAGCAGGTAGAGATTTGTTGTGTTTAATCAAAAGAAAGGAAAAGATCCTTTACTTACCTACTAAGATTTCACATGTACTGTAGATGCCCATAACTTTCTCCTTATTGTTTTGTGATGCTGGCAGCCAACTGATTAGGCAAAGCAACAAGTTTGCAACAACATTAGCAAATATGCATCTGTCCTGTTGCTCTGCTGTTTTCTGCAAGTGGACCACAATTTAGTTTTGTTATATTTGTATAGAAGGTCATGCTAACTGTGCATCTTACTTATTAAAGTCTTCCATATTTTTGCATGCAACTTTAATAGAAGTCAATGAGTGCAATGAATGCAAATATGTATAAAGTGCCAACATATTCTGCAGTGTTGTACAATAGACAGTTGTATATACATCAGAATTTCTCATTGTGTATAAATACTGACTGGCATAGGAGGAAAAGAGGTCCCTGCCCAATAGAGTTTGCAATCATTCTCACTGGTACTCAGTGAATGCAATTTCTTGTATGGGCATTACAACAGTTGCTGCTGGATACCAGAAGGCAGGATACAAAGATCTTCACAAAACCCAATACCAGTCAGGGAAGAACTACACAGGAGATTTTGTTGGAGTCCCTTGCTGTTAGTCGTAAGCACTTGCACAACTCTAAAGCTAAAGATAATGATATTAAATCTTAGCTGTAGATTACATAAAAGATTTGCCATAAAAGAATACAGAAGAGAATTCATCTGACTGATAAGCAGTAGGCTGATCTACATGAGAACACATGAGTATTTGCGTAATTGATTGCAGCGCTGTCTCCCACCACATGGCACTGCATGTTTTCACATTTATCCCTGATGTCTGGGATCAAGATCTATTGTTTCTGCATTGAGGATTTTTCTCTATTCACACAGGAGCAAACTCACAGGAACGAATGGAACTGACAAATACACACAATGTTGTGAGAAGGATGGGGGGGGGGGGGAATGTACCACCTAGAAACAGAATAAGCAAACACTCATTGACACAAGCCCTAACACACCTGTGTTCTTAATACACACGGTTGTTCTGAGAAGAATAATAGTGACTGATAAAGTATTTAGCAACCCATGATCATTTCCAGTAGAACCTGCTCTTACTTACATTTAAAAAAAGAGATGCGATTTAAACTGGCCCACTATTCTTTACCTTCCGAGTCATTCTCCTGCATATGAGGAATGTATGATTCTTCTTCAGACAAGCAGGTTTAAGGGTCAATAACACTTTGATGGAATGCAGTTTCATGAGTCAGAACCAGGAGTAAGTGCAAAGAACAGAAACGGGGACTGAGACTTCTTTCAATTACATTGGAAAATTGCAAAGTTTCTTAGAATAAAATTTTCTTTCATTTGAGCAAAACTACACAGGAGATTTCGTAGGATGGTGCTGGATCGACAGAACATATTCTGGATTGGGTGTAGTTGCATGGGTCAAAATATAATTGCACTGATGTGAAAACTTCCATCTACGTGAGGCGTCGTTAGAAAGGGAGTGCTGCATCTGACAAGATTAAATCTGATGGTGTCTGATAGTCAATGTATTTCAATGAGAGAAAAAGTCTGTCAGATGTAGATGCAGGAACAAATCCCACTATTCAACTTTATCGACGTTGCATTGTCACATGTAGCATTATTACATCACGCTATTACAAAGTCCCAATGTGTCAAAAAACCAAATAAATATTCCTGTTGAAAACATTGTAATATGCTTGTTGTAGAACACATACACACATTACTTGCTTATATCTGCTTATATATTTTCACGTAGAGGAGCTTATATAACAAATGATAATCTGTTAAAACAATTACACCTGGATTGATAGCACATGTGGAATCTATACGTAGAATTTAAGGCTTTTCTTGAGATTTTTAAGATTATGCAGCATTATTACAGAATTCCCGCTGGAGCACTATTTAATTCCATTTTGTTCACAACCGCGGATTTATTGCAGGTGTTTTTGCACAAGTCATTACCCATATACACATACAATGCTGAATTTCACATTGCTATTTTGTTGTTATTGTACGTTGTGTTATTACATGCAGCAATATGCATGATGAAGCTCAGATGAAGGTGATGTGGGGGTGGTTTGTGGGAGACAATAACAAATCATGGGGAATTTAGAAATAGTTTGGCCGACATACATGTGTAAAAATGGTTGAGCGTTTTTTCCACGCCCCATTACAAGTTTGTAATAATGTGCAGATCAAAACGTCATGTGTGACATAGCCTTTAGTAACTATCAGGGAAATGTACCAAGGCCATATTTCTACATTTGCCCCTTCTCGTTTTTTACTTTCAATTTAACAAGGGCAAAAAAAACTCTAAGGGGCAGATTTATCAAAATGTAAGTTTAGAGCTTAATACATAAAAAGCCACCTATGTTCTATTCTTTCCTACGGAATTTTTAAAAGTGCATTTAATATTTTGAACGAGATAATGTCATAACATTGTAACTTAGGGTGAAAAAAAGACACACGTCCATCAAATTTAAACTTTAATAGCTCTATAAAATCTGCCATTCACGGGCAAATTTAAGCTGCTGATTTGAGTGCTTTAGATCGAATCAGCATCTTATCTGTCAGTGTATGGGGCCGCCGACTGATCTGGGCTAAAATTGGGCAGGTGTCTATCGTGTAGGTTTGATTTTCCTGTCAGATCAGCTCATTGATGCGGTCCTCGGGCACCTATGCCCACCAATTCGATCATAATATTGCCAACCTAAGGTGGGCATATTGGGAAAAGGTCAGTTGAGTAGATCTGAACGTGCTTAGCCACCATAACTGCTAGCTGATCCAGAAGGCAAACATCATCTTCTGAAGCTTCAACAATTTGTCTCACAGGGAGAAAAGTTATATTCCTGACACCAAGATGGCAATCAGACCAGTCCCTACTATGAGCTATCTTCCATAACCCTGTACTTCAACAGAGTTCAAAAAAATTATATGCTATTTTTACATGAAACCAGCATTCCATTCAGCTTACAGCCATTTCAGCATTAAAATGACAAAGATATTTCAGTTTTTGCAAACCCCCCCCCCCCCAAAATGTAATATCTATTTCCCAAAATAACAAATTTCTTTGATTCCAGTGGAGTCACTGAAGATCTGAGATGAAACTTCCACTGATTCAAGTCGGTTATATCATAACATTTAAAAACTGGATGTTGGAGTTGCAAAATCTAAGTTCACGTGACATTGATCAGCAAATCATTCATAAATCAAGAGCAAACTTGAATAGCTAATGCCTGGTACTGTATCATTTCTGTAAATAGCTAATAAGAGAATGACTACAAGTAACTTTATGGCAAGCCCAAACATCTAGAAATCCAGAGAAATATCTTGCTAGAAGTGTCTCTGCCTTTGTATTTAGGACTCTGTACACAGTATATGGGCTGGATATTTTGAATTCTATTTAATTAACAAAATACTTGAGTGTAATTCTATCCTTTCCCACCAGCACAGAGAAATGACACAAGGCTGATGCTGTCTTCTGTTCCCGCTGGTTTGTGCTTTTTAGTAAAGAAGAATGTATATCCTTTGAAAATAATCTTCAGCATTATGACTCTGTCCTTCGGAGTCATTAAATGGATCAATACTTGCGATCTGGTCTAGATAAAATGCAAAGCTTATTTCCTGGTGTCAATGACAACAATCTAAACCAGATTATTATGAAATGTAATAGACATCCATTATATTTGGCTGCCTAACAGGCCTGAGAATGAAAACTTTTGTTCTCAAAAAGAAAACAAGACCCCACAATGTTAGTTTAAACTTGGGCCAAAGCCAACTAAATTATAAATATGAAAAGTGAAATCATTTCATAGAAAATGTACATTCTTCTGAGCAAAAATTTGTCTCCACTTGGTAAAAAAAAATCTATGGGAGTTTGTTTTGTTTATAATGGTAAAAATGCTTGAGAATAAAAAGAAAGCAAAATTCTTCTGTCCGTTCGGCTTTGTGTAAGGGACACTTTGACTTCTCGCCGGGGGTCATTTATAAAATTCGTACAGCGCAGAATTATTGGCACAGTAATCATATTTGCCCTGCCTGTGTTTAGATGTATAAAGCTGGACAAGACTGGTGAATTTAATGTGCAAACACAATTGCACATTTTTCTTCCTTATGCAAATATCATTAAACGATTTTTAATTATGGCATATTCGCAAATGGTGAATATTTATGCACACAATCTTCAGAGTTAAGCCACAACTTTGGTGGCTGAAAAAAATATTCACTGGTACTGTCCTTGGCCCCTAACAGGTAATAAGCAGGAACAACTACAAGGCAGCGGGTTCAATTGTCTTGGAAAGTGTCACAGGCAAACTATTGATGCTATCAATGCTAATAATATAAATATAGATATTATTGCATTTACAGCTCTACAAATTACCTAAAACAGAAACACATTTCATTTGCTTATTTGTGCATAAGGCAGCTGCCTTTGAGCACTTTATTATCAGGGGTTTCTCCATGGATTGGTAATTAAATTTATCAGTTGCTTTGATATTATTTGAGTCCAGAAGTGACAGGAAGTACTAAAGAGAAACTGGATTCATATTCTTGTTTAGTGCTAGAGATAACAAAAAACAGATATTTCTAAATTAAAACAGGCAAAATTATGTACAGCACAAGCCCTATTTATTCAGCTGTATACTGTGCCTTTAAAAGAAGTGAAAGCCTGCAGCAGACATAGGAATATACATTCTTGTATTTTCTTAAAACATTTACAAAAGAAGTAATAAAGGACTTTTATGTGTTTAGTGTGATAAACTATTACTAAGGTACTAATGTAGAAATGGTTACATCTGCATATATAAATATCACTGGAAACCTATGACCTTATATAAACATATGAAAGCATATAAGAAACTATACCATAAAATATTTTATTGCACAGCATCACTGCACACATGCAAAGTGTTGACTTTCCTGCAGTTATCCCCAAAAACTTGCAGCATCTACACTCCATTTAATGTTGTACATATTGTCCCTGCGCTGTTTCGTATTCACATTTGCTTCTCCTTTTTGAAGCCGTCTTCGAATAGAGGCCTTCTGCTGCTTCGTTAACTGTCGCTTCACCTTCTGTTTTATCATTTCCTTTAAAAATAAATAAATAAAATAAATAAACATGGCATTCAATTCTGAATTAATAGTTTCAAAGTGACATCACATACTGCCTATCATTAGGGTTTGAAGCCAAACTGGATAATTTAAAGTGATGGATAGGTTTTTCCCCTACACAGAAATCAGCCAGCTGAGACAATTTAAAAGAGCTAGTAAGTAAGGCTAATCTCCCATGGGAAGACTAGTCGCCTGCGGTTAGACTCAGCTACAGGAGGAAACTTTGAGAAACTTTGGAAAAGCAATGTGTATGCCTTTCCACCAGAGATTAAACAGCCAGTGGAAAGCCATTTCAGGGAGTTTAGCCGCCCGTGGTAGCTGAGATTAACTGTGGCTGACTAATCTCCCCATGGGACATTAGCCTAAAGGTCTCCCAGATTTTTCTAAACTTTGTCAAATTTACAGAAATCACTTTAATGAATAAAGCAGCTCATTTAGCCAACAGATAAAGACTACATCCAACTAATCTATCACTATGGTTGGAGTGAAAGATAGAAACCAATGGTATAGATACTTTCTCTAGTGTTACTGTTTTCTTTAGTATTATCATGTGGCTGCCACCATGACTACTAGGCTGTACCCTCGCAGAACTCTACAAAACTATGGACCCCCAGGCTGTTCTGAATATCAAACCCAAACTGAAGAAGTTAGGAATCGCTAATGACTGTTCAGCTGGAACTCAATACCTTACCCTGAAAAACCAATGGTTCAATCAAAATGGATTTGTATACAGAGAAACCAAACCAGGTGGCATTCAATGTGTCCCTACCTCAGTGGGCAAAACTGCAATGTTCCCAAAAAGGTTAAAGAGAAAGCCAGATACAAATACCCAAACAAAAAGTAATTCCCTTGACTTTTATAGAAGGCAAACACTATTACAGTTTGGGTGATTCTTTGTCTCTATTTGCCCACTTGAGCACATGGCAAATGTTCTTGTTGATATATCTAGGTACTACTTTAGTTCAACTTATGAAAAAAAGAGAGAAGATATTTAGGTCTATGTGAAATGATCACATTGGACTAGCTGATTACTAAGGTTTCTAGCGCCACCTGGTGGCTTTGAGTAGAAGCAGCTTATCTTCCCAACAGCATTAAAAATTAGGAAATAAAAACGAGAAAAACACGTAAAAAGATATATCAGCTTCAATAGAATAGGTTAAAAAAAAAAAAAAAAGTAATTGCCTCTCATATGAAGCAGTGAATTGAAGGCTTATACAGACTAAGCCTGGGATTCATCAAACTCTAATTTCCCTTCTAGAAAAGGATTTGCTGTGGAGGTCAGAATTAATCACTGGAATATTGCTCTGTGTAGTGGATAATGCATCGAAAATGAGCTGGTCTTCCCTGAGATTACAAAAATTAATTAGTGCTGCACTTAACATAAGTTTCGTTCTGACAAATCAAGCAACTTTCCCCAAATATAATGCAGACACACAGTTACCTATACTAGTGCTCAAAATTAGTAGCAACATGCCCAATTTATTACAGTTATAGAATTTATATTAAAAAAATAATTTTTTATGGTTATGGAAATAATAGCATGTGTAGGAATGCGTATTCCATAATTCTGTGAACACTGCACTTGCAATACTGACTTGCCTTTTAGTAGTTTGGGATGTTCCTTACCACGGATTTATTTAAACATATGCATTCTATGAAAAGTAAGCTGTAGTCTAACACAGGAAGTCAGGTATGTGATCATGTCAAGAAGTTAGTCCACACTTGAATCATAGTGCCCTAAACAGACAACCCCCCCCCCCCCTTTGCCCCAAACTGCACAAAACGGACACCTCAGAATGGCCCTGCTTCCACGTACCTGAACTGAAAGGGTTGTGTCTGCCTTGTCTGCAAAAGAGGACCATTTGCTCTGGAAGCCTATCTGTTCCTTGTTTCCAGTCTGCATGCTCCTGGTCAGACATTACTGCCAGAAAGCCAGGGACAACTGTTGTGCAGCTCTGCCATTTCAGTTTAGGTACAGGGTCATTCTGGGGTGTGTTGTGTGTGGTGCAGTTAGGTAGAGGGGCTGTGCAGATGCACTGATTAAAATATGGCTTTACTACTCCTTTAATCCCCCTAAAATCATATATATGTATGTTGTATAAGTAACTTAATCTCTTGTAATTATATGTCATTATATTTTTTATACATATGTTAAAGCTATATGAAAGATTGAACTTTATGAATATTCGATACAGCTTTCCAGTGCCAGAAGAAATCTATTTTATCTAGCTTTTGCTATTAACATGAATTATGGCTCCTGGACAATCCCTGGATTCACTCAGCTAAAATTTGATTTCAGAAATAATATAATGCAAAAGGGTTTTCATTAAAAGATAAATATAAATCTTAAAGTTGGGACACAGAAAGGTTTTTTTTTACTTGAAATACATTCAGATTTATGACCATCCATATGTCTTTGCAAGCTAACATTTTGCTTTTTACAATTGGTTTTGGAATCCATTCAAAAGCTTTTCCATGGTAGCCTTATCACACGAAACATAAATGTATAATAATCTGAAATATAATTATATCAAAACTGATATATTTAAAACATACTAAGGATAAATCAAATTCTATTGTTAGGAAAGCCTGGTGAATTGCAGAGTGGTCCCTGAGTACTGTTGTGGCTACAATGCCAAGTTGGCCATAAGCTTTTTTGTAACTGTTTATTACTATCAAACCTTTCCTGACAGTGATAAAGTATTTAATGAATCAACACACAAAGAAGATGTGAGCGTCAACTGGCTGGAACGGCATCAATTTATTGAGCAGTCCAAACCCATTCAGTTCAATAGAGTGGTAGCATTTATCGCTGCTCTGCTGCCGCACTGATAACAATCACCTTTCAGGAGAATCAGATCATGCCCCCTTTTGCTGGCTTATAATATGTGGATTAGCATTCTATTAATGATCCCTGAGAACAATGCACTTTCAATGTAGTCAAAACAAAGCAAGAGAAGAATAACCTATATTATACTTTTAACCATCATGCAAAGGGAAAATAAAATAAAAAATGCAAACATAGTAACACTTTAAGAATTGTTTAAGTATACAAAATATAATAAATACAGGTATAGGACCCGTTATCCAGAATGCTTGGGACCAAGGGTATTTCGGATAAGGGGTCTTTCAGTAATTTGGATCTCCATACCTTAAGTCTACTAAGAAATCAATAAAACATTAAACGCAACAGGATTATTTTGCATCCAATAAGGATTCATTATATCTTAGTTGGGATCAAGTACAAGGTGCTGTTTTATTACTACAGAGAAAAGGGAAATCAATTTTAATTTTATTAATTAATTCTTAATTATTTGATTAAAATGGAGTCTATGGCAGACAGGCTTTCAGTTATTCTGAACTTTCTGGATAACAGATCCCATACCTGTAACAGGCTCATAACACTGTTAATCAAGCACTTACCGGTGGAATTGTAGAGCAGCTACCGACGGTGCCTACAGAAGTCACGCTTGTAGTTCTTGTTCTGTGCTCATTTACATGAGCCAGACTTTCTTCATCTCTAACAACAAAAAGGTTAAATATTTAAGTGAAGTCAGTACTTCAAGACACTATGAAAACCCATTGTCTAAGTCAGTGCTGTCCAACTTCTGTGGTACCGAGGGCCGGAATTTTTCCGGCCAACATGGTGGAGGGCCGATAATGGAAGCCAGTTTTGACCACTTGACCACCCGTGTTATCACATGACCATACCCATATTAATGGTGGTAGTACAGCAAAAACCTGCCATACTCTGCCTTCCCTACCCTGCCTGTGTGTGTGCCATACTCTACCTGCCCTATGCTGCCTTTGTGTGCCATAATCTGCCTGCCCTACCCTGTGTGTGCGCCATACTCTGCCTTCCCTACCCTGCCTGTGTGTGCCATACTCTACCTGCCCTACCCTGCCTGTCCTACCCTGTCTGTCCTGTGCTGCCTTTTTGTGCCATACTCTGCCTGCCCTACCCTGCCTGTGTGTACCATACTCTGCCCTATGCTGCCTGTGTGTATGACACACACAGGCAGTATAGGGCAGGCAGAGTATGGAACACACAGGCACCATACAGTGACACAATGCTGGCACTGCTCCTACAGTCTGCACAATAACTATATATTAAAAAACTTTTTAATTGCAGTATATGCTCTTTTTATAGTATGAACACCACAGGGGATTACATTTTTAAACAATACAGGGGGTTACAGCCTGAATCTGAGGTGTGAACCATGCAGGGGGCCAGTTAATCTCAGTACTGATACCATTTAAATCTTACATAAAGTTAAGCCATCAAAGCAGCCAGACAGGTGGGGGGCCACACAGAGGGGGGGTTGCGGCCCGCCAGTTGGACAGCACTGGTCTAAGTTAATAATAGTGCATCACTTTTATTGTTCACTTGTGCATTAGTGCAACCAAACATTTGTTTTGGTTATTTTATCTGCACTACATCAGTAACGGCATTAGGCTTATTACAAAGTCCATATTGCTTCATATTCACTTAAGAGGCAGTTATTGGCTTGAAGATACAGTAATGAGCATTTTGGACCAAGAACTGCCTGGAGCAGCTATGTCAGTTGTTTATAACTAAAGCAGCTACTGCCTGGGGCTAACAATGTAAATGGGCACAAATGACATTATATAAATATTTCCCATGCTGACAGGTATAAAGCTGATATAACAATCTGTTGCTGTTTCCTACCTGAATGGTTTATATTCTTTATTAGATTCAGACAGGTTAACAAGCTCAGGGCATTCATCTTGGCATTCATCAGAGTCTTGGTCTCCAAGTTGATCATCCCCATCTTTCTGACATTTGTCACCTCTCTCTGAAATTGTATTTGTATCTATCAGTCTTTCATCCTCAAGTGGAAAGCAGCATGGGATACCAGTAGTTTGATATTCACCTGGATGCCCTTCAAGCTCTGCCAATGCTTTAGTAAATTCTGCCATGTCTAAGCTTTGAAGACTCCCACTCTCATCTGCTGTATCTTTCACAGAGTCTTCCCAAGACAGGCTGGATGGAGCATCTAAAGTGCCTGTTGCACTACTGACACTCTTAGCTTTCTCTCCTTCCTCCTCAGTTGGCTGCTTGCAGGATGTTTCACCATCATCATCATCATCATCATCATCATCATCATCATCACTGGGTCCTGTTGGCTGTAGAAGCTCATCATCTTCTTGCATCTCTTTAGTGTAGCCACTAACTGCAATTTCCACATCCAGAGAACATTCCTTCCTTAAAAACAAAAAGCAACAGATCAGTCAAAATTAGGCAACTTCACCAGCAAAATGCGTCTGTGAAAATGTGGATAAAGCTATGCTAGCATCAAAATAAAATGTGGTCTTCTGTGCCTAAAAACTGCTTGTTTTTTTAGTACAATGAAGAAGTAAAAAGATGATTATTACTTGTAACAACTAATATAATTTATTCCTGCTTGTTCTGGGTAGCTTAGTCCCTTAGTTATAGTATGTGATTATGTTTACATCCTTCCTGTGAAAAACATATTATCTTAGTATTAGAACTTAATGCAACCTTCCCTCACTATGCAGCATTAGTGGAAGCTACCATATCACTTTCCTACTCCAAAAGTACTCTCATCAGACAAGAGAAAACATGCAATCTCATTTACAGACTTTAACCAGTGCAGTGTAGTAATCTGTTATTTATATACCACCAACATATTCCATAATGCATTCTTACTACCTTACTACTATGTATGAGAAAGCCCAGATGAAGCTCAACAAAAGCAATAACAATAAACAGACATTGAAGACAGGCAGCTCTAAGCTAGAATGCCAACACAGGCAGGTGTACAGGCCTATGAACAGAGTTTCTGAGAGGTGGAACAGTTTAGATGTTAATATGAAAAATAGCCGTTTGCCACAAAAATGCTTTATTTCTATTCTAATCCCAACAACTGTATATCATAGAAAAAACCCTAATACAACATTTACAGAATGGAGAATTCCAGTAGGATTTTAACTAAGATATTGGAATGCTTATAAATTACATGAGAATATCCTAGACTGACTCCAAAAAGCTATTGAAAACCACATCACATTGAATACAGAAATGGAGAATTACTTCTTGTATCTATCTACTCACTGTTTGAAGTTTAAATATATACCCATATTAAAACTTAAGTTCACTTTTAAATTTACATTTTACTCTCAGAAATTATTTAGTTGGCTCCATTTTATTTTTTTGAAAGCTTTGTATTATCTTTTTAAGTTATTTAATGTCATCTAACTTCTTATTCTATCACTTTCACATTTTGCAGTTTAAAATTATATATTGTTGTTGGTATCACTGACTCTGTCAAACAAAAGACTGATCACCTCTTTTTATTGCTTATATTTCTTTAGAGGCCCTCTCATATCCACCTTTAATTTTGATATGCAAACCACTGTCTGGTTGCTAAGGTGAGTGGCTAGCAGATATCCAATGGAATTCTAGACTGCAGATATTTATAAATCACTCAAAAAAGACCATACATAGAAAATGAACACCAGCTGCAAGTTGTTTTACAATTAGATTGTCATTAAAAAACTCCACCTATGTGGCACACATATGAGCTAAAAAAAAAAAATGCTTAGAGTAACCCCTGTGCTTTAATGTATTATAGCAAACTGCACAATATATTTTGGGGGATGTGCTCCTTTCAACAGAACTCCTCTTCTTCAACATGGAAGTCATGTTTCTTTCTAAACACAGCTACAGCGACATGAGCCAATTTATACTCACTGGATATCCTTAAAGGTGGGGTATAGTTCACTCTCATAGTTAAACCGCTTCAGAAAGAAATCTCTGATACATTTAACATCCCTGTTGAAATACCTAAAAAAAACACAGAAAAAAACCTTAAAAAGTTAATTATGTAATTCCTGGAAGACACTAACAATTATTATTTTTAAATAGCCATAACTGTTCTGCTGCAGTAACTTTATACAAAGATGAAACAGTGACCTCTACTGACCAACTGAAAAATGGCTAGTTGGTTGCTTGGTTTTATTTAGCAAAAAAGCCCTGCAAATAACAATACCGCCTTCTAAATCCAAAGTCAGTATAATGTTCCTCTAAAAAAATACTAAAATACAAGCTGCACCAATATAAAAGTAGCTTTAAAATATTTGAAATCAGTTAACAAAATATAAGTTGAAACTAGACATAAGAATATGTGAGGTTAATGTCACTTAGTAAGGCTGCTGTATATAAAATCTAATACAGCAGTTTTATGAATATAAATGACACTGCAGGAATGCCCAAAACCTAAATATAATATATATAAGAATATTTTAAGCATATTGCAAAGAACAGAAAACTGACCACTCAGCATTTGCATGTGATGTGGACACCATTTGTGGGAAATCTATCATTGTTACATGATCCTCTTCATCTAGCATCAAATTAAACTCATTGAAGTCCCCATGGATCAAACCGTGATTGGCAAGTTTGACAATGAGATCCATTAATTCACTGTACAAAGAAGCTGGATCTTCAATGTGTCGGACTTGGCATCTGCAAGAAGAAAAAACAAAAAAAAAAAATAATAATCGAAAGGAGACTGCATCAATAAACAATAAAATTAATTCCTATCATATATAGTTGCACATGATAAGTGCAAAACAAGATGCCATCCTCTTGGAGGATGTGAATTGACTTTTTAGCTGAAGTTCAGGCAATGTGTGTGGTGCAATCTAACACTGTCAGCACCTCAAAATACACCACTCATACATTAAAATAAAGTGGTGGTAGCATCATGCTTTGAGACTGTTACAGCCATAAGGGCTGGGCAAAATGTTAAATAGCAGCAAGCATTTAGCCCCATGAGTGCAAGGAAAAACTCCAACAGAACCTGTTTTAGTCTGAAATTGAGTAAAAAAATGTACCTTCAGACCAAAATTATTTTAATGTATAAATATACTTACAATGGATAGCCATTAATTAGTTCCATAACAACTGCATGCCTGTTGTAGTCATGTGGCTTGGGGACAGGGAATCCTCTATCATACAATGCCTGAGGAAAAGAAATAAAGTGTTGAAAAAACATAAGCTCAAATGTTTTTTTTTATATACATTTATTACACCCAGAAGCCAAGCTTAACTCATATTTGTTGCAGTGGAACTATGGTTGCGTAGCTCATTAAAGTGATACTGACACGAAAAAACTACTCTTCAAAATATGAATGTACATTAAAAGTTCCCTATAGGTCATGTTAATAATTTTTCAGCGATAGGGCTGCTTTTGTAAGTAATTGTTACTTAAATTGCATAAACCTGACTGTTTTGCCAACCTGACTGTTCCTTCTCAGCCTGACAGTTATAGCTTCCAATGCTCAACGGTCTATTGATGCACAAATATGGCAGCCTCCTCATAAAGGGAACATCGGGGGATAAGAAGAGAAATGTAAAAGAATCAGGCAAATACTTTTAAGTCAAAATTATAAAGCTCATGCAAAGACAGTGTTATAATAGATTAAAAAAATATTTAATTTCTGGTGTCAGTATCTCTTTAAGCAATGTTTTCTAGATCTGTAACCTGGTTATGAACTAGATGAGGCCTAACAGAAAGAATTTTAAAACCACTGACGTAGCGATTTTCATAGTTTTTGTAACCATGAATATTTAATCCTTTGTAAGCCAGAACACCTTGATCTGGCAACACACAGCATGGCAGAGATCAAATTTTAAACTGGAAATGTAGATTCTACAGCCCTAGAATGATAAAATTCTAGGTCTTTGGCATAGATATTATGTTCCCTAACATTTAAAGGGTCAACCAGCATCCCCAGTAATGACAAAAAGTACAACTGGAATCTCTTTGTCGAGATATAGCAACCTTGCAAATTGTCTACTACTTCACAGAACATATTCTTCTGGAGACAAATACTCAGCACCCCTACAGAAGCAAAGTATGTATGCATCCAAATACTGTATATAGGATTTGATATCATATCATCACTTGGAAAGAATATATGCAACCATAATAAGAGAAATGTAAAAGCAATTAATATATAAGCATTGGGAAAGTGGCATAAGAATATGACATATAGCAAAAACAGCTACAATTGTCCAGCTTTTGAGGCAGGTTCCTCGCTAAATGTACAACTGATCATAAATTCAGTAGCAGCAAAGTCTACAGATATTAGACAGCCTGAGTTTATGTAGCTAAATACAACAAAAAGGGACTTCTGTTCAGATTCAAAGTTTATTTATGTTCTAGCCTCTGTTTGTACAATGTTATGTTAGAAATGCACTCAACTGCGTGATGAACAAATTCCATCGCACTAAATCAGGAAAGGTTACAGCTGCTGCAAAGTCTTTTGGGAATGATAGTCATCAATCATCTTACTGCCTTACATTCCCACTTGAAGAACAATAACAAGAAATTGTATATTTAGACAGCAAAATATGAGGGCTATTGATACTTATATATGAACAATTTATAACCGAATCAAAGAGCTGCCATTCTGTATCTAAATGTGATAGTACAAACGTCTGATACAAAATCCTAAGGGAATAGATATTTCTCTGGTGTTTTTCATATTAATGTTACTAGAAAACAGCTGCATTCTGAAAATATTATGGGCCATGTGAAATTATTTTGTAGCTAATCTTTTTCAAAAACACAATGAAGGTCATTAAAGGGCACGTATATCCACCAATTACTTAATGTAAAATCGCTTAGTACTCCTCTGAGCACATCTGCATTTTTTTTCTTTTAGATTCCATATTAGCAATGGTTTACTGCCAATATAATGAATGTTTAACAGAGTCCTCTCCACCCTGACAGAAGAGCATGATATGAATTTACTGATGCACTTCTTGCAGAACAAAAGAAGGAGCTCCTGTTTGGAATCACAAGTTTATTTTGTACATTTTTATGTCATGACATCTACTGTGGCCAGGGCTTGATTAGAAAGGTTGCCAATGATGTCTTGTTCAATAATGTGCCAGTATGCCTAATAATATTGAGCATACAGTTTTCATCTGTTATCACTCCTCTGTACACCCTATATGGTAGGACAAATCTGATGCTAAGAGGAAGGTAGATCTTTAAAAGGCAACTGAATTCTGAAAATGAAATAGCAAAAGGTGCTCAGGCATACAATAGTTCCAAAACACTTTCACTATTCACTAACTCTTTTACTATTAGGTCGTCCTTACATCTATTAGTAGTCCAAAAGCAAAAATGATTTTGCTCTTGCACAACCAGCAGAAACCATCCAGATTTTTACCTTCCTCCTTCAGAAAATGATTTGGAAAATGTACCAATTCCCTGAATGCTTTGTTGGAATTTCAGAGGAGATCTATGGTAAACAGAAAGTGTTTGTTGTACAGCACATTCTAGCTTGGGACCTGAGACTATGCAACGGGTCAAAGGGTCTAGTGTGCCACAGCCCTAAACATGCAATTAAATAAACATTACCCACTATCAAGAAATGACAACATACTAGGGTATAAGCTAGCATTCAAGAAACAGGTCTATTCCATATACTGTAGTTGTAGAACACATGGAGTAAACAATTAATTAGTATTGACACATAAACATTCTAAATACTATTATGTGCCTGTAGTTAATTCCTTAGGATCAGTCAGTTACCTTCATATATGCAAATTCTTTCATTGCAGCCAAACGGGACAAGTAAAGCCAAGACATCTTGTGTCTGTGCTTGTGATAATCGCGCTTGTTTTTAAGGTTACGAAAAGATGTTCTTCCCAGTCGATGCAGTTTTAGTGCCAGTTGGTTCTCATCTTCATTCGCGACAATATAAATATCTATAGTTGGCAAAGTGAAAAGAGGTAAAGTGTGTTTAGGAAGAGAATACAGCACATCTTTGATGCATTCTGGTACATATACAAAAATAAAGCTTGCTAAAAAGTATATAGATCTGATTAGTTCAACATTTTCCACCAATTAAAATATATATCATGCCTATCTTGTAAACACTGTCCTGTGTCTGAGTTTCTTTTCCACTGCATTCTGTATTCTGTATAGGAAGTATCTGCAATTCATAGTCTATGTTTTATAAAAAATAATGTTCTCTAGAGGCAGAAATGTAGTGAAGTATAGTGAACATTTTACCTGACTCTTTGCCAACGCCCATCTGGTTTCCAACCGAAGTCACAACTTCACGAGAAGACAAGGTCTTTAATGCCAAATAGTCGTAGCCACCATAAATTAATCGGTAACCCTGTACGGCTTTAAAAAAGAAATGAAAAAAATCAGAGGATAAGAGTGCTCTGCCCATAGACATAATTAAGAATTGTGGGTGTAGGGCCCATGTAACATCATCATACACTGATAACAGTGTTATACATTTCGCCCCACCCCAAAGACCCTCAGTGCATTATAAAGTCAGGAAAGAGATCAATGCCTCCAGCATCAGGCCAATATCTGTTTTTCTAAACAGTCTGATAATTTTTTTGCTGTGGGTGGTCATTAAAATGTATTTATTATTAACAATCTAAAGGTAAAAAAAACAGTAATTATGCAATGGAGATACCCTTCCCTCCCTAACATTCTGCAGACGGCTGGTGGATGGAGCTCTTCCCCTCATTAAATTAACTTACGAAACAAGGGGTGCATATGACAAGTTTGATAAGATCTGGGGAAACTGGTGCAACCAAGATAACTTGGACACATAGCTCACCCTCTTATATTGAGTGTGACTGACTTGACAGAACTAAACAGTCACCTATATAATGACAACTGTAATGCCTAGCGATAGTATCCTTGCTTGTTTTGTGATGTTGTAAAATCAAAAAATGTATCTTTAAAAAAAGAAAAAAAACAATCTAAAAGTAATAAATGCCATCATATCATATCAGTTAATCATTTTTGTAACCATAATAGTGTAATAAGAACAAGCTACATGTTGACAGATTGCTGAGAAATATTAACTGCCATCAGTGTTTCAGCTGAAGCAAAACACTAATCTACCTTGCTATGTATACACCCCCAGAACCAAAAGCTTTGCAGCAGAACAAGCAGTAAGACTGCTGTGGGCTGTCGGGATGAAAGTGATCTGACTAGATTTGTATGTAATTAAGCAAAAAGAGATAAAATACCGGAACATTATTTAGATAACTCACTTTTGGTCCGCTCGTATGCAATGAGTTTGTGCTTCACCAGTTCACGTAAAATTTTATTGCATCCTCCATGTTTCAGGCTTGCTATGGAGGCTATTAAACTTGCTGGAACTATCTCATGGTTCTTCATACCCATTTCAACCTGGAGATAGAGGAAGACGTTTAGGACAAGAAATGTAAACACCAATATTGGTATGTGTGACAATAATTGAAAAGATTTGCTGATCTCGTACACATTTAACAGAAGACCTCAAAAGAGCTTAAATTAAAAATGCGTTCAGACCATTATATTCATTAGAAGAAAAAAATAGGATTTAAACACATCAAACATATAATATATTATTACCCTTATATGCTGGATTCTGAACAGATTCCAGTTGGGTTACTCCAACAAACAAGGTAAGTCTGTAAGGTTATGATTAAGGGTTCTTCCCGAAACACATCAGGCTGATTGTATCCCAGCAGCTATTTATGTTTTTTACATTTAATGGAATAAAGAACACTTTTTTTTTTAGAGTAAGGAGTGGAACCTTTTTACTTTTTTCCATGGATTTGGTCCAAATCGCCCAAACTAAATGATATTATCAGCCCATTTGTGGAAAGTGCTGGCGAGTTGCAGCCCAACAAAAGCTGCAGTGCCAAAGGTTTAATATGCCTTATGTATATACAGTGAAAGTATTATTTACCGACCGGCCCCTATGGGTTCCAGGGCACTGCCCTATCTGACAACCCTAGTCCCGCACCTGAACACAAAGCGTGGGGGCGAGCCCCTACTGTTACTAAACTACACTTTCAACTATCCAGCTAAACCCTGCACCTTATACGCTTCATACACAATAATAAGTGCTATTCCAAAACATGAGCCAAGTGCCATGCAGACACCATGTACGCGGCCATGTACCCCTCCACATGCGCAACCTCAGGCTCTTATTATCATTAAAACCCATCATTTATTAGTTGTACAGTGACTGCAGCTTCCCACACGGCCCGTACCTACCGCAGTTAAGACACGAAAATCTTCTCTTGACAAATATCGCAACAAAAGTACATTGAGCTTCCCCATGCTGACAGCCTGGCTTCTGTGGAACGCATACTACACACGTGCATGCGGCTCACAGAGAGACTTCTACGTCATCACGCTGTTGCCGTAAGGTCCTAACAGTGTAGTTTAAATTATTTTGTGTTCTAGTGCATCCTTTGATTTTGTCATTCAAATCGGGTCTTAAAATACATATATAAGGTATAAGAGTTTGTAGGAAAATTGTAGTAGCGTGAAACTAGAATTCCTATTAAGAAGCTGAGTTTGAGTTTGTTTTATCTCCCATTCTGGTCCTTGCTGCCTAGGTGAGCATAGGAAAGTTTGAAGGGGGCGGGAAGGGAGCAACGAAGAGGCAGAGGTGAGAGTCAGGTACATGGCAATTCTGATATAATGTAATAAAACACGTAAAATGTCAGTACCTCCTTAAATGATTTTAACGGTGTGTTATATTTTCAGCGACTTCATACATCTTACTGCATATCATTTTGTTCAACCCATTTGTCCTACAGTTCATGTAGAATTCCAACTCCTCAGAGGATGACGGGAAATGTAGTCCAGGGCAAAGAGGGAATTTGTCCAGTATGCTAGGAGCTCCTTTATTGGCAAATTGATCAAATGTGCTGTGCAGTCTGTCATTTACTTATATGGAATTCTCCTGTTAGTGGTGGTGACAGGTAGATCCCATGTAACTCAGTGACAGGCCACATTAGCACAGAATTATGTCTTGTGTGCCTTAGGCATTAGGGGCTACCGCCTCAGATGTTGCACTCCCATAGGAAATGTAACTTTATTGCTTTATAATAAGAGAATAACTGTAGTTTGGAACAACTGCTTTTCTAGCTATTGTTAGAATATATAGAAACTTCCCATAAGAGTGTCCAGATGCGTGTGGACAGAATTGGGGGTCCTGTTATCTGCTCCCCTCCAAAGCTGCTTCTTGGGTGCCTGTTTCAAATTACTGCCATGAATCTACATTTTCGGCAATGCTGGGTCAGCAACAGCTAAAAGTAAAGATTCTATACAACACCATTGCATTATTGCAGGGGTCCCCAACATTTTTAACCTGTGAGCAACATTTAAATATAAAAAAGTTGGGGAGTCACACAAGCATTAAAAAAATGTTCCATAAAAGGCTGTAATCTGTATTTTGTAGCCCCTATGTGGATTGGCAGACAACAGGAGATTGTTTTTGCTAGTACCATGGTCTAAAACCATCTCCTAAACTTGCCTCCAAGTTAGAAATTCAAGAATAAAACTCTGCTTTGAGGCCACTGGGAGCAACATCAAAGGGGGTGGTGACCAACATGTTGCTCCTGAGCCACTGGTTGGGGATCCCTGCATTATAGTATGAATGTGTTTCACTAAATAAAATTATACAGTTCTGGCAAATAGCAAGGAGATTTAGGGCTCTGGTACACGGGGAGATTAGTCGCCCGCGGCAAAACTCCCTGCTCGCGGGCGACTAATCTCCCCAAGTTGCCTTCCCTCTGCCATCCCACCGGCGAACATGTAAGTCGCCGGCGGGATGGCAGACGCGGCGAGGCGATTTCGGGAAATCGCCGAAAAAGACTTGCGAGGCTTTTTCGGCGATTTGCGCAAAATCGCGCCACCGCGTCTGCCATCCTGCCGGCGACTTACATGTTCGCCGGTGGGATGGCAGAGGGAAGGCAACTCGGGGAGATTAGTCGCCCGCGAGCAGGGAGTTTTGCCGCGGGCGACTAATCTCCCCGTGTACCAGAGCCCTTAAGTGCCATTGTTGTTGCTCATTGTGTTTGTGGAACATGTTATTAGAGGATAAAAGATTACAGGTCAAAAAACAATTGTTTCTTGCTGTTGGCATATTTCTAAAGCACTGTATATATGAAGTGCTTGTTTTCATTTTGAAATCCAGTGTTGCACAACAAAGGGAAATAAATGTGAATTGACATTGTTGTGTTACAAATGACAACGAGCACATTCTGTCTTTTTAAGTTCTAGCAGTACTTAGCAGATATCAAGAATAATGAGCAAATACCTTCTCTTTCATACTGCTTTGTAGTACTGATTAATATACAGTATATATATAAATAAATACAAACAAAAGAGCCCTGAATATTCTTTAAATAACAGGTATGGGGTCTGTTATCCAGGAACCCGTTATCCAGAAAGCTCAGAATTATGGGAGGCCATCTCCTATATACTTCAATTTAATTAAATCAACTTTTAATTAAATTCAACATTTTTAATTTTTTTTCTTTGTAATAATAAATAAGTACAGGTATGGGACCTGTTATCCAGAATGCTTGGGCTTTCCGGATAACAATTTGTTTTCATAATTTGGATCTCCATACTTTGTCTGCTCAAAATTATTTAAACAATGATTAACTTCAATAGGATTGTTTTACCACCAATAAGGATTAATTATATCTTAGTTAGGATCAAGTACAAGGTTTTTGTGTTGTTATTACAGAGATATGGGCAATATGTTTAAGGGCTCTGGCAGATGGGGAGATTAGTCGCCCGCGACAAATCTCCCTGTTTGCGGGCGACTAATCTCCCCGAGTTGCCATCCCACCGGCGAAAATGTAAGTCGCCGGTGGGATGGCAACTCGAGGAGATTAGTCGCCCGCGAACAAGGAGATTTGTCGCAGGCGACTAATCTCCCCGTCTGCCAGAGCCCTTAATTTTGAACTATTTCATTAAAATGGAGTCTATGGCAGATGACCTTCCCGTAATTAAGAATCTTCTGGATAATTGCTTCCGGGTAACAGATTCCATACCTGTATCTTGTACTTGATCCCAGCTTAGATATATTTAATCTGTATTGAAGGTAAAAACATCCTACTTGGTTCAATTAATGTTTAAATAATTTTTTAGTAGAATTAGGAGAAGGTTTATTAAAATGCGATTAGAGCTAACCAACAAAATATTTTCCCACTTTCTATTCATTCCTATGGGATTCTTAGAAATGTATTTATCAATGGGTGAAAGTTACCAATCAATAAATTAAAAAGAGTATTTAATAAATACACTTTTAAAAATCCCGTAGATGGGTGTTTTTATGTTCTGAGCTTTTTTTCACATTTTGATAAATCTGCCCCTTAATGTATGGTGATACAAAGACCTGGAAAACCCCAGGTCTCGAGCATTCTGGATAACAGGTCCCATACCTGTATATAATTATAAATTGTGCTTAGTGACATCATCATTGATAATATAAAACAGAGGATATTAGAAGTCACCTTGGTTTTTATTGGCTTAACAATAACCTAATAAAACAATATGTTTGCGTTGCCAGTGGTTCTTCCCTTCTCAATAAAAATAAAATGTTAACAAATAAAGTCACTCCATGGCCTGTATAAAAGAACACAACCTTAAGCCTTATGTATTTTACAGTGGTGTGAAAAACTATTTGCCCCCTTCCTGATTTCTTATTCTTTTGCATGTTTGTCACACAAAATGTTTCTGATCATCAAACACATTTAACTATTAGTCAAAGATAACACAAGTAAACACAAAATGCAGTTTTTAAATGAGGGTTTTTATTATTTAGGGAGAAAAAAAATCCAAACCTACATGGCCCTGTGTGAAAAAGTAATTGCCCCCTGAACCTAATAACTGGTTGGGCCACCCTAAGCAGCAATAACTGCAATCAAGCGTTTGCGATAACTTGCAACAAGTCTTTTACAGCGCTCTGGAGGAATTTTGGCCCACTCATCTTTGCAGAATTGTTGTAATTCAGCTTTATTTGAGGGTTTTCTAGCATGAACCGCCTTTTTAAGGTCATGCCACAACATCTCAATAGGATTCAGGTCAGGACTTTGACTAGGCCACTCCAAAGTCTTCATTTTGTTTTTCTTCAGCCATTCAGAGGTGGATTTGCTGGTGTGTTTTGGGTCATTGTCCTGCTGCAGCACCCAAGATCGCTTCAGCTTGAGTTGACAAACAGATGGCCGGACATTCTCCTTCAGGATTTTTTGGTAGACAGTAGAATTCATGGTTCCATCTATCACAGCAAGCCTTCCAGGTCCTGAAGCAGCAAAACAACCCCAGACCATCACACTACCGCCACCATATTTTACTGTTGGTATGATGTTCTTTTTCTGAAATGCTGTGTTACTTTTACGCCAGATATAACGGGACACGCACCTTCCAAAAAGTTCAACTTTTGTCTCGTCGGTCCACAAGATATTTTCCCAAAAGTCTTGGCAATCATTGAGATGTTTTTTAGCAAAATTGAGACGAGCCTTAATGTTCTTTTTGCTTAAAAGTGGTTTGCGCCTTGGAAATCTGCCATGCAGGCCGTTTTTGCCCAGTCTCTTTCTTATGGTGGAGTCGTGAACACTGACCTTAATTGAGGCAAGTGAGGCCTGCAGTTCTTTAGATGTTGTCCTGGGGTCTTTTGTGGCCTCTCGGATGAGTTGTCTCTGCGCTCTTGGGGTAATTTTGGTCGGCCGGCCACTCCTGGGAAGGTTCACCACTGTTCCATGTTTTTGCCATTTGTGGATAATGGCTCTCACTGTGGTTCGCTGGAGTCCCAAAGCTTTAGAAATGGCTTTATAACCTTTACCAGACTGATAGATCTCAATTACTTTTGTTCTCATTTGTTCCTCAATTTCTTTGGATCTTGGCATGATGTCTAGCTTTTGAGGTGCTTTTGGTCTACTTCTCTGTGTCAGGTAGCTCCTATTTAAGTGATTTCTTGATTGAAACAGGTGTGGCAGTAATCAGGCCTGAGGGTGACTACAGAAATTGATATTGAAATTGAAAATTGAAATTGATAAACCACAGATAAGTTATTTTTAACAAGGGGGGCAATCACTTTTTCACACAGGGCCATGTAGATTTGGAGTTTTTTTTCTCCCTTAATAACGTAAACCTTCATTTAAAAACTGCATTTTGTGTTCAATTATGTTATCTTTGACTAATAGTTAACGGTTTTTGATGAGCAGAAACATTTAAGTGTGACAAACATGCAAAAGAATAAGAAATCAGGAAGGGGGCAAATAGTTTTTCACACCACTGTATATTGTCCTGAAACTTGAGTGACTTGTAATATTCTTTTATTTTGCAATAGGATGCACATTATTCTCTATGTATATGTGCTAACAGCATACATTTCCAACTGATTTTATTTAGAGAAACGTCTTAATCCATATTTCTTAAATCGCTCTCTGTTTTGTTCAACAGGCAAGAAAATGTCTACATCACGATCCAACTCATTGGAGTTTACACAAGTATGTAATGTTTGTGTCATTTCTAAGAGTATTGTTAAGTGATTAATAGTCAATATGATGACAATTTGTTCTGTTCTGACTGCATTATACCTGTGTGAGAGAATTTGGCCATGCACACACCAGCACATACTGCAGATGCTTATATATGTAAAGTTATGTGCCTTTGAAAAGTTCCATTTCAGTTACAATTTATCCAAAAACTTCATACTATCACTAGCCAGCCATTCAATTTCTGATTTATACTTTCCCCAGTTATTCAGGAAAGTTGGTGGCACATTTAGAACTTTGCACTGTAGGATGCCAGTCAAGGTAACGCAAGTATTCTTAACCTAGTGCAAGAGTAGAGACACTTTTCAATACCCACATCCCACTATGATTCTGGGGTAGTACAACTGGGACATACCCACAGATTATTTATAACCCAGGCATACACAAAAGAGGATCAGTGATAAAAAAAAAAAAAAAAAAAAAATTACCTTGCCTTTGATTATTTTCACTTTGTTTTTAACCATTCGCATATTACAGTTGGGAACCATATAACTTTTCCAGTGTACCCGAATATACTGTACTGCATTATATACTTACCTATATATACAGTATATTTACTGACATTTAAGACTGACTTTTTTCTTCCATCTAGAGGAAGGTGGGTTTTTTTGGAGTAGGAATGCCCTAAGTGATTGCTTTCTTTCTTGCTAACTTACAGCCAACCAGGTGCATTCAGGTCTCCACATATACAGGGTGAAAAGACAGTGCTACTGATTCAATGTTTTAGGGGACATTTACTGATATGTCTGGGGTCATAGGAAGATTTTGAAGTCTGACTCTTGGCTAAAGGAGTTAGAAAGGTTGAGATAGGCACAGGGTCTGCATATGAAGAATATATTGTACTTTTCTAGTGTTATTTTATCAGACCATTATAAAGACGACAGAGCGGTAGGCTATATATTTTATATACTCTGCACATGCCCTTTACTACCAGGTTTAAGAATGCCATGCTGGCTTTTAAGCTTTCCCTTAACTTTTTATAAAGTGCTTCAAAATCTATTTTTGTTGTCATCTCTATTCTCTTATCACTTGGCCAACTTAGTTATGTTATGAATCACTGATTCTTGACCTTTTTTAATATGTGGCCCTCAAAAGCCTATTGGTACATTTAATGGGGCAGTTCACCTTTAGGTTAACATTTAGTATATTACAGAATGTCTTCCTCTTAGAAACTTTTTAATTGGTCTTTTCTTTCTATTCAGGCCCTCCCCTATTTACCTTCTTATTCAAACCACTGCTTGGTTAATAGGGTAAATTGGACCCCATCAACCAGATAACTGTTCACATTACAAAATAGAGAGCTTCTGAGCAAAAAGCTAAATCTGTCTCGATGTAAAATGCGCCTTTTCGCTTTCAAATAAAATACCCCCACTGCTACACACCAGCTTATTTATATAACACACCAATTTTACCAGTGCCGGGCAATAGTATATGTATTTTAATTACTTTTTTTTGTGTTGTTTTCTTTAAGGCGTTGCAGTAGACAAGTTTTGTTATAGTTTTTTTGTATATAGTTTCTGGTGTCTGTTTTGCACATTTTTAAATTCGTTTTTTATTATTTTGTGCTGTGTTTTATTTCTGGTTGTTTTGTTACAGCAGATTTGATGATATTAATTATAAACATTCTTAATCTTAAGAGTCTTAATGGTTCATTGACTAAAAGAGGCAAACGGATACCAGTTGTGTTTATTGAATGGTAAAAGTCCCAGTGTTAGGGCTCATACACACATGCGTTTTGCTCTGTGTATGAGCACATACTCAGGCAATTCACCTTGTTAAATAGGTAGCCTGTATGTGAATTTCTGCTTAGCCCGTCGTCTGTATTTCTGATCATTCTTATTAAATTCAATGTATAAAACATTCAGCAAAATATTATCCAGCAACGAGGATAAACTTCTATTACAGATAATAAAATGGTTCAGTCCAGTATGAAATGTGTGGTTTGTTCCAATTTGGCTCTGTTTATTTCAATACACCAGACTCTAATGCCAAACCAGTTGTGAATTTCCTATTTAATTTGGTCAACACGGCTAACTATCATTTGCTATAATTTTTTGCCACTTGTTTTATAAACAAAAGAACTGACAAAGCACAGCTAACCCATCTCTTTACCCCCATTGCTTTCCTTTCCTCTGCCAAGTGTACAGTTCAGTGTTCGGTCACCTGTATCTGTTGTTTTAGCACATTTTAAAATAGTTCTCAGCACCCGTCTTGTTCTCTGCTGCTTATTTTTAAGCTTCAAACATTGCCTGGCTCATTATTCCGTAAGGAGGTTAAGGCCTTCTCGTCAGACCGGAACTGCTCACTAATTAGAGTGCTGCACTTGGCACTGAATGTGTCATGCTTGCAAGCTTTCCTACTGTGATCATTTCTATTCATTCTGTCTTATTAGAATTGTACAATAGACGTGAATGTCACTGGGCACCCACCGTAAAGCCCCAAGTAATCTCCTAGCTGCCTTTTTATTTCAGCTTTATGCAAATACAGATCCTTAGCCCAAAGAGAAAGCCTATTTTACTCTATGTAAGAGAAAATATGCGAGTGGTATTGTAAGGGACTTTTTATGATTTACATTTCAGTGCAGCCCCTAGTGTTTTAAATTGTTTGCTTTCATCTTTGTAAGACAATTTAGTTTTATTAAACAGACAGGATTTTAGCCAGGACAATAATTTTGGTGTTAAAATGTCGGTCTGCACAAACCAAAATTACTGCATACAGATATTAAATATATACATGTAGTGTATAATGAACTCTGGAAATAGTGAAAAATAGGGCTCCGTATACGGTTCTTTTCTGAAATATGAGAATCTTCTGCTTCTTTGCATTTGTACCTTGAACTTTAAAAAAAAATAGTTTATTAAATTTTTAAGTTATTTGATTAAAATGGAGTCTGTGGGAGATGGCCCACCCATAGGGGCACATTTACTAAGACACGAATTCGAATCCGAATTGGAAAAATCCGATTGGAAAACGAACATTTTGCGATTTTTTCGGCGCCTTTACGACTTTTTCGGAAATTGTCGCAACTTTTTCGTTACCAATACGATTTGCGCGAAAAAACGCGAGTTTTTTGTAGCCATTGTGATGCACTCGTATCTTGTCGCGACTTTTTCGTATTGAGCGCTCGTAAGCGGCGGGCGAAACTTTCAGACTTAGCATGATTTTGGAAGCCTCCCATAGGACTCAATGGCACCCTGCAGCTCCAACCTGGCCCAAGAAAAGTCTCCCATAGGGCTCAATGGCACTCTGCAGCTCCAACCTGGCCCAAGGAAAGTCTCCCATAGGGCTCAATGGCACTCTGCAGCTCTAACCTGGCCCAAGGAAAGTCTCCCATAGGGCTCAATGGCACTCTGCAGCTCCAACCCGGCCCAAGGAAAGTCTCCCATAGGGCTCAATGGCACTCTGCAGCTCCAACCTGGCCCAAGGAAAGTCTCCCATAGGACTCAATGGCACTCTGCAGCTCCAACCTGGCCCAAGGAAAGTCTCCCATAGGGCTCAATGGCACTCTGCAGCTCCAACCTGGCCCAAGGAAAGTCTCCCATAGGGCTCAATGGCACTCTGCAGCTCCAACCTGGCCCAAGGAAAGTCTCCCATAGGGCTCAATGGCACTCTGCAGCTCCAACCTGGCCCAAGGAAAGTCTCCCATAGGGCTCAATGGCACTCTGCAGCTCCAACCTGGCCCAAGGAAAGTCTCCCATAGGGCTCAATGGCACTCTGCAGCTCCAACCTGGCCCAAGGAAAGTCTCCCATAGGGCTCAATGGCACTCTGCAGCTCCAACCTGGCCCAAGGAAAGTCACCATACTGAAGCTTGAATGAATCCAAATCTTTCGTACTCGGCACGAAGGCTACGAAAAAGTCGCGACAAAATACGAGCGCATCGTAACGGCTAGGAAAAACTCGTGTTTTTTCGCGCAAATCGTATTGGTAACGAAAAAGTCGCGACAATTTTCCTAAAAAAGCGCCAAATACCGATCATTACGAAAAAAACGCAATCGGACGCATTCTGCCGGTTCGTGAGTAAGTAAATGGGCACCATAGTTTTGGATAATGCATTCCATATCTGCATTTTTCACCTAAATAACTGTTTGTATCTGGCAGTGAGCTTGCACTAGGGAAACCGTCCCCTCTTTCCAGACACATAGTTGAATAAACAGGAAAGCAAATAATTTAGAAAGTATAAAATATGAAGACAATTAAAAAGTTGCTTAGAACAGACCCATCTATAACATACAAAATGTAAACGTAAGGGTAAATGTTTAAGAAATGCTGGATTCTTTTTGACTGTCTATTTTCATTTGTTATAAAAAATATTTTTTACCTATTATATATATATATATATATATATATTTATATAGATATAATCAAGTGGTGAAATTTATAGAGCAGCATTAGTAAATGCGGAAATACTGACATATATAAAGTAACATGTGATATTGCAGTTGCCACAGATTGTGTAGAGTGTATACTTTAAAGGAGAAGTAAACCGTAAAAAATAAATATGACTAGAAATGCCGTATTTTATATACGTTCTGAACTCACTGCACCAGCCTTAAGGTAGATCAGCTCTATAGCAGTAATGATTCCTTCAAAGCTGTGTATAGGAGCTCCTCATCTTGGAAAGTGTCTTCAACACTCACATGCCCACTGTGCTCTGGGCAGCTGTTGAGAAGCTAAGCTTAGGGGTTGTAGCAAATCATAAAGCAGAAAATGAGGTCCATCTGTCATAAAAACTAATGTTACAGGGCTTATTATTAATTGTAATTATCTGATGCTAATTACACTTATTTTTGTGCTGCCAGGTAAGGAGTATGTGACTTAAATACTACTAAATCAGCCTTGTAATGTGCCTTCTAATTTCTATATATACAGTATATTGTGCATTGGCCCCTAAGCTCAGTAAGTGACAGCAGCACAGAGCATGTGCAGTGAATCAGCAGAAAAAAAGATGGGGAGCTACTGGGGGCATCTTTGGGGCACAGATCTTCCCTGCTAAAGGGCTATGGTTGCCTTTGGTGCTGAAGCCCAAAATATATTTTACAGTGTTAACTTATTTTTTGTTGAGCTTTGGTTTTTTTTTAAAACAAACCTTACATACATAAAATAATATGCAGCTGTTTGAAGTTCTAATAAAAAGCAACTTTGACGTGCACTTAGTGCAAAATGTGTCTGATGAGTGTGCATCAAAGCTGATTTTTGGTTGTTGACATCGTCCCTATGCTGCGGGTTCAGGAAGCTGCACCTGGACCAGCGAATAGGAGCGGTGAGTGACCTGCTGATTTATTAACTATGGAGATTAATCCAAGTTTGCCTGTTCAGTAGATTGTGAGAGGGGTTTAAGTGGAAGGTTTGAGGCATTGGCACCCAAACCTAATTGAAAATTTGGTGAGCATGAGGCCTTATTTGAAGTGCCTTTGCAAACTGATCAACTGTACTGGGATAAATACTTTGAATAGGTTGTAACTTTTAATCTTTTAAAAACAGAAGTAGATTTATGTTTTAAGCCTCCAAATTTCTCTACATGCAACTCAGTCAATTTTATTTTTGCTAGATTGCACAAGGCATTATTTATTCTAATGATCCTCCTATGGTTCCTTGTAAAATAATTAGGAGGTTTACAGGTTGCCTTTTGAAACCATTTGCAATTTATTTGCTGTACAGACTCCTCAGAAAACATTTAGGGCTCTAGCACACGGGGAGATTAGTCGCCCGCGACAAATCTCCCTTGTCACGGGCGACTAATCTCCCCGAACTACCATCCCACTGGCGAAAATGTAAGTCGCCGGTGGGATGGCATACGCTGCGCAGACGATTTCGGCGAAGTTGCCTCGCGAGGCATTTTCGGCGAAGTTGCCTCGCGAGGCATTTTCGGCGATTCGCCGAAATTGCCTGCGCAGCGTGTGCCATCCCCCCGGGCCTTTACATTTTCGCCGGTGGGATGGCAATCCGGGGAGATTAGTCGCCCATAACAAATCTCCCCGTGTGCCAGAGCCCTTAACTGTTTTTAAAACTGAATCTGAATTTTACTTAATTTTGCTTATCTTAAAAAAGCAGCACTATCTTGAAAATCATTTGGTCAAATACCAAACTGAATACTGGATCTCAGGTATTTTTAGTCCCTGGGGAATAAAGCAGATTAAAGAAAGTACTTTGCTAGAACAAGCTCCTCTAATAGAACATTTAGAAAGAAAATAGATCTTAAGAACTGCAGCAAAAGAACTGCATCTCAAATATGAGCTATAGGGGACTCTAGAGCAGATATATAACTTGGCTAAGTAGCATGTGGACTTGTTCTTGCCATGTAATATTATTCTTGCCAGGTAATATTATTAACATACCCTTCACAGTATTAATCTTGTTAAGACAAAGCAAGACTTGTTAAGCAAGTCTTACAAATCCGAACAAAAAAAAAGTAATACCTTTATATTTAAAGGTTAAAAGGAGAAATGTATGGCCTGTTCATATTAATCTAAAGTTGACCAAAATCTTTATCATATTTTATTGCATGAATCATTGTGCAAATGCCAAAATGTGTTAGGCCGCAGTAGGTTCAATATGGGTGACTGGTGGGAGGCAAGTAGGCGGCAGAAGGCACAGCCGCTGCTGAGTCCTGTCCTTACTACCTGCCTTAAGGAAGGCTCTCTGCACAAAGCACCATATTTTTAATCTGGTGCTCCATGGAGTGCTACAACCCTGGGGGCAATGAATGAATGAGCACTAAGGGGCACACTCTTGCTCTTACTGTTGAAGTGTATATGATGGACTCGTCATGATGGGAAAACAACACATTTTCAGCAAAATATTTTGTTTGTGTTTTGCAAGGCTCGAAAGAATGTACACAGATCCTTTGGAGACAGGCATCTTTCATTTGACCCAGCAATTCAAGCCAACACTCTGCAAAAAGAAGATGCTTTAAATGATTTCCCATCTCAAGCGTCATACAAGAGAACTGCAGGAAATGAGCAAAAGCTTGAGGTACACTTCAGCACTGCTGAAATGTAAAAGCTGCTTTTTGGTTTGTTTAATGCCTTTATTGGTTACTTGCCCATTTGGTAGTTGCCACTTTTTAACACCATTTAGTTCTCTCTCTCACTAATGAATTATTTTGGGACTTGTGTGCACATTTCCAGTATAACTGAGGGATGTATTTAATTGAATGAGATGGGAAGGTAAAAACTAAGTATGCTTTATCAGAAAGGTCTATGTAAATACAGCCATAAGCACTTACAGAAACGCTGCACTGACTTCTCTTTCAAAAGAAACAGGATTTCTTGTCTCTTTGTTTCCCTGTGCCAGAAACACGCAGATCTCTCCTCTCTCCCCTCTCCTGCTCCCCCCTCCCTCAAGAATGCTAAGCACTCCCTCCCCCACTTAGGAATGTGTGATCTGAGCCAATCAGCAGGAAACTTCCTCATAGTCTTACAAACTGAGCATGTACACCGGTCTTGGTCTTGGTGCAGGAGCAAGACATTATGGGAATTTTCTTTACAGAGCTCAGCATTTTTTTTTCCCATGAGGCTTCTGATCATCTGCACAGGAGAAATATGGGGAGACTTAAGGGCACTATTGAGACAACTGAAGGTATACCTGCAGCTTGAGATTAATTCTTAATTTCCTTCTCCTTTAAAACATGTACCTGATTAGATGACTATTTAAAGTATACTTTACTGTATACTGTACAGTGGTTCTCGAAAGTTTGTAAACCTTCAAAAAGTTATTATGAATGTAACCTAAAACATCATTTGATTATATATATATATATACATAATTTTTAAAACATTTTGACCATAGCATTGTTTTTTCCTTTAAAGCAACTTCAAAAAGAAAATGTCAAACTGAAGCAAGAACTTGAAGACTTAAGGTACTACAAATGTATTAAGTGTATGTGCATATAACTCTCAAGACAATAATCTTTAATTTTTTTTTTAAATATACCATTAAAAAAATGAAAAGTTAATTGATGGGAAACAACCCGCAGCACACTTTGCTTGAAAGTATTCTCTTTGGAGAATTTCCTTGCGTAGGTAAATATGTAATGGGTTCAATCTGTATAGATGCATTAGCCAGGTTTGTGCAATCATCTAATGGCACACTATAGAAAGGTATATTTTTATCAAAATGGTTTATTTAGATGAAGCAGTGTTTTACATATAGGCTGTTTTATGCAATATATTTTCATAGAGACCTAAAATGTCACTAATGCAAAACAAATCTTTGCAACATTCTTTAAGACACCAACATAACCAGCTGCTAGAGGAGAGTAAGTACGAATGTTTCGATGAACGACGTGTCAATCTTTTGAAAGCTCAGGTGATACAGTTGGAAAGGCAGGTAATCTATTTTTGTTTACTACCACCCCCCTCATAACTTATTCTTGCCTATTCAAAGTTGCCACTTATCATGATAATCCATTCACCCGTCTATTATTTATCCTGATCAAAGTGCAGACCACTTTTGTGTGTGTGTGTTGTTAATTATACAAGAAGAAAGAAGTCGTGCTCTCCTTATGGTGTGAACAGTGGTTATATTTTTATTTCACCATTGGGCACAATGGTGAGATAAAAATATAATCACTATTCACGGAATAAGGAGTACTCGTCCTCTTTCTTTTTGTATGAATACATACATATATATATATATATATATATATATATATACACACACAGTTACCATAAAGGTCAGATATTTAAATATAAGTGCATTCTAACTGCAGTTCCCCCTTAATAACACAAACTTAAATAAACTTAGTTTTTTACATTAAAAGTGTATTTTTCACTACCCCTTGGTGTATATCCCTCTTTTAATATATTTTTGCTTCATAATTACAGTCCTGACTATAGATTTCAGACATGTTGTCCCTAAAGTAACAAGTAGCTCCATAAGTGCAACAGTGCTTGAAGGGTATTGCCACACATGTATGGGGACATTTCAAGCTTTTTGTCTTCCATCCATTGAACTACTAATCACCCAGACAACATAGTGCTCTAAATAACTTTACATGCTGTATCCTTACTCAGCAATAATATGGCTTTAATTTCTCCCATTATTTGTTGGTTTCTAAAATTGTAGGTTGACTTTAGGTTATACTGTTTGAATTTTGCAACAATAATTAATTGGTTATAATAATATAATGGTTATGAAAAATATGATTTTTTTATTGCAATCTGTGATAAGGTGATGTTGCTGACTGAAGGACTGAATTCTAGAGCTTCTCTGTTGCTTGAAGTAGATAATTCTCTACAGCCAATTCTGGAAAAGTTACGGTAAGTTAAAGGGATACTGTCATGATTTTTATGGTACATTTTTTATTTCTAAATTACACTGATTACATAGCAAATAATTCACTCTACCATTTAACATTTTGTTGTTAAACCAACAAATGTATTTTTCAGCTCTAATATTGGTGTGTAGGCATCATGTCAGGGAGCTGCTATCTTGCTACCTTCCCATTGTTCTGCTGATCTGCTGCTGGGGGGGAAGGGAGGGGGAGAGATATCACTACAACTTGCAACGCAGCAGTAAAGAGACACTGACGTTTATCAAAACCACATGGTTTTGGCACCCTGGGATATGAAGAATATGGCTAGCCCCATGTGAAATTTTTAAATTAAATATAAAAAAAAGTCTGTTCAATGCAGAATTCTGCTGGAGAAGCTCTATTAAATTATGTGTTTTGAAAAAACATGTTTTCCCCTGACAGTATTCCAATAAAATTACCTCCCATCTTATCTGACCCTCCAACCTTTTGTTTCGCTTGGTAAGCATTGATTGGCATTCTTTGTATGTATTAAATATTGCCAATCCTGGGGCGAGTGGAACAACATTAAGTAAGGTACCTATGACTAGATCTTTAATCTTCTTCCAAAAGGCTATCATTTTGGGACAGTCTCAAGAAGCAATGGCAAATCCTTTTGTACACTTTTGTGCACTTTGTACAATTTGCTGCTGGGCAAAGTATGTAGTATGTAGCCACTTTTGATAATGCAGTTATATCTTGAATTGCTTATAACTAAATAAACGAGTATTCAATTGTTGTATTACCACGTTATTATAAATATAGTATGATAAAATGTTGTGGGATGTAGTCAGGTATTCTACTTAAAAAAGTAGTAGCCTGCTAAGGAAACTTGTCAGATATCACAGCTGCATTACAAGATCTTTCCTTTGTTTGCTTCTTATAGCTTAATGTTTTTCATCTGAAACTACTCTGTGGACTCTGAGTACCCAAATGTTCACTGGCTCAATTTTCTTATCTAGGTCACCCATGGTAACACCAGCATTATGTACTTTATTAAGAATCTCTTCATAGATTTGTAATTTTGCCAAACATTTTTTTTGCTTAGATGTTTGCTCGCCAGTGAAAATCATTCAGCAGATGTACCAGTCAGTCGAGCTGAATTAATAAGAATGATTGAAATATGCAAAGCCACGAGTGACAAACTACACCAGAATCATCAGGTAATTGTGTTTTTTTTATAAATTATCTAGATAATTAAGTTCAGTGTGCTCCAAATTAATAGAGTTGACCTTGGTATGATGTAGTAAGTGAAAGATGGTCATACATGCACTGATAAGATTAAAGAAACAGTAACACCAAAAAATGAAAGTGTATAAAATTAATAACAATATAATGTACTGTTGCCCTGCACTGGTACAACTGGTGTGTTTGCCTCAGAAAGACTCAGAAAGACTACTATAGTTTATATAAGTAAGCTGCTGTGTAGCCAGGGGGGCAGCCATTCAAAGGAGAAAAGGCACAGGTTACTTAGCAGATAACAGATAAACCCCCATTATATGGGGCTTATCTACTAGTTATCTGCTATGTAACCTGTGCTTTTTCTCCTTTTTTCCAGCTTGAATGGCTGCCCCCATGGCTACACAGCTTATTTATATAGTAGCTTTTCTGTAGCAGAAACACCATTTTTTTTTGCTGAGCAACAGCTCATTATATTTTAATTACTTTAAAACACTTTAATTTTTTGATGTTACTGATCCTTTAACCAGTATTTCTGACTTCAGCCTGACCATTGGTGCGACAGTAGCCCAGTTAGAAAGTAGCATTGAGGGACATTCTGTGATCCCTTCAGCTTGCAGTTGATTAGTTTTGCTGATGCCTGTTACTGGTGTGTTGATAGCCCAGACCATGGAAATCCTTTCTGATAGCCTGAATGCGCAAAACAATGCTACTTTGACATAAATGCAGATGGCCAAACCAGACAATCTAAAATAATATTCAGACTTTTAATCCACAACTGGCTCGGACTAATAACACAAATTATACCCTTTTTTGGCTTTAGACAATTTACAACTGCTCTAGTGTGTAACTTTGTTCTGCAACTCAGATTGTAATTGTAATTTGTAAGTATGTTATATGGTTGCTAGGATCCTATCTTGACAGTGCTTATGATTGGTCAGTAGGAGTTCACATTAAATTAGCTTATATTATGATGTTGATTTCTCTGTACCTTTCCTGCATAAAACTGAAACTATCATCTGGCTGCTATTGTACCAGTAACTGTAGCAACCAGACAGTGGCATGAGTGACAGAGTGGACAAGGAATAGAATAGAATAAAAGTATAAGTAACAGAAAAAAGGCATAGTTTTTTATATTGAATTTTTGTGAATTTGAAAGATATTTATGTGTACAGAAGGTATTCTTTCTCTTTTCTAGTATTTTAACCTTGCAAAAAAGCTATTCGGTTGTACATTTTGAACATTCTTTTGATCCTGATAGTTTAGATTCAGTATGAGTAATACAACATGTAACTCAAGTTATATAGATTTTTTTTTAAAAAAATAAGACAATATATGTCAGCATATTATTCCACAGCACTGTAGCATTTCTTTATTAATGTTTTTAAGGTTTCTTTCTGGCCTCTCTTTTTACAAATATTGTGGCATTTAAGTTTTTTTAATTCAACACTGATTGTTTAATCTCTGACTAAGACTTCTGTTTTCTTCTTTTGTGTAATGTTATGTGTTCTAGATTATTTACTAGAGTTTGTTTAAAACAAAAGTTTCAGGTAAAAATCCCTGCACTTTACGCAATAAACACTAGATGGCTCTCTTTAGCTGCAGTGAAGTGCTTCATTACAAATAATAAAGGAAGGGAAACAGAGCAAGAGTTATTAAAATAAATCATTATAGAGCATGTTTAACTATTTTGAGTGGAAATAAATTGAATAAAAGTATAAAGAATAAGACTAGAAGCAGAAATTCATAAAGGCTTTAAAGCTAGAAGTAAATATACAGAATCAAACCAGAATGGACAGAGAAGATGGAAGAAAAATAAAGACAAAGACACAGGAGGTAATGGATGAAGACAGGAAAATGAAGAATGGGCTAGTGACAGCTAGATAGAAGATGGCTGGGTTAAAGAGAGACACAAGGGAAGGACTGAGGAAAGAAGAATAAAAATAAATATGCACACATCTAGAGGTCACATTCAGGAAATCTAACAGACATAAAACATACCCAGACACTTATTTGCAGGCACACAGGTATTCCATTCAGCATAAAAATAATGTATACTTTTTTTTATACAAGGTGGAATTATTTTACTTTTAGGGACTTATTTGCGTAAGCTGGTATATTATGAGGCATAATACCATGAGTATTAAGGTAGCCATGTAGTTTGACTGATATTGACCTTACTGCTTGGGTTTCAATACGGTGGAGCATTAGCCAGTTTAAAACCACCATTACTGTTTGTTTCATTTTTCTTTTTTCTTAGAAAAGTCTGATAAATATTGTCATTGAAGGACACCTGCAGTTGGGAAAAGGTGAAGTTAGTCACACATGGACTAGTAGCAGCATACCAAGTGTCTTGTACAATACTTGAATGGATGTTGTCGTGATTAGGCCACGCTAGTGTATGACCAAACTACAATAATTGTAGCCAATTGGTTGGATCACAATGCAGAAATGTATAGTGTAATGTTTAGCCAATGGCCAAGAAGCTGAACTGAGGCATCGGTTATTCTGTTTCTCTATTTTGACTGGTTATGTGGTTGCACCAAATTTTGAACCATCATGGATCATACATTTTGTTCAAAATATTTGAACTGTGTGTGAGCTTGTTGTTTGAGTGGCTGCTTTTATTTTTCCACTTAACCTGGAATCTTGTTTTTGTTGATAATCAGATTACTGCATCTGTTGCCTTTCTGTATTAGATGACCCTTACTTTGTGGCTAGGATTC
The DNA here is from genome assembly GCF_000004195.4 of Xenopus tropicalis. Taxonomy (NCBI): domain Eukaryota; kingdom Metazoa; phylum Chordata; class Amphibia; order Anura; family Pipidae; genus Xenopus; species Xenopus tropicalis. Next base: position 176,444,462 of record NC_030677.2, on the reverse strand, counting down.
TAGATAAATTATTATCAAGTTATCTTTTATAGTATATATAATTACTTAGTCTGATTTAAAGGAGAAGGAAAGGTTGCCAAAATGTTAGCCACCCCCAAGTGACTTAAATCGCTTACCTTGTACCCCGGGCTGGTGCCCCTGTTAGAAGAAAACCACACCAGCCCGGGGTACAAGGTAAGCTATTTAAGTCACTTGGGGGTGCCTAACATTTTGGCACCCCCAAGTGACTTAGGCTTTCCTTCTCCTTTAACAAATACATATACTTTTTTTGGCCAGTTGTAGTTAATTGAGCTTGAACACCATAGTGATGCTTATTACAGAAACATTGGCTTTTGTTCTCCTTCTCTTTCACATTTTTTTCTTTATGCTTTTCGATGTTATTGGTTTCTTTAAAGCTGGATTGTCCTTGAAAATCCAAAATAATGTGGATAGGTGCCAGGTAAAAGCCTGAAACTACCTTTGGCAGGGAAAAGGTTGAACAGAAGAAGCTGTAGATTAGGTTACTTATTCCACTCGCCAAGTCAGACAAGTGGAGAAGGTGATTCTGCTTTTTGAAAAAATGAATACCTAATATGCATTACTTGAATGAAAATACAGATGCATACTGTCCTCATGCATGTTGTTAATTTGCATTATAATGTATAATGGTAATACTTTTTTATTTACAGTACTAGGGTTGATTCCAGTCTGGCCTCTATCTGCATGGAGTTTATATGTTCTCACTGTGCTTGTGTGAGCTTGCTCCCAGTACTCTGGCTTCCTTCCAAACTATAAAAACATACAGGGGGTTATTTGTAAACACTGGGCAAATTTGTACCTGGACAGTTACCCATGGCAACCAGTAGAAGTCTGCTATCATTGTTTTACCTGCAGCTGCCTGAAAAATGTAATTACTGATTGGTTGCTATAGGTTACTGCACAGGTGCAAATTTGCCCACTGTTTATAACTGAGCCCCCCAGGAAGGTTGATTGGCTCCTGATAAAATTATACCCCTATAGAATAAAATATATAATAAATTAAATCAAATAAATTAAAACAACCACATAAAATGTAAACTAAAGCCTTGTACTGGTCTACATTATACTATGAGTTAATTTCACAGGGAAATCTAGGTTGAAGTGACTATGTGCATGGATCAGTTTTTCTGGGACAGATTCAGTTTAGTTAAGAAAAAGGTTTATAACGTAAAAGTAAAAACGGTTGGACAAGATTCAATTTGAGATTCAATTCAGAAAAAAATTATCGAACTGTTGTAATTTTAACAACTTTTATCTAGAGATATTTTCGTGTCATACTGGATACATGGCCTAATTAATATTAACATCTATTATGTCTTCATATTTATATTTCTTTTGTATTTGAGTAGTGGGCATAGTAAGTAGCACAGGTATGGGATCTGTTATCCAGAATGCTCAGGTCCTGGGGTTTTCCGGATAAGGGATCTTAAGTCTACCTAAGAATAATTTAAACATTAAGTAAACCCAATCCGATTGTTTTGCTAATGATAAGGATTAATTATATCTAAGTTGGGATCAAGTACAAGGTACTGTTTTATTATCTAATGGTACCACACAAGGTTATCACAGTAATAGCCAAGTTGTACGATCTTACCCCTGGTAAAGGTGGGCCCAGGTGCTCATGCCCCGGACCTTCAGCTTAGGGAGCCATTTAGGAATTCACAAAAAGAAAAGCAGGCAGGCACTCTGGTTTCCACAGGATGTCAAAAAAGCAGCTTGTAGTGAATAAAAAGTTTACAATTTATTTAATCCATTCATAAAACAAAAGAAGCCTTACGCATTTTGTACCTAAAGGGTACTTAATCATAGGCATCACTACTGTTTTATTATGACAAAGAAGTCTGTGGGAGAAGGGCTTCCTGTAATTCTGAGCTTTTTTGCATAACGTGTTTACGTATAAAGGATCCCATATTTGTACATTTAATTTATAAATGTCACAATTTATAGTCACAGTGTTTGTATCTTATGCTTGTAGATGATTTAAATGAGAGTAATTTAGAATCTTGCCTATGCGATATGAGGGCTGCTAAACCTTGCATCTGGCTAGCCTCCCCCCACTTACCCGACCAGAGTGACTAATGGCTGAGCTGCATGGAGGGGGAGAAACTGCTAGACATTGGTGCATGAGGCAGGCCTGGGCATATATATAAGACACGCATGCGCAAATGGGAAGGATAGAGAATGGGACGCTTGCCGAGAGGTTGACGTGACATGTTGCTACTAGCCTGCCGGGCCTGGTCACACAGTCCAACCAGCCAGCCAGCCAATGAAGATAGTCATCACTTCAGGAGTAGACTAGAATCTACAATTTACTTTTTAATAACTTTTGGCGGCAGCTGCTGGCACAATTGCTTATTTTGTTCTCATTTGATAATTGTTCAAAAATTATCCACTGCACCCTCCACGCCGGCTCAGCTCCTCCAATTCATTGTGTTTAAAGTTGGGCTTTCGTGAATGTGGCTATGTTGGAAAGCAAGTAAGTATTCACACCATTTTGACCCACCCAGCTGTTACTCCGGCGCCCCCTGGGGGGTCAGCCTGTGTTAGAAAATAACATTTACAGCAAATCCAGTTATCATTATGAACTCATTTTACTCTTGATTTGAGTTGATTTGCTTTAAACCATCATATGATAAGTCTCAGACTACAAAACCTAAACAGGCCAAGATAATTGGTGATTAGATAGCACCAAGCTCTAAGACTAATGGTGGCTATACATAGGCTGATAAAAGCTGCAGATGGTCTGGGTTGACAGCTTATTGGACCGTATATGGGGCTCCCAGACAGGCCTGCTCAACCTATATCTTGATGAAAATTGGCCATGTTTAAAAATCCTGTTGAGGCGAGGAGTGCATGAGCTTATTGACTTGTTCCTCACCCAGACCTTGCCAAACGGGTAAATCTTATAGTATATGGGCAGCTTAAAGCTACAAAACCAAAACAAGATAATTAGTGATTAGATATCACCAAGCTCAGACCATTTTTCTGATTGCAATACTGAGAGAAACATGTTTTTTCCGTAACCTTGACAAGCAGTGAAAGAATGAATGTGCTAAGACTTGCAGGGAACACGCAGCAGAGAAATATGAATATGAATGAAATTCGCTTCACAAAGCATGGTAAATATTAGGGCCTGTACCAGCCAGTAATTGTGCTGAAGTTCCAGCACTTATGGCAGATTGTTAGGCTTAGCAAACTGCAAGCTTTCTTTGGATCTTTGTGGATGTCCATGACAACTGAATAAAAATGTGGAATTTTAAAGAAATAGCATTTTAGATCATGTCATATGCTAGGAATATGATAAAAGTAAAGAAAAAAAATATATAAGCAATTATACAACAAAAGGAATAAGAATTTGGCCCTTAAATTCAAATGTATTATTATGATAATGAACTGTTGTGGGGTAGTCAAAGAAAAGTGTTTATGGAAATGCAGAATAATTCATACAGTGCTGGCGAAGCTACGGGAATAATGAATTACTGAATGCTTATTCCCAAGTACATTTTTATCTCAGCAGCCCTTTAGAATTCTGCTTACTTCACAGAGGGAAGTATTGGCAGTGGTTCATTGCTAGTTTTGCCCTCCAGTTACACAGCATGCCATTTGTTGGCAGAGTAATGCCTGCTTTAAATTTTTCTTAACAATGCTACCAATAATTGAAGTGATACAATGGCAAATTGTTTGGGCCATTTTTCTATATTTCCAATTGTTGCAGTCATTTTTGCATAACTTCTACCCTGCCTGATTGCCTTGTTGAAAATATGTTGACAAACACTTGTAATTCTTTGTATAGCCAAGAATATAATTAACTTACAGGGTTATAAATAATTTGTTAGCAAAAGCAATGAGACAGTTAACTGTATATTTTAGGGATATTTATTGGTTTTTAATCCATCCTGAGCTGGTCTCTTCCCAGTATATTTTTGTGAGCTTGATGGTCCTTTTGGCCATCTTGCAAGCGGAACAGTCTTTCATGAAGACTCCATGTTGATTAATACAAGAGAGAGAAACTGAAGCAAGGCTGTTGGACAGTGTTGGAAGTCTTCATTTTGTTTTAAATCACCTGTTTGCTTGTGAACAGGTGATTTAAACAGAAAAGTAGAAGCAAAGTAAAACATTGTGCAGTGTGTAAAAGTCTTGTGAGGCAAGGGGCAAAACAGAATGAGAGAGTCCTATTATGCACACAAAGATAAGAGAAAAGGAGAGGCCAGAAACCGAAACAGAATACATGCATGTTCAAATATTTAAAAAAAGTCCAAAGACACGTGCAGAAAATGGGAACTTCTGCTATGCACTACATTTTAAACCATTACATAGTTACATAGGGTTGAAAAAAGACCAGAGTCCATCAAGTTCAACCCATCCAAGTAAACCCAGCACACACAAACCTATACTTACCAATCTATACACTCACATACATAAACTATATATATACAACCACTAATACTAACTGTAGATATTAGTATCACAATAGTCTTGGATATTCTGCTTGTTCAAGAACTCATCCAGGCCCCTCTTCAAGGCATTAACAGAATCTGCCTTTACAACATCACTAGGAGGGGCATTCCCCAACCTCACTGCCCTCATTGTGAAAAAATCTTTCATCCCCTTTACCAGTTTAGTTGCAGTCTCTGCACTCTCTCCATCTCATTAATATCCTTCTTAAGGACTGGAGCCCAAAGCCACACTGCATACTCTAGGTGAGGCCTTACCAGAGACCTATAAAGAGTGGGGATGCACCAAATCCAGGATTCAGCCTTTTTTGGCAGGGTTCTGATTCGGCCGAATCCACTGTCCTGGTGGAACTGAATCCTTAAGAAATTCTGTGCATTAAGCTATGAAAATATACCTTCCCCTTTAAACAAAACAGTGCAGGACCTCTTCTTGTTGTCTATACAAAGACACATGCAGAGACAATCTTGTCCACAATGTTTATTCAGTGAACACACAGTGTAATCTCTGGCTGGATTAACCTACCTAATCCTTGTGGTGTGAAGTGGTTACATTTTTTTAACCGCATAAAGGGAACAATAGGCGGGCTAACAGACTTTGCTAATGTAGAAAGTGCTTGCCAAGCATGTCTATGTGCCTGCTGAACATCAAGTACATTGCCTACTCAGCTACATCTGAGGCATAAAATTGAGTAAATAGCAGGGTCTTGCAGGTTTGTCAGAATAACATAATTCACATTGATATTTTTGTATGAATAATAGAATGTTACATTTGATTAACAGTAAAAATCACAAGTCTCAGAGGGAGTGTAGAAATTAATCAAAAGGTGAATTTATATGCTTGAGTTATAAAGATATAATTCAACATAAAAGTAAGTGCCCTAAATGGTATTGCACATGTGGTCTTCTATTGATGCCCTCTTATTTTAAGTTAAAGTGTCTAGTTTCAGGAGCATATGTAGGACAGGTATGGGACGTGTTATCTAGAATCCTTGGGACCTGGAGTTCTCCGGATAATTTAGATCTCCATACTTAATATCTGCTAATAATTTAAACAGTGATTAAATCCAATAGGATTGTTTTGCTTCCTATATAGGTTAATTATATCTTAGTTTGAATCAAGTGCAAGGTACTATTTGATTATTAATGAGATCATTTTAAAAAATGGTAATTATTCAAATAAAATGAACTCTGCGGGAAAGAGCCTTCCAGTAATTCACAGCTTTCTGGATAACAGATACCTGTATGAGCAACAGAATCAGTCATAACAATTTGCAAAGCATAGCTCAAATTGCAATATGATTGTGTTTGGTGCACAAAAGAGAGAACTTTCATAAACCATTTCAAGCCCAATGCATCCCTTCTTCATACCTCACAACATTTTAAAAAATTCAAAGAGGGACAAAAAATGTTTTTAACCATGACCATTTTGTGACCACACCCCCTAAATACCACTCTCATTGTACAAAATGTGGCAGGTTATGTAAAGTTTGAACATATTTCTGGAGGTTTAGGGGTCTTGTGTATGGGTTATTACAGGTTTGCTAATGAAGGTGAAATTGCCCTTTAAGATTCAAGTCTCATTTCCCCCAAGAGACCTGTTTACATTATTATATTTCTTTAATAAATATAAAAAAGCAAAATATTGCACAAGTTAAAAACCTCTCTGGGCACTCAGAATAAAAGCCCTGCTAGTCTGCAACTGCAGTGAAAGGAAAGGCACTTGGCATCCGCCACGAGTATCTAGTAGAGCTGTAGGCAGTTCGGCACAGCTCTTCCCACTTGTTGCTACTTATTTACATACCTCTAATCCACAGAATTTTATGGGGGGAGTCGATGTATATTTCTGCTGTGGGTTAGAGGAGTGGGAACCCTCAGCACCCAAGGCAGTTTTTTTTTACATTAAAGGGAGCTCCATGTAAACCTAATTTCACGCAACTTTGCAGTATATATCATTTAAAAAATATGCAGACTGTTCATGAGTTTTATGTAATAAAATGGCTTGGAACAGTTTCCTAAGTCTGTTCCCCTGTTCTGCTGATCTGGCTGGCTACTTTGAGACTAAAAAAAAATGTAACAGTAGTCAATAGTCATCAGCCTGTATCCTCCAAATCCCACAATTGCCTACACATGTGATGTCACAATGCAATGCATTGTGGGTTATGTAGGTTCTGCATCCTGTCTGTAAGCTGTGGAGAAGTTGTTACAATTTATAACATCAATGTTTTAGTCCCTCCTCCCCTGGCAGGATTTCAAATAATGCAGAAAGAGGAGATCTGTTTTGCAGCTGGATCTCAGCATATAAAATAGTATTTATTCATACTTTTTGAAGGAACAGATTACAGAGATAGTAATATTAAGAGTTTCTTTGTTGTGTGGGGCCTTTTTTAATGTAATATTTGGGTTTTTTTTGGGGGGGGGATGTTACTTATTTTCAATACTTGCATTAAAACTCATTGTTATAAAATGTACTTTCCAGGAAGCACACTAAAGCAAACACAGATGTTAATGTTTTATAAAGAAAAGAACATCAACTATTCTTCTTTTATTATAAATACTTTGTTTTCTCTCCCTCAGTAATGATGGGTTGTTAGAAGTTTACAAGTGGCTTCAGATCTCCTACCTTGCAAAGGATTTAAGCTGCTGCACCTTGCATGGCATTCCCTAGTGGAAAACGCCTGAGCTTTGCCAAACGCACATTCTATCATGAAAGGCTGAATAAAGCACTCTGGATTTAATGATGATCCTGCTCTGGTGTTTGGAGACAATATTGAAATGTACCCCATGGAGAAATAAAAGTCAGAGGTGCAGTGCAATTGTGTTGTATCTGGCAACCAGAATTACTTCGTATTTTCAAGCAGATTGTTGCATTTAAGCTCCATTATTTTTTTTATTTTTAGTCTTTCCTTGATTTAACATTCTGTGGCTTTCATATTCTCTTTTCAGATACTGACCACTTTATATATTAGGGATTTAATCTTCAGTGCATACATTATTGATTTGTGTTTTGTTTGGGGCCATATAGTGAAGCACTACTGAATACCTATTGTGTCTCACTAGATACCGAGGAAAACAATGTATTGTCTTGCTATTGATTACCTATTTTATATAGTAAGGTCAGTGCACGCAGATCATTATAGCTGTTGCTATAAGAAAGAATATATTTTACATTTTGTATTGGTTTTGTAATGAACTGTTAGCAATGAATAATGTAATAGATCAATAATTCTAATAGTTAAACTTGACTTTGAAAACTGTTTATGCTCTCTGACACATTTAACCTAACAGCTTTACACATTCAGACCACAAGGAAGGAATTTGCTTAAAGCAAGCATAACAAGAAATAGGATTTTTGCAAAGTAACCATTTCAATGCTGGAAGTTTTGCTATTAATCTAGATTTGCTAGATCTCTAAAGCTAGCTTTGCTTTTCAGTACAAATTGTATTTGCTCTTGTACAACTTGTTACAGAGTTAGTGTTGTGAAACGAGATAGGCTATGACAACCGAAGCATGTTTTTCCTAACAAAATTATTACTCAAATTCAGTTATGCTGCTACATGAATGTCAGGAGGAGGAAAACCACAGAAGAGACCACTGAAAGCACAGAATACATTTTCTTAAAATAGACATAATGCAGCCGGGCAGACTTTCAAATACAGGTATTGGACCTGTTATCCAGAATGCTCTGGACTTGATGTTTTCCAGATAAGGGATCTTTCTGCAATTTGGATCTCCATGCCTTAAACCTACTAAAAATCATTTAAACATTAAATAAACCCAGTAGGATTGTTTTGGCTCCAATAAGGATTAATTATATCTGAGTTGGGATCAAGTACAATGTACTGTTTTATTATTACAGAGAAAAAGGAAATCACTTTTCAAATTTGAATTGTTTGCTTTTAATGGAGTCTATGGGAGGTGGTCTTCCCGTAATTTTGAACTTTATGGATAACAGGTTCCTGAATATCGAATTCTGTACCTGTACAAAAATACCATATAAGTTAAAAGACATTGTATTGCTGTCAGTGCAAGTCAATATCAGGTGATGACTTCCAAACAGGTCCCTAGGTGGGACCAAAACTTTGGATGTGATACAGCTAGAGTGTGCGCGCACACAGAGCAGATCGGTGGTCGGCTTGGAAAATGTTCGCTTTCACGTTTTCCAGGCTGGACGCCGATCCGCTCTGTGTGCGCGCACACTCTGGCTTTTGCCATAGCTTTTAATGCACGTGCACAGAGTGGTGTATGGAAGCGGATCCACTTCTCTCAGACAGGCAGAAAAGTTCAGGGCTGAGAGAAGTGGATATACGCTTTGTTTGCCCTCGCCCTAAAGAATCACAAATACTATGCCAGGAGAGTTCTGATATTAGTTTATTTTGGCGCTTTGGCATACACTTATTACATGCAAAAGCCATATCTGCACTCCAAGCCCCCATTCACCAGAGTCTCTGCATGCCATTCCATCACTAATACTAGGAGAAAAGGCACATGTTACATAGCGGATAACAGATATGCTCTGTTGAAATTTATGGGGCTTTATCTATTATCTGCTAAGTAACCTATTCCTTTTCTCCTTTGAATGGCTGCCCCCATTGCTTTGTTTAAAGTCTTTCTGAGGCAAACACACCAGTTGTACCAGGGCAGGGCAACAGAGGATTATACTATAATTACTTTTTATCCAGTTAAATTTTTTGGTGTTACTGTTCCTTTAAGCTAGTTTATTCTTTCGTATTAAGTTCTTTTTTTTTTTTTTTTCTGTTTTAGGCAACTAGTGTTGATAATCTTGCACTAATGTGGATACTGTCTGAGAAACAAGCAACAAAAAGCACAGTGACCCTCTTGGACCTTTGCTTTGGAAAGCTGGAGAATCTTAATCTACTTTATGTGGTAACTTATATTTGATCTCATGAACACATTGTAGCATTAAGTAAATGATGTTGTGGAACTCTGGCTGCTTTAATTAAGGGTGGGAACGAACATTTAAAAAAAAAAAAGATGGGAAATCAATTAGTCATTTATGGCCTTGTTGCACGTGATGATTTGTTGCTTTAATTTTCCAGGCATAACTGGTAATGAAAGAATGCCTTCAGTTGAGTCAAAGCAGTCTGTACAAAGCATATTTTATTAGTGACTATCTTCTATGCTGACATCTGCAGGCAAATGAATGAAACTTGTCTTGAAAAGTTACAGAGCTCAGTCTCTGTTTGTGACACAAACCACATCTCAAAAGCGTTTCATGATGTTATGTATTTACAGCCATGTGTAGCTTTTTCTTTTAGATGGTGCCAGTGTCCTAACTATGTATTAGCAGACCCTATGATCTCAGCTGGGTCCAGTAATGACTAGGCATGCTTAGAGAGAGCCTAGGAAAGTCAAGTTATACCACTGAATTTTGCCATCATTACTGGAATTAAATTATGAGCAAAATATTCTGTATAAGTATAATAATAATTTATTGTTTACTACCGTATAATGCAGTTCTTTACTTTATGAAGCAATTTCTCTTACATTCCATTTCCAAGTTAAGGAAAGCAAGGATCCTTGCTTCACTGCAAAGCATCTCTATGTACAGTCTATGCTGTTCCACTGTTATCTTTACGAAAAGCGGTCTTGGTAACATTTAATGGACACGTATAGGATAAATGGGAAAATCCTAATATTGTAGGCAGTAATGAATAATATATGGTGCTGGTTTCACTTTGTGCTAAAAATTAATCCTATCTGTAAAAATGGCCCCTTTATTGGAGCTCCCTATAGATCCTCTCAGGTCCCTGTCTGTGTTTTAAATGAGGGGTGGGCGTGTTCTAACGGTCCCTGCCAGAAGCACATCCAGAGAATTCAGCCAGCAGGAGATGGGACAGATGGGCGAGAATAGTGAGGTTTTGGTGGAATTTCTATAAATCAGTCTGAAATACTTTTTAAGCACAATCCTTCTATATTTAGAGGAGTAAAATTCACTGGTACATTCTTAATTTTTATACAATCTGTCTCCTTCAATATGTCTCCTTTAAAATCTAAATGATGATTGCTGTTTTCATGCTCCATTTCACATAACACCCCTGTTTTCACCACATGTCACCCCTATTAATCTTTACATTAGGATCCATGGTGAGATTCCAAAACTAAATACTTGTAGGCGCCACTCTTTGGGTATAATGTTAATATGGGGAGGCCTATTTAAAGCACAGCAATATCAATGTGTAAATCAGTGCTGGTTTTGATGACAGTTTCTAGCTGCAGCCTTTGTGATTTTCAATTACAATGTAAAGTGACATTTATTTTCCTGTAACCTTGTGGTTTTCAGCTGTCTTATTGATTGTGTCTTGTGTTTGCGGACAGTTTTTGCTTCTGAGTTGTCTAGATGCCAGTTCATTTTCTGCATCTCTATTCTACATCTCCTCTGCCCCTCTTTTGTACACTGTCCTCTTCTTGCTTGCTATATTCTTAATTTCAGCTTGGCTAAAGGACCAGTAACACCATACAACACCAAGTTATTTGGGCTCATTTACATCCACAGAAGCAGTGGACAATTTGTGATTTTTCCTACAGTTCATTGTGTCTAAAACCATTTAATTAAAGGTACTTACATCTAAGGGGCACATTCATGAAAACGAGAGTTTGAATCCCGAATGGGACAAATTCTGATTGTATACGAAAATTTCTGAAGATCGCAAATATCACTAAAATGCTTACGAAAAACTCGTATTAGTCACGATAACATCGTATTGGCGATCCGAAATTCAAAAATTTTTCGTACCGAACGATTGTAAACAGCGGGAAAACCTTTCCGTTTTTTTCGTGTAAACATACGAAAAAGTCGCGCGGGCGTTGAACGACGTTGAAGACGCGAAAATACGCTCGGAAATGAACGTGTCTTAACAAATCTGCCCCTAAATGTAATCTATGCGCTTCCGTATAGTTACACTCAGCGGCAGTAAATCCTTCCTGCCTTCCGTTCGAATTGAGCGCTCATGCATGGTGCCCTGCGTACCCTGGAGCTATTGTCACCTCCTGACCAGGCGGTAGCTCCAGGGTTCCCTCAGTGCCCTGTCAACAGACGAAGCACACTTAATTCACAAATAAGTCAAGGCCGCATTACATGTGCTGCATTACATGTGCAATGACGCATTCGCCTATGATCGCATTACTTACTCTGTTGATCTGTTCATGTTCTCAGTTAATGCTCCTGCGTTTGGCACATGCGCCTAAGTGAGTAGCACAACGAGATGGAACGCAGGAGAGATCCACCGCAGGGCGTAACACCCGTGCATGAGAGGTCTAAAAAAAACTGATAAAATGTGCATTTAAATTGCATATTTATTGAAAAAAATCATTTTTGTATTAGCTGTGTAAATATTTACTGTTGAAATACATTTCCCATATGGAAATTGTTGATTAAACAAAATTCTCAGTACAGTAATTGAATTGGGTTATATAATTAGTATATCATTAGCAAGCATTTAACCATAGATTTAAATGCCCATTTGTATCTATAAAGCCATGTGTCTTATACTGCTCTGTTAAAGAACTGTACATTATACAATTTTATATCAACCTCTAAGGATGTTTTTCAGTCTCAAGTAGGTGGTAATAATGGCAGTTATTTGGTTTATTTCATTCACCTATAAATTCAAATATATATTGGAAGATTGATCAAATTTTAGCAGACAGTACTGGATTTATGGGTACCAACTATTAATCTAGTCCTTAGTTTTATTTATTTTCTTGCAATAATCTCTAATTAATTTAGTAACTGAAATAGCAATATTAAAAGCCAAAGTATGGGTGAAATCTATCTATTGTGTGTTTTATGGGTGTGACCTTTCTTATTTCAGCTAAAGGAAAGTGGCATTGACAGCTCATGATATCCTCTGATCTCACTTAAAAAAACATTATTTCAATTTCTGTCTCAGCAGAAGTGCTTTCCTTGTTGAATAATTCATGGCTTCCAAGTTCATATAGTGCACCTGCTGACAGGATTTTACATTGCTTATTAAAGTATATGCAGCCAGCTCTGCAATTAAGGCTCAGAGATGGGCAGTAATATTGCTTAGATGCGCTATTGCAGTGTATTGCATTAGGATAACAAAAGCATGTATTTATATCTGATGTGTATGTTGTACAAAGTAATTACCTGGGCCTCATAGGTTTATAATATTGTAATTGAATACAGGGGAGAATAGAAAGATAACCTTTCCTTTGTGGTGTTTTTTTCAGAAGGCAGACCTATTTTATTACATTACAAATGGAATGGTTGCTTCACTTTACAAACAAATACTGCACAACATTTTTTTAACTATATATTCCTTTAATTTCCAGGTGAATTTTTTTTTACCAAAGATATTCAAACAACAATATACTCAAAATCATGTCATGTATCCCTCCGTTGTAATATATTTGTGTCCAAAGCACCAAGGCACAGGTGGTAATTTGGTTGCTGCTGTGCTGTTGGAACTGTGTTGGCCATATAGCCCTTACCCATCTGTTACTACTTCTGTTTGAAAGAGTGGGAAATGCTCAACCCCTGGCAGATTGTGACCATGATAGGTGGGCACTCCCCAGGAATACTTGCTTTAGCATTCCCGAACTGTGCCTTCTCGATATGGCCATTGGCAGACTCTTATCCATTATTTTGAATAGGAATCAGTGACAGGTGGGAAACAACATTTTGACACTATATGCCATAGCCCCTAAGCCACTGAAGCATAGAAATGTGTCAGTGAATCTCTATATCACCATTTATTAGAATTTGGTGTTTTCTCGACAATATTATTCTTGTTTTGTACTGTTTATTTTTAAGCTTGTTCCAACACAAACAAGTGTAGGCTCTGTTATTTAGAATGCTTGGGACCTGGGGTGTTCCAGGTTAGTGTCCTTTCCATAATTTGGATAACCATACCTTAAAGCTACCATTGATGTGAAATAAACATTTGCTTGGGTCCAAAGGGATTTATGAGACTGATTTAGCCCACAACTTTGATGGGCAGATTGGGAAAATAATCATCTGACTTGCTAACCTAATTAAATACATATTATTATTGATATCTTACATATTATATCTTGTTAGTCTTATTGGAGGTTTAAAAATGAATTAAAACTTAATTCATAAGGTGAGACCAAATAATCCAAATGTTAATTTATCTGTATTCAGATTTTGATATTTATGAATTAGCATTTAGATTTTTTGGTTTCACCTTGTGAATTAAAGAGATACCGTCATGATTTTTACACTGTTTAAATAAATAGTTCACTCTTGGTGAACCAACAAAAGCTTTCAGAAGGAGCCAGCGCTACACATTTTAACTGCTTTCAGGTAACCTACTGTTTTTCCTACTTCCATGTAACTGGAGGAGTCCCAAGCCAGACTTGGATTTCTTACTATTGAGCGCTATTCTGATATCTACTGGGAGCTGTTATCTTGCTCCCTTCCCATTGTTCTGCTGATTGGCTGCTGGGAGGCGGCGCAGTAAAGTGGTAACTGAAGTTCATCAGAGCATGGGTCACATGGCTGTGGCACCCTGGGAAATGAATAATATGGCTAGCCCCATGTAAAAATTTCAAAATCAAATATGAAAAAAAATTGTATTTTTGAAAAACAGATTTCAATGCAGGATTCTGATGGAGAATAGCTATTAACTTATGTGGTTAAAAAAAAAAAAACAAAAAAAAAACTTTTTCCATGACAGTTTTCCTCAAAGTATTATTTTGATACAATAGGCCCTTTAATCCGATTGTTTATATTTCCTGTATATTGTTATTTTATTTAAAAAATAATTAACATTTATTTTGTGAGCACGAATGAGAAAATAATTAAATAAATGAAGTAGATAAAATCTGGAAGAAATTTTTTTCCCCCTCTGAGGCAAATTGAAGAGACTTAAGTTGGGGGTTTTTTATCTGGACCAACTAACAGTTATGCAGGTTTTATATAGACATAAAAGGTTGAACTCGATGGACATGTTACTGTGTAATTAAACAACCAGGTTAAGATTTGTCTCTAGTGTGTTTGCCTAAATTTGATTTTTTTGCTGTCCTGGTGGAGAAATGAGTGGCACACACCCATCCTGGAAAGCTTGCCATCTGAATAACTTTAAACTGACAGAATTAACACTTATTAAATAAATACATGCAGGTGGCAGGGGTTATTGTGTATTTTTTAAAAATATGTTTGTTTTTAAGTTACTTCTTCAAAAACACAGAAATCTAACCTGTATGATTTTACATTTTTTATTCACACCTTTATATTCTTTGCATGAAACAGCAGAGTGTCTCTGCATAGCAAACAGAAGAGTACTCATAATTAAAAAAATGCATGAATTCCATAAGCCATGAATAAGAAACATGCAGTTTAGACATTTTTCTATGCACAGCTACAGCTTGGCTTTTTGAAACATGCCTTTATATGAAAAATTCACAGCTACATATATATTATTTATGTATCCGATCAGTTCCCATTACACTGAGCGTTGTACATTTTCAGCAATTGCCCAATATTTCTCATAGAGTTGCACAATATAAAAGATTTTGTCTCAGTTCTTATACACTGATTTTCAGATCTTCTCTGACATGTGGTTTCAATACCGTGGGCAGACCACAAACGTTTGCTTACACAAACTGATTTTTGACTGGTTGCTTGGGGTGGCATATTTTTTTTTAAAAATCAGGTGTATGAATAGGAAAGTTTTCTTTATCCAAAAAAACAGGAAAACTCACCAGACTTGAATTATTTATTAAAAAACTTTAAACTCAAAAACTTGATTGATTAAAAATGTGAGAAAAAAACTCGAACACATCAAAATTGCATTCTATTCATCATTTTCAAGTCTATAGAAAGTATTTTGGAAAAAATCACGTCAATTTTGCCTAGGACAGCTCCCATTGATTTCTACATAAACTCCCCAGCTTTAAGATGCCGAATTTTGAACATTCGCATTTCGGAAACTGTAAGTCACATTTTCAATGAGTATGCCAACATTCAAAAAAACTGCAAAAACTCGAATTAAAAAAAAGAAAAAAAATCACTTCAGTTTTGCCTAGGACAGCTTCCATTGCTTACTACATGAGCTCACTGGCTTTTAGATGGCAAATTTTTACATTCAAGTTTTTTGCACATAATAAATCTGGAACATTTGAGTTTCAGCAGCTTTAATTCAAGTTTTAGGGGCAGATTTATCAAAGTCCGAATTTCGGCTATTTTAAAGTACAAATAGCAAAAATTTGGACTAAATAAGATATTTTTGGATGTGCGTTAATTGTGCGAAAATTCGTATCGTGGCCATACGAAAATATTGTGGCACGATCCGAAATTTTTGGAAACGCCGCAAAAACCTTTCTGACTTTGAACCTTGAGTGCAGGATTTTGGAAGCCTCCCATAAGAATCAATGGCACTCTGCAGCTCCAACCCGGCCCAAGGAAAGTCTCCCATAGGACTCAATGGCACTCTGCAGCTCCAACCTGGCCCAAGGAAAGTCTCCCATAGGACTCAATGGCACTCTGCAGCTCCAACCTGGCCCAAGGAAAGTCTCCCATAGGGCTCAATGGCACTCTGCAGCTCCAACCTGGCCCAAGGAAAGTCTCCCATGGGGCTCAATGGCACTCTGCAGCTCCAACCTGGCCCAAGGAAAGTCTCCCATAGGGCTCAATGGCACTCTGCAGCTCCAACCTGGCCCAAGGAAAGTCTCCCATAGGGCTCAATGGCACTCTGCAGCTCCAACCTGGCCCAAGGATAGTCTCCCATAGGACTCAATGGCACTCTGCAGCTCCAACCTGGCCCAAGGAAAGTCTCCCATAGGGCTCAATGGCACTCTGCAGCTCCAACCCGGCCCAAGGAAAGTCTCCCATAGGGCTCAATGGCACTCTGCAGCTCCAACCTGGCCCAAGGATAGTCTCCCATAGGACTCAATGGCACTCTGCAGCTCCAACCTGGCCCAAGGAAAGTCTCCCATAGGGCTCAATGGCACTCTGCAGCTCCAACCTGGCCCAAGGATAGTCTCCCATAGGACTCAATGGCACTCTGCAGCTCCAACCTGGCCCAAGGAAAGTCTCCCATAGGGCTCAATGGCACTCTGCAGCTCCAACCCGGCCCAAGGAAAGTCTCCCATAGGGCTCAATGGCACTCTGCAGCTCCAACCCGGCCCAAGGAAAGTCTCCCATAGGGCTCAATGGCACTCTGCAGCTCCAACCTGGCCCAAGGAAAGTCTCCCATAGGGCTCAATGGCACTCTGCAGCTCCAACCCGGCCCAAGGAAAGTCTCCCATAGGGCTCAATGGCACTCTGCAGCTCCAACCTGCCCCAGGGAAAGTCACGATACCGAAGCTTGAATGAATCTGAAACTTTTGGCGTGACAAATACGATTTTGCTGCACAAATTGACGCAAAGCACAAAAAAGTTGCGGAAATTAACAAAAATATTGTGGCAAATACACAAGGTTCTATAAATTTTAAAAAAAATTGGATTCTTCGTAATCATACATAATCGTGCTTTGATAAATGTGCCCCTTAGTGTTCGGGTTTTAGTTACTAATTGCAGTAAAGCCTCAAGTTCACTGTACTGCGCATGCACTGGCTGCGTTTTATTTAAAGTGTAGAATTTTAAAATGGAATAAAAGGTAAGGTTATTAAAGGTTAAATACACTATAGATATAAGTGGACAACTAGTTCAACTTTTGCCTTCAGAAAATAAACCGGGAAGATAAACACTGGACACATTTGCTGATGGATCCCTCTTCCTCTTGTTTTATTTTCTTGCTTTAGGCCATTCACATAATGGCAACATATCTGAGCCAGAGCTTTAAAAATTGTTTGCATATTCATTTCAAAGGCTAAAAGTCTTGCTTTGTGTTGATTTTCATGCTGAGTCAAATCATTGCCCTTTCAAAGTGGATGTGGGAGTGCCAGCAGTGTAATGCTAATTCCCTCTGGCCGGCCCTTTTGTCCTGAGATGTGACATTGTTGTGCAGGTGCTACAGAGCTATGCCTGGAATTCTGCCCCACAACTCTCTGTTTCATGGTTCTTTTCAACATGTTCTGCATATTTCCTTGTGTGTTTGTTTGTTTTAGGGCTTATGTGAATACGTGAGGCGCAGTATTGTGTTATACAACATTTCCAGCCCAGGCACCTTTCCAGCTGTTTATATTGCTTTAACAAATCAACTTTTAAGATAGGACAAATACTCTTTGGGAAGGAAGAAAATGGGCACATGATCAGTTTCTCTTTGTTTTCCAGTGTTTATTTTGCTTGAGGTTTAAGTGTATTCAGTTTTGTAGCAGAACGGTCATGGAGCATAAGCTATTACTTGCTTATAGCTTTGGGCTTATGGGGGCTTAGGTTGCCTTTGCAGGTATTCGCTAAAGCTCAGACCTTTGAGTGCATGAAAGAGCTGCTCAATTTGTTCACACGTGTTAGAACCCATGAGCAGTGCACTGATTGGCGCCGTACTAGCCTGTGCTGTTCTGGGTTGGCATATGACCTAGTAGAAATATGATTTATTTTAAATGCTGCTTTTCTGTTTATTATATTTCTCTGCTTAGACCATTAGTACTGACACTTACACTTGTACTTATTTCTGACAGAGTGCACTTGAGGGAAAACTCTGCACACTATTCAGACAGTTACATGCTACAAAGGAGACACTGAGCCTTATTCTATCCCCTGGAAAAGAGGTTCCGGATTCAGCTTACCATATACTGCCAAAAGTGATCTATGCTCGCTTAATGAATCATTTGACAGTGTGTAGTCAGTATGTGGAGGACTGTTCCAAAGATTTACTAACAATGACTCTGATTGTGCCATCTGCACCATGGGTAAGTCGAAATGCTGGTATTTTTTATTTTTATACCCATTTAATTTTTCATATATAAGGGGATGTCACCTGTCTAATTAAGAACAGATTGTAGCTTCTGCGTACACCTCTACTGGGGTGTGTCAGCCCCTGACTGAGTAACTGCAGGCATGAAGTGCTGCCATAACGGGTTAATTGGACGTCCTTGATCCTATTGGCTGGCACTGTTAAGCCAGACCATAAAGGATGCAGTATGCACAGTAGTGGTTCATGCCAGCACGTCTTTGTAGCTTATCACCTATGAGCACGGTTTACTGTCTTAGGCGGGGGTTGAAGATCAGTTGCAAGAAAATCTTAAATAACATTTATAGATTTATAGCTTATGGGTTAAAGCTGTTCCAGAGATGAGTCATATTGCCTACATAAGCCTATATTTATACTCTTATGGCATCCAGTAATCACAAGGCTTCATTTAGTGTTCTATACTGCTGTCAGTGTGAATCTTTTGCTTTCTTAATGCAGACGACAGGAGCAATCATCTAAGAAAAATAAAAGAATCCTAAATATTATGTTTCACTTTAAAATAGTAATTTTGCGACTGCTCCAGGATGAACTAAATGATAAAAAATGTAGGCTGTGGCTCATATAAAAGGTAGTTGTATTAATTATGGATAAATAATCTCCCAGGGTGTCCAAATAAAGTGCTTAGTGCCCAGCTAGTAATTAAATTATAGAAATATTGCAAAAATACTATTACCCAACTACTGGCAAAGTGCAAATGCCAATTAAAAATTAGATAATAAACCCAGTTTATTGATCAAAAGTGCCAGTCCTCTACTAATGTAAGAATTAATTACCTACAGAAATCAATATATATGGATTATTATTAATGATTATTCAATCAAAATATAATCTATAGCAATTCATTAACCACCATAAAGTGCTCATGCCAATTGAAGTTGTAAAAGTTCATTAACTAAATCTGTTGATAAAAAGCGCCAGTGCTCTAAATAAATTGAGAATTAATTAAATATCTGAAGGATTATTATTGGATCAAAATTGGTGCTTGTAATTCATTCATTCCAGATAAAAGTTAGGAAATAGAAAATTGATAAAAGGTGAAGATGTCCCCGAAGCTACTATCTCATTGAATTACTTTATAATCCCTGGGACACCACAAGAGGGATAAGACAGGATGCCAGGGACCGTGTATTACATTCCCTACTTCATTTTGCATAAAAAATCACATATTCAAGGCCCCTTGGTGTTTAAAAAAAGTAGAGATAAAAAGGAGAATTTAAGCACAACAAGGTCACTATTGCCAGCCACCCCTTATAGTTGTATCGTACCAGTTTGTATTAAAAATATATAGATTATTCAATAAAATATTAATGTACAATAAAATCAAAGATTTCCTCCAACGAACTTTTCGCCTAATACTTTCTCAAGGCAAATAATATTTACAAAGTGCACATGGGTTTTCAAAGCTTCCATATTCAGCACCATGTAATTCTCGCAAGGTGTTATTTCCTACACAACTACTAGATGCATCTTAGATGCATAATGCATTTACGTGTATTGCCGGGGACGGTGTCACTTGGTTCATCACCCTTACGTCATTCCTGGAGGGCTGTCCTGCCACCGCCCTATTTATCAGCGAGATACAAGGATTGCCAACGAACTTCATTACCATGGCAGCCTCCATTGCCTAGTGTTGCCTTAGCTCCATAGTGTATCTTTATAGCCAAATCACAGATTTTTCATTCCCATATTTGCATACTACATTAAAAAATATGTAATGAAATTATAACTAACTATGCATTACCATCAATCCATGTAATGAAATTATGAATCTATCTATCCAAAATTGATGAATTATGGGACACATATCATTCCCTTATAGAGATACATCCAGCTGTTTAGGAATAAGTTATACAGATCATGAAATCAAAAGCAGCAAATAGTATGTTTTCATTTATAGCCTTAGGAGAGACTGTATTTAATTTAAAAATCCAATAACTTTCACATTTCAGTAATTCCTTTTCTAAATCACCTTTTCCTATACCTAAATTGATTTTTTCAGTAGCCCCAAATTTGATGTTTGAAGGATCCATGTTATGAAATTTTGACGGGTTAAGTTTACTTTTCTTTGTTTCTATTTAGACATAACAGTTTGTAATTAAACTTCGGTGGAATTTACATTTTGGGAATCTGATTAAACTGCAAGTTAATCTAACTAATTAGTAGCAGCTATATGTCACAGCTACAGAAATAGACAATGCTGATCATTTACTGATTATTTTCTGTACGTGGGTTTTACCAGAAGCAGGTCTCAGTATTGTCTATGGCAGGGTATTTTCTGGCGTTTAGTAGCCATGACAAGTAGCTGCTACTAGGTAGCTCTGTATGTCTTCATCCTTAAGCAAATGGCAAATAAGAACATATTTTAGTATGCAGTATAACTAGTATTACAGACCTGCTACTTCCAAGTACCTGATGAAGACTGACACTGTTATTCAAGGTGTAGTGATGTTTTTGGCCATATTATTGTAGTGGGAAGAAATATGCATCTTCAAACTGCATTTATCTCTCCTTTATTTGTGTTGTATAATAAATGTATTGGTTCCTTTTTTGTAATTGTGCTTTTAACTTTTTACATATTTGTTTCAATTTCCACCACTTTATTCTGAAGTTGGTATAACTTTCCTATTGCAGGCAAAAATGGCACCTGTAGTGAGCCATGAATTTACTGTGGAGAATGTACTGGCAGCTCTGCCTGCCCTACCCAAGGGTGCGCCCCAGCAACGGGCAAAGCGAGCAGCAGAAGCACTTGTGAAAGCTGCAAGTTATTCCAGATTAATGGCACTGCAACAGGTATCACTGTTATTCCTGACTTTAAGATGTTTCCTGTGGCAGGGTTAAAGAACTCCATATGGAGGATTTTTGTCTTTCTTTATATGCATATCCAGAATACTCAGAATGCTTCTATAGTGTTTGGGAACACATATTTTTTTGGTTCGGATATGATTTTTTGTAGAAAAATAATGTAATTTTTTTGTGATTCATTATGCGACAAAGCCAAGATCATGTAGATGTCAATGGCAGATGTCCCTTTTACAATTGGAAGATTTTTCTTTGTGGTTTTAGAAGTTTTCTGGGTTTTTTGATGCTGGCATTTGTACAACAAAAAAGTTGCTGTTTTCGTGTGACAGTTTGAAAAACTTTTCATTTGTGCTTTTTCTTTTTGAATCTTTTGACATTCGTAGAAATGAGTTTAATCATGGTTTCAAAAAATTAAAAAAAAAAACGAAAATCTGAATTTTAATAAATCCCACCTTAGATTTTATTTAATTAAATAATATTTGTTTGTTTTACACATGTGCAATGATATATATATCCTAATTACCCTTATTATAATGCACTGAAATGAGTTTTTAATCTGAGATCGGAATCATTAGCCACTGTGGTTTCAACCCACCTGTTTATGTTTACCTAGGGATCCACTGATTCCATCATTTTTGGCTTTAGTAAAATGCCAGATCATTTTGAAAGTGTTGGCTGATTCAAAACCATAATTGCAATATTTAATTTAAAAGGGAAAAAAATAGCCTAATCTGAAAATGAGACATCCACCTAGGTGATCCTGCAATAAAACCAATAAAATAAAGCTGTATTATTAAAAAAAAATTAATGGCAGGATGAGAATCTATGTAGTCTGTTTGACCAAAGATTGTCTTGATAGTTACATAGGGTTGAAAAAAGACCAGAGTCCATCAAGTTCAACCCTTCCAAGTAAACCTGCAGATGTAGATGAGATCATTAGAAGAATTAATTACCAACATTTCTAATTCCTATTCTAGATACATGCATTGGAAGCAGAACTTGATTTTCACCGAAGTATTTACAGCCTGCAGGTTCAGTATACTGAGGCTCTATTTCAAGGGATTAAACAAGCCTACCACAGTTTTCAAGAAAATGTTGCTTCTGTTGTTTGTTGTCCATTAAAAGGTAAGTTTACAATTATTTTAACCATATACAAAAAGCAAAATTACTCCCGAAAAATGTTGTTGAGCGTTTCTCCACCCATGACATGTTGCTATCAAGTATAGTAAACACTTCAAAAAATAGTTTTAAGGTTTGGGTAAAAAAAATTCTAGAAACAGAAACTGCCAATGACATAAGGCCCAGGAAGAGTTTAACTGAATTGCATGTAGATGTCCCTATTAGATTGAACAAATCTTGAAAAGTTTCAGTTTGGGAAAGTTTCAGTTTTTGTTCAGAAAATGCCAGCGACATTACTTAGGGAACACTGAAAAATATTTTTCTTTGCCTTCTTTAATTGTGGGACTGTGCACTGGAATAATATTTGAGTTTTAGTTAATAAAATTTGGTTCACATTACTTGGCTTCATTAAATAAAACCTTGTATGAAGAAAGTTTAAAAAAGCCCAGTGCAGCACTCAGAGATATGCAATTTATTACCAAGCTTACACTCTCTGAAACCAGTTTCCAAGACCTTCAGTGTCATTTTTAACAGGGTGGATAAAATGTTTTGCGTATATTGATTTTTGCTTGAAACAGAGTGCTTCAAAGGCTCTTTCTGATTGAACCAAGTTACATATTTTAGTATTTCGAAATCTCAAGACTTGAGTATTTATTGTGTAACATTATTTTTACCTTGCATCACTGGGCGGCATATGCAACCACAGCTGACACTAGCCATGATAATGCAATCATGGTAAAAATGACCAGTTTTCCTGCACTTTGGTGTTTTTGTCACGGGTGCTTACGTGCTTGTGCTTTAAAGACAATCAGTTTGTGCTTATAGACAATTTTACAAGAACTTTGTGATAAAGATGGGTGTTGTGGACATGTAAATAAGGGAGGCCTACTCTTTTTTTTATACTTTGACGTTCATGGAGTGGCATAAATGGGAAGGCTAAAACATCCGCAGGGTTTATTTGATATGAATTTGTGTGCCATCTTACTTAGTGGTTCCAAAATTTTAGGCAACCCCCCCAGTGATCCTAGTTGCTTTACTGCTACAGCAGGCTGGTCCTTCTCTTCTACACAGGCAAGAGTACTGTTTGAGGAGCACCACACCACCATCTTTTTCTGGTGTCCCAGGCATCCCTTGCACCTATTGAAGCTTGGTGTATGCACAGTACAGCAGTACAGGTCAGTGAAGAAGCTCTGTACTGTTAGAAGCACTGGGGGTGCCTAACAACTTGGCAGTCCCCAGTACCATTACCTTTTCTTTTTCCTTTAATTTTTTTCTTGAGTAAAGACGGTCGCAAAAACATCTTGTGCCCAGTAGCTCTTTGGTTGTTCTCTGCTCTAAGCACAGCTAATAATACCGAATGCATGGTGCTCCTCCATTGTAGTGGGTCACCAATATGTTCATTTTCTTTTGTAAAATAACTTTACATCAATTAGCTGAAAAAATTAAGACTAAAAGGAAAATATAGAGAATTGATATTCTTACACTATTACTGAAATTCTTTGTTGCAGAAGTTCTTACTTCATATGCAGAACTTAAAAGTGAAGCATCTGAAACAGCTTTGAGAAATTTCTTGACAATTTTCAAAAGCAACGTGGAACAAATTCAAGATGCAGTTGACACTTTGACTCCATCAAAGACTCAGCAGCATGAAGGTAACAATTTAACTTGTTCGATTTTAAACACTGCAACATTGCTGTTCTCTTCTATAGCTGAAAATCACTGCTAGAAATGTGTATTTTCTTTGTTTGATATCCTAATAAAATATTTATTGTATACTATGTGGGTATTTGTAATCTAGAGATACAAATAGTTTGTGCAGGACTGTCTCCTGCTGTTTAATACAAGTAACTTTCATAAATTGTACTTTCTCAGGGCAATGACACACATAGCAATTTCAGGGGATCTAGCCACAGGTAGTCAATAAACACTTGAAATTGTTTCCCATTGATTTGAACAGCAATAGCTTTTGTAATCAATCAGGAGCAATTTCCAGCGATAATCTCCTGGAATTGCTATACATGCCATTGCACTAAGGCGTATAAATAATTCTTACAAAAGTGGGACTTTTCTAATTGCATTCATCTGCATTCAGCAGCAAGGGACAGTGCTGCATAAAAACTGCAGCTATTAATCTCCCAGGTTGCAAAACTCTTTAAGCTGGCTTTACAGGTACAACTATTCTAAACAGGTCAGGCAATTTCTGATCCAGATATACAATTATCTGTGTGTGTTGAAATTCAGAAAAAAATAATTTTGCTCTTGAGCATATGGTGGGCATCCAAGCCACATATTTTATTCAGCAGATGAAGGTACCCAAGCTTTCAGGGTGGTTCCCAGCTGCAAATGGTGCAAAGTGGATCATTGTGTCTTTTGGGCCATAGACTGGCCCTGGAATTCACAGAACAGGCTTTATGAGAGTAATCCCACCAATTTACTTCTGTTGGTTATATCAGTTCATACCACTTGACCTACTGTATTGGCTGGCTTTTCAGATAATTGATTAACTTTTATTGTAAGACATAAGCAGTCTCAGTGACTATTAAACACTGAGATAAGTTTGTCTTTGACTACTGTCCAGGTTTGCTTGACTGCTACCCAGAACATACTTGTATCTGACAGTCTATCTGTTCTATTGAGCTCTTTAGATTCCCAGTTTAGTATCCATACACAGCTCTGTCTCTGGAGGCACTGCACTTTAACTTATCTGTCTTTGAAAATTAGTAACACGTTTTTGCTGTCATAATTCTGTGTGCACTCCAGGCACTGATATGTGTTTTTGGCAACATATTTATAAGGATACTGTGCTGAAAGTATGACCTACTTTTTGACCTACTATTTAAGAACTATTTAAGGTTACTTTAACCTGTGGCCTTTCAGCTAATGACTTACGGCTCTCAGATTCTCTGGCACGTGTAAATCAATAGTAATTTCTAAGAACCATATAATTTCAACTTTTTTTTGTTTTGTTAAATTTTTTTATTACTAAGGATAATAAAGCTGTCAGGTGTGTTTGCTAGTTTTTAGTTATTTGTGTCTTAATATGAGCACAAGTAAGTAGATCTGTGGCTGAACTAACAGTACTGAGAGGCAACATTGCCACTAAGGTGTAACGCACATCGGGCAAGTTCATCACCTCGCCCATCCAACAGAAAACAGTATTTTGAGCCCACCTGTAATTGTTCCATATGCATCAGCCAGGGTGCTTTCCGTTAAATAACAGGTGATAGCCGGGGCATTTTGTCTTCCACTGTTTCCGACTGGATGGTAGCAGCAGGCACAACCCATTGCCATTAGCTTAAGCTGCCCACTTTACTGCAGAGCTCCACACGTTTGTACACCCAGTTTTTAAGTGTGTGCACAAAGTAATATTTTCTGCACAAGATACTAGAAATGTCAAGGAAATGTTGCTTTCCCTTACTGGCCAGCTAAGTGACTGTTTACGTATATGCTTAGATTTTTTTCAGTTTAGTAAGTACCTTACATGACACCTATGACATTCCAGGCTAAAGTCATGCGTTTCCATGTAATTTTATGTTCAGCAGATTGTTTGGCAAAAGCGAATCTTCTACAATTATATTTACTTCAATGTAAAAGTAAATATAACAAAGAAAAAGGCTAGAAATGCCACACCTTATATTTTTATTCTTCTTTTCTGCTGATTCCCTGCACTTGGTCTGTGCTGCTGTCACTTACTGAGCTTAGGGGCCAACTCACAATATACTGTTTAAATAAATTATTAAAGTCACAATACAGGTCTAAGTGCAGGTATGAGCTATATTTTACAGAATGCAAGTAACCTGATGGTTTCCAGATAGAGAGTTTTTCTGTAATTTGCATCACCATACCTTAAGGCTACTAAACTATTCAAACAATTAATAAACCCAATTGACTTGTTTTGCCACCAATAAGGGTTAATGAGGCTTAGTTACCATCAAGTTCAAGGCACCGTTTTATTACAGAGAAAATGAAGATCATTAAAACAAATGAGAATTATTTGTTTAAAACTAGCTCTTTGGGAGACGGCCTAACC
The DNA here is from genome assembly GCF_000004195.4 of Xenopus tropicalis. Taxonomy (NCBI): domain Eukaryota; kingdom Metazoa; phylum Chordata; class Amphibia; order Anura; family Pipidae; genus Xenopus; species Xenopus tropicalis. Next base: position 176,418,179 of record NC_030677.2, on the reverse strand, counting down.
ATAATTGGGGTTTTTTTGGATATTGGGTTTTCAAATAAATGATCCCAGTGCATTATGCATCAAAATTGAATACATCCTAGCATCAGCTTCTTTAACAGATTCATCTAAAGAAACCAAAAAGGAATGTTGTAAATTCCATGAAAATGTAAAAGCAGGGAAATGCATTACACATTATACACTGGTGGGACCACAAAAATCTGTGGAAAATGAGGGAAAACTTTAAATCGGGGTATGTAAAATCGAGGTTTCACTGTAAGTGAATATTTTTTGCGTTAATATAAAAATAATTTAATGCTCTGGTTTAAATGTATTCTTTATAGTAGCAATAGGAGTGAAGCAGCTGACACTTCCTAATTACTATTTGTTTTATCATGTTTATTTTGTACTTTAAAGGTGATGAGGCCCTTTCAAAATTAGGCAAAGACTTCTTCCTTGCGTTGGAGCAATCGCTCAAAACCTGCGGAGAACAAAGAGATAAATCTGCTTATGAGATAAAAAAGCTAAAAGATGAGCTGGATCAGTCCCTAGAAACGCTAAATAACCTGAGGAAGGAACGGAAAGAACGAGGAGGTTCTTCCAAAAACTCTGTAAAGTCTGAAGCAGGAAGTGATGAAAAAGCAAAAATGACTTCAGCTGATCAAGAGGAGAAATCAGATGTTCTTGCCGAGAATGTTGAGCACAGAAGCAAACATAGCCAGCCAGTTGCCTCTAGTAAGGAAACGCAACTGTGTAAACATGAGTCTTTGCAGATAAAGCAAGGTTCTGGGAAAGAGCATAACCAAAGAAGTAAAAGTCTTCAGAGAAGTAAGAGTGTTAAATATCCAGCACGTCCTCCCTGGCAAGACTGAATCAAATGCAGTATAAATGATATGCATTAGCACAACGTAATCAGAATATTAGCAAGCAGGAATACATCTATTAAGAGAAAATACATTTTCAATGAGGCTTTCTTCTTCAGGATCCAAGAGGCCTTTTGTTAAAATGTCAGTTCATGTATGAAAATCTATAGAGAGCCTGTTTAGTATTCTTTTTGTTTCAGTTTACATTTCACAGCAAATAGTTACCAGATTAACTAACTAGTTTTTAATTAACTTGAAAACCAAGTCAACTGCAGATGATTGTACTTCAGACAAGAACCCCTTTGCATCTCACCTTTACTATAATTTCATTCATTCTGAATTTCATAGAAAAAACTAAAAGAAAGCCAAGGTGATTACACCAATACAACGTGCTGTTAGTGTGATTTATGTCATAGTACTGGATAGCTATTAGTGTAAGAATTACTCCTATTAAAGAGCAAAGGAAGGAGTTTAGAGACAAACATGAAACCCAGAATCCTTTTGTTCTTAACACATCCAAACCCATTATAAAGGCATTTAAAAATCCCAGCTGTCAATCATATATTGCCTTTTACTTTTACTTTCCATTCAGCACTCACTTTCCCTCCTCCTTCCTCATCTAATTGTGTATCCTGTGCATGGACATGTGCATTAGGTCCCCCATTCTGGCACATAAACAATATATTGAGGTGCTACAAAGCTTGCCTTAATAACAGTGCCGACAAAATGGCACCTGCCTGCTGGCTGTGATTGTATAATTACAAGACTGAAGGAAATACGATTTATATTATTTATATAGTGTAAGTGAAGTTTATTTTGCCTGACAAACACAATAGAGAAGAATTTGAAATTATATTTGGGTGACAGGTTCCCTTTAAAGTGGAGTTAGAGGTGCCAGCTAATGATAAAAAAAACAAAAAACATCTCCAGACCTAATGTTTTTGCACTTTAATATCAACAGTAGTGAGGTTATAGGTTTGAATTATATTGAAATAATTGATAAACTGACAATCTGTTTTCTATAAGCTAAATAGTTGGACTTCATAAAAAAATAGTATATTCAGTATTCAGTAATAGAAAATAGTAAATTATTTTTCTATCTGTATCTATTTTTGGTTAAACACAGTAAAAAAAAAAAAAAAGTATAAGTATTTCTATTCTTGTGTTTAAAGTATATCTTTGAATGAATGTAAATCAAGAGTTTGAAATGTAATTAATTTCCATCATGGTTAACAGTAAAGGAGATGTGTGATTGGTGTGCATGTGTGTATATGCATAAATGTTACCATTTATATTTATATATATATACAGGTTTTGAGCTTCTTCTCCGGCAAGCCTCGGGTCCCATGCCTTCCATATATGTGTTTTATACCTTTATTTATTATTGTGTGTGCATATGTGTACATATACTGTGAACATAATAAAATATTTGTTCTCATTATCCAAATAGAGATGAGTTTTGATGCCTAGTATAGTCTCAGCCAAGGGGTATATGTGCCACAAATACTTCACTCACATCCACACCAGGAAGTAAATACAATAACTTGACTTGGAAACTAGAACCTATATGGTAAACAGTCAGAATAAACCAAACAGTATAGCAGAATATTTTGTTTACTCAAAGCTAAAGTCAAATATATACTTACAAATATATGGGTAAGCTTTATAAATTGACCCTGAACTAATGTGAACCTTTGTACTTTGCCTTTACAGCAACTATATAAAGCCATGTTAATACAGTTCTTTGTTCTTAATAAGTTTCTTAAGTTCCCATCTCCTGGGCCCTGATGGGAATGAAACTGACCAAAGTTAGGCTGGAAGGGGAGCTGTTAAGCCAGCTCGGCTCTTTGCAGTGTGATATTTGTAACTATACCTGTGCTTCCTATTGCTACTGATAAGCACAGTAAACAATAGGAGCTCAACGTTCTTCCCCCAAAAAGGAGGTGTTTACTCAAGGAACATTACTGTACCCTTCAGGGAACTTGCGGGGACTTGTCACAAGCCAAGCACCTGTGTAGTAGTTTTGGAGTTTATTATATTTGTAATTGAAAACTGTTTAATCATTTTGTTATACAAGTATTAACAGTATGAAAATATTTGGGTAATCTTTATTCATAAATTTTAATAAAATTAAATTTATTTCTGTTCCTCTGTTCTCTTATTTGCTAAAAAAAAAACTAAGTAAGCTTTATCAGAAAGGTTATGTAAATACAACCATAAGCACTCACAGAAACACTGAGTTCTCTGTCAAAATAAACAGGATTTCTTGTCTCTTTGTTTTCCTGTGCCAGAGTCTACACCGCTCTCTCCCCTCTCCTGCTCCCCCCTCCCTCAAGAATGCTAAGAACTCCCTCCCCCCCCTTAGGAATGTGGATCTGAGCCAATCAGCAGGAAGCGTCCTCATAGTCTTACAAACTGTGCATGTACACCGGTCTTGGTCTTGGTGCAGGAGCAAGACATTATGGGAATTTTCTTTACAGAGCTCAGCATTTTTTTTCCCATGAGGCTTCTGATCATCTGAACAGGAGAAATATGGGGAGACTTAAGGGCACTATTGAGAGAACTGAAGGTATGCCTGCAGCTTGAGATTAACTCTTTATTAGCCTTTCCTTCTCCTTTAATAGCTTAATAGCTATATAGTTGACATATCCTTATGCCTATACCAGCTACCTTTTACTTTGGGCCTGGCTGTCATCTACTTGTGTTCTGCCAGGTCTTACTGCATAAGGATCTGGAGACTCCAGCGAAAGAACTGGATGTAAAACTCAGCATCAGAGCCAGTAAGTACAAAGCATATTTAGACAGACTGGGTCAGAACCAGATGAACATCTGCAGACCAAATCGGGAGGCAAACTCAAGAAGAGGAAACAGGCCATTGGTGCACATGGGCTCAAAAAGATTTGAATTTTATAAGTAAACTTAGAACAGATGTGGTCAAATTAAGAATAGCTGGAACAGATTGCTCCTACCTGGGAATACAAGAAAGACTTCACAGCAAACTGATGGCCCCTGGTTCAAATCCAGGCAGGATATCACTTTCACATTAACAATTCCTTAAACCAGATGTGTCAGACTGCATGGTTGCTTTCAAGATCTGATGAGGATATGTAGCTTGGTGCAGTTGAGGCAGTTACTGCAAATTGGAAAATGAAAACAGGGATTAAATGCCATTACCAACTGAACTTGTTGAAGTTATTTTAATTATTGAAGGGATAGTGAGACAATCCATTTTTTAACAGGAACATGTCACTATGCCTACTGAAACCTTAAGGCCACTATTCTTTTCTAACTAATGTGCCCCCCTGCCTCCCCCCCATCTCACCCCAAACTATCCTGTGTCGGTCTCCGGCACAACTTCAAGTTGAAATGTTTCCTGAGTGACAGCGTGCTTGGGGGTGGGACAATGTTCTCATAGGCTGGGGCACTATTTATATTTCTCTTCCAGCCTATCAGAATGTTGCCTCGCCCTAAGTGCCCTGTCATTCAGGATGCTGTTCAACTTCAAGCCATACTGGAGCCCAACACTAGGCATCCTGTTAAAACCTGGAACATGTCACTATCCCTTAGGATCCAAAACTTGTCATGCATCAATCCATAATGAATTTATCAGCCTTAACCATCTGAATATAATTCTCCTGTCTTATGGAATTTATCAAATTCAATTTGTTTTTCATCTACACTTGAGCCCATGTGACAGCATCAACAATTTTAAACAGAGAATGAGAATTGGGAAAAGCTTGTGCTATATCATTTTAAGACTTTTCTTTCTGCATATATCACGTGATTAACATGTCTTGCTGCAGATTATGCAAAACTAGAACAATGGCCAAGATATTGGCAGTAATGAATATTGACATTTGGACGCAGAGACTTCCTATTTCAAAGATGTCTCACTTGTACCTGACAGTTTGCTCAGAGTTCCCTTGCATCATGCCTAACAATACTAAATCAGGGTATTATCCGTGGAGAGTGGAGAAAGAGAAGACCATTATTGGGAAGCTACATGCAGAAACCTTTTGACACGATGAACTACAGTGAAACGATCAGTGCTGCTCCAAGTTCTGAATGTCAGGAAAGCAAAGTGCGGGGTTGTTTTTCTGCAACCAACCTGGGTGTGAAACATCCCCACAAGCTGCAGTTGGAGCTTTTGATGCCATTCTAGAGGGGAAAGGGGGCATTTTCAGGGGAGGCACTTTTAAAAAATAAATAACAAGGGGTTCATTCTTATTTAAGGGGATTCTGTCACAGGAAAATATATTTTTTTTATAAAATGCATCAGTTACTGGTGCTCCTCCAGCAGAATCCTGCATTGGCATCTATTTTTTTATATTTAATTTTGAATTTTAATGTGGGTATAGACAAGTTCTTAGTTTCCCAGGTGCCCTCAGCCATGTGAATTGTGCTTGTGAGAACAAGGAGAAGGTAACTATAACAGCTCCTCAACACCTGTATTGTCAAAAATGCTTTCATGCCCCACCTAGTGGTAGATATGATAATAGCAGTCAATAGTAAAACACCCAAGTGATTTATGACTCCTCCAGTTACACTGAGTAGTGAGTAGAAGAAACAGTAACTCATCTGAAAGATTTGCCCAAACCGAAACCTAATTTGCATATGCAAATTAAGCTAAACATGGTTGAAGAAAACCGCACACACAGCACATGGTGAAAAATTTTCAACTTCTGTGTTTATATGATGAAAAGTCACGTGATTTTAAGGATTTGGATTGGCCAGGCATGTGGATTTGGATGAATCCGCATCCTGCTGAAAAAGGCTGAATCTTGGCTGAATCCTGAGCCCAATCCTGGATTCAGTGCATCCCTAACATTTAAGAATAAAAAAAGAATAAAATTGTAAATGGCAGAACATTTGTTATTTGCAACATACAAAGTGTAACCTAGTAATAATAACTACACCATAAATATCAGGACAAAGAGAGTTTTAAAGACTGATTGTCTTCACTGGTGTTTATGAAGCACAATTTGTATAGGTGTGTGTAACTGTTGCTTGTTGTATGGCAGCATAGTATTGTATACTGAATTATTATTTTGCAGCGAATTTCATTTCAGTGGTTTTACTGTAGGACATGTGGGACACTTGGATATGCCTTTAAAGCATGTTTTTGGTACCTTTCTTTGGTTCAGCTCAGAATGATGAGTAATGGAGTTTCAAAAAGATTTCCAGATGTGCTCACTTAAAGAGAACCCGCGTATTACTAAACCATTCCTACATGTTTATGTTGTCAGTTAAAAACTACTCAGGGCTAACTTGCCACAAATGTTGCTATCAGAAATTCCGGCTATTTACATGAGACAAACGTTTATTTTGGAGGGTGAGGATCCACTTCTCTTCCATATGCCGAGTTAACTCCTCCTGGGAACAATCACAAACAACTCTGTTTTCTGCCATTTTTTTTTTTTTTTTGATAAAAAACAAAATTTTAAAGAGGGATTTGACTTTAAAATGAACTTTTTCATTCTGCAAATGCACTTTTGGCATTTAGATGGCTACCACATTGTTAGATCTCAGTTTCAAAATACTAATTAGTAATTCTTAAAGGGATAAGTCACCTTTAAGTTAACTGTAAGCATCTTCTTAGCAGCTTTTCAATCAGCCTTCATTTTTCTCGTTTTTAAATGATTTTTCTTCTTCCTCTGCCTCTACGGCTTTTAAATGGGGATCACTGACAAAAAAACGATTGCTCTTGAGGCTTCAATTTTATTGTTACTATGTATTACTTCTCTTTCTATTCTGACCCTCTTTTCTCCATATTTCAGTCTCTTTTCAAACCACTGCCTATTAGCTAAGGAAACAGGACCCTAGCAACCAGGATAACAGCTGAAATTCCAAACCGAATTGCTACTGAATGAAAAGCTTAAGCTTGCTAGGGCTTTGTTTACTTTAGCAACCAGGCAGTGGTTTGAATGATAGACTGGAATATGAATATGTGGGGGACTGAATAGAAAGATAAGGGATAAAAAGTAACAACAATAAAATTGTAAACTCACAGAGCCATTGTTTTTTGGCTGCCGGGATGACTGGAAAGATGTAGAAGAGAAAGGCACAGCATTAAAAAATAAATAAGGAAGTTGCTAGTAAAGTTGAAAGGAATAGGACAGTCTATAACACACTAAGGGGCACATTTACTTACCCACGAACGGGCCGAATGCGTCCGATTGCGTTTTTTTCGTAATGATCGGTATTTGGCGATTTTTCGGAAAATTATCGCGACTTTTTCGTTGCCATTCCGAATGTTGCGCAAAATCTTGCGATTTTTTCATAGCGTTAAAACTTGAGCGAAAAGTCGTGCCTTTTTCGTAGCCATTCCGAAAGTTGCGCAAAATGTTGCGATTTTTTCGTAGCGTTCGTATTCATTCAAGCTTCAGTATGGTGACTTTTCTTGGGCCAGGTTGGAGCTGCAGGGTGCCATTGAGTCCTATGGGAGGCTTCCAAAATCATGCTAAGTCTGAAAGTTTCGCCCGCCGCTTACGAGCGCTCAATACGAAAAAATCGCGACAAGATACGAGCGAATCTTAATGGCTACGAAAAACTCGCGTTTTTTTGCGCAAGTCGTAATGGCTAAGAAAACCTCGAGTTTTTTCGAGCAAATCGTATTGGTAACGAAAAAGTCGCGACAATTTCCGAAAAGTCGTAAAGGCGCCGAAAAAAATCGCAAAAAATACGAAAAAGTCGCAAAATGTTCGTTTTCCAATCGGAATTTTTCCAATTCGGATTCGAATTCGTGTCTTAGTAAATCAGCCCCTAAATGTTAACTTAAAGGAGAACCACCCATTTATCAGGCACCTCGCTATTGTTCTAGGAATATACAAAACCAAAAATTTCCCCCTAAATCTCACCATGATGAGCCCTCAGTGTGTGCTCCCTCTGCATTACACTGGCCCCTCATAGCACAACCAGCCCTAATGCTATGGAATCTCTGCACTAATGTAAATACAGAACCAGTGGAATCGGGTACCTCCGCGGTCTGTGTAATCGCAAGTACAAATACATTTATTAAATTCATTGATTTTTATTTTAATTTACTGTGTAAACAACTCCGTTCCGCTCTACAAATATTTCTTTTCATGTATAAGCAAATATGGATGGGAATATTATTAAGTCTCCTCATTGCTAACATTGTAAAGGTTTAATTTTTAATTTCTTTTTTCTGCAAGCTTCAAGTTTTATCATATAGTCATTTTGAAATTTGCCCAGAGGCCAATATAAATTGGCTCTTTTACAGAACCACTTTCCCAGGAACTAATGATATTCCGTTGTAACATATTCTTTTTCCCCAAGTAATGCCTTAGGGTATGCTCAATCAAACACATTACTTTCAATTTTTAATATCTGCTAACAAATTGCAGTGTGGCACTTGATACATCAGGTCTATGAGATAATAATACATATCATTTTAATGATAAGCTTTTTTCTCCTACAAAAGCGCTCTGTTTTTCAAAGAACACTGTTTGCAGGAGTCTGAGTTTCCAGGGATGCCGAAAGTAGATGTTCCTGAATAATTCCACACAGCTTCCAGGGGGCTCCGAGCGTCTGTACATCAAATGGAGGTAGTTCAAAGGCACGCCGAGAAGATACTGTACATTACAGTTGTTTAGTTCTAAATAATTAATACTATAGTGTTATTTCCTAATAATAAAAGTTAAAAATGTGGACATTTTCAGAATTGTATATACATCCAGCAAATTATATCTGTTTCATACAAAAATCACAACATAAAAAGGTTGGGTTGTGGTCTAGCGCCAGATATGTATCAGTGAAAGTGAGTTTATATTGTATGTTATTTAAGTGACAGCACATTTAGGAAAAAGGCTTATTGAGTGGGGGGTGGCAATTTGCTAGGCCCCTCCTAGGGTTGCCACCTCTGCCGGCGTTTGTAGCTGGGGAGTGATGTCACAGGGACGGGGAAGAGGTTGGGCCGTCACGGGGGCATGGCTATGATGCAACGTTCAGCAATTGGTTAGTCATCAATCTCAGTGAGTCCTGCTTGGTTTTCCTAATTTGGAATAACAGACAGGAGGTTCCAAAAACTAGGCTGTCCAGGTCAAAACCAGACATGTGGCAACCCTATACCCCCCCCCCCCCCTAACTTCAGACACCAGGCCAGGGCTCCTCTTTGCTGAAAACTGTACCACTAAAAAGACTTATGTAGGGAGCACTACACCACTATCTTTCCACTTCCTGCAATCCTTGTTTCTGCCCTGGCAGGAAGCATGCTAGTAAAGCCAAATAGGTACATTGAAGCTGAAAGGGAATTTTTTTGCTTTGTTGCACATGTGCAGAACACAGAGCAGCAGCGAGGATACCAGAGAAAGGAAAGTAAGATGGCAGCTCATTTGCCTACAATTGTACCCTAGTCTGGTGCATATCTCAGCAAAGAGGAGCAATGGCTTAAGGTGGCCATACACGGACCAATTTTTTACTTACAAACGACCGATTCCCGAACGATCCAATGCTATCGTTAAGTTATCGTATAGTTGGTGGTGTACGAACGATCGTCGGCCCACTAAACGAGCCGACATTATCGTCCCCAAAATCGATCGGCCAGGTTTAAAAATTTTGGTCGTTTAACGATAAAATCTGCCAGTTGGTGTGAGTGTCAGACATTTGTCTTTCAACGATTGTTCTCTGTGCATGTCACGATTGCCAGCAGCGGAAGTCAACGACATTCGATCGTACGTAGATGTACGATCGTACGTATTTTACGATAATGATGCGACGAAATCTTTCCCGAATTATCGTTGCCCGTGGATGGCATATCGTATGGGAACTCGATCGCCATACGATCGTTTGTCGATATAATCGTTCATCGCACAACGAGCGAAATCGCCTCGTGTATGGCCACCTTTAGGTTGTAATCAGTTGTAATCAGTTGTAATCAAGAAAATTGTCACCTCCCAATAATTAAGCCTTTTCTTCTCCTATAAAAAGCTTACTGTAGATATATGGCCAAGGGGCATATGTTTAGCAATAAAACTGAACATAAAACTTTTCCAAGTCCATAAAAGCCCAAAATTTGTAATCTACTATAATATACCATATTCCAGACACAGAATAACTTTGCTCCTCACTAAATATTGGTAGATGAATCCAAAATATTCTCTTTTACACCCAGGTAGCTCAAAATGCCAAAAGAAGCTACTTCTGTTCTAGTTTATATATGAAACATGGATATGACTCCTTATTACAGTCAATCCCTCCTTTTTTTGTTACACATCCTTCAATCTCCCCACTGTGCTTATGTTCTTTGACTATGGGAAGCTCAAAACGCCAGTAAGATTGGTTTCTACCAAGATTCCCATCAACTCTCTGTTCTTCAGAAAGGAAATAATATACCCCCTGTTGTAAAATATGTAAGGGATATTGTACCGCCTGCTGTACCACATGAACCACTATCTTTATATACAAGTCATTAAATTCCATGGTGGCTTCTGCTATAAATGAGTTACTAGTTTTCTTAGCAGGAGGTAAACTAATTCTTATAATATAAAAGTCTTGATTTTGAGGGAGGTGTTCTTTGGAGCATAATATTATATTACTTTATGTTTAATATAAGGCAAAGATTTGGGTTAAAAACAAAAACAGGATTGGGCACTTTCACTTACCTTGGCACTGTGTGCGAAGTTCAATTTTGAGCGTAATTTCCATGTTTTTCCCAGAATTCTGGTGTCATTGTGGACGCAAACAGGGATTCTCTTGCAGTTGCATCTGATTTGCAAATATGGACACAATTGCCCATGTGCCTTGATGGTGTGCTGTGCCTATTGATGCAGGGCGCTGAGCAACCATGGAGCTACCAACTGGTCAGGAGGTGGCAGCAGTTCCAGGGTTCCTATGGGTGCAGAGAATCAAATATAGGTGTATATATAGGGCTAAGTAGAGAAAGTAGAAGTTCTTACCCTTAGAACTTAGGGGTCCGGGTGTGCATGCCCCAGACCTTCAGCATGAGGGAGCCAAGTAGGAACAAAGAAATTGAAGCAGGCAGGCACTCCGGAACTCTAAAAATGTAGATATAAAGCTCAGGTTTGTCAGTAAAATCAAAAAAGTTTTATTAACATATACACATAAATGCTATGAAGCCTTACGCGTTTCGTGCCTTACTGGGCACTTAATCATAGGCTAATTGAAATTTTTGATTTTACTGACAAACCTGAGCTTTTTTTCTACATTTTTGGAGTTCCTGCCTGCTTCAATCTCTTTGTTCCTATAGGTGCAGCAGCACCTGATTCATAATGGCAGGTGGGACTGGGTGGAGCTGAGCGCAATGATATGCATTTGCATTTTGAGAAAAGTACCTTTAATGAATGTGGTTTTGGGTGCAACTGACTGGGAAAAAGTGCAAGTTGCCCACTGCGGTTGCTAATGTAAATGAGCCCTCAGGTGAGTTTCTACATACAGTATATAATGGTCACTTGTCTGTTATAATAAATCATCTTGCATCTCACATACACGCCATGCCTGTGTGCATTTAGATTCCAGATTCTATGTAGTATATTTCAATTTTGTTTTTTTTTAATGCCACTGATATCCAACCTATAAAGCAACAGGAACTCTGCACTGTGCCGTGTTAAGACCTTCACTGTTAAACATATATGTCATTTGATATGAATATGATTAGCTGCAATTTTCAAGCTTATTATTTAGATTTAAAAAAAAGCAAAAATCTAAGTTGTGATTAAGAGCATATACATTCTCCTGCGGGATTAGTGGCCTGAGAGGAATATGGCGCAGTAATTACCGCACATACTAAATTGACTGAAAATCTGAAAGCCAGCAGGAATGAGAGTTTTAATGTTCATGAGTCACTAGGCACAAATGAATCATAAATTAGATATCTCCCTATGCTGCTGCCAGGTGGAATCCACAATGAATGTATATTATACGCATGCCGCACAAATCATCAGATCAAAAACTGAAGCTTAATATTGAAAGACGTGTCCTGTGAAAGAACATTGTACTTTGCTGGCTAGTTTGATGCTAGAGTGAACCTGTGAGTGCTTGTCTTAGCCTTTTAAAACATCATAGAATATGGGGTGAGATGTAAAGCATTTGATCCATATTTATTACGAAACCCATAGTAATAAATGGGATGGATTATTTATGAACACAGTGATTAATATTTGCCAGAATTATACATTCACAATTCTATAAACACCATATTCATACTGGAAACATTTACATTAGAAAGACAGTGTTAGTTAATGTAAGTGATGTTTCACAAAAATATCACAGTTTAAAAAAAAAAGTTTGTTTCTCTATTACAAGCAGCTGAACTGCAGCTCTTTTACTTACTTCCTTGTCTAGTGTGAAGCCCCGCCCCAATTTGCGTACTGAGCACTCCTCTCTCTGACTATGAAGATCTTAAAGAGTTGCCTACTGGGCGTGCTCACTGCCTTTGCTCCAATTAAAATCAATCAGCCATGCACAGTAGGCACCTCTTTGATGTCATCATACTCGGAAAAAGGAGTGCTAGGAAAGCAAAAGGGGGCGGAGCTTCACGCTAGACAAGGAAGTATCAAAAAGAGCTGTAGTTGAACTGGGTGCAATAGAGAAAATAAATAAATCTGGATGCAGGGAGAAAGGTATGTTATTGTGGGGGCTCTATAGACAGCGCTGGATTTCCTAACCGGCACCCCTCCACTCGCCCGCACCGCCCACACTCGCATGTGCATTCGCGACAGCGTCCATTTAAACTCGCATACATAGCAGTGGGGAAAGGTCCCCATTGCTCCATATGCGAAAAAAATTTCAGTGTGATGGGGCGGCATGTTGCCCCTAAATTTGTGCTGCCCTAGGCCCAGGCCTTTGTGGCCTCGCCACAAATCCGGGCCTGCGTACAGAGTAATTTTAGAGATTAAAAAAAAAGTTTTCTTATTTTTTAATCTATAAGGAGAATAAGAATTTACAATCACTAACAATCTACTCTTTTTAGAATATAATATTGATAAGTGAATATAGGACCTGTTATCCAGAATGCTTGGTACCTGGGGTTTTATGAAGATCATTTGGATCTTCATACCATAAGTCTACTAAAATCATTAAAACATTAAATAAACCCAATAGGATTGTTTTGCCTCCAATAAGGGGTAATTATATATATATATATATATAGTTGGGATCAAGTACAAGGTTCTGTTTTATTATTACAGAGAAAAAAAGAAATCATTTCAAAAATGATTTGATTAAAATGAGTCTAAATTGGATTGCAAAACAATCCTATAGGTTTTATATAAGTGGGCATTTACTAATGTCCACATTTTTCTTTTCATAATTTGTTTTTTCGTGCAAAAATACAATTTTGTTGAGAGCAAAAAACATGCTTTTTTGGCCACTTGTTATGCAACAAAATCTGCGACAAATCCAAAAGAAACAATACACCATCTTAAAACTGCTTAAAGAGATCATGTAGAAGTCAGGGACAGGTGTCCTTTTTACAACTGGAAGATCTTTCTTTGCGTTGTAGTTTTAGGGGTTATTGGGGTTTTTGACACTTTTATTTGTGCAACAATAGAAACATTTCTGCATCCTTTTTATTAATGCTTTTTCAGTTTGGATCGTTTAATAAACGACTAGACATTTGTGGCTTCAAAAAACTCTAAAACCACAAAAATCTGAATGTTGATTAATCTGCCCCTTAATGTTTGAATGATTTTTTGTAGACTTGAAGTATGCAGATCCAAATTACAGAAAGACCCCTTATCCGCAAAACCCCAGTTCCCAAGCATTCTGGTTAACAGGTCCCATACCTGTAATGTTATGTTTTGCAGTATTATGTATAGGAGGCAGAAATATGTGGCTAAACAAAACATTCTTATGGCCAAGCTGTTCCTATAAGCACTTCCCTAGCCCCCTTCTTTCCTCTCCCCCTAGGCTTTTATTTCGTATTCTCATTTATATTCTTGGAAATTTAAAAAAAAAAAAAAAAAAGAATATATTGAAATAAAATGAATATTCTAGCCACCATGCTGAAATCTGTATAGCTGGATTGAGATTAGAAATCAAGTAGCCTTATTATTATTCATAGTCATGCCATTCGCTATGGGGAAACCAATCTGTACATGTGGAGCAGGTGGATTTGCCAGGGTTTATTAAAGTTTAAAGGCACAAAACAGCACGGAATAGTGTTTTTTGACAGTATGTCAACAGTGCCCTGCTGCCATATTTACATGCATATGTGTATTCATATAGGTATTAAAGACCCTGAAATGTAAATCACTTTCACCCTTTTCTATTCTGAGGAGTCAGCCTTCATTGTGTGTGAAATTATACTAATTCAGCCATGCCTCTTCCCAGGTAATGCAGTTACATATCAGCCCACACAATTTGTATGTCACGGTGCCTATGTGATTTCAGTGAAATAGTAAATATATGTTGGGATAGAAAAATAATTTCTTGAGTAAAACACTGCAATTCTGCATGAAATTGGCTGTGCCATTTTAAAAATGAAGAGACTAATAAATATGGAATTCAAGCTGGTAAATACACAAGCAAAAAAAAACCTTCTTGTGTTGCTCAGAGCATTTTCTAAAACAATATGGCTTATTATAGCTGGTGGAAACAAAAGATTTAATCTTCAATCAGTGTGCCCATAAATGTGCCCATAGGCGGACCAGGCAATCAAAGTAACTCTAAAGTATTGTTTTCATTAAGTCTCAGGTGCCATCCCTTGGAAAGGGCACAATAAATATGAACATTTAGCAAAATTAGTCATTTTTCAATTTCTGGTTTGAGTCAAGCCACATTTTACATTTTATATAAATATAATGATGATGTGTTAGACCCCCTTTTGCTCAGATGGAATGGAGTTTAGGAATAATAATAGATTTGGTAGCTGAATGCAGTGCCAAACAAGGAGACTGTCATGCCTAAAAAGAAAGCTTTTTTTGCAAACATGATATTACCTGCTTGTAAGCATTTGATGAGACCATCTAGAATATCAGATGCTCCATGTAAACAAAAGATATATCGGAACCTACATAGAAAGAGTTTGGAGAAATTGGAGCTTTTTTTTTATTAGAAAAAGAGGCCTGTTATGGGCAATATGTTCAACTCTGGGGTCCAGAGAGGCTGTAGAATAGCAGGATACACCAACTATAATGAGGGATTCCTTTATTGTTCTTTGCAAGAGACCTGCCACCACAGAATGCTTCCAAACTCCATACTGCCTACTTACTAGGAAGGTTGTGCTAAAAATGACAAGAAAATCTATGGAGAACTACTCTAAAGTGCAGCTGATGATAGCCTAACAGTTATCCCACTCTTGTACAAGCTGGCCATCTTGACTGAATGGTTTTGAATTTTTAAAATGTCTTTTTTTAATTGGCTGATTATGAAACACATATTAGAAAGAAATCTGGATCAAACAGCATGACATTAGAGATATCAAACTGACAGAGGAGTATGAATTTAAAAATCCAATTATGCAACTTAACTGTACAAAAAAGCATTAAACAGACTTGTATGCATGCAATGAAAAGCCCTTTATTCATTTATTTATTTATAATCCATTATTTATTTAGCAAGATTGAACATCGTTTGCATCTGTCCTTGCCCCAGTGCAGTATGCAATGTAAATATCACATAAAGCTGGATATAAACAAGGTCATATAGACTGAGTTGGCATTTGGCACCTTACTAGCTTGTGTACTGGGCTTTTCCAAGGACCTTCCTCTCTGACGTCTGGCCACAAATCACACAGATATCTATCAGGCAGGTTAGGAAATCCTGTCAGACAAGGACCACATTGACCAGTTGATGTAGTGTTTCTCTAAGTAGGCTTGCAAAGACCTTTATTATGATCATTGGCCAAAGGGTCAATGATTAAGGGGCCAAACCATTGGCTTAGCATGATTTGGCCATGATTAGCATTGATTTGTAATATTATTACCTTTTTTTCCCAATTAATAACATTGGCATCAACCATATTTTTTTCCAGCCAGTCCAGAAAAATACCAGCTAGTTGTCAACCCTAAGCACAATGGGCCATTACTCCAAGCAGTGCAATGAGGTGAATGCACTGGAACTCACTGCTCAGCCTTCGTAGGGGGTACAAAATCCACACATGTTTTGCAGCCCCTTAGCATATAATTCAGCCAGGATCTTGCAAAAATAAATGTTCCTTTGAGCACATGTTCTGTGTGGAGAGTGCTTTATTGGAACCTCAACAATTAGTGCTTTCTGTAAATTGTAAGCCCTGTATCAGTCTTCTTAATAATGGCCCCCCAGTTCATAAATCAAAAGAGCCTTCTTGGTAATGAGCAGCTAATTTGCCATGTCTTGCTTGGTTATTTTGACTGGGGTTTTTTTTTTTGCTGAGCTATTGGTTCAGAATACAAATCCCTAGACTGGTTCCATACAAAGAGCAGCAGACAGTGCTTGACATTCGCTTTCTTCGTGTGTCAAATGATGTGTGAAGCAGACAAAAGGAATCCAGATGATTGCATTGTAAGGATTATGAATATTTAAAGGAAAGAGAGCAGTGCACATGACTGATAATGAGTGATTTGCTAGGCTCTCACTGGCTGAGCAGAATGCATTTTGTGCTTTTATTGTCATGCTTGTTGGTAAAGCCTTTTCTATAAACACGTTTCTAAAGGAACATCCGCAGAGCACTTTACCAAACCTCATAAAAGACTAGAGAAATTAATAAGACTAATAATCACATAGACTGGGCAGGGTATACTTGAAAGTGGAAACTCTATAAATATGCTTTTTCATGATATGCCATTTAATGTACTTTAACTGTGCTAAATGTCTGCTATTATAGCTCCTTAGCCATTAAATGGAACTTAGTCATGGTTTAAAGATCCCTGCCAACTATCTCACTATGAAGGCTATATTGTACAGGCCCTGGGTAGCTGGGTCTGTTCCAAGGAAGATCAGATTTGGTTAAATGGATAACATCTGTGAGAAGCATCTGCGAGAATACTGAGCATCTCTCAGGCTGATAAAGCACAATAATGTTATCCAGATGTGATTGCCAATCAGCAGGAAATAGGGAATGATGACTGGAATATTTGTAATAACATCAGGAGGCATACTGCTTCGGGACATTGTTTTCATTCTGTTTATTTCTGTAACAAGGCTGAATTACCTTTTCATTTGGAAGCTAATGGCAGCACTGCTGTCTTGTTGTTAGGAAAGGACCATTAAGCTAAAACAGTTTTTCTCCAGCACATGTTATGGCTAAACGAAAGGGAGAATGCACATTGTGCACAAACTATGCAAATGGTTAAGATAAACTGCTATGGTGGAAGACTATTGCCCCTTCTGTTGTTTCAGGGGATAAAACAGTTTATTGTTGCACTAGAACTCAATGTAAATAGTAATGGAATAGCGTGCAGTATATGGTATGCTTCTAATAGTGAATTTGGGAGAAGGAGCCCAGAAGCATGCCAGTAAATATATGAATGAAATAAGTTCTTTCCTTAATTCAACAGTGATACAAATACAGTTATTGGATCCTTATCTGGAAACCTGTTATCCAGAAAGTTACAAATTACGGGAAGGCCATCTCCTATAGAGCCCATTTTAATCAATCTAAATGTTTTCAAATGATTTCCTTTTTCTCTGTAATAATAAAACAGAACCTTGTATTGATCCCAACTAAGATATACTGTAATTAATCCTTATTAGAGGCAACAATCCTTTTGGGTTTCTTTCTTTCTTTAGGCATGGGGATCCAAATCATACAAAGATTCCTTATCCGGAAAATCCCTCCAGTGCAGTCATATACCATACAGTATTAGTATGCACAGCATGGAATAATCCCTGCAACATTTACAACATACAAATTATATTGTGAAATGTAGATATATATGTACAAGGTATAGTATGTATTACTTAGAACCCTGTTAAAGAAATCTCCAAAGGAAGGAAATGCTATTTTCCTAAGGAGATGATTTATCAACGTTCAAATATGAATTTTTTCTGTGATTCCAATTTTATTTTATTGAGTTTATTTATCCAAAACTCAAATGTTCATTATTTATATATAAGTGCAACAATCCAAAACACTTGAATGTAAAACTTCGGCATCTAAAAGTGTGTGAGTTTATAAAGATGTGGGAGTTGTCCTAGGCAAAATTTATTTATTTTTGTTTGTAGACCCATTAAAAATGATGGGTAGAATTTGATGCATTCAGGTTCATTTTCCACAGTTTAATTTGATCAAGTCCTTTATATTCTAATTTTTTAATAAATAAACATTTTAGTTACTAACATTTTGAGTTTATTTTTGACCAATTTGCCTTTTTCGTGATAATAAGACAGTACTTTATGGTAACTAAGCTAATATATATCTTGGTTGTTTAAATGTTTTAGTAACCTTAAATCATGGTACATGGCTATGATCTTTAAAGGAAAAAGAAAGGTAAAATCATTTGGGGGTGCCAGTGATGGTAGTTCTGCAAATTGCAGGAAGTATACTTTCTAAAAAATCTATTTGTATTCCCAGTCAGAAAGCCAAGAAAACAATGTAAATATTTATTAGAATGCAAAGGAAGCGAAGCAGAGTGGAAAGATAAATACTGCTAGTGCCTGATTCTATCATTGCCTTACATCCAAATCACTTGTTCAAATGGAGGAAGTGCAGAAGACGAAGTACTTAGTCATTGGGAGCAGCAGTTTCATTGGGATTTAGCACTTTAGGGCACTTGAAGACATGCTGAGAAAGCAGCACCATAGCCTGAGTGATGCACTCCTGTGATGGTATAATTGCCACTTATGTACTGTAGCACACTCTGTAGTACACACTGAGTAACAGCTTGACAGAGGTTTTTCCCTATTGCATCACTGCTGTCCTGCAGTCACACAATGTCACATGGTTTTATGAAATATACCTGTAACCCCTTATCCCAAAACAAAGTTGCAAATAAAAGGAAACTGTTAATTTAGTAATTCACCATTTTTCCAAGAATATCTAGGCATCAAAGAAGTGTTTACCTCAAACCATGCTCTAAATGACATCTGTGATGGACTTCCTCAAGTAACTAAGAGAGCAAATAAACATTCTCCACAAATCTGTCTCTAACTGGCTCTGTGACTGGGCTCCCCAACTAACCTCTAAGCCTCACTTGGGCTATAAGTCAACAGGCACTTTATAATGGCACCAAGCCTTTAGTTAGCAAAAAGAAAACCCAATATAATTTTCAGACAACCACTTGGCCACTCCTTTTAAGGTTCCATTACAAAACATCCTGTGTGTAGGGCACGCTGCATTTACATGGCCTTTTCAGTAGAAAAGGGTGTGGGATTGGGATCAAGCATGGGAAAGAATGGGGAGGAATAAAGCCATTGTTACTCCAGCCATCTACAATTAGACCTATCAACATCATATCGCATGTCTAAAGTTTCACATTGAAAAATTATTTCTTCCTAATTCTAGTAAATAGGATGTTCAAATTGTTTTCCGTTGCACCCTCACATATTGCTGTAATTGTTCAAAAGTTCTTATTCCATCTTTTTTTCTGATTGAGCTTCCTTTTTCCCAATATACGTGTATATTATCCTCCGAAACATCCACAATTCAATTTTTTATGTCTTATTTACACTGTAAGCTTTATCATATCTCAAAAGAGCAAACATTAGTCCAGTGATCGCCAACCAGTGGCTCAGGAGCAACATGTTGCTCCCCAACCCCTTGGATGTTGCTCCCAGTGGCCTCAAAGCAGGGGCTTATTTTTGAATTTCTGGTTAGGAGGCAAGTTTTGGTTGCATAAAACCCAGTGTAAAGCCAAACAGAGCCTTCTGTAGGCTTCCAGTCAACGTAGGGGCTATCAAATAGCCAATTATAAGAACTTTTTTGGATGCGCTTTTTTTTGTGTTGCTCTCCAAAACTTTTTCCATTTGAATGTGGCTCATGGTTATAAAGGCTGGGGATCCCTGCATTAGTCTATTCTTTACTTGAATCCTTAAAAGCTACAATGTTTTTTGTTTTTTTTTATAAAATAACATCTAATGATGATCATCTGAGGATTATGATTCAGTATATATTATACTATACGGCCACAGTTCACAATTAAAACACCTACAATGTCTTCTTCATTGTATCTCAATACAAAGAGGCACTTGCACTAAGTTGAACTAGATGTACCCATAACGCCCATTTGGTATAAGCTCCCATTGTCTTATGTACACAGAGGCCTATTTTGTCTCATACTCTGACACTATCACCCTCTCTCCATGAAGGATCTAACATGGATATATATATTGTACACCTATATGGGCTCCACATCCTAATTTTTTTATTCTTTTAATCATGTACTGATAAAAACCCTTCTTAAAAAACATGTTGAGATTCATTGGTACCCCCTTGATATTGTTTTTAAGCAACAACATGTCTTATAAATATAGCCTACCCTTGAGAGTATCTACCAGGCAGCGCTTAGCACTTTTTCCCATCATCTAAGGCTAATGGCACACGTGGCATGTCCTCTGTCAATCTCCTCTTTACTCAAGTGCAAACAGGCAGATGCCATTATGGTCCATGCTTATGACTATAAGGAAGAGAGGATTGGTGTTTTTTCTACGTCATTAGCCTAAAGGCTTGCATAAGGTCATGATCAATCATAGAGACCGTTTGTGTTGGTTCTTCAGTCTATTATAACCACTCATCACATCCCAAGTGTGCAGGGTTATAAATATTTTATTATAATAACACTGCGCCATGCAAATAGAAAATGTTAGCATACATAACCCATCCCCTGCATGGTACAGTGACACTCAACTGCTTTGGAGGGAAGGATCCTTTAATTACAGAAAAACAAAAAAGCATTGGGTATTGGGTTATGTTATATAAAATAGTTTTATAAGAATAGTGCCAGTGTTATTGAGCTCCTAGTAATGCAATTACCTAACCTCCTTGCAAGAATATTTATGCTGCCTATTCCTCCAGTCTGTGGCCACGGATGCCCTTGCTGAGGTAACCACTAACCAAGGATAAATGCCTGTTAAAGTATTTGACCTCTGACAGGCCCTTGATATAGTGGAAAACCAGTCATGGTTGCAAATTCTTCAAAAACGTGGAGATTCAAGTCTTGAGATGATAGTTTTATTGCCGTTCTTTCTCCGTTCTGGTGTGCAATAAAGATCTGTGCTAGGCTGTCTCCTTTCTAAAAACACATTATCAAAATAAAATGATCACTTGGTACACGTTCGATCTGTATTTAGATATAACTTGTTGGTGTACTGATCAACCTCAGCAGAATGTCTGACTTCAACATTGGCAACCCAAGCAGGCTGAAGTTCTTCTTACACCTAACCCCCTTCCTATAAGAGCTTCACACTCCCCACTGCCCAGTGTGAAAGAAGAACTGAGAGCCCTGCCATGGGGACCTGATGTGCCAGTGCAGCTGCAGTGACCATTGTTACCTTTAGTGCATGGTGCCACATTACCTATATACCAATGGACCTACAAATCTCTCTTAAAACCTTGCAGTCAAACATTGAATCAGTTATCTAATAAAGGGTATAACTTTCAGCTGCCTCCTACTCCTTTTAATGGCTACCCCAGTAAAACATTTGTCCGATGTTAGTTGTGCACATAGCAGTATTTGTTTCAAAACTTCACCATATAATAGCTTTCTTATTGTCTTTCTGATGCTTTTGTCAAACATTTTTACAGCAACAGGTTTTGACAAGTGAGGAGAAGTGGATGTGAGCTCTAACATGAAGTGACATAGATGCCAGTTTTGTGCAGTGTGAATTTATCACATGAAAAATCACACAAAATTTGGCGGAAAATTGACTGCATGCACCCATTCCCCTATTTATACATGTGCATATACCCAAATAATGTGTGTATTTAAGCAATTGTTTTACACCACTCCGTGCTTGTCAAAGGGCATTTGAATCAGTGGAACCATTGCTTCTACTCACAGCTGCACCATACAGCGTATTTGTATATACGGGTATGGGACCTGTTATCCAGAATGCTCAGTACCTGGGCCTTTCCAGATAAGGGATCTTTTCTTAATTTGGAAAAATTTGGAAAAATTTGGAAAAATTATTTAAACATTTAATTAAGTCCAATAGGATTGTTTTACCTCCAATAAAGATTAATTATATCTTAAATGGGACAAGTTACTGTTTTATTATTAAAGACAAAAAGGAAATCATTTTTAAATTTGACTAAAACAAACTCTACTTTAGATCCCATACCTGTATGTATGTGTATATTTATGTTTATGTGTTCCCTTGTTCGCAAAATTGACTTTTTCCCCAGCTGCCAGTTCAGCTTAACCTAAAAGTCTAGTTTGCTTTTATCCTACGGAAATCAACGTATGTATATTTTTTATGACAGAGTAGAAGTGATAGCAATTGTTCTTTATATACCTTGAGAAGTATGCAGTATAGAAAGGTTGGAAACATGATTCTGTGTTTCTGAGTAACATAGTAACATAGTAAGTTGGGTTGAAAAAAGACATACGTCCATCAAGTTCAACCATAATGCCTATACCTAACCTGCCTAACTACAAGTTGATCCAGAGGAAGGCAAAAAACCCCATCTGAAACCTCTCTAATTTGCCTCAGAGGGGAAAAAATTCCTTCCTGACTCCAAGATGGCAATCGGACCAGTCCCTGGATCAACTTGTACTAAGAGCTATCTCCCATAACCCTGTATTCCCTCACTTGCTAAGAATCCATCCAGCCCCTTCTTAAAGTTATATAATGTATCAGCCAGCACGACTGATTCGGGGAGGGAATTCCAGAACCTCACAGCTCTCACAGTAAAAAATCCTTTCCGAATGTTTAAATGGAACCTCCCTTCTTCTAAACGGAGTGGGTGCCCTCGTGTCCGTTGGAAGGACCTACTGGTAAATAAAACATTAGAGAGGTTATTATATGATCCCCTTATATATTTATTCATAGCTATCATGTCACCTCTTAAGCGCCTCTTCTCCAGTGTAAACAGACCCAACTTGGCCAGTCTTTCTTCATAACTGAGACTTTCCATACCCTTTACCAGCTTAGTTGCCCTTCTCTGGACCCTCTCTAACTCAATAATGTCCCGTTTGAGCACTGGAGACCAAAACTGAACAGCATATTCTAGATGGGGCCTTACCAGCGCTCTGTAAAGGGGAAGAATAACCCCCTCCTCCCGTGAATCTATACACCTTTTAATACAGCTCAAAACCTTGTTTGCCCTTGCAGCTGCTGCCTGGCATTGCTTGCTACAGCCAAGTTTATTATCTACAAGGACTCCAAGGTCCTTCTCCATTATGGATTTGCCTAGTGCAGTCCCATTAAGGGTATACGGGGCTTGCATATTTTTACATCCCAGGTGCATGACCTTACATTTATCCACATTAAATCTCATCTGCCACTTAGCTGCCCAGATTGCCAGTTGGTCAAGATCCTGCTGCAGGGATGTCACATCCTGGATAGAATTGACTGGTCTGCAGAGTTTTGTGTCATCTGCAAACACTGATACATTACTCATAATACCCTCCCCTAAGTCATTTATGAACAAATTAAACAAAAGTGGACCCAGTACAGAACCCTGAGGGACCCCACTGAGGACCTTATTCCAAGTAGAGAATGTGCCATTAACAACCACCCTCTGTACCCGATCCTGTAGCCAGTTTTCTATCCATGTGCAAACGACTTCACTAAGACCAATATACCTTAGCTTAGAAAGCAGTCGTTTGTGGGGAACGGTATCAAATGCTTTGGCAAAATCCAAATAGATTATATCTACTGCATCCCCACTGTCCAGCTTCTTACTTACCCCATCATAAAAAGCAATTAAATTGGTCTGACATGACCTGTCCTTCATAAAGCCATGCTGATTACTGCTCATAATGCCATTCTCCACTACATAATTTTGAATGTGATCCCTTAACAAGCCTTCAAATAACTTGCCCACCACGGATGTCAAACTTACAGGCCTATAATTGCCAGGCTGAGATCTTACTCCCTTTTTAAATATGGGAATGACATTCGCCTTCTTCCAATCCCTAGGTACCATACCTGATGAGAGCGAGTCTGAGAATATCAGAAACAAGGGCCACTGCAATTCTGCCCCTAGCTCTCTCAGTACCCGAGGGTGTATTCCATCTGGCCCAGGTGCCTTGTTTACATTTATCGTGTGTAACCCTTTAAGCACCATATCCTGTGCCAACCACTGTGTAGTTGGAGCTGAGGCAACAGTGAAGCTATTGGGTGGGACTTGGCCCACTGGCTCCTCTACTGTATTCTGGCTTCTAATCATGAATATTTATACATGACACTACAATAAATTAAGTTCATGTTTGCATATGGTACATATTGAGTAGACCTTGGTTTGTACTGTATAATTTCCCATTGGCTTATCTGGATGAGCACAGTACGCATTCAAATAGGCTGATAAGAAAGCAAGAGTTAATATACTCATAGCTTCCATCAATAGATATTAAAGAAGGCACCAACCTGACTAAGCTGTTTGCCAGTTCACTTACGAAGCAAGTAAAACATGAAAGGATACAGTGTGCAGTGTGGGCTCTGACTAGGAATTTAATTTCTAATATCAGACAGGAAAAAATTCTTATATGGTTTAAGAAATGTATTTTTTATTGTAAAAGTGATAAATATAAAATGAATTATTTTTCTCCACATCTTTATTATAAAGCCATGCTGCTACTGTATCTTACCTGGATTAGGCTTTTGAGACAGAAATTAGCAGCAGTCTTATCTGCAGTACATGTATAATATATTCATAGAAAGCAGATTCCTATCAGTAGAATGCATAATGTTTTTAGAGGAATAGAAGGCTGTAGAATAAATCAAGTACCTAACTCGCCTGACGTGTATTTGTAATGCTAAATTTAACCTTCTGTCAGCCTGCATTTGTAGGTTCACACATTGTTAGAGAATCCAGAATAAACCTGGAATGGGAATGTTTAATAACCATGTGCGTAGAAATGGAGGCTAGCAAATTCTGGCTTTCTTTCTATTAGTTAAAACATTCTGGTGTAAAGGTGGTGACCATACATGGGCGATAAGGCTGCCTGTGGTCCGAGTTGGCAGCTTATCGGTCCACATATTGGGCCTCTTAGACCTCAGACCAGCCTTAAAATCAGGGCAAGGCGTGCATTGGCGTGTTGATGTGGTCCTCTTTCCAATGGCCCGCATCTGATCGACGTGAACTGACCATTCGGCCCAATGGCCACCTTAAGTCAGGGTAAAGAAGGTGGGATCATTTTCAGTAAAGGTATATTCCTACTGATTATATATAGCAATATATCTGGAGGATTGTATTACATATACTCTCCCCTCAGCTTTCACCTACACTTCATTTTATAAGCTAAGCTCTCTTTTTTGATACATGGTCATTGTCTAACTTTGGCCATCTTGCCTAACACCTACAAACTCACTTTTTATGAATTCTCTTGCTGGACACTGGAAAAATGATTAATTATTGTGAATCTCAATTATTAAATGAAACTTTGATTCTGGTGCATCATCACCTACATATCTTGGCTCTTTTACATTGCAACGTATATGCGAGTTTGCCTTGTTCTGCCTCTTGCACCTGAACAAAGTTATGCTTTGAATTTCTTTTGGACAGACTGTGTCATGAAATGGTAGCACTTATCTGTATAATTTTATGCAATTTATGTCAATATTGAACTCCTAGGCCATTTCTTCTATGTAAATAATTTCTTACTCGTTGGTGCAATTTAAATTAATACACACATAACGTTATATCAATCTAAGTAGAGGGTTTAACATCATTGGCTTTATATACTGCATGTCTTTGAGAAGTTAGGTAATCCTACAAGCTAGTCAGAACCCAATATTTATCCTTGGGATAACTCCACCCAAAGCTAAATCCTATACTCAGCACCTAGATAGAACATGGTATAGAATTGGGCCATGGGAAAAGTTGGCCATACATGGGCTGTCTGATCAACTGTTGGAACGATCAAATATCTGCCACAGGCATAGATGGCAATATACAAGTAGGTCCTACCTCCTTATAGATGGAAATGTAGGGGGAATAATCAAAAAGACAATAAAGATTGAATAAGACAAACGAAAATGAGTTGGCTTAGGACTCCTGCTATGCCCTGGCCAGCCCAGCACTGACCATACAGCCAAATATACTATACACTGAATGGAATACAAATAACCATTTCAATTTCCATTTAGGTATGAAAAATGCATTTGGACCTCTGACAAAGTTCCTTGGTAAAAACATCCAAGCATTACACCTCACCATTTTTATATTAAATTCTCTTGACATAAATTTCGTTTCTTGAAACATTATTCAGTGGTATATTTTGCTACAAATGAACTGTGATGCTGTCACAATATTGCTTGATAGTAAAATTAAAGCTCTACCGAAGGGAGTAAAAGTTTATGAAATACATTTTCCCAATATCATGTTTTGATTGCAAAATCCCTAGTGCAATAATAAAGCCATAAAGAGCAATACAACCACATTACTGCCATGGAGCTTTTCTGTAGTTCCCCGCCTAATCAGTTTTAGATGAATCTCGCTGTTCTAGAAAAAGATGAAAAGCAAGAAAAAGGCATCCTTATAATTACATTTTCTGCAGAGAAAGATCAGCAATGAATTTTGTACAGCAATAAAATGTTTAGAATGGTTATTTAATAGAAATGTTGCATTTACCTTTAAACAATGCTCAACTGTCCTGCCTTAGTGTGCAATCACTGGAAATAAGTGCTGGATAAAGCATTGTGTGTGCCTATATAGTTCAATAGATTTAGATGATTATATATTGTATGTTTTGTTTTATTAAACAACAAATACTGAAGATTAAGCACAAAAAGGCAGGTTATGTTGTATTTGTGTTAGTCCCACAGTGCAGTGTATCACAGTAAAACAGTACTTCAGAAGAAGGCAATATGTATGATACAGGTTAAAGGTTACATATAAAGGAAGTGTCATGTATGGCAAACTCAAACTTCAGGGGAGTATCTGGATTCCCCTCCAGGCATGCTCCCCTGCCTACAACAACCGCCCTTGGCCTCGAATCTCCCCCTCAGGTATGGGGACAAGAATCCAGTAACTCCAACAAAGGGAGCCAAACATATACTGCAGAGACGTAGGTAAGGAAAGAGCTGGACATAGCCACACAGGCCGGGTCAGAACCATATAACAACCATAGAATCGTAAGACAAACTCAAAGTCAGTCACAAGCCAAGATCAAAACTAAGAAACAACACAGGGGGCAGGACTGGGGAAGCTGGAACAGGATTCAGAGCACTTAGAAATAAGCAAGCTTGACCCATAATAGGTATAGCTCCTGTGGCCATATTAGCAGCAGCTGAAACAAGCCATGCCTACTTGAAATGCAAGGATACCAAAGGGATTAAACCAAATTCTTACTAGTCTGCTCATATAGTGCAGAGGCAGACTGCATACAAATCCAGGCAGGATGTTACAGTAAAGTAACTGGATTGCTCTTCATTTCCCTCTTTCCTCAAGTAAGACTGGAGGTGTTGCCATGATGGTGCCATTTTCCCAAAACAGTCACCGGGGACCTTAGATGATTTATATAAGGACACTGTGCCAATCAGGCCCTATAAATCTCAAGACCCAAAACCACACCCTGTTGATTTCCCAAGAAGCTAAATTATGGGGAATGAAAATTGGGGGGAACCCAAGAGAGTTAACAAGCTTGTTGGTTGTCTCTGTACTATTTTGTGCCTTTCCATAATCCTGTCTGCCCCTCTGATTCTTGTCTTAGTTAAGGGCCACTTTATGTACTGAAAATGGCAGCTTGTGCACAAAAAAGAAATGAATACCATTGCATCCTTACTACTGTGACTCCATTAAAAGCTTGTATCAATCGATATTTTAAAGAACTACCAACCTTTTCTTTCTTATTTCTTTCAATTATAGTTGTGCCAAAAATTGTTAATATGAAAAAAAAAACTTTTTGAGAATCTGTTCAACTTTTGCGCCACTTCCCTGCAACCGCACAGCTTTCCTCTCACCTACTACTTCTCGGGTCATGTCTGATTTTCTTGCTAAGCAATGCCCATGGTCTCTCATGAGGTGGCTTTGGGATACACTCCAACCTGAGCTGGAATGGAATTTGCCTACTGCTAAGCAAGGAAAGCTGATGCTGCAATGGGTAAGAGGAGATCTACTGGGGGCTGCGAGGGATTTAGGCATTTTAACTAGATTATATTTAGAAAATAATCATAAAATAAATATTTCACTGATTTTCTTGGCATTCATTATATGTTTTATATGGTTTTCAGAGTATAAGCATTACTGTCTATTTTCATAAAAGTTAGTTGCTGGGGTAACTGATCCAGCAACCAAAAACATAATAACTTTTATTGTTCAGCCTTTCATCCAGGTTCTTACTTATCCATATTCTATTCTAACTTCCATATTGCCGCCATGTTGGTAGGATAGTCAGATAAGGTACAACTCCACTAAGAAAAAGGTAAAGGCTGTGAGCCTGCCGGCAGCTATTTCAGAGTTGATTCCTTTATCAGGAATTAAAGTGGACCTGTCACCCAGACATAAAAAGCTGTATAATAAAAGTCCTTTTCAATTTAAACATCAAACTCAAAATCATTTTTTCATTACCACATTCATACCCATTATAAAAGCATTTAAAAATCCCAGCTGTCAATCATATATTGCCTGCCCCTCCTCTATGCCTTAGGCATAGAGGTGGGGCAGACAGTTACTTTCACTTTCAATTCAGAACTTCTTAGATGTCACTGCCCTCCTCACATCCCCCCTCCCTCCTCACCTCTAATTGTGTAACCAGTGCATGGACATGGGCATCAGGTCCCCCCATACTGGCACAGAAACAAGATTTTGGCAGGATGCAATGCCTGCTTTGATAACAGTGCCCACAAAATGGCCCCTGCCTGCTTACTGCAATTGTGAATTCCAAGGCTGAAGAAAATAAGATTCAAATAATTTATATAGTGTAAGTAAAGTTTATTTTTCTTGACAAACACAATAGAAAACAATTTGGAATTATTTCTTAAGGTGACGGGTCCCCTTTAAGCCCTAGCATCTTGATAACAGTTATAATTACAAATTTGAGAGTCTTCTAATAATGCTGCCTACATCATGCTAAAGATCAAAATTAAATTTTAAAAGGTGAACTGCCCCTTTAATAGAGATTCACTTTACAATAACAGTCAGCTGGACCCTCTGAATTATTGCAGCAATTTGTAATCCTGCTATATGACTAATAGCCATTACTGAAACATGCTGGAGTTTAATTGGCTAATAATGTTCAGCAAGGCAAAGCATGTTTAGCAAATGCAATACAGCATCTCTCAGTGTCAGCAGATCATTTCCTTTATAAGAGATGAAATGTGGTCATCTGCAGTGTTGCTTTCTGTCAGCAGCATTGTCGGAATCCTTCAGAAAATGAGGGTTTTGTTTTATATATAAAAACCAGAAATACACACAATGAGAATTCCTCCAATCTAAATATTAGCTTCCATCCTTATTAAAAAAATATTAGGAACAGAATTTTTAACTTAAATATGTAATGAACTTTTGAAGAAAAGTCTTTTTTTGGAGCCTAGGAATTTTGGGTGGTATCACCCTCAGCAACAAATGTTTCATTACAAAATATAACTTCTGAAAGAAATATTACATTTGAATATTATATGCATCTTACACTTGTTACATTAATTAGGATTGTGCTTGCTTCACATCATGAATTTTTTTTTTTTAAATATTCTTTCTTTATTGATTTTCTGAACAAATAAGGGGGATACAGAAAGAAAAAAAAAGGGGGAAGGGAGGGGAACATTCAAGACAGATCACAATCCAAAAACTTTTCCTTAACAATAGTTTCTATCAACAAGTGTGAATTTACCCTGCACAATGTCTCTATCGTGTAGTTTCTGTTTTGGTCAATGGCTTTCCTGATATACTAGCCAAAGGGAGTTTTATTTAATAAAATTATGCCATGGTTCCCAGATTTTCCAGTAGAGCGTGCTTGTTTTATGTAAAATGTGAGTGTGGTGTCTTCCACTAGGTTAACCCACTCCGTGAAGGACGGGGGTATCACCAATTTCCAATTGCGTGGGATCAAGGTTTTCGCAGCATGGAGTAAATGAAGAGTGAGTGGGTCGGATATAACTGACTTTCCTCGGGGAATAAAATATAAAAGAATAATTGAGCCCTCTATATCCTGTAGTGCAGTCCGAGTAATATTGGCTATTGCTGAAATAATTTTAGCCCAGAATTGTCTTAGTATAGGGCAAGTAAGCCAAATGTGTGAGTGAGTTCCTATTAGGGATGTAGCGAACCTTAAAAAAAAAGTTCGTGAACGCGTTCGCGAACTTACGCCAAAAAGCGCGAATATTCGCGAACTTTGCGAACCCCATAGACTTAAATGGGAAGGCGAACTTTAAAACCTAGAAAAGCCATTTCTGGCCAGAAAACTGATTTTAAATTTGTTTAAAGGGTGCCACGACCTGGACAGGGGCATGCAGGAGGGGGATCAAGGGCAAAAATTTCTCTAAAAAATACTTTGTTGAAAAAGCGTTGCGTAAAAACGGGCAGACCTAGCGGAAATACACGGTGTTTTTTGCTATTTCGTGCTATTGGCACCATGGAAACGGGATTTGCTTACACCAGGCTGAAAAACGCCATGTGTGGTTGTGCGGCGTTTTTTAGGCTGAGAAAAAACGCAGCGAAAAAAAAACGCGGCGAACCCAAATTGCGAACATACGCGGAAAGTTCGCGAACTTGCGCGTTCGCGAACACCCGATGTTCGCGCGAATTATTCGCCGGCGAACAGTTCGCTACATCTCTAGTTCCTATATCAGACCCACATCTCCAGCAAGAGTCTGGGCTATCTCTGTACATTTTCCTTAACTTTACTGGAGTGTAGTGCCATCTAGTGACCAATTTATAGTTCATTTCTCTCACTCTCACAGCACAGGAGGATTTATGAATTATAGAAAAAATTTTCTCCCAGTCTCGCTCATTTATTTCTAAATTTAAGTTGTTTTCCCACTCTAACTGAAATGCCTGTTTCCTCATTGGTATATTTTGAATAAGTAATTTATATAACAACGAGATTGGTTTGTCTATCGGGCTGGGTTGCTCCATAAGACTTTCCCATTTTGTAGGGACTCTATCCCACCCCTCCTCCTTGTGTGTGGAGATGTAATGATAAATCTGTTGATAATTCCACCCATCTCGGGGGTTCTTCCCCCACTTTTCTTGTATCTCGACCAAGGGAATCAGCTTTTTATTCTTAATAAAATCCACTATTTTAGTTGGAAGCCCATCTTTTACTTGCCAATTTTTAAAAGGACCCTTTTCCATACTAGGAATAAACAATGGGTTCCATACCAAAGGTTGCAGGATATATGGGGTTGCTGTAAGTTTCATCCCTTGTCTATTTTGGAACCACCACCTATAGGTGGCCCCTATTAGTGGGTGTTCTTTCAATCCTTTAATTACTAAAGATTGTTCTCCCCATAGATAGTTCGAAAGAGGGACTAATGAACCCTCTTGTTCCAGCTCTACCCAAATTTTTTTTTCATCTGCTACACACGTCCAACTCTTAATACGAGCGAGTTGAATCACTGCGTAATAGAATCGGGCATCTGGGAGGGCGAGCCCTCCTCTTTCTTTTGGAAGAATCAATAGTTTATATTGGATTCTTGCCGGCTTATTGGCCCACACAAATCTTGTAATTATAGACTTCAATTTTTTAAAATACATAACCGGAATAGAAATCGGGATAGTTTGCATTAAGTATAAAATTTGCGGCATCGTGAACATTTTTACTGCCTGAATTCTACCTAGCCATGAAAGATTCAAACTATACCAAGAATTATTTATCTTTGCTATAGAATCAAGTAGTTGAGGGTAATTTGTTTGATACAGTTGCGATAGATCTGCTGGAATTTGTATTCCCAAATATTGAATTGCATCTCTAGCCCACCGAAAAGGGAAATTCGCCTTCAAGGATTTATTTACAGATTTAGAAATATTTATATTTAAAATTTCTGATTTAGACAAATTAACTTTAAAATTAGAAAAGGAGCCAAATTTTTGTTAATCAAGTTCAATACATTAGGCAATGATATCATAGGGTTCGTTATGAACATCAAAAGATCATAGGCAAAAGCCGCGATCTTGTACTCTTTATTATTTACAGTAATACCAGCTATATTAGGATCTTGTCTAAGCTGGCATAGTAAGATTTCCATAACTAATACAAATAAAATTGGGGAAAGAGGACATCCCTGCCGTGTACCATTATGGATTTGCACTGTTGGCGAAAGTATTCCGTTTACTTTAATCCTTGCATATGGTTCATGGTACAGTGCTAATATCCTATTCACCGTTTTAATTCCTAGACCAAATCTGATCAGTGTCCTTTCAAGGAATGGCCAGGAGACCCTGTCAAACGCTTTTTCTGCGTCAGTGGTAAGTAATATAGCTGGAATACCTTTAGTTTGTACATGATTAATTAGCGATATTACCTTATATACATTATCCTTTCCCTCCCTTTTAGGCACAAAACCAGCCTGATCCTGATGGATAATAGAAGGTAAATATTGTTTAAGCCTATTCGCTATGATTTTAGCGTATATCTTTAAATCAATATTGATCAGTGAAATAGGTCTGTAACTCGAATATAATTGTGGATCTTTTCCTTTCCTTTCCACATCATGAAATTTAATATCACCACAATATCCTATTAAATATTAGCTATTTCTCACCTGTACCTTGGCCATTGTTATTATCAGTGGCGCAAAAACAGCATCCTTAAATTGAGTTCCCACAATATACTATTTGGCAGAATTCCCTTAATAAATATAGAAGATCTAACAGAAGGTGTACATGATGAAGATCATACCCAGACCTGCATTAGCTTGGGCACTCTAGGGGGAGTCAGAAGCTTATTGGCTTGTGTATGGGGCCAATATGGCTCCCTCGGGATCAGGAAAATATCTGTTGAGGGGGCTGGGGAGCTTAAGAATACTGTCGGAAATAGCCACATAAGGCTATTGATACGGTCTTCTCCAAAGCTTAAGCCCATGTAATGATCCAATGAGACCAATCAAACCATCCCCATTAGGCCAAATCAGGCACAGATCAGCTTATTTGAGCTGATCTCTTTCAACAAGCTGATCTTTTTAAGTATGGCTGCTTCATTTTAGTTTTGGATTATTCTTTTATATATGTCATAGAGACAACAGAATTAAATCTAGCCTATTATTCAACTATGAACACACTTTAATTGTAAAGTGTGCAGTTTTCTTGCATGATAACATTTCAAATTGCACTTTAAAGGGGTTGTTCCACTTTAACTTTAACTATAATGTATAGAGTTATATTCTGAGACAAGTTAGAAAGTAGCTAAGAATTGGCAATTCTATAACATACTAAATGTTAACTTGAATGTGAGCTACCTTTTAAGCCAAAAACACACACACATCATAGAGTATAATGAGTTTGTGTCTTGGAAGTCTCAAATTTATTTTGCTAAGTGAAAGTTTTTTTTTAATCTCCCAGTATAAGTGATTACTTGAACTCCTGTATCCAGGGCTATAACTATAGAGGAAGCAGACCCTGCAGTTGCAGGGGAGCCCAGGAGTGCAGAGGCCCCAGTAAGGCCTTAATTAGTGAGCAATTTCAATATATCTTGTGAGAATTGGTCAACTTAGCAATGTTTTGGGGCCCCAAATTTAATTTGCTGTGGGGCCCAGTAACTAGTAGTTCTAATGAAGGTCCTTAGCACCCCCAAGCCGTACTGCGCTCACTGCAGCGCTGCCAGTATTGCTGCTTTGGACATTGTATCACACTAAAGCAAACTGGAAAACATAACAAAACAAGTTACTATACATTGCACTCCAGCATATTGGAAATTTGGTAATTACAATAAAGTCTTTAACATATGTTCCAAAAAAAATCTTCAACGTTAGCAGGATGTGTTTAAGATGGAAACGTTTCCCTTCCAATGCACTCAGTTTTCCTTACCGTATATTTATTCAATGCTGTTATTGCATGTAATTTAAGTCAGTCATTTTCAGAGTCAATCCAGTTTCTCTGTAACTGATTCAGGTCTGGGAAATGCATCTCAGGAGAGAGCTATACAGCCCACGACTACTCATGCACGGCTGAAAGGGATGTACTGTAACACTTCCAGCAGGTCAATAAAAATAACCAAGCAAATAATCGAGATATCTTGTGTGCACCCAAGGTGAAATTATAGTTAAAGACATTCTGTAATCAAATCTGAACACTGTATAACATTCAATAAAACAGAGCAATGTTGGAAAAATTCCTCCTTGCATGGAGAAGTGTATTTCCTGGCAGCCGTGTCTCTCCTCGCTTCCTAATAATGGGATGCTGCCACTAAAGTAATGCTAGCAGCAGATTTCTTACATGGAATGGAAATACCCCAGTCAGTTTCAGAGGAATCTGTTTAGCTCACCACTCACCTGACATAGCTGCCTGCATCTCCGTTCTGCAGAGCATTAGGGGCAGAACATTCTCTGTATGCTACTTGCTGGGAAGCGGATAACAATGGCTGCTGGGGTCAGATAGTAGCTCCTCCTGTCTTTCAGAAAAGAAAGGCTTATTTGTCAATTATCAAACTTGTAAATTTTATAGGTTTTTTTTTTGTCAAATCAAATAAACTCAAAATGTTACCAAACTGGAATGTTTGCTTATTTATAAAAAAAATTGTACATAAAAAACTCCATCAAATGAAACCGTGAAAAAAACTCAAATGCATCAAATTCTTATTCTAATCATCATTTTCAATAGGTCTAGAAACTCTCAAAACAATTTGAACATTTAAAAAAACATAAATCTATCCTAGGACAAGTCCCATTGGCTTCTACATAAAGTTGCAAGGTTTTAGATGCTGAAGGTTTATTAACATTTGGATTTTTATATATCTTATAAAATCATAACTAAACTCGTTTCCATGAATGGCAGTCAAAAAATCTGAATTGAAAAAGCATGAATGAAAAAAAAAACCTGCAACTTTTTCGAATTGCTGCACAAAAGCCAGCGTAAAAAACAAACAAAAATCGAGCAATCGTAGATGCCCCCTTTTCATTCAAGTTCTTCAGATTTTTTTTGTTTGACAAATATCGAACATTCAAGTTTTGGAAACCAGAATTTGAATTTGGGAGTGTTTGGGCAAGAAACCATTCAGATTAAGTTGAACTTCACCAAAAATACATAGCCCTCATTTAAAAAAAAGTTCTAACCAAAGAATAAAAAATAATATAAAAATATATTTGCCAATTAGACTTCTGAGCTGGTAGCATTCCTCCCTCACTCCTTTAGTAGGGCATTAAGGGGTCACTTACAGCAGCTCCTTCCTGATTAGACAAGAAATTGTTATTTTGGGACACAATTTAATTTTTGGACCCCCGGCTCACTAGTTTGGGTTTTGGAAAGTATGGGGTGACAATTCTTGCCCAACAGACATTGCATTTGTAAAATGCAATGCAAAATGCATTTGTATTCATTTAAAATTGATTATAATTACCCTACTAAATGGATTCATGGGCTATGGAGTGTGGGTTTGTAACACAATATTCAAGTCAAACAGATTCTATAGTCATTATGTCACCCTAAATATAGTTTAGTTCCTTGGACCCAGTTTCCTCTGGTTACCATACCTTTCTTATCCTAACATGGAAAATAGAATGGCATAGATTTATTTATCCATTGACATTCAGCCCTGGGTATACTGAATACACCCCTAAAATAAAATCTCCTTTAATTGACTTGTGCCCTGAGAACCGGACACAGATGTTATTTTGACACCAAGCACCAACAATGATGACAGCCGAACAATAAATATATTTAGATCAATTGTGTTTGATTCATGTTGAAGTTACAGCCATAGTTTCTTTAGATGCATCGCTACAAAACATCATGACTTACTCCTGAAGTTGCACTTTGCACACTGAAGAAAGGACTAGTGATTAGTGAACCTGCCCTGTTTAGCTTTGCCATAAAAACATGGAAAAATTCTCAAAGTCAATGAGCATTAGAGTCAATGGTTGTTTTTCTTGCTTATTTTTTTGTGCCAAATGCTTTGGAGTCAACAGAAGTTTTTTCTTGCACCAAATGCATTGGAGTCAATGACCATTTTTTCTTGCGTATTTCTGCTAAATACATTGGTGTCAATGGACATTTTTCTCATGCCAATTGCATTGGAGTCAATGGGCCAAATTCATTATGCATTGGAGTCAACAGAAGTTTTTTTATGGCACTAAATGCAATAAATTCAGTTGGTGTTTTTTTCTCCAATTTTTTCCCCGCTAAGCACAATGCACAGCGAAATTGTAGTGCAAACTTGCAAAAGTTTTAGCCACTTGCAAAACCCTGAATTTCCCTGCAAATCTGCATCAGGCACAGGAATCTATGCAATTTATTTGTTATCTGCTAGGTAACCTATGCAGAGTTACGGTTTTCAAAAGGGCTGTCGGGGTCAAAACCTCCTGCCTGGTTTCCCAAATTAGGAAAACTGGGCAGTACTCCGTGGCCAATTGCTGTGTCATAGCCCCGCCCCATGATGCCAAGGCCCCACCTCCTCCCCACCACATGATGTCATGACCCCACCTCTTCCCCACCCCCTGCCCAGCTAAGAAAGCCAGCAAAGCTGGCAACCCTAAACCTGTGCCTTTTCTCCTTTTTTTTCCCAATCTGAATGGCTGCCCCCATGGCTACACAGCAGCTTTGTTTATAGCAGTGTTTCAGAAGCAAACACACAGCTTTTACCAGTGCAAGGCAATAGTACATAATATATTAATTACTTTGAAACACTTTCATTTTTTGGTGTTACTGCTCCTTTAAGGAGGTTAAGTCTTTGCTAATTGCGGTTATTTCTATAATTTTATCTGATTTCTGTGCATCTGAGAGCTACATTACCTCTAAAACTAATGATTGTTGTAACAAATTCTTTGAACTGTTATGGTACTTAAGGGTCAAGGAAGTATGCAAACTTTATTCCACCTTTCATATATTTCATATGACCCTGAACAAAACACATAAGCACAATGAGGGCAGAATTTGAAATTGTATTTAAATGAGTATTGCCTCAAGCCCAAGCACCTGTACTGTAACTATGTATAAGATTTAAATGACATATTTCCATTTTTTTAAAAAAATCCTTGATGCATACGCTTTATGAATTTAAGGAGACCAATGATGTGCGTCTGGAATTCTACTGAAGTGCAAATTAGGAAGCGCTACAGCCCTACATTCATTTAACCAATGCTTCCAATTGCATATGGATGTGAGTCTGTATAAGGGAGACATGCATAACCATGGGTGTAGGGATACCTTTAGGATCAGGGACGTGTGCATACTTTAGTCCATACGTAATGTATTTCATATAACCCTAAACTGACACCATAAACACATAGACACAACTTGAAATTGTATTTACATGAGTAAAATTGCAAAAAATACAGTATATTGCCCCAAGTTCACCTACTGTAACTATGTAAAAGATATTTTCATAATTTTGAAATACTTGATGCAAAATCATAATGAATTATACTGGACCAATGATGTGTGACTGGAATTCCACTGAAGTGCAAATTAGGAAGCCCTACAGTATTACAGATGAGAAAGTCTGCAAATTATTAATGCATCCCATGTGGGCATACTGGGAATCATTACGTTTGGAACATTCCGCCTGGTGATGGCTTATACTATGCAGTATATTAGTAATGAGCAAATGCAGTATACTAATCAGAATAACATTACCTGTGCTCGAGTGGCTGTTTTTTTTAAGTATATATATATATATATATATATACACACACACACACACACACACACACACACACACACATTCCACTTTATTTGGTATGGGTCTGTAAACACTGATATTTCATATGTGCAGTTTATCATGTCTCTTTCTCTTTTTAATTTCCTACTGGATGCAGTATTTATTGTGAGATCAAATTCTGGTATTTATGCTTCATATTCTCTTGTATTTTTACAGTTATGCAGATAGTGGATTAACAAGCCAGACAAGGAGCACTGTTTAAGAAGCAGCCTCCCGATTTGTATTTATTTGGGTCACTGTAGAACCTCATTAATGGCCATTTGCCTATAAAGAGGCATGGCTGCTCAGTCACAAAATGTTAAAAAAATGTTTAAACTTCACTTTAACCATGATGTGTTACAAACAGGTTATTGTAAAAAAACAAAACAAAAGGTGGAATGCAGCCAGTTTGTCAGTTGTTTGTATATGTAGGTAACATTTAAATACATAAGAATTACTGGTTGCTATGGGTTACTATCCCAGCAGCACCTTTTGTTATGCCAAAAATGTCATGAATTATTTCTCATATTTTGTATTGCTATGTTGAATTTATTCTCTCCCTAACTAGGAGTTATAATCCCATCTGCTTCTCACTTTAATCTGCCAGACTACCTGTTACTCAAACAGCCAGGCCAGGAGGTCATCCCAACACTGGCGCAAGTTGTCCAAGTGAGGTAGGCAACTAAACAGAATGCACCCAAAGTACTTATAAAAGGTTTAAAGGAGAAGGAAAGTCATTTGGCATTTTACTGCCAATAGATTTGCCACATTAGTGCCACCTAGAATGCTATATTTATTCTGCAGAAAGATTTATCATAAATGAATAAACAGGCCTAAAAGCTCTCTCCATTTGTTTAAGATAGTAGCTGCCATATTAGCTTGGTCTCCTTTAGCTTCCTGCTGCAGCTCTAGCCACCGGTAGCTCAGATCACACATTCTGATGGGAGGGGGAAGTGAATTCTTAATTCTTATGAGAGGGGGAGCAGGAGAAGGGAGAGAGGAAATAGCTGCGCAGACTCGGCCCCTGAAATTAAGGATTTTACTAAGAGGAAGTCTGTTACCGAAGAGCATTTTTACAAAAAAAGGAGACAAGAAATCCTGTGTTTCTTTTAACAGAGGACATTAACTTTTAGTATGTTATAGAAAATGCTGTTCTATGACAATTTGCAATTGGTCTTCATTTTTATTACTTGTGGGTTTTTTTATTATTTAACTTTATATTCAGCAACTCTCCAATTTGGAATGAGAAACTGAAAGATGAATGAAAGTGGGTCTGAACAGGAAGATAAGTAACAAAAGGTAACAATAACAATAAACTTGTAGCTTAAAAAAACACTAGTTTTTGGCTACTTTGAAAGCTGGAAGGAGTCAGAAGAGGAAAGCAAATAATTCAAAAACAACAAAAAACAAAGACCAATTGAAGAGTTGCTAAGAACTGATCCACCCCTTTAAGTGCCACTATAGTTTGCTTTGAAAGTGGAAGAGCATTGTTGGTTGCAGAAATAGAAACCAGGATTATACTGTATATAGAATTGTTGATTATCCAGTTGTATTTCTACTTCTCGCACATAGCACCCATTTAACCCCAAAGAGGATTTGTATATAATGACTTTATGTATGTATTTATGTATATTTTTATTTATAAAGCTCTACTTATTTATGCAGTGCTGTACAGTAGAACAATAAATATATACACAAATAGGGGGTAATAACAATAATAGATAAATACAAAGTACAGGTATAGGACCCATTATCCAGAATGCTCGGGACCAAGGGTATTCCGGATAAGGGGTCTTTCCGTAATTTGGATCGCCATACCTTAAGTCTACTAAAAAATCAATAAAATGTTAATTAAACCCAATAGGATTGTTTTGCATCCAATACGGATTATTTATATCTTAGTTGGGATCAGTTACATGGTACAGTTTTATTTCTACATAGAAAAAGGAAATCAGTTTTAAAATTCTGAATTATTTGATTAAAATGGAGTCTATGGGAGACGGGCTTTCGGTAATTCGGAGCTTTCTGGATAACGGGTTTCCGGATAAGGGGTCCGATACCTGTATAAGAATAAATACACGGCACGGTTGCAATAAGTTAAGAATCAAAGAGACAAAAGGATAGAGGTCCCTGCCCTGTTAAACTTACAATCCAAATATTAAGAGAAAGGGTAAGTAGCAGAGCTCAGTCGCGGTGCTGCGTCTCCCAATAAGGAAGGAGTCTCTGCCATCATGTGCTAAGCTTTATAGATCGTTGCATCCGCGCTACTCTTTGTTCATGCTTTACTCACATTCATCTCTTATATTCATTAAACTACCATCAATCACATAAGATAAGAGCCTACGTGACCAATTTTCATCAGGAGAACACCTTGCAGGGTACGGTTTGAAAAGGAAGAGAATTGTTTAGGACCAATTTTCTCAATCTGTTGCTCAGCTGGAGTGATTGTAATCCATGAATGGTGATTGATATCACTTTCAGTTATATTTGAGATAATTTCACCAATTTTCCCGCTAGTCTAATTGCCTGCAGATGCCTGGGATGAGAACTGACAAACCGAAAATTACAGCCTTCAGTGTAAAACTGTAATGAAGTTTGTTTGAAGATTCAGCAATTTTCTCTGTCAGAAAAATCTTCTACAGAAATGTGAAAATGCAGATGTCTTAATTCTCTATATAAACTGTTTGTCTCTGGTATAAAAATGTCAACACAGCAGGGCATTGTTATGGATTATCAAGTAACAAGTAATTATCTCATTAAGTAATATGTAGACATTTCTATGGAGCAAACGAATGGGAAGAGAAGATTTTATTGCTGACGCATGAATGTTTATGTGGCTCAGTTAAAGGGGAAATGTCTAATGGGCCAAGATCATGTAACATAGTAACATAGTAACATAGTAAGTTGGGTTGAAAAAAGACATACGTCCATCACGTTCAACCATAATGCCTATATATAACCTGCCTAACTACTAGTTGTAAAAACAAAGATATATAAATATATACACATAAGTGCCATGCATACACTATAAATGATATCCTTATAAATAGAGCTTAGTGATATCAACAGTTATAATCAGTGCTAAGTGATGTAATTTCTGTCACATGACTGAAACTTGTGGATATTAGAAACCACCTCAGAGTTCCATGACTGTATAAAAGCACTCAGCCTTCAGCCTTTATATGGTCATGGAACTCCTCTGTACTCTTCTATCCCTATCCCCTATCTATAACATATCTTAATCAAGGCAACAATAATTTCAATTATCTAAATATCGACCTGTCATCTAGATCTGAAGCAGCATTTGATTGCTCTGTCATGTCATAGAAACATGCCCATGTGTTATAAAATATAATATGTGACCATAAAATTGTATTATATACATATGATTAAAGGCTAATGTGCTTGAATGCAGTACATTTGTTGACAATGGCAATTTTTTCCCCCTAGGTTGATGCTTCTATTAGGAAAAAAATGCACGGATCCAGGGAAGTTTCAATAACCATTCCTCCATCTTCCCTTACTTTCCCAGACTTCCCTTATTAGACATAAAGGGGTTGTTCACTTTGTACAACATTCCCAGATATAACCGTTCACATTAATAGAACAATCTTTGCCTTACACATTGTTAACAAAACATGTGCAGCTAAAAAGATATTTACCTCAGAATCATTGCTCTGCTGATCCTTCACTTCTGCACGGACCCTGTGCTGGGGGGGTAAGTGACCCCCTATAAACATTACAGTTGATTTTTTATTTCCTTATATGATGTCACACTTAGGGGCCAATTTACTAATCCACGAACGGATCAAAAGCGTCCGAATGCGTTTTTTTCGTAATGATTGGTATTTTGCAATTTTTTCATCGTGTTGCGACTTTTTCGTAAATTGTCGTGACTTTTCTTAGCCGCCGCGAAAAAATCGGAAAGGTTTGCCCGCCGTTTACTAGCCCTCAATACGAAAAAGTTGCGACAATTCGCGCAAGACGTAACGGCTACGAAAAAGTTGCGTCAATTCGCGCAAGTCGTATTGGCTCCGAAAAAGTCACCACAATTCACAAAAAAGTCGCAACAGCGATGAAAAAATCACGAAAAAGTCGCAAAATGTTTGTTTCCAATCCGATTTTTTCCCATTCGGGATTCGGATTCGTGGATTAGTAAATCAGCCCCTTAGTACTGGCAACAGATTTAACTCCTATTGGCTGTGTCTCCCTTGTCATTGTAAGGGAGAAATTACCCAGAAACCCCCATTCTGGATAACAGGTCCCATACCTGTACTACAATGACTCGGCTACAGAACACATCCCATACATACAGTTACTGCTTAAGCCTGTTATTTCCTTCTCTTAACTTATTAAGCAATTTATATACATTAAAACTAAACTCCACATACCTTCTAATGGATAAAATATTCAAACTTGCTTGATAGAAAATTGAAACCCCCGTTAGGAAATATCAATAATTTAGTATTATTAAATACATTTTATAAATCTCTGTTTGGCTGATCTCAATACATTACTGCTCATTTACTGTTAATCATATTGTAATTATGATACATGATTATTTTTTAATTACATTATTGGTTTTAAGTTGTGTATGCAACATCCATTATATTAACTTCTCCTGGCCCCTGTAATAGAATTTCCTAGCAGCAAAATTAAATTTAATTGATTTGAACTCTTTGCATTTAATTACATTTATATAAAATGAAATGAATTGTGCATGGTGGGAGCAAATGTGTTGTGCTGCGCTGTGCTGACATGCTGTAATTTCCATTTTCATTACTCAGAAGAGTTAAGCTCAGAGGGAAGACTTGCTGAAAAAACATCACTATAAATTTTAGCCATAAATAAGATTAGAATACACATGGGGTAGAGGTAGGAGTGGGTATAAAGTAGGAAAAACTTGGTACAGAAATAAGATCTGGCTTAAAGTTTCATGTTTCAAATTTCTCTCCAACTTTGTTATGAAAAACTGTTTTAAAAATTAAATATTTTCCCAAACTGTGGCGTTATCCACCCAAAGAAGAGCATGGGGAGGTGGTCACTGGGCTGTGATTTGCAGTGAGGACTTATTTGCTGTCCTAAATGTTTGTGGGTGCCCTGCTTAAAAGTCATTGGTTGCCCTAAATCTGCATATACATAGCCATGTTATGTGATAAGTGGGGCTATGACCAAGCTACCAAGCTTTCCATCACAAGGAGAAGCATCACCTGAAAACTACTGCCTAATTTACAACCCCAGGGGGAGCAAGTGCAAGAGCACTAAGGAGAGCAGGAGCATGCCCCGCTAGTGCCCATTCAACAGCACTTGTGCCCCCTGGACTTATTGCTTTCTACACTGAGCACTGGATTCAAATGCCTGGAGTGCTGCCCAGCCCTTACCTCCTGCTAAATACAGGGCCCCAATGCAGGTTGTGCCTTCTTCCACTCTCTAACTGACATGTCTGAATGACGCACAAATTAGGAAGCGGGAGGGAAGGACGCCTATGGATAACAGGTCCTATATCTGTACCTCTTTTTTGGACCAGTTTACCTGCATAGCTCCTGATATTGTATTAATTTTAAGACTACCGTAAGGATGTGTATATATAATAAGCCTAAAACATATTTCAGCCTTTGCTGGTGCTATAATGAACACACACATTAACACACAAATTAAAATTTGTTGGTAGTGGACAATTTGATGGGATTCCTTATCCAGGATGGACATCTCCCACAGACTCAATTTTAATTAAATAATTATATTTTTTAAAACTGGTTTCCTTTGTTATAATAAAACAGTACCTTGTATTTTATCCCAACTAAGATATAATTCATCTTTATTGGATTCTGAATAACCCATTCCTACTGGGTTTATTTCATGTTTAAATGATTTTTTAGTAGACTATGGTATGAAGATCCAAATTACAGAAAGATCCCTTATGCGGAATACCCTAGGTCCCGAGCATTCTGGATAACAGGTCCCATACTAGTTTATCTCACTATGTGGAAATGACAATGAATCGTGTTATTTTGAAACACATGATAATGAGTTACTATATATACCTTCCGAGGACTAATTTGCTCCAGTTTTTGTAATAAATTATTAATTAACTGCACCAGAGCAAGTGCCAGTAGAATTTCATATAATGTTTGAGGTTTTTTTTCTGTCGACATTGTATTTATTGGTTTATATCACTCAAGACAAGTGAACACCTTCAGAGATAAAACCATAGAAACACAATTAAAATGGCAAGAAACGAGTTGTGTAACACAAAGGTAAATTAGATCCGATGACTTGGCTCATTGACCCCTAAAGAAGAAAGTAACAGTTTAAATAAACACAAGAATGATGCAAAATTTCTCAAAACTAAATCAAAATTATGGGATATATTTTACAATGATTTAAATGTTTGACAGGACAATTCCCTACTATTCTGCTTCAAAAACCTATAAAAGTGAAATAGACATGAAAAACATAGTGTAGGGAACCACCTTTTAACCCTTTTCAGCAGCTAAATATGCCTCTGTGAGTACAGGTATCGGACCCCTTATCCGGAAACCCATTATCCAGAAAGTTCCAAATTACGGAAAGGCCATCTCCCATAGACTCCATTTTAATCAAATAATTCACATTTTTAAAAATTATTTTTCTCTGTAATAATAAAACAGTACAGTACTTGATCCTTACTGGAGCCAAAACAATCCTGTTAGGTTTATTTACTGTTTAAATAATTTTTTTAGTAGATGTAAGGTAGGAGATCCGAATTACGGAACGACCTCTTATCCGGAAAACCCCAGGTCCAGAGCATTCTGGATAACAGGTCCCATACCTGTATTGGTGTATGTATGTATAACTTTATTTATAAAGCGCTACTTATGTACGCAGCGCTGTACAGTAGAATAGATTACAATAGAATACAAACAGGGGGTTATCAAGATAATAATAGATAAATACAAAGTATAACAATAAATACAAATAAATACAAGATACAGTTGCAATAAGTTAAGAGTCAAAGAC
Organism: Xenopus tropicalis; assembly: GCF_000004195.4. Taxonomy (NCBI): domain Eukaryota; kingdom Metazoa; phylum Chordata; class Amphibia; order Anura; family Pipidae; genus Xenopus; species Xenopus tropicalis. Next base: position 176,373,550 of record NC_030677.2, on the reverse strand, counting down.
ACAAGAGGATGGAGGTCCCTGCCCCGTAGAGCTTACAATCTATATGGGAGGGTAACTTACAGACACAAACAGGCAAATATAAGTACAGTTGGTGGTCCAATATACTTGGCTCTGTTAGTAGTACAAGGTTATTTTATAGATCTTTAAATGTTTTATTTGTTTCTTTGTCAATATTAAGCCTAATGGTCAGTATGTAGAATGTTCAGACATTTCACTGATTTTGGCCACCTCTTTTCTATTGCAAACATTTACATCCGACTTGCTTAGTTTTGTGGACGATAAAGCAAGTTAATGTCTTTTGAAGCTATAATTTGATTTCCTGGGAACAGGTCTGACCCTTTTAGGATACTTCAGCTGGAAAACTGAGCAAGCCAGACATAATTATTTTATAAATAAAAGCCATTTGGGTATCCAGCAGTGGTGCTCTAAATTAGATTCATGTCACTGGTATTACATATTTAAAACTCATTGCAGCACATATTATTGTGAGCGCTTCCATTATTCACTAAGTAGTGAACTTTGAAAGACCTCAACTGGTTCATGTTTATCTACATGAAAGAATACAATAGATGAATAATTCACGTCACATACATATCTGAGGAAGCATTTAGTAAATCCACAGAGAGAGAGTGAAGCGATGAGCAAGTTCTAAGTAAGCTAGCCTTCCAAACTACAATCCATATAACAACAGGGACATAATAAGGTCATAATTAATCTAAAGGGCTCTCAGCCCCCGCACACATTCAGCAATGTCTTAAACTTAATGAATTCACTTTATTAGCTGCCATACATAATACAATTAAACTAGAAGTATTTATGAAGGACCTTTTGATATCAGCCACATAATTTCAATAAAAGAATCCATACTTGCTATAGTCTGAAATTCCCTTATGGAAGATATTCAATAAAACTCTCATTATGTAAATGTTACAAGGCACATGCTTGGCTGAATTTATGTGGAACACAAAATCTGGAATAGTGTAGTTCTTCATCCTGATCATCCTGGTATCTCAGAGGAACCAATTGACTATGATATGTGCAGCAAGAAGCACCTCTTTCACTTGCAAATATCATTTCATTTTTTATTTGGATATATATGGGGTTTTATAGGAGAGAGTAAAAAGGTTCATTGCTTCAGTGGTAGTGATTTGTCATTCTAAACTAATTTTTCAACATATTTGCTAGTGCAAACTCTAAAGCCCTTTTTATTAACCCCGGGCCCAAAAATGCTGCTCAACTTTACAGTATTAGGCTGGCACCAATCCAAATATGGTAAAAAGCTAATAGTTTTATTGACCCATCTATAAAAACATGATATACCTAATGCCATTTGTACCTGAAAAGTACTAAATCATAGGTTTATGACTTAAGGTCCCCTGGGGCCAAACGATCAAATTATAATGACGGGCATAGGCAAAGTCGGTCCGGGGACCGCATCAACGAGCCGATGTGGTCCCCGATCGGACTAGATTTTCTAACCTGCCCGATCCAGATCTGCCCGATTTCAGGCCAGATATTGGTCAAGCAGGCCTGTCGGAAGTCCCCATACACGGGCCGATTAGCTGCCGAAACGGTCTAAGGGACCGATATCGGCAGCTACTTTAGGTCCGTGTATGGGGACCTTTACAACTTCTAGAATGCGTTTACCATGACAAGATGTTGGAGGACTCTGGCGGTTGAAGTCAAGCAACAAAACATGGCCAAGGTGAACAAGCAGAGGGTGTATGGTAGATTATCATATGATTTCTTATATTCGAAATTCCATAAAAGAAAATTGATCCATGAAGTTTTTGGCCCATATTACCAGAAAACTCCTTATCCTGTATTCAGGTAAACTACTGAAGGTATTCCATTTAACTCCATTAGGATGTTCTACCCAAGATGTGGGTTACTGGAGGCTGTTTTTCCAGGTGCACATCCTATGTAACATGACATCTGAAGAAAGCAACTACAGATTTTGATTCATTAAAAAAACACTGGCTCCCTCATATTGTTGTGGAAACTCCATATTTTATTTATGCAGTCATATTATATGAAATTGGAAGATTGAGATCATATTGCTACACAGGCTTCATTTGATTTTTTTTGGTGGGTTTTCTAATGAAGGAATTGAAGGCCGGGGTATCATATTTAGTTGTTTTACTGTGCAGCCATCATGGGAAGATGTGTAAAAACAGACATATCATTCTTCTATGAACAATAATGGTATTAATTGTGCCACAGATGTGTCAATAAAGTCTTCTCCATCTGTACCTGGTTTCATGATTTTAGGTTGCCAGACTCTTTTTATTTGTTATTGAATTAAACCTTATTATGTCCCAATCCAACTGTATGAAAAACATGCCAGAAGATAATTATAATCAGTTTTAGAGGATTAAGTTGATTAGTCCCCATCTACACAATGTATCCTTCAGTGGCGGGGGTCTTTTGTAAATTATTTTATGGACATTCAAAACTGATTTTCCATTTACTTTGACTAAAATATGTATTTTAAACTGACTAAAATATGTATAACCATACAATACTTAATTTAGTTGTGATATACAGTATAATGCCCCACACAGGTACCAGTCATGTTATATCTCAGAAACCCTAGTTTGCAGATGACTCAAGAAACCAACAACATTAATTTGGAAGAAAATACAGAAGTGGGTCACACTATAGGACAAGTCAATTTGAAGAGAGAGGAATTGTCAGTATACGGCCTACCTTGCTATTGCTGGCACATTTTGGAACTTGAGGTTATGGATGTGCAATAATACTTCTATTTATAATACACCAGTTCTATTTCTATTCTTAGTAACTTTTATGCAGTTATATGCAAGAGTTTTAGCATACTGATAGCAAAACTATTTCCATACATGCCATCAATCAACATAACTAGACGTCACATATTATTCATACTAGTTTGCCATTCCTAACCTTTTCTGAAGGCTTTTTTTCTAACTCCAGTATCCTTAGTAAAGAGACTGCATGTTAAAGAACCCATTTATAAAGCATATATATATATATATATATATATATATATATATACAGTATATATATGGGTTGAAGGGTTGGATGTGGCTTCAGAACACGTGAAAGCAAAGCTATGAAATGGCAGCTTTTGGGGGTCTTGGGAATGGAGATTCAATTAAGGTTATTTTGTTGTGTGTATGCTGTACATTTCTGACAAATGCATCACAGTTCTCATAGGGAACCATAAATATTATAGTCTCCATCTAATAAATAAATAAAACTTTGTGAGCTGATGCTGTTAGTATTGCAAATAGCAGGCAAGGGAGTTAAACATCCTAACTGAACAAAAATAGTGATGAGTGAAATTTTTTGGCAGGCATGGCTTTGTGGTGAATTTCCGCATTTCGCGAACCAGGTGCAAAAATTAGCCTTCGAAATATTGTGCAAAAAAAGCAACATTTTTTTTAACGTGTGTCATTTTCTGCGTTTCACTCATCACTAATAGCAGCAATGGTTGGACCACTTGGTCTGAAGAACCTCTTCTCCAGGGTAAACAACCCTAACTTGGCCAATCTTTCTTCATAGCTGAGATTTCCATACCCTTTACCAGCTTAGTTGCCCTTCTCTGGACCCTCCCTAACTCAGTAATGTCCCGTTTGAGCACTGGAGACCAAAACTGAACAGCATATTCTAGATGGGGCCTTACCAGCGCTCTGTAAAGGGGAAGAATAACCCCCTCCTCCCGTGAATCTATACCCCTTTTAATACAGCTCAAAACCTTGTTTGCCCTTGCAGCTGCTGCCTGGCATTGCTTGCTACAGCCTTTTAATTGCAATAGTAATTTTTCTATGCTTTGCTGGATCCTGTGTATGTTGGGCATTAGACAAACAGTGAAAAACACAAGCATGCGAAACTCTCCTGTATCTGATTCCACTCAACTCTGCGGCCTCACCCCTCCTGTCCCCACATATAAGTGGCAGCACCATGTCTCTGAGAATAATTGCCCATGCATATTTATACTATGCAGCCATTACATAGATGTGTTAATTAGGATAAGCAGTTTATCACATGTACAAAGGAGCTATTTGTTTTCTTATCAAACCAATAATTTGAATTAGCAGCTGACAGCTGATCCCCCTCATTATTTTATCCAACTTATTTATGCCAGTGTATTATTTGCTCATGATGTCCAGATGCTGCCCATATTAATTCCCCCCAGACTCCTCTAGCTGCAGCAGCCATAGCAATTGTTTTAAAGGACTAGTAACACCAAAGATGGAAAATGGCCTCAATGTGTTCAACTGCTTTAAGCAGTCAAATACCATTTTAGCGTGGAAGTGCTCAGCACTGTTCAGGGAGAAATGATTTAGATCATTTTTTTCTCTCTGGAACAAATCAATCTTTCTTCCATAAAAGCAAGTCTGTAACTCCAACTGCAGCATCACATGACCTATAGGCCATAATGTTATTATCAGCAGTTTTGTTACTAGACATAGGCTAAATTGTTTTGTTTTGGGGCTTATTTCTAGCTCTAGGTATAGGACCCATTATCCAGAATGCTCGGGACCAAGGGTATTCCGGATATGGGATCTTTCCGTAATTTGGATCTCAATACCTTAAGTCTACTAAAAAATCAATAAAACATTAATTAAACCCAATAGGATTGTTTTGCATCCAATAAGGATTAATTATGTCTTAGTTGGGATCAATTACAAGGTTCTGTTTTATTTCTACACAGAAAAAGGAAATCAGTTTTAAAATTCTGAATCATTAAAATGGAGTCTATGGGAGATGGGCATTCCGTAATTCGGAGCTTTCTGGATAACGGGTTTCCGGATAAGGGGTCCGATACCTGTATATGTAACAGCTACCAACCCCCTAAATATGTTTGTAAAAAAGACCATCAACCCCAAGGTGTTGGGGATCCAAAAAGTTGTGGTTTACACTTATAGTAGATATGCAACCCTTTGCATAGAGTGTTGTTGTCAAAAGGTCCTGAGTGGTATTCAAAATAGGTCCTGGCCTTTCACATACATAGAGGCCCAAACAGCCCCCCACCAGCCCAATAAATAGTGACTGCCTGTGGCACCTTACAGCAGCCCCTCTGGCATTTGCCTGAATTCACATATAGCCGGTCCAGGCCTTGTTGTTGTCGATGACCTGTCATGAAATCTGGTGACTTCCAAAACCTTGGAATCCATTTAGCCACATTACAATAGCATTAAGGGAAGACACAAAATAAATGGAAGGAATGTAAGATTTAGATTGGTGCATTCAACAGTTACAGATATTTTAAAAGTAATTAAATATTATAAATGGTTTGGAATGGAAGGGTTTTTTGGTAAGCATCCGTTTGCAATCATAGGCAATTCCCCTGACAGCAGAGCATCCCATTGGTTATTCTACACCAAAATAACTATTAACCATCTGTATGTGCTTTGAGCAATATTTGCTCCTCTAACTGCTCTATTTATGGCTGTGCAACAGTCGGGATATTTCTAAGATAGTACTTTTCTCTTCTGGCTTGAAATGCCCTGATCAACCTGTAGCACCAGTGCACTGCCTAGGAGATACATTAGCGTGTAATCAATGTTGCACTGAGCAGTGCACTTAGCACGTGGCAAGATCTCATGACTGGCAGTAATGAATATTTATAAAATGATTTGATTTAAAGGAGAGAAGGGTTTTGAAGAATGAACCGTATACTGACTGTAGAACACTACTCATAGGGGCTGATTTACTAAGACACGAATTGCGACCGAATTGGAAAAATTCCGATTGGAAAACGAACATTTTGCGACTTTTTCGTATTTTTTGCGATTTTTTCGGCGCCTTTACGACTTTTCGGAAATTATCGTGACTTTTTCGTTACCAATACGATTTGCGCGAAAAAACGCGAGTTTTTCGTAGCCATTCCGAAAGTTGCGATTTTTTCGTAGCGTTAAAACTTGCGCAAAAAGTTGCGATTTTTTCGTAGTGTTAAAACTTGCGAAAAACGTCGCGCCTTTTAAGTTTTAACGCTACGAAAAAAGCGCAACTTTTCGCACAAGTTTTAACGCTACGAAAAAATCGCAACTTTCGGAATGGCTACGAAAAACTCACGTTTTTCCGCAAAAATCGTATTGGTAACGAAAAAGTCGCAATAATTTTCCGGAAAAATCGCAAAATACCGATCATTACGAAAAAAACGCAATCGGACGCATTCGGCCCGTTCGTGAGTAAGTAAATGGGCCCCATATAGTCAAAGGCACCCAAACAATAAAAAATATAACGTGACATTTTACCTTAGTTCACTCAAAAGACAGTCGGTCAGCACAGGAAATATAGTACTTACTGTATAATTTAAAACATTATAGCGTAAAATGGTCCTCCAGATTTAGATCACCTTCATGTTTACTCTATTGATCCGGTTCCTCTAAAAATAATTCTTCTTACATTTTCTGTCTGGAAAGTAATTTCTATCCTCAACCTTCCTGTTACAGTATTTTCCATTTGCACTTCCAAGAAGGTTTTGTGCATTGAATTCAAACCACATATCTTTGTTTGCTCACATTTATTTTCAGTAATGGCTACACTGCTAAATACATAGGGCAGACAATAAAGAAGTCTAATTAAAATAAATGATCCCTTTTTTCCTAAAGAATGTCACAGTTGAAACTTTTTTGTTCAATAAAAAATTAAATCTTACCTGTGGAAAAGAGAGAAGATGGTGAGTCCATGATCTATTAAAATAATAAATATAAATATAATATTATAAAAAAATATATAATATTTAAATAAAAACATTTAAAAATGCAGTTTAAATGTGCAATAGTTTTACAGAATGTGCTGTGACCCTTCCAGCAGGATTGGATGGGAGGTAGTATCAGTATAGCAGTGGTGGACACCAGTATAGGGACCTTAATTGGATATTGATACATTGCAGTGAGAATTAACCTTGAAATTACACTGACTGAAGGAACTGAAAGTGAGAAGACACCTTGAGATTCCATAGTGACTATACAGAATGAGGTTGTATTCACTGATGATTGTGTGTATAGAAAAAATGCTATTGTTCTTTTATCTACAATGGTATATCTAGTATAAATAAATCTAAAGCAACTGGACTTGTTAGGTAATCATTGAAGACATATGGGAAGTCCTCAGCATATGTACTCTTCCACTAATATAATCACAATGGCACTTTCTTTCTTCAGAAAGGAATAACCATCCTGAGGCAGAGAGAAGGCGCAATATAGTCATCCCATATGTAGCAGGAGTGTTGGAGAAACTCAGGAGAATTTTCAACAAACACCACATCCCTGTGTTTTTCAAACCTAGCAACACATTGAGACAAAAACTTGTACACCCAAAGGATCCAACACCAAAGGAAAAACAAATCAATGTTGTATACGCAGTCCAGTGTAGCGAGGAGTGCACAGACCTTTACACTGGGGAAACAAAGCAACTGCTCTCCAAGCGAATGGCTCAACATAGGAGGGTGAACTCTACTGGCCAGAACTCTGCTGTATTTCTACACCTAAAAGACAAGGGACACTCCTTTGAAAATAGCAACGTCCAAATTTTGGACAAAGAAGACCACTGGTTTGAAAGAGGTGTAAAAGAGGCCATTCATGTCAAAGTGGAGAAACCATCCCTAAACAGAGGCGGGGGACTTCGACACCATCTGTCTGCTACATACAATGCTGTTCTAACATCTGTACCCCGGCAGTTTCAGAACTCTTCACACATCCATTCATGCAACTCTAACAAGTAACACCTGTTTCAATGAGTTGCATGATATTTTGGTAATCCTTTCAAAGTAACTCCACAACTTTCACACCTCTGTGAGTTTCAGATGTCACCATTCTGAAGAGTTACAAAATGCCATTGTGATTGGATTAGTGGAAGAGTATATACAGGTATGCTGAGGACTTCCCATACCAGTCAGTTGAACTGAAGAAGCTGCTCGGATGAGTAGTGAAACGTCTTCAATGATTACTTAACAAGTCCAGTTGCTTTAGATTTATTTATACTAGATATACCATGAGCTGGATGAATGAAAATCTTTATAGGCATATCTACTATGGTATTTATTGACTGTTTCATAAAAGTTTGCTACTAAGAATCAATTGAACCAACAACTTCATGCAGAGATACAGAACAACATATACATTACACAGACATTCAATCTAAGAACTAAAAAGGGGTCTGGTAATGGGTCTGGTATAGAAATCATAAGAGACCAAAAAGTGCACTTTACGGGTAAAGTATTAACAGCAGATTTAGAATACATTATAATAAATATGCTTCTTATAGTAGTGAAACTTATAAACATGTTTGCTATAATACATAGTTACACTGTACATGTTGAAAGAACAGTATATGTGCTTCACATCTTCTGATGCCAGTTATATAAAGAAGTGGAAACTGACATGCTGGATCAGGGTATTCTGCTTCCACTTTGCATTAGATGTATCAGATATGCTGATTAGCATGAAATGGTTTAAAACTTAAAGATAAATAATCATCATGGCTACATACCTATAGGATGAAATAGATTCCTAAACAAAAAGATCATGTTTGGTTGTAGATGCTGAGCAGACTCGAATCATCTATAAATGTTTATAAAAATTTACTATCCCTGTAAGGTTTTACACATTATTACTGTACAATATAGTTATATTTAAATGTGTTGGATGGAACACTGCTGAATGTTCTTTTCTGACAGAGTAAGAAAATCAATCAACTATAACAACAGGGGAGGCATAAACAATGAAAGGCTTAGAGTTTCTAAGGAAATTCTGTTAAGGGCACACAAAGATCACCAGTTGGTCCACTTAATAGGTAAAATGAAAATCTATTATCAGGGGAGAACTGGAAATGAGCTGGGGAAACTATGGCACATAGTAGCAAAAGACAGACAGCAGACAAAAACAGCAGGGAGGGTCAGCAGGGGCCATAAACAACATGAGAGAAGGACACAGGGGGCAATAGGTAATATAGAAGAGCTAAGGGGAATAAGCAATATGAGCTGAAAAAGCATGAAATATTGATATACGATGGACACGATAAAAATGAGGATGGCAGGAAGAAATTAAGTCTGGATTTTCATTTCAAACTACAATGAGTTGTTATAATTACTATTATTATTGGAATGGTTTTAAATTCTGATCATCTTACTGTTAGCTACAGTTACATATTAAGTGCATTTTTTTTTCCACCGGAACTTATAGAAAATAACAGTGTCAAACTTGGCGTTCGAATGGCAAAATTCACCATTTATTTTATGCAACTTTTTACACTGTTTTTTGAGCAAATTTTTTTTACACAGCATAATAAATAGGCCCCTAAATGTGTAAGTATGAAATAAGCCACTGTGTGTTATCTTGTGTGTGTGTTGCTGTACATTGATTGAGATAAAAAATATATTTATTAGGATTACTGATTAATTCAGTCAAAGGATTTCAAGTGAAGGAAGACCAAAGGCTAAAATGTGGGGAAAGCTACTGTGCTTTTGTGGCAAGTGCTAGAATTCTCTTGCAGGCTTTTATGAAGTACTGTAGGGCTGCCTAACCAAATTATGTACTGCAAACAGAACTTAAACCAAAAATCTTGGGCATGGGGTATTGTAGACTTAGCATAAACTTTCAACTATATTGTTGTATTTATATTTATTTCCTCTGTTTTGAAAATCTCCCAAATCTTATCCCTGCTACTTGGGCACATCATCAGTCGCATACACTTGGGTCTTGATTAGGCAGATGTCACCAAAAGGAAGCAATGGAACACTAGAGCCAACACATTATATTTGCAAACCAAATCTGGCTAATGGAAAGAGGGAATCGGGAGGTCCCTGTGCCATATGTGGATATGAGTACACATGGAAGAAGTAAAAAGTGTAATTTGTACAGCTGCCTGTGCGATGCTTGCCAATTAGTCTTCACACTGTGAGCAGCGCTCTCCAGAGTTTCTCTGGGAAGAGAGAGATATTTCTTGCCATTAGATGTTCACTTTCAGCCATATCTGGACAGAATCTGGAATACATTACATATAATTAACAATCAGTTATTTTATCTTTATCCACATTTTATTAATTAAGAAAATAAAAGGTATGAGAACATTATAAGCTGGGCACTTGCACAATGGAAGTACATGTAGGATTAAATGGTCATTAAAAGGTGAATAACTGTAAAGCCAGAATACAGCTAATTAATTTTGATTTCATTTATTGGAGAATTTCACCTTGAAGACTGGTATGGAGGTTAAAGGACCAATACAGGTGTAGGATTCATTATTCAACGACTTAATTTTAATGAAATAATTAATATTTTTAAAAATTATTTCCTTTTTCTCTTTAATAATAAAACAGTACCTTGTACTTTATCTAAACTAACATATAATGAATCATTATTTGAGGCAAAACAATCTTTTTGGTTTAAAGTAATTTTTAAATTATTTTTTGTAGAGTTAATGTATGGACATGCAAATAAAGACCCCTTATATGGAAAACCTTAGGTCCTGTGCATTCTGGATGACAGGTCCTATACTGTAAATATATAACAGTAAAGGTAGAACAAATCCTTGCACATCAACAACAAAAAGGTTAACAGCCAAGTAACTGTATGTATTGAGGCCATGTTTTTAAGCAAAATTCTACTATTATTATTAAATATTATTTATTGAATCGATTGGTTGATCAATTCATCTGTTATAAAGCTGCTGAGTTTCTAGTTGCCCAAATTGGGTGGCTATTATGGTATCTTCACTTTGTGGAGATCACAGTATAGAACCTGTTTTTTATTTTTGTTCTTATGTATTTATGTATTTTTATATTAATTAATAAGTTAAGAGCTCTATGTTGAGATCAGGAGAGGAGAGACGGATTTGAGTCTCATCAGTTTCAAGGGGCCCAGGACAGAGCCTTTGGGAACCCCAACAGAAAGTGGTAAGGGAGATGATGATGGTCCATTGTAAGAGAGACACTGAAAGAATGATTATCCCTGCAAATGATTTTTTCTAGGGAAGAGTTGCATTTTTTAGACCCATTAGATGTATTTTAGAGGCATTACAAGGTTAGAACATTGTTGTTAACTGGCAAGGTTAATTTCTAGGGATTTCCTATATAATTATGGTGCTCTTTCCCAAAAATACACAAAAAGAAAAATCAAAAGGGGAATATTATAGACACTCACAGTAGGAGCTGTGCACTGATTATTCAATATAGAGGCACGATGTGGCTTACAAGTTGCAAGTTGTACCATAGGTATACACATTTGGCCATCCATTGGGCCCCCTCATTTGTGTCAAATGGTTGCAGTCAATTAAAATTAGCATTAAAAATGTGCAAAGAGAGACCTTCATTTATACCTGATGAATTGTAGGAGTCAAGTACATGGCTGCTTAGCATTCCATTCACCTTATTTATATTAATAGGCACAAAGGATGCATTGGGGCTAACTGCAAGAACACTTGGGCACAGCACTGCACCTGCTAACAGTAGATGAGGCCCAGTGTCTATGTAGGTACTGTGGCTATGAAACGTACAGAAGCATTAATCTAAAGTAGCATTAATGTTGCTTGTCTGTTTTTTAAGAACTGTGTTGAAATGGATGAACCTACAGCCATTATGGGCACTGTGTAATGAGATAATTTAAGGCTAATGTTAATCATCTGTGATTACTATAACTATATATCATAGTTTACATTCTGCCCATTACCCTTTTACTCTTATGACAAATCATTCTAACATTTTACATGGTTGACAAGTATTTCACGTATGATTAACGCCAAGGAGAACATTCATGACAATCGGATTTATACAGTTGGTTTCGATTAAAACAAATATGACCCAGGTTATTGGCTTAAATCTGGCATGCATTATAATAGACTCGCTAGTTGCACAGCTTAGTGAAAAGTAACATTTGTAACCGGAGAATCATACCGCAGAATATATATACTGTATATATATATATATATAGCAACACCATGTTTCTTGAATGTTGCAGCTTCAACAACAAAAATTGATAACATAATGTCAATAAATGGTTTGCATTTTGCCCATGTATGCCTATTATACAGTTCATGGCTTTTTCTTTAATCACTAATACAGCTGCGGAGCAGATACAATTTAAGCAAGAAATACTTTAATGTAGTCTGACCTCAGAGTGTTCCTAAGCCTTACAATGAGAATATGGACACCACTAGGCTGGCCTTTGTGATCAAACAAAGATGATGTCCTTCAGCCTTATCTAATTGAAAAGGAACATAGGCGACGCTAGCAATGCTTTCTCGTGCAAGTCAGTTATCTGAGAGTGCGTTGGGAATATATCAGTAAACTCTCTGCTTGATCTTAAAATGTTTTTTTTTCCCCCATCCAGTTTCCTTTGAAAATGGCTCCATTGTACTTATTTGGTGTCTTTCTGACAGCATTTGCAATCAGTACAATAAAATCCATTTTACTTTAGCTTGTGGCAGTAAATGCTTTTCTTTTTAATGGGAAAGGCATTAAGTATTTTAAGGGCTCACAATTAAGCTAATGTTTTTCTATAAAATATGTTTTTTCAATTGGTTGAATAGTGAGAATAGTCAAGGACCAATACAGCATAACACTCAGATTCGCTAATGCTTTCATGCTTACCTAAGCAGACACTACAATTACAACATATATATAATATATACGGATATCAGAAGCTTTTTTCCTAAGCCCTAATTAACTCATTGTAGGTAAGATCAATAAATAATGATACACACAGGCATCTCTTTTCTCCTAAGCTGGGTCACAGCATTAGGAGGGGACGGCACCTCTTTAAATTCTACTGCAGAATAAAGCACAGGTTGATTCACATCTGTGTGCCAGCTTTGCTTTAAGTCATGATCAATAAACATTGTGCCAATATTCAATGTCTATCTACCCTACACATTATACTGCATACAATATTCTATTATTGACATATATTTCCTAAATTAACATTTACCCCCTAATATAAAAAGAAATTGAACTTTGGTATTTAACAAAAGCAAATAGCAGCAGCCTCATGTCTGCTAGAGTACTTTTGGGTAAGAAGAATACTGAATGGTTAAAACCATGAACAGTTTCTTCTTAATAGATTTCCAAGGAACCATCCCTTCCACAGCTTCAAACAGTTTGCACATAATAAGAATAATAAATAAGAATTACCAATGCAGCTGATTGGTTGTTATATAATTGTGCAGGGACCCTATTAATATAAATATTAAATTATTAAATATATTAATTTGATATGTATGGTGATAAGACATAATGCAAAACAGTACATTTGGTTTAAATAGGTAAGAACTGGTGGGCATTAAAAACAATAAATTGGCTCTAGTTGTCCTGGGACTGCATCCGGACACCAAGGTTTAGTAGCATAACAAAGAAATAAAGAATTATGAGCCATGCATATAGACTCTCTTATTAGAGATATGGGATATGGGAGCAGGTCTGAGATGTAGGACTAATAAAGGAAATTTTGGACTCTTTTACTCCAAAGCACCATCATCTTACTGCTTACTGATCTGCTGCTCTGCAATTCATGCAACTTAGACTTCTTTACTTCAATATTATGTGATAATGAGCTCTAACTATATCAAGTCTGCCTACATGGTGAGATATATGGCTCTGACTTTACATTCATCTATTAAACAAATGACAAGTCTGGTTACCAAACACTTTGCAGAAAGCATGATTTCCTTACTTTGAAATGGATCCCTTGTTTCCTTATCAAAAGACCATATCGGAATAGCACAGTAACTGAACCAGCAACAGACTATGTTAGAACAGAACAAGGGGACAGCAGTGTGAGGTTGTTGCTGAAAAAAGACAGAACAGCGGTCTATATAGAAAGGATATTGGGCTTGGTTTGCAGTGATCATTAGCTTGTGAAACATAGAACATTGAAATGGGGCAGAGATGGTAGTGGCTGGAGCTTTAGGGAGTAAAACAGGAAACAGAACAAAATGGAAGCAAAAGTTTTATTTCATACACAGCAGTATAAAGAATCAAAGCAAGAGAAAAAATATCAGAAGTCGCACAGCAGCAAGCAAAGCTAGGAAATGCAGATGAGCGAATAAAAGTAAAGCCAAGTTAAATAAGAATGGGACGGGGGATCAAATATACCACAATAAGCACATGAAAGGAAGTGGAACAAGGAAGCAGGGTGAGCACACTGAAGATACACTCAGCCGAGATCCAAGGCACAAAGACTAGACATACAGTATATGTTAGTAAGAAGATAGCTCAATAGTCACACAGCAGGCTAGAACTAGAAAAAATCTTCAAGAGATACATAGAACCTATGTTAAAGTATAGTTAGGGAGACTGATAAAAAGCAAAAATACTGGGCAAAATCTTCCATCACCTGCTGTAGGTACAGTAATTGATCAAGGTTAAGTGATGCTTTAATACGTTGTATAAAATGTCTGTATTCCACTGGTAATGCTTCTTAACAGAAATGAAAAATAATATACTAGTCCAGTGGGTTTGTTAATAGTGATGAGTGAGAATATCTTCAGTATATAAGCTACTGTATATTGTACTGAGTCCAGGAATACCAGTAAAGATGTTAAACATATTACTCACAATTATTTTTTCCAATCAGTATGTTATTATATCTTCACGTAGATTCCTTCATCAGCAACAAATGTCAGCTATGCACAAATATGTAATGTTCCCTGGTAAAACAAGAGTAGTGTTTGATTAATATTTGCTTTTCATCACGCTGCAGCACTTCACACATTTTTGACCTTCAGATATCAGTATAACTGTGCGTCTTGGCAGACTAAGAATGTCTCACACCCCCTTGTAATCAACACAGTCCTATGGCACTGGGTTACCATAATAACTTGTTCTTAAATAGAAACCTTGGCGAACAGCAGATTTATTTCATGCTATATACGTTATATGGCTCAATTTCTTTCAACACACATCTGTGGAATTTGAAGTGTGCCATGTTTAGCTGAGTTATATCAGTGTTAGAGAACATAGGGTTGGTATAAACAAAACTGGGACAGGTATGGAATCTATTGCCTGGAAACCTATTATCCAGAAAGCTGGTTTTACAATGCTAATCTCATGAAATGTAACCTGAGCGCCCCCCCGCTGTTTAATTCAGTTAGGAACCATATAGAATGACAAAAGCTCAATGTTAAACATTCTTTATACCGGTCCCATATCCAAAATGCTTGGGACCTGGGGTTTTCTGGATAAGGGATCTTTCTGTAATTTGGATCTCCATACGTTAAGTCAGCAAAAATCATTCAAATATTGAATAAACCCAATAGTATTGTCTTGCCTTCAATAAGGATTAATTACTGTATATCTTAGTTGGGATCAAGTACAAGTTACTGTTTTATTATTACAGAGAAAAAGGAAATCATTTAAAAAAAAAAAAATAGAATTATTTGCTTATAATAGAGTCTATGGGAGATGGCCTTTCTGTAATTCGGAACTTTCTGGGTAACAGAAAATAGCAAGAGTGCTCACACGAGCATTATTACTGTAAATTATAGGAGAGGAAAAGCCCCTTAACTATTGGCTTGGGGTCCTGCTGTTTATGTTGACATTTGTGGTTACCCACAAAGAGAATGGCATTGCCCTATGATAAAATGCACACAACTAGGGCCTGCTTATAATATCCCAATGGTAATTTTACACCTATAAAATGTGTATGCATGTATATATTTATTTATTTATATAGTGCTATGTATGCACACAGCGCTGCACAGCAGAACAATAAATTAATAGAGCAAACAAGGGTAATTACAATAATAAACACAAAAAAATACAAAGTACACTTCCATTAAAAAATAAGAGACAAGAGAAAGGAGAACCCTGCCCTGAAGAGCTTACAATCTAACATAGTAAATTTACTAACGCCCATATTAAACTGACAACATTCAACGCATGTAAAATATTGCTTCCCTTTTGTCTCTATTTGATTCTATTCCTTATTTTAAAGGTCCATATGATGGTCCATATTTATAAATAATGCATAAGAACCAACATTTTTCTCCCCACTTGTGAGGCCACATATAAATATGTTCCTATCTATCTATACACACACACTCATAAGAATTTACACAGCAAAATATGGTATAGAATTTAAAAATGTAAATAGCAATTCTGTTATACATTTACTTGTGTTTATGAATAGGCTCAACAACAATAAATGAACTGTCAGATGTAGAAATCAACTGCAGTTTACTTTAAAATAGATTCAAATGTATATATAATTTATATATAAAAGTGTATAATAATAATTCATATATAAAAAGTCGTTTTCAAATTAAAAACATAGACAAGTAATCTGATATCACATTATGGGCCTGATTCACTAAAGTGCGCTAAAAATTATCGCATGCTTTTTTGCGTTAAATTTGTTGCGATAATTAGCGCGCGATTCACCATAGTATTATCGCGTGCGTTAAGTCGCCATTTTCGCATGCAGTATTTTTCGCGCTAGTTTTAACACATGCGTTAATTTCCGCGCTCAAAAGTATATGATCGCATGATTCACTATCACTTAGGCGCGCTAAATATCGCATTCGGCTATGCGAAAATTAACACCTACTACAGGCAGGCGAAAAATTATAGAAAAGTACAGTAAATGAGTTTTTGCCAATAAAATATGGACTTTCAGTGTTATTTATTCAAGTATGTGTCTTTTTACTCAATTTTACTAAAGTCTTGGCATGTATGGAATTTCGCTACTAATATACAGTACTATAGAGGTGAATATGTTGTCGCCAAAATATACAGTACTATAGCGGTGAATATCTTGTCGCCAAAATATACAGTACTATAGCGGTGAATATGTTGTCGCCAAAATATACAGTACTATAGCGGTGAATATGTTGTCGCCAAAATATACAGTACTATAGCGGTGAATATCTTGTCACCAAAATATACAGTACTATAGCGGTAAATATCTTGTCGCCAAAATATACAGTACTATAGCGGTGAATATGTTGTCGCGATAATATACAGTACAATAGTGGTAAATATTTAGTCGCACAAAATACATTACTAGGTATAATAATTATAGAAAAGTACGGTAAATGAGCTTTTGCCAATAAAATATGGACTTTGCAGTGTTATTTATTCACGTTTCCCCTAGAGTGACGCAGCCGCCAGTTTGCAGGGAAATGGTCATTTTTAATACAGTAATTTTACGAAAGTATTGGCGTGTATGGCTAACATGGCGTGTGTTCATTTGCGTGACTATTTATATGCGGCTACAAGTGATGAAATGTTTCGCCAGGCATGGATTCGCAGCGAATTTTTGGACGTGCAGCGAATTTTTCCGCAGCAAATTTTTTCATGCGTTTTGCAAAACAATCCGCCAACGGCATAACGCATAAAAAAATTCGCCATGCAAAAATTCCCCGCACGTCCAAAAATTGACACAGGCTTCAAAAAATAATAGTTGCGGGCAACAATTTTTTTGCCCGCACAACATTTTTGCCGTTTCGGGGATCTTTCAAAATTAGTACGTAGCGTATTTTCTGCCGAGTGTGATAACTCTAGCACTTTTTTTTTTTTCTTACTTATATTTTTATTGGTTTTTGGTTTTTTTTTTTTTGCAAATAAACATTTATACAGCACCTCTCTAGCACTCTGTGCTCGCCCAGGGCAAAATGTCGCCAGTTTTATGCTGGCAACTGTCGCAGCACGCCATTTATCGTGACAAAAATATCGCATGAAATACTGTGCGTAAAATAGCGCAAGTATGCTTAAAGTGAATCGTGCGAAAAGTCGCGAAAATTAAGGCGCGATAAAAATTTTAACGCATGCTATAAATAGCGCACGTTTTATCGCACTTTAGTGAATCGGGCCCTATATGTGTAACATTAATGTGACGAGGATTTAAAGTGCCATAAAATGGTACAATGTTAAATTAAATTTTAGCAAATCTTTTTTTTTTTTTTTAAAAAAAAGAAAACACTCTGTTTCTGAGCATAATATAAGCCAAGTTGTTGCTTTACTATGGGGGAAAATATTTTTCCAGCAGGATCCTGTATTGAAATCCATTTTTTCAAAAAAACATTATTTTTATGTTTAATTTTGAAATTTGATGTTGTACTAGACATAGGGGCTGATTCACTAAAGTGCAATAAATTTTATCGCACGCTTTTTTGCGTTAAAGTAGTCGCAATAATTAGCGTGCGATTCACCATAGTATTATCGCGTGTGTTAAGTCGCCATATCGCATGCGTTATTTTTTGCGCGACCGCATGCACTAGTTTTAACGCATGCGTTAATTTCCGCGCTGAAAAGAATACGATCACATGATTCACAATCACTTAGGTGCGCTAAATATCGCCTTAGGCTATGAGAAAATTAACACCTAATACAGGCAGGCGATAAATTATAGAAAAGTACAGTAAATGAGTTTTTGCCAATAAAATATGGACTTACAGTGTTGTTTATTCAAGTATGTGTCTTTTTACTCAATTTTACTAAAGTCTTGGCATGTATGGAATTTCGCTACTAATATACAGTACTATAGCGGTGAATATTTAGTCGCCAAAATATACTGTACTATAGCGGTAAATATTTAGTTGCCAAAATATACAGTACTATAGCGGTAAATATTTAGTCGCACAAAATACATTACTAGGTATAATAATTATAGAAAAGTACAGTAAATGAGCTTTTGGCAATAAAATATGGACTTTGCAGTGTAACTTATTCAAGTCTGTGTTTCCCCTAGAGTAACGCAGCCGCCAGTTTGCAGGGAAATGGTAATTTTTAATACAGTAATTTTCCGCAAGTATTGGCGTGTATGGCTAACATGGTGTGCGTTCATTTGCACAACTATTTATATGCGGCTACAAGTGATGAAATGTTTCACCAGGCATGGATTCGCATTGAATTTTTGGACGTGCGGCGAATTTTTCCACTGCGAATTTTTTCATGCGTTTCGGAAAACAATCTGCCAATTGCAAAACGCATGAAAAAATTCGACACGCAAAAATTCACCGCACGTCCAAAAATTGACACAGGAGTCAAAAAATAATAGTCGCGGGCAACAATTTTTTTGCCCACACAACATTTTTGCCGTTTCGTGGATTTTTCGAAAGATTTGCTAATTTTTCACCAAAGATAACCAGAATACATTTGCTCATCACTAGTGGCTACTATTTATAAGCATCTACTATTTATATGCTACCATTTATATGTGGCTACTATTTCTATACACTATTTATATGCGGCGACAATTTATATACGCTATTTATAAGTTACTATTTATATCCGGCGACTATACACGTGCGTTATTTAGCGCATGTACCGTCAAATACCACTTGAAAATAGTCTTCGCGAGTTAAATAACGCACGCAATATCACGCGTGAAATAGTGCAAGTATGCTTATAGTGAATCGTACGAAAAGTTGCGAAAATTAAGACACAATAAAAATTTTAACGCACACTATGGGGCTGATTTGCTAACCCACGAATCCGACCCGAATTGGAAAAGTTCCGACTTGAAAACGAACATTTTGCGACTTTTTCGTATGTTTTGCGATTTTTTCGGATTCTGTACGAATTTTTCGTTACCAATACGATTTTTGCGTAAAAACGCGAGTTTTTCGTATCCATTACGAAAGTTGCGTAAAAAGTTGCGCATTTTTCGTAGCGTTAAAACTTACGCGAAAAGTTGCGCATTTTTCGTAGCGTTAAAACTTAACGCTACGAAAAATGCGCAACTTTTCGCGTAAGTTTTAACGCTACGAAAAATGCGCAACTTTTTACGCAACTTTCGTAATGGATAGGAAAACTCGCGTTTTTACGCAAAAATCGTATTGGTAACGAAAAATTCGTAAAGAATCCGAAAATATCGCAAAACATACGAAAAAATCGCAAAATACCGATCATTACGAAAAAAACGCAATCGGACTCCATTCGACCCGTTCGTGGGTAAGTAAATCAGCCCCTATAAATAGCGCATGTTTTATTGCACTTTAGTGAATCGGCCCTAATATCTTATCTAAAAGCAGTTGCATTGTGAAGTGCTGGCTCCTTCTGAAAGCTCAGACTCAGGCACAATGCAGTGCGATGGCGCCTACACACCAATATTACAACTATGAAAAAAAAATTGTTGGTTCAAGAATAAAATTTTAAACAGTAGAATTAATTATTTGCTATGTAAACAGTGTAATTTACTAATAAAACTACACCATAAAAATCAGAATAATTTTAAATTGCAGAAATATATAGAAGATAAATATATATATATATGCTGATGGAGACATGTGAGAATGATTATACTTTACATTCCATGCATCCTGATGGGTGCAATATGGCACACATATGAGACAACACAGCTCTACCGGTTACACCCATGTTTCCACCATTGTGCAAAAGGAAAAAAACATGTAGTAAGATATAGTATGCTATAAATAGACTCCCAAACTTGTATCATCCTCAGATTTAAGGAAGAAAAGTCAGAAAAAGTCCACAGCTAACTCTCTATAAATACTTTAATATGGATATTTATAATATGCCAAAGCAGTACAACCAGATGTGTTTTTAGGTGTGATTTCTTTTTATAACCTCAATAAGTCAGGAGAAAGTGCAGTACATATGCCCTGGAGACAGGGAAACCCTATACCCCTATAGCAGTGACAAAAATGACTGGTGTCTGTCCCATTCTAAACACTTTGGTTCTGGCAGCATTTGTTCTAAAGGGACAAGTGACCTGGGAATCACCTGCCCCTTTTTCCTTTGTCTTCACTTAATGTTATGGTCATGAAATTGCTTAATATACATAAATATATGTATTATAAATGCTAGTAATTCATGCCCAAATAAGATAAAAATGTTCTAGTGTATAACTCAATAATGGTTATCAAGAAGCAGTCTCCTTTTGATTCTTACAACGTCTATTTAAACATTCAACTTAAAACAGTGCAAACTCTTCCAAAAGTCAAATCCAATCACATGCTTTTAACCTACTCCCAATGTGATTCATTCACCTCTCAAATTCCCAAGCATTGTCTATATATATATATAGTGAATGATGCACCCCCATTTATAAAATATAAGGATATTATAAGTGACTGAGGAGTTCCATGACCATATAAAACCACAAGGACACAGGCTTTTATACAGGTCATGGAACTCTAAGGGGCATATTTATTATGCTGTGTTAAAAAAGGCGAGAAAATCTGCTACACATCGCCAGGCTTCGCCGTGTAAAAACGGTGTAAAATCAGCGTAATTTTTTTACGCGTTTTTTCTTCCACCGGAACTTATGGAAAATAATGGTGTAATATCCGGCATTTAGACAGCGTTCTTTTCCATTTATTTTACACAGCTTTTTACTCCGTATTTTCAGCGAATTAGTTTTACACAGCATAATAAATACGCCCCTAAGGTGTATTATAGAACGCAAGATCCAGTGAGTCATGTGACAGAAATGACAATTATTGCTGATTACATCAGCACTGTTTATAAGGATATAATTTACAGGATATTCATGGCTCTTGTCTATTATGTTTATATATATACAGTATTACACAAGAGGCATGAATCTCCTGATTTGAGTTTATTGCACTAAAATTGTTTTGACGTATTTTAGTTTTTTTATTTGAACGAGTTTACCAGATTAATAAATTAGCGAGCATTGGATTTAGAAAAACAAACTGGAATTCACAAACGCGAAAATTGATAAATAAGCCCATAAGAGTCACAATGGAGTTCCATGGTTCCAAAAGCACTAAGCCTTTGGCCTTGTGTTTTTATATGGTCATAAAAATGTCCTCAGTGACTTATAATATCCTTATATTTTACAATAGGGGGTATATTATTTCCTTTATAAATATATTGTAAAATATAATGAGTTTAAATTTTGTTTGAAAATGATACGTTTGTCTGGTGATATAAAATGTAGCGTATGTTAGATTTATCTCTACTTGAACTCAGTATATTGCAACCTCTTGCAGTCACATATACTTCATAATTTAATGTCATGAGGTTACGATTTCTTTGGTGTGTTTCCATCAAACCCTTCACAACAAACAGACACGTTAGATTTACTCGCACAGAGATGCCCTTAGGGAAAGCCATTCTGTGTGTTCATTACCAGTTCTGCAGGTGCTGGGGTGATTTCTAATCTCCAGACTATTTAGGTGACGGTCGGGGCACAGATGCCCAGCTGAAGTAATGAGTGGCACGCAAGGCAACCTTGGTAATAATTAGCTATTGTTACATCAAAACAGATGGCTTTTTTTTGGACTGGCTTCTGACATCATTTGTCATTTGGTTTCAATTTTTGCTATCTCTTTGTCTTCTCTATGTAATATTATTTCATTGGACTTCATTTTGGGCATGTCTATGCTTCTTGTTTTGCTTTTAATTCAAGTTCCACTGACAAAAGAAACAGCAGAACCACATTTCCCTTCACTGATCTGTCACAAATACACATTAGTCAGTCTTTAATATGACACCCAGCATTACAATCATATTCATTTTCATCTGTATCATAGTAAGAACAGTAAAGTAAAGTAAACACACCAAAAACTTCATTAGAAATAATAAAAAGGTTGTATTATTTATAAAGATTAAATGTGAATGCAAGACACGTGGGGATGGGAAACAATTTTTAAATAGTCCCTTGACTATTAGTAATATGTTAATACTACACTCTTGGTTATACAGCTTGGGTGTTTTTATTCCGTATTTCATGTTGTTTTCTCCTAGCTCGTTGTTGACCAAATAGAGGTCTACCGGATGAATGTTGATCTCAAATTTAGTTCTATTGTTGGCTTAATGATGTAAGGGCTTCATTGTTGCCCCGTGTTTGCATTAAATATTGGGTATTAGAAAATAAGTTATACCACAGGCCTGAATGGGTTGTTTCAAAATTGTCCTTTTTTATGCAGATCTGAGCAGAAGCAGGGTTGCAGGGTGACTGAAGTTTCAGGCTATTTATGGGCTTCCCTTGTATACATGTGGGTAAATATATTCTTAAGAAATCTTCTCCAGGTCAGTTACAAGTCTAACTGCCCCATCTACTTTAGAAAATAAAAAGGTTAACTTAGCATATGCAACTCAGTATCTGGGTTTTCTCAAGTTGGCTTTTCTAGTCAGGTTTCCAGTTCTTTTAAAACAGCCTTTAATAAAAAGGCCAGTGCTTGTCACCTAAAAAAGGACCTTTGCATATTCTCTCTCAGCATGAATGTCATTCATCCTCTTGTATTAAACTATAAGGGCAATGACACATGGAGCTACTTGTGGCTAACTACTGGTCGTGGCTACAAAATAGACAATACAGATATGGGATCCCTTATCCGGAAACCCATTATCCTGAAAGCTCCGAATTATGGAAAGCCTGTCTCCCATAGACTCCATTTTAATCAAATAATTCAGAATTTTAAAACTGATTTCCTTTTTCTCTGTATTAATAAAACAGTACCTTGTAATTGATCCCAACTGAGATATAAATAATCCTTATTGGAGGCAAAACAATACTTTTGGGTTTAATTAATGTTTTATTAATTTTTTAGTAGACAAGGTATGGAGATCCAAATTATGGAAAGACCCCTTATCCGGAATACCCTTGGTCCTGAGCATTCTGGATAATGGGTCCTATATCTGTACTGATAAATGTCTCTACATGTGTTTTAGCAGAGACAATTCTCAGTATTGTTATGGCAGGGTTATTTTTTGGCATTTTGTAGCTGTGACAAGTAGAGGACATCATGGAGCAGGATAGTGAAGTCACAGGGCAGAGCTATGGCCAATTTGCCGATAGCTGCATCAACTTAGGAAAGTCATGCCCGGTTTTCCAAATTTAGAAAAATGAGCAACCAGTTTTGGCAGAGGCAGTCCTTCAGACTGGTGGGTGCTAACCCTATATTAGGCTAATATCACACACAAGTATTTCCAGTCTAATCTTCCTGTTTTTGCAGTGATGGGTACTATTATTGCCTATTTTCTGCCGGAATAAGGAGAGGAGTATCAAGGGCATGAACTCATCAAGGCTTCAGAGGAGGGCAGCCTCAGTGTTTTGTAACTTTTGCTCAAGGAGACAAAACACCCACAATGTTTATATTTTAGTAGCATATTAATAACAAACATCTTACAAGCAATAATAAATTCTGCTTTGCAAATGTCTGAGACATATTTCAAGCTGAGCAATGCAATTAAAAATTAATTAGTGGCAGAAATGTTCCTCTCTCTTTATACACATATATATATAACATCAAAGAATACCATTTCATGCCAATAAATTGACCTTTAATAATTGCTGTGGTGATCTTTTTGACAGACAGCCACATAAATCATGCAAAAATGTAAAGTATGCAAAATGTAAATGTTGTTGCCTAGCATTATATTATAAGTTATCTTAAATAAAATAAGGCACCATAAATAGGATTCGGGTGATGGTGAGAGCAAGTAGGTTAAGGTTGTGTGTCAGGAAACTGGAAACCCCTTTTGGAATGAAAAGGAAAAAGAAGGGTTTGAGGGAAAAGAACGGATTCATGGTTAGAGAATAGTGATGAACAAATTTTTCCATATTTCACCATTGGCGAAACTTCCATGAAAATTTGCAGCGGAAGAATTCGGTGTGTATCAAAAAAAGTCATGACAGCATCAAATTGGGCATGGTCACGGCAAAATAGGCATGGCTGCAGCAAAATAGGCGCACTCATTTTAAAAAAGTCGCTTGACAAGCGCGTTTTGCGGATTTTTTGCCTTTTTGCAAATTTTTATGTCGTTTCGCTCATCACTATTAGAGAATAGTAAGAAAAAGAAAATTCTTTAAAAACATTAGAATGATGATTTCAATGGTGTAAGGAAATTGCGTATTGAACTTTATGCATTCTAGTGACATATACTTCACCCACAACATTGAATTTTGGATTTTCTTTTAAAAAAAACACCTAAAATTTGATGCTAAAATTTGCTTGTACGTCATTCTGAACAGTGGATATTTTTGTAGGGGATTTAGACATTTATTGAAAATCAAAAGTGTATAGCTTGAGCCTTGAAATATGACATTATGTGCAAATCCAGTTTCCCTTTGTCATTTCATTCTATTATGCCACAATTGAATTGCACCAATTTGTCTTGGGTTCTTAGGTTTCATTGCAAACACATTTCTTTTTACTGATCTGATTTACCTTATCACTTTTTCAAATGCAGCATCTTAGCATTATGTTATGGTCTTCTGTTTGTGGAACAAGGAGGATAATAAAGTGGCCTGCAGTCATATAGGTGTTGCTTTTGATTGTCAAACAATATTAACCAGCCATAAAAATATTCACAAAAGGGTTAGAATGGCTTTTAAATTGAAGAGCTTTTTGAAAAGTGATGTATAAGGTTACAGAGGCAAGATATGCCTTAGGGCCCTTTTCATTGCTGGAAAAATGCAGCAGAGAAAAACAAGATCTATTTATGTCTAGAATAAGACTTGCAGATGTACTACTATTGTACCTTGTCTGTGAATTGTTTTATTTTAGTTTCTTGTAGCTTAGCTGCAAATTACTCTACAGAAATGTGAGGGCCACCTGAGAGCACCCTTAGTGCTCCTTCTGTAAACACTTCCTCCCTTGGTTTGGCTGTAGAATGCACCTTACACTGGATAAAAAACTGACCAAAATGTTGTGGGGTGCAGGCAAACCTTGTCCCTACTGCCTGAAACAGGTGATAAATGCAGGGCCCCATTGTGGCCTGCAGCCCCTACCACTCCCTAACTTGCGCATCTGAATGCTGTGCAGGGGTAGGAGGAGGACGCTTATGTGCCACTTCTCCCTCGCTCCTCATAAATACATTGCTGACTCGTGGGGTTGCTGCAGCTCTCTGCACTCTAAAATGGAGCACAGAGACCAGCGGCAATTCAGTAACACCATAAGGCTTTGTGCAAAGTGCAAAAAATGGCTGATTGTAGTTAATTAAATGACCCCTATAAAGTATGTTGATGGCCTTATATTGTATATAAATTAGCAGATTTATCCGGCATTGCATGGGAGATTTAACGTTACCTCTTTGAACTAAACATTCTTACATCTTTTGTGAAATTTCTTTCAATTAGCCATGAAAGGTCTCCATAAAAATATCTGCTTGGCATCTGCGAGATCAATTTCCATCAGTATATAATAGATTGCATGGGTACTGCCCATATTCTGGGGCTTGTTAATTACAAAGCTGTAGATAAAGTTCATCAACAACATTAATATCCATTGTTTCATTCAGTGGTTATTGAGGTTTCTTATATCACCCTTTAGTTATTTTGCCTACGGTAATTTGTTTGCATACTTTATAATTTCATTAAATGAATCCAAGGGGTTTGTGGTTGGGGGGAAGGGGTAATGGTATGATATCACTTGCCCCCATATGTAATAAAAGGCACTAAGTTTGCCCAGGAGCAGTGACCTAAAGCAACCAATGAGCAGGGAGAATTTACTGATCACCTGTTTAAAATTATTGGTTGCTAGGGGTTACTGCTACTGGGCAAAAAATTAGTGCCTTTTATTACATATGGGGGTTCTTGTTGCCTCCACAAAGAGGAAAAATTCAAGACCCTTTGGGGGTATAGCAGCTTTTCAAAGACACTACTTGTTGCAGGGAGTCATAGGTTGGGGTACTTCTGTCTAGTAAATCTGATAAGAATCTACAAGGTGGTACTACATATTAAACTGCATTAGGGTAAGCAGTTAATGTGACATATTTAAATATGTTAAACTTTAGATGTTATATATAACAGACTGGTGCATATAAATGACCACGTGGAATAGTGGAAATGGCTTGGGCATTGGGGGAAACCTGAGTACAATATATATGGGCTCTGCTGCTTACTGAAGAAGGCCACTATGATGATGCTGATCATTTAAAATGTGTTCACCTTTACATGAATAAAATACAATTGGCACTTAAACTGTTTTTGGTTTGAGGTTTTTAACAAGAGATTTTTGTAAGCAAAGGCTTCCAATTATTAATGCCTCAGACTCCTCAGTAATTAACTGACAAGCAGATAGAGCCCTGGCTTGTAGTCTCTTTTTAGAGTCTCTAAGGAGTCTGACCCATCTGCTTTATTGTTGAGTTCATATGAAGGGCACTACCCATAAGATAATGACCTTACTAACCTTCTCGACTTCCTAGACATACAGCCCTACAGGTCTCTGCTAGCCCTGGCTAAGGCCTACCTATTGGTGGGTGCATCATCAAGGTACATTATGTAAGAGGAAAGGGTGGGGTGGGGATCAGAGACCAAACATTCCTGCAGGGACAGATTCATATAAAAATCAGCAGAGAACAGAAGTGCAGGAACTCAGAACTATAAAGAAGCCAGGGTGACCCATAAGTGTAGAGGACAAACACTGTATACTGAGTAAGAACTGAAGGGGAATATTTTAAAGGTGTAGAACTACATAGATAATTATAATAAATTATCATTTACCTTTGAATTGGATTTCTAATAACCTGCACATTTCAAAAGAGAACAATAAAAAGGAAGTCGGACTTGCAATAGAATATTCAGCTTTCTCAGTCCAATTCAATTCTTTGCGCATTCATGTAACATAAGTTTTAAACCGCACACTGCATATCAATCTTTATGTTCTTGTCCTGCCCTTCAGGGCATGGCCGGATGAACAGCTCTCTGTTTTTCCTATACCTAATTCATTTTCCATCTAACTGAAAATGATTTGAATGCTTATTCTCAGTCATTGCTGGGGCACCTTTGTAATACTCCAGTGCCATATAGATAGCTTACATGTCTGTAGGATTATTTATTGCATTCTGCTCGCTTTGCTATTTTTAAAGTTGTGCAGTAAGGTGAAAGAATAAAGATGCATTCATACATTTACTGTAATTTGTTCTGGCTTCATTCCATTTCTGTGTAGCATAAAAGAAGTACAGTGTGTCAGAAGTGTCAAACCTGAAAGGACAAAAAGAACAAAAGAAGATGGGGCCAGAGGGCACTTCTTTAGGAAATACAGAGGGTTTCTCAAATAGAAAGATCCAGGAAAAAGAAATCTATAATGAAACAAATGCCATTTCACCCCAGACCGATGCTTTGTAGTTTAAATTGTGCAAAAGAAACATATTCATGTCATGAAGGATTCAAACAACAAAAGTAGCAACACATCCTGTACGTGCCCAGTGCCAGACACATCTCAGAGTTAATTTTGCATTAGGATAAAGGTGCCATAGGCCAAGCACACAATTCTATGTAAAACAATATCTGCAAACTATGGATTAGGTATGTCTAGAAGCAGGGGAGACTATGGGGCACATTTACTAAGACACGAATCTGAACCGAATTGGAAAAATTCCGATTTGAAAACGAACATTTTGCGACTTTTTCGTATTTTTTGCGTTTTTTTCGGCGTCTTTACGACTTTTGTGCGAAAAAACGCGAGTTTTTCGTAGCCATTCCGAAAGTTGCGCAAAATCTGCCGATTTTTTCGTAGCGTTAAAACTTGAGCAAAAAGTTGCGCCTTTTTCGTAGCGTTAAAACTTAAAAGGTGCGACGTTTCGCGCAAGTTTTAACGCTACGAAAAAAGCGCAACTTTTTGCGCAAGTTTTAAAAATACGAAAAAGTCGCAAAATACCGATCATTACGAAAAAAACGTAATCGGACGCATTCGGCCCGTTCGTGGCTTAGTAAATGTGCCCCTATGGGGTTGTTGAAGTGGCACAGTTGTCAGAATCAAAAGTATTTAAACAAAAATATTTAGTTGTATATAAAGGCAATGTGTTATATATTTTAGACAATCCTATACATTTGGTTTAGCATGTACCAGAATTAAACCCATGAAGGCCTATTAATCAAAATTTGGATTTGTGTAATTTTTGTAGTTTTTTTTTCTATTTTGATTAACCCTGAAATTCTAAAAAAACGTAAATGTTACATTATGTACAAAAAAATCTCAATTAAAAAGGAAATGGAATAAAAAATTTAAAAAACTTGAATTGACTAAATAGTTTACATTTTTGCCCAAAACAGCTCCTATTGTCTTCTACATGACCGCGCAACCTCGCAGATGGTTATATAGAAGTCTTCAGACTTTCTTCCATGATTCCAGACATTGAAGATACAGTATTGTCTATAGGGGGTCATGTCTTGAAACATGTCTGATTTTCAGTGCTCATTAGTTCATTTGGTATTTTCTCTCTTGTTAATATTAATCACATTACCAAGCTGGTTTTCAGCTCAAAATCTCAGGCATGTCATCTTTTATCTCAAAAAAAGACTTGGTTACTAAGAAATGGTCCAGCATAGAGTATAGAAAAGCAGCAGTGACAGCAATGATAGAGCTGGCTATCTCAAAGACCACGGCTGTATGGGGCCCCCAAGGGATTTATATGTGCTCAAGGGCTCCATTGGCTTTGTATGACATTTATTATTAATATAATAAGTAATAATCATCATATTACATGTAAAACAGCACCTCTCTATGACAACTGGAGCAATAACTGCCACCATATACACATAGGGCCCGATTTATTATGCTGTGTAAAATGAAATTCGCCAAAAAAAGGTGTAAACTGTGTAAAATAAATGAAGAAGTTTGCTGTCCGAACGTCAGATTTTGCGCCATTATTTTGAGTAAGTTCTGGCAAAAAAACGTAAAAAAATGATGCTTGGCGATGTGTAGCAAATTTTGTCACAGTTTTTTTGCCCCCTAGTGTAGATGTATAGTTTATCCTATGCTGTTTAATATTTAAATATAGTGTTCAATACATACCATCTCAGCTTGCCAACACAGCCATCACTAGGGTATCATTTTACTTTTGATTTAGTGGGTGTTGGGCTCACTTTATTTTTGTGAAACCCTTCTTTTTCTTTTAGCCTTTAATTTTTAGCCATTCCTTACTCTCACTTTCTTTAACTCTCTTGTTTAGCTGCCTTTTCACACCCATATTATTATAGGTATGGGATCCCTTATTCGGAAACCCATTATCCAGAAAGTTCCGAATTATGGAAAAGCCATCTCCCATAGACTCCATTATAAGCAAATAATTCTAATTTTTAAAAATGATTCCCCTTTCTCTGTAATAATAAAACAGTAGTTTGTACTTAATCCCAACTAAGATATAATTAATACTTATTGGAGGCAAAACCAGACTATTGGGTTTATATAATATTTAAATGATCTTTAGCAGACTTAAGTTACGGAAAGATCCCTTATCAGGAAAAACCCCAGATCCAGAACATTCTGGATAACAGGTCCCACACCTGTACCTCCTTCTCTCCTTTCCAATATGACTTCAGTGCTCTGCTTCCAGCACGCTGACCTGTCCCGTCCCTTAAGACACCAAGCTCATAAATGCCCAATTACACACAGATACAGTCCAACATTTATCATTCCCACAAACCCACAATCCCATCAGAATGCAGTTTATGACACCCTAAAGGTGCCCATTACAAATGCTTTAATGTAAGCAACAGTGGGAGTTGCTAATTTCAGTTGCGTGAGATTTTTGTGTTCTCGCTTTACAGAGATTAGCATTTTGTCATTCATCATTTCTCCCCTTGGCCTCTGTATTAGACACGTGTGCCCTATTATAACATTGCATAGACACTGAGGGGTTTGCAGCATGGAATCATTCCAACGGAGATTTTCCTGTATTTTTTCAGCTGTGTAGGTCATTGTTTCAATATTTTCCAACATTATGCTATAAAATTTCAAGCACCTCAAACTTCAGAAATGTTTTAGCATATTTACACAGTTGTTTCTGAGAGCTTTCACCTTTTTGTTGCCCAAAACCTTTCACTATGACAGGCCTCAAGTCCTGGAGCTTGAATGAGTGTGAGCCGCAATGCCTACTCTTACTGATTCAGATGATAGTGGGGGGTCAGGTAAACTAAAACTTATTAAAGGCGTGGGTCACCTTTGAGTTAACTTGTTATGTTATAGTTGGCTAATTCTTAGCAACTTTTCAGTTGGTCTTCATTTTTTTATTTCTTATAGTTTTTTAGTTGTTTGCCTTTTTCTTCTGACTTTTTCAAACTAGGGGGGGGGGGGGGTCACTGACTCCAGCAGTCAACAACTGTTGCTCTGTGATGCTACAATTTTGTTATTGCTACATTTTTATTAATTATTTTTCTATTAAGCCCCTCTCCTATTCATATTCCAGTCTTGCATTTAAACCACTGCCTGGTTGCTAGGGTAAAGTTGACTCTAACAACCAGGTAGCTACTGAAATTCCAAACTGAAGAGCTGCTGAACAAAAAGCTAAATAATTGAATAATCACAGAAAATAAAAAGTGAAGACCAATTGCAAATGATCTCAGAATATCAAGTTCTACATCATACTAGAAGTTAATTTCAAGGTGAACAACCCCTTTAAAGGAAAACTATACCCTCAAGCAATGTAGGTCTCAATAAAAAGTATTTAAACCAGCTCATATGTAAAACCCTGCTTCAACTAAATAAACCAATTTCATAAAAATACACTTTTTAGTAGCATGCGCTATTGGGTAATCCTAAATAGAAAATTGCCATTTTAAAAATTAAGGGCCACCTCCTGGGATCATAGGATTCACAGTGCACACAAACAAGCCAAGGCACACATACATGCTAGGCCCCATCAGCCAATTAATGGACAGAGTTCTGCCTTTTGCTCCCACACTACTTCCTGTTACAGTTAGAGCTGCATTATTTCCTGTCAGGTGATCTCTGAGGGAGCACACAGCCCAGCACAAAATGGTGGCTCAAGGGAAAGGATGTAAAAGGCCAATATTTACTGATATATATATTCCAGTTTGGTTAGATTCTTTAATAGGTCACTTAAAATAATATAAACTATCTTTTGGTCACGTTTTCGCTCTGGGGGTATAGTTCTCCTTTAAATGGCTGCATGGAATCAAGGGAATGAATATCACCTAATTGTATTCCATTCTGTGGTTCACCATTAATTTGCATTATCTTACCCCTTGTTTCAACCAAAATATGAGCCAGGTGATAACGTGGACCCATTTAAAGAACAGGACTGCATTGTTACAGTGCATTTACACTAACCTGTATTCTATGCAGCAAATCTATACTATAATACAATCCTACACCCAGGGGCAGATTCATGAAAGTACAAATTTGAATCCCGAAATGGGTAAAATTCGGATCAGATACAATAATTTCTGACGATCACAAATATCACGAAAATGCTTACGAAAAAATCGTATCAGTCACAATAATATCGTATGGGTGATCCGAAAGTCACAAAATTATCGTATCCAAACGATCATAAACGGCGGGAAAACCTTTCCGACTTTGATCCTTCTGTGCATGATTTTGGAAGCCTCCCATAGGACTCAATGGCACTCTGCAGCTCCAACCTGGCCCAAGGAAAGTCTCCCATAGGGCTCAATGGCACTCTGCAGCTCCAACCCGGCCCAAGGAAAGTCTCCCATAGGGCTCAATGGCACTCTGCAGCTCCAACCTGGCCCAAGGAAAGTCTCCCATAGGGCTCACTGGCACTCTGCAGCTCCAACCTGGCCCAAGGAAAGTCTCCCATAGGGCTCAATGGCACTCTGCAGCTCCAACCTGGCCCAAGGAAAGCCTCCCATAGGGCTCAATGGCACTCTGCAGCTCCAACCCAGCCCAAGGAAAGTCTCCCATAGGGCTCAATGGCACTCTGCAGCTCCAACCCGGCCCAAGGAAAGTCTCCCATAGGGCTCAATGGCACTCTGCAGCTCCAACCTGGCCCAAGGAAAGTCTCCCATAGGGCTCAATGGCACTCTGCAGCTCCAACCTGGCCCAAGGAAAGTCTCCCATAGGGCTCAATGGCACTCTGCAGCTCCAACCTGGCCCAAGGAAAGTCTCCCATAGGGCTCAATGGCACTCTGCAGCTCCAACCCAGCCCAAGGAAAGTCTCCCATAGGGCTCAATGGCACTCTGCAGCTCCAACCTGGCCCAAGGAAAGTCTCCCATAGGGCTCAATGGCACTCTGCAGCTCCAACCCGGCCCAAGGAAAGTCTCCCATAGGGCTCAATGGCACTCTGCAGCTCCAACCCGGCCCAAGGAAAGTCTCCCATAGGGCTCACTGGCACTCTGCAGCTCCAACCTGGCCCAAGGAAAGTCTCCCATAGGGCTCAATGGCACTCTGCAGCTCCAACCTGGCCCAAGGAAAGCCTCCCATAGGGCTCAATGGCACTCTGCAGCTCCAACCCAGCCCAAGGAAAGTCTCCCATAGGGCTCAATGGCACTCTGCAGCTCCAACCCGGCCCAAGGAAAGTCTCCCATAGGGCTCAATGGCACTCTGCAGCTCCAACCTGGCCCAAGGAAAGTCTCCCATAGGGCTCAATGGCACTCTGCAGCTCCAACCTGGCCCAAGGAAAGTCTCCCATAGGGCTCAATGGCACTCTGCAGCTCCAACCTGGCCCAAGGAAAGTCTCCCATAGGGCTCAATGGCACTCTGCAGCTCCAACCCAGCCCAAGGAAAGTCTCCCATAGGGCTCAATGGCACTCTGCAGCTCCAACCTGGCCCAAGGAAAGTCTCCCATAGGGCTCAATGGCACTCTGCAGCTCCAACCCGGCCCAAGGAAAGTCTCCCATAGGGCTCAATGGCACTCTGCAGCTCCAACCCGGCCCAAGGAAAGTCTCCCATAGGGCTCAATGGCACTCTGCAGCTCCAACCCGGCCCAAGGAAAGTCTCCCATAGGGCTCAATGGCACCCTGCAGCTCCAACCCGGCCCAAGGAAAGTCTCCCATAGGGCTCAATGGCACTCTGCAGCTCCAACCTGGCCCAAGGAAAGTCTCCCATAGGGCTCAATGGCACCCTGCAGCTCCAACCCGGCCCAAGGAAAGTCTCCCATAGGGCTCAATGGCACTCTGCAGCTCCAACCCGGCCCAAGGAAAGTCTCCCATAGGGCTCAATGGCACTCTGCAGCTCCAACCTGGCCCAAGGAAAGTCTCCCATAGGGCTCAATGGCACTCTGCAGCTCCAACCTGGCCCAAGGAAAGTCTCCCATAGGGCTCAATGGCACTCTGCAGCTCCAATCTGGCCCAAGAAAAGTCACGATAATGAAGCTTGAATGAATCCGAAACTTTCGCACTTGGCGCGACAATACAATTTTGTCGCACAAATTTTGTCGCAAAGTACGAAAAAGGCACGCAAATATACAGAACAGTTGCAGAAAATACGCACAGTACCAAGAAATACGAATTTTTTGTATTTCGGACCTGTCGTACTTTGATAACCAGCCCCCCAGTGTACATCAGACTAAAGGATATATTGTGCAACAAGGAAGCATTCACACAGTCACGGTGTAACAGAATTGTGTGGGACTTAGCCAACCTTTCTAATTATGTGGAATAAGATAAAGGGACTCAGTGTGGTTGGTGAGCTGTTCTCACCCCTATGACCTGTGCCTGGGGCAAGGCCAATGTTCTTGACATTTGCAGTTTTAATGTGTAACAATAAAAAGCTTTCCTATCTATTTCGGGATGATTAAAAGGTTTTTATGAATCTATTGCAAAGAAATGACACTTTCTCTTGAGTGCAGGTGATGCTTGGAAAAGAATTTCTGTGTCCTGCATTTTTAAATCATTGCCATACAGCGTTACATAGGGAGAGAAAGAAGTCATTTTCCTGATTCTTCAGACGCATTTGAATTATTAAATTACTCTGACAGTCTCCAAGGTGGAATATGAATCAAATGTCAGTCAAGTAAATCACTTTTATGTCGTACAAGGTCAAAACAATTTTCACCCGTTTCATTATGACATTTCTTTTGTGAACTCTCCACTTTATTAAGCGCAATAAAAAGGTATTTCTTTGTATACGATATGACTGGCAGCAAGCTATATCATACAATTGCCAACAAAGTATATCATTGTGAGCTAGTCTAGTGTGCATCCACCATAAGCAGTGAAACAGCTCTCCTAGCCTAAGGGCGGGCAGAGAAAAGCAGCAGAGAAACCTTGCTAGGTGAAATAACTGCCCACTCATGTGCACAGAATAGCATTAGTTTAATCAATTATTTTAATAAAAGAATTCAAAGTTGTATTTTAACTAATCTATGGCATCATTATATCACTAGTAGTGATGGGCGAAATGTTTCGCCAGGCATGGATTCGCTGCGAATTTCCACGTTCTGCCATTGGTGGATTGTTTCGTGAAACGGATGAAAAAATTCGCCTTGCGTCCAAAAAAGACGCCGGTGTCAAAAGAATAGCTGCGTGTTACAAAAGAATAGCCATGCGACAAAAGAATAGCTGCGGCGACAAAAGAATAGTCGCGGTCGACAATTTTTTTTGACGCGCAACAATTTCGCTGTTTTGCAAATCTTTGAAAGATTTGCAAATTTATTGGCGAAGCGGAACAGATTCGCTCATCACTAATCACTAGTCTTGGATTTCTGCTAAACTTATATTGATGCACTAATTGGTATTTACAAGCCAGCATTTATTTTCAGTCTTTGAAAGGAAAACTTGTTACCCATGAAAAAAAAACATTTCCTATCCCCCCCTTAGGCTCACAGTGTCATGCAAACCCTCCCATACCTTGTTCCATTTACAAGTGATTTTGAAATTAAAGTCCCTGTTTGTTTTCTAAAGAATCTTTGCCTCTTTAAAAAATATATATGTTACCTTTTTACAGAAGACAACATAAATAATAAATCAATTACAATCCTCCCTCAGTCTTTTCAGGACTAAACTCAAAGACTCCCTCCTGGAGCACTTGCACAGCACCTGAACTGGGAACTGGCACTTATCCTGCAGTCAGCCACTGTGACCTACAGCATTTATATTCTCCTATTTGTGTCTGTAAGTTACCCTCCCATCTAGATTGTAAGCTCTATGGGGCAGGGACCTCCATCCTCTTGTCTTTTTGTCACTTAGCTCCAGAGTCGGACTGGCGGGTGCAGGGCCCACCGGGGCTTGTGTCCCAGTTGCCCCGCACCCCCAAGGTGCCCCCTCCATGTCCCCCACACTCCCCACAGGGGCTGCCGCCATGCCCCCCTAACCCACCCGCCTGAGCGCACGTAAGTGAAACTTACTTTCAATGCGTCAGGGGAGGGGCACCGGCTGGGGGAGCACCGGCAGGGATCGGGTCTGAGCCACCGTGGCCAACTAGGGCCAGGGCCCACCAGGTTTTCCCCCAGTCCGACCCTGCTTAGCTGTGTGGAATCTTTAATGCAACTGTACTTTTTATTTATTTGTATTGATTATTGTACTTGTATTTATTGATCTATTATTGTTATGACCCCCTGTTTGTTTACTACCGTAAGTTATTGTTCTGCTGTACAGATCTGCATACATACGTAGCACTATATAAATAAAAATATACAGTACATACATATAAATGCTATAAGTGAATATATTTATACTTTATTTGCATAAAAACTTGCCTTAGAAGATTTTTTAATTGCTGTCTCTGCTTGACTTCTAATTCTGACATCTAATTATCTATTTTTTATTATTATTACACATATTTAGTGTATCACAGAGCATTCAACTATATGTGTAGGAGTCATGTCCAATTACAAGCTTATAAATATATTATTACTATTCTACAAACATTTAATTTACTATTTCAAAAGTGAATGTATTTTATTTAGCAGAAATAAATAAAGTATTTGCAGAAAAATTCAACACGTCTTTAGAAAAACAGCAGCTCTACTCTGGTGGTGCCACAGTAAATGAAAGGTGGACCTATGTTCTTAATAATGATATGGATCTACACCATATATCTCTAAATTTCTTTCCTGTATTACTCCCTAAGGCCTTGACAGATATAGATGGTTGTACCTTTAAGTCATGAATCAAACGAGAAGAGAAGATTTTATTATGTTCCCTTGGTTAATTGAGATGGATAATGTTGCACACTTTACACACTGACACAACATGGTCTCACAAAGCTATGTAAAATACTGCTGCCTAAGGAAGATGCAAAAGCTTGCTAAATTATAAATAATACTATTTGCACATGGGTTGATATTGTACCCAAACAGACTCAAGAGCTTCATACGGGACTCTGCCCTTAAAATTCTTTATTGCGGAAATGCAACGTTTTGAGGCAAAGACAGCCCCTTTGTCAAGCTCTTGAGTGCCGCTGCTATTTGTCTGTTTGGAATTTGTGGGGAGGGTGCCGATACCTCTGAGCACTGTGCACCGAGCGGTGAATGGTTATTGGAGAGCTGAGGGAGTGTGGGTGAAGGTTCATTTTGTACTCGTTGATATTGTACCCACCATGATCTACCTCCCATACTGGATTGCTGTTGGGACAGAACAAATTTTAGATACATTCTATAGATAAAAGGGGCCATATTTAAACACTTCCCCTGCTGGCTCTGCTTCTTCTGATCCAGAATGATCACTTCTGCTGGGAGATCTTGACAGCTGAATCTCCTGCCTGTCCCTAGTGGAGATGCGGCCATCAGGCTGGATACTGCCCACAAATCCGGACCTGTAAATAAGAGATGTGTTTCTTGCTCCCAAACATCTAATGTATAAATGCTCAAAGCAAATAAAAGTATTCTAACTAAATGGTCATGCTATTCCTTCCATGGTGTAAAATGTTTTGAGGAGTAGGCATGCAAAAATTAATTATTACTTGTAATCCAACTTTATGATCAAGAATTTGTAACTAAAAAATATTGTTTTTAAAAATGTATGCATTTGCCCAGAATGAGTTTACTGATACAGCAAGGGTCCAGGGAATGTTTATGGATCCACACCCTTTATTATATGTTTTCAGTAAATGTGGCTAGATTAGTAGCACTTCCATTGCTTTTGTACTAGAAGAGGTTTTCTGCGGGAAGGTAGGCCAAACTTCTAAATGCATACCGGTTCCCTTAATGGCAGTCTTAGAGATCTCTCCCCTATAAAAGCTACAGCAGGGGATGAACAATTAATAACACCAATGCTTTGGTCACTAAACATTTTTCCCAAAACCAGGGAGGTGCCAGGCTGTTAAAAATTTAACCAAATATAAATAGTTAGGGCAGCCATATTGGTAGTGATGAGCGAATCTGCCCCATTTAAAAAAATTGCACAACATTTTTTTGACCCAAGGCAACTTTCAGTACGCCGAATTTTGTTGCCCTTTTTACGAAACAATCCGCCAATGCCGAAACAAGGAAATTTGCAGAGAATAATTTCGCCCATCACTACATATTGAGTTTAAGTTGATATGTTATGGTGACTTGGCAAGTTTATCATCAAAAACCTGGAACTAAAAAGTCTTGTTTTTCAAAATGTATGCCACAAAGTGAATTACAGCAAGGGGCCAGGGAATGTACACTTGTTATATATACTATACTGATTCCTATTTTGAATCAGTTTGTATTACTCATCACTACTTTAAAGATGTCTTATCTTGATTATATCAAATGTGAAGGGTTTTTAACCTACCAGTTATTTATTTTGTACAGGCGTGGGGAGGGAATTTAGGTCACTTCTTGAAACAACAAGACATGCTAAAAATTTTAGACTCTATAGCCC
Source organism: Xenopus tropicalis (assembly GCF_000004195.4). Lineage (NCBI taxonomy): Eukaryota > Metazoa > Chordata > Amphibia > Anura > Pipidae > Xenopus > Xenopus tropicalis. Next base: position 176,335,192 of record NC_030677.2, on the reverse strand, counting down.
ATAGCTCAATTTACACTTCTTTGTTGTAATTGGCTATAAGTCCCTGCTGAGATGGTTACTAGTTCCTACCTGGATATACAAAATAAACGCCTATAGTCCACTGTGTTTTTGGGGTTGTGGAGTGAAGGTCACAGTTTACCACACGTGGTGGCAATTTCCTACAATTAGAAGATTCTGCTCCAGAGAATTTTAACTAATATACTCAGTCACTGGCCTCAGTATCCACAGAACGCCAGAATATTGCAAAATGCAAACACGCTAGATTTCTTATTACTATTATTAACATATCATTGCAAAATCCTGGAAGTCTCACATATTATCTTCAACAGAAAATAAACTGGAGTTTTATAAACGAAAGACTTCCCAGTATACTAAATGACAGACAAACACAATTTTAGAAAATATGGGGCCCCTGGATTCAACCTATCTGGTACTGGCCAAACCCTCCTCCCCATTTAGCTTGTTACATATGCTTTATAGTCTCAATATTGAAAGTAGACAAGCCATGCAAGGAAGGTTAATTATCCTGCAGTGAAAACAAACATGATCGGAAACAACCTGGCAATATCTCTTGAAATGTTGGCCTACTGTCCCCCTGTACTAAGTCAGGGGAAATTATAGGAGGAACCTTTAGTTGCTTTTTTTTCTATAATCACAATATGCTACACCCTGAGGGATGGAACTACAAAGTGTTTGGTCCCAGACTTTGTAACCTACCATGTTTCTTTACTCTTTGCTTCATGACTACCCTACCCCTCTTACTTTCTTTCCCACTTACAAAATAGACATTTCATATCATAGTTTGTTATTAGTTTTATTTTTATTGATCTGTAGATGTGTCTTTTTTAACAGCCTTATTCCTTTGTACATTGAAGACTCTCAATAAAGACTTGTGTCTCAACCCTTTCTCCTTGTAGATTGTAAGCTCTTTTGGGCAGGGCTCTCTTCACCTTTTGTTGATTGCTTTATATGTTACTCTGTCCAATGTATGAAACCCACTTATTGTACAGCGCTGCAGAATATGTTGGCGCTTTATAAATAAATGTTAATAATAATAATAATAGACTGTAAAGCTACAAGGTGCAAGCTTATAAAAATACAGCAGTAAATAGAAAGGACCACCATGTGGGGTTTACCTTGACGTGTAATGGTGGCTTGGCAACACTATGTTCTTATAGGAAGTTATGCTCACCACTAAGATTTAAACTATGAAGCAGGGGTGCAATGAGGCTGTGACCACAAAATTCATATAGACAGAAATAAGAGGTCCTCTACACTCACCCATTATCTATATATATATATATCATATATATAGGGCATTAAGACATTCTGTTCATTAAACTACCAAGAAATGCCCTTCCCTTTAGACAAAATAGGGATTGTTTGTCCATATATTGCAATATTTTCAAGCTGGGCAACTATGTCAAAATCATACCCAGTTTGGCCAGTCCTACACTCACTTTTATTTGAATCATTAAGAATGAATTAATTATTATATGAATTTTGTGGTCACAGCCTCATTAATGGGGATCACAGCCTCACCTTTTGTGCTTTAGTATATAAAGGAGCAGCGCCTCAATCAGGTGATCCCAATGGTGGCCAATGAAAGGGCCACCATTGGGAAGTTTTTACCTTGAAAGCAAGCAAGTTGCAGGCAAAACTCAGTCCCCCTGTTAAATGTATAACGAAGCAGTAGAATTCTTAATGAATTAGATAAAAGCGAGTGTAGGACTGGCCAGACCAGGGGTGACTTTAATGTAGTTGGCCAGCTTGATGTACATTGCAATATATGGACAAACAATCCTTGTTTTGTTAAAGGGAAGGGCATTTCTTAGTAGCTTAATGCACAAAATGTCTAAATGTTTTAACTAAAAACCCTTGTTTTTGAAAATACAAAAATTTAAGATGTAGCATTGGGCTGGATATGCTCATTGGATTGCTCTCACAACCCCCTTTAAATTTCAGAAAATACACTAAAATATAAAGCAAATTAGTATTGCTTCTTGATAAAAAAAGTTTCTTTATTTTTTGAAGATGCACATTTGACTTTACACAAAATGTCACTGCAATATTTTTTATGGTAACCTTAGTCCTTGAAACTTTGCTAACAACTGGTTACGTTCATCTCTCCTGGTGGATATCATTTTCTGCAGCTAGGTCATAACAAAAGTAAATATTCTTCATTTTCTGACATTTCTTGCTTGGGTAAAGGTTATTGGCTATATGCCAACTTGTCTGAGTTCATGTTTTGATTCCTCATTAGTGCTCTTTCTTATTTCACTCTCCACTGTCCCTGTATGCCTGGCATATATATTTCATATCTGGAGTAAGAAATGACAGAAATGTCAAAACCCAATGGACCATAAATGAAAAACTTCATAATCTGAAGAGAAAATTTGTTAGAGAGTAGTGTTGGTATGTAATAGATCTGTTAAAGTCAAATGTTACAACTTCATTTAGTGGGAAATATACATTAAATATGAATTTAACACTTATTTGTTTTTTCCATGCTCAATTCGGGCCACCAAAAGGGGAGAGAGTGGGAACCCAACCAAGGATCCTATGGTATAAGGGGGTCTAGACAAATGTTACAGTTGGGTAAGCAGACTAAGAAAGGGATGGGGTTCTGTGTAATAGGCAGATCCTGATGTATTTGGATATAACCAGGTGTGCTCTATGGGAATGTGGGGTGAATAAGTGTGTTACAAGTTCAGAACACTATGTAGAATGATTTCTTATGGTGGCCCTGTATACACACTAGTCACCCTATCCCCATGCTTTAGATCAACACTGTTATTCAAATTACGAAATGTTAATGATTACTCCTTTCAAACAAAAAAACCCATCAAGGTGAGGTATTTGAATTTGAGAGATGCAATGGGCTTTTCAAAATAAATGTACATTGATTTAGATCTTGTGAACTTTGCAGCTTAACACAGAGTTTCTTGTTAAATATAACCTTCACACACAATGAGCATAATTCCATTCACTCCTCGAAGGGCCATTCTACCAAATCATTTTCAAGATAGGCTGCCTGAAATGATTGGATTGGAAATGGTTTCCCATATTAAGAGCTTATCTTTCCAAATAAAAAGTGCTGATCCAGTAAAACTATTTGCAGCATTACGCCTGCATTCCCTCAACAGAAACACCAGCAATGTGCTTTGCAGCAGTTCAATATCTGAGCAGGCTTTTCAGTTTGTTAAATCAATGATCAGCCAGTTCACAGTTATGTCACAACATCCTGATTTATTGCCTTCTTGGATGGAGAAAGACAAGAGAGATCAGAATGCATAGCTTCATTTTGTAAAGGCCTGGTTGCACCTATTTACTCCCAAGACATATACATTAAAGGCTTCCAGAAAATCTGTATTTAGCTAAGGTTGGGGAATGTCTTTGCCTTCCTTTTTCCTTACTCACTGGATTTGATGTGGGTTGCTAGCAAAACAAAAAAAGTACAAGTAGTCCAATTCTCTCACCCACTGAGTACTAAACAAGAGGGAAACCTTCCTTCCCCCACTTCCAAACCCTAGGATTATGGAATACGATTAATGTATTATTTCTATTATTAATCTTGTACTTGTGCATGACTGTTTTTTTTAGCAATTACAACTACTGGCACCTGAGGAGTGCTATTATTTTATGTTATGTTCAATCACTAAATTTGTTCCCAGGGCCCTTTTCTATCACAGCACTGTGCTATCCTATTTGTCCTTTTATTAGACTTTAGGCTCTTACCTATAGGCTATCTGTCGATTCTGGCAAATGCCAGAGGGGCTTCTATAAGATGCCATAGACAGTCACTATATATTGGGCTGGTGGGGGGGCTGTTGGGTCTCTGTGTTCTTGAAATACCAGTCCAGGCCTGATTGAACTTAAATAGGAATAGATGACAGGACTTTCTTTTATATATGCACTTTATGAATAACAAATTTATGTTTTTTTAAGAACTAGAATTTCTAAACTACCAACAGTTTCAGTGATATGACTAAAAAAATGAATAATGCATATGTAGAGCAATAAGTACTGTCTCAAACACAGGCAAAATTTGTTTGGATCATACTGGTCTCAAGTTGTAACACCATTGAAGTCTATGGGCAGGGAGTGACCTGTTACATGTAGATTACAATGCTCAAGATGGATGGCAGGGAAGGATAGCATGGGTGTTGAGCACATGGTCTGTCTGGCAGATGAGATTGGTCATCTGAAGTAGATTAGTAGATGCAGTTCATCAAAGAATGTTACATTTCAAAAGACAAATGAAATCTAAAAAAACACTAATGTTTTAAGAGATGACTAAAACTTAAAAAAAATTATGTTAATAATGGCTAAAACTAATAAATACATTCTATTAACTGGGATTATTTTGAGACTCCAGCCACCATATTTATGTCACCCCAGTACAATGGTAAAAAAGGGAAAGTTGTGCTCAACCACTACATTATAAACCATTGGGCAGGGGTGCAATGAGGTTGTGATCACAAAATACATAGAAACAACAACAACAAGAGATCCTCTGCTCTCACCCATTATCAATATATATAGGACATGAAGTCATTCTGTACATTAAGCTACTAAGAAATGCCCTTATGTTAAAGCACAACAGGGATTGTTTGTCCGTATATTGCAATATATTCAAGCTGGCCAACTATGTCATCCCCAGTCTGGCCAGTCCTACACTCACTTTAACCTGATTCATTACAATATACATTTAATAAAAGCACTGAGTTTTCCCTGCAACCCCAGTACAGTGGCACATGGTGCACTCACCAGCAATCAAACAATGTGAGAAGAAAAATACTAAAGGTAATATTCAAATTGAAGGAATTTGAAGGAATACTCATTTATTTATGTATTTATTTATGTATTGTTTAATCTGCACCATTTAATGTATAATATGCAACTTTCTGCCATTGACTTAGCTCTTATAATAATATTATTCCACAGATGATGGTGAACCGAAAGTGTTTCCTATTATTTTGCCCAAATATTTCAGATCTAAAGGCAACAATAAACATAGCAAAGAGAAAAAATGATGTTAGAAGAATGAACTTAAAAGAATATGTATCTCCAAGGAATTAGTTATTAAGAAAAATAAAACATCCCAAATACGTAGGAGTGCTGGCTGGTTTTCTAATTATTAGAAAATTGCCTGAATCGAAAACCTCTTGCTTTGGAGGCAGCTGCACCCCATGCTGAGTTTCATACATAAAACATTAAACCCATATGGTATTTTGTGGTTCCTAGTCTCTGGAGGAAATGCACACGCTGCTCCTCTCACTGTACACAACGGCACGAGGATTCAGACAGAAAAATTCTGAAAAAATGGAAAGAATTAAAGAAAAGGCTGAATCATTGTTTAGTTTAAAGAAAAAATATTTTTTAATATTATCATTGGATTTTTATTTCTAACCATAGTAAAGTCATCTGTTAACACAGAAATGGATTTGGACAGTTTTTGTGTTTAGTTCCCTTTGTTCTAATGGCAAATCCAAAAATAGTATTGTAAACAGTGATTTGTTGGTGGTATGAAATATAGCAAACAAACCATTGGGTAACTGTAAATGTGAATAAGCTAAGTGAAACACAAATCATAAGCGTGTAACACAGATATTATAAGCATCTCCAGCACTTGTCTGTCTAGCTACAACGTCAATTATCTACTGATATACACTGTTACTGAATGTCTATGGTAGGAACATTCAGGTTTGTATAGTAACAGTAGATAACCTCACAAGCACACAGAGAATTTTCAGCAGGGTAACTCTTTGCATAGTAACACAGAGCAAATATCATTCAAGTAAAGTAATAAAATGTCTTGAGTTTGCCAGCATCTAGTAACCCATAGTAGATGTGTTTTTCTAAACAGTTGACCAGTAAATGTTACCTGCATGGGTTACTAGACAAGTGTTTATTACATTCATTACCCCTTTTGTGGCCAATTGAGCACTAAGAAGCACAGCAGTGCGCATCTTAGTGATGATTTACACCTTACAGACCTGTCCCCATTGCAGCCCTAGTCCTCTACTGGTCCCTTACTTGTGGGTCTGAATAAAATGCAATTTTTAGGATGAGTAGGGGGTTGGAGGGGGCATACCTACATACCTCCCTAACTTGGCCTCCTGAATACAGCACTGCAAAATGCAGGCAGCATTGTATTCATGGGCTAGTCACAAATCTCTGTTCTCCAAAACAGAGCGCAGTGACCTGCAACAAATCAGCAACCAACTCTTAGAGCTGTACATGGACTTGCACTGGAACCATATTGCTCATCACGTGACCCCTGTATGTAAGGGATTTGTGCCACCGTATAAAACCACAAATACAAACAATGCCAATATAATTAGCCCACAGTGATCATGGGAGACTTGTTAACCTAAGAACTGGAAACTCTGGTACAAAGGCATGCTTGAAATGAAGTATCCTTTGTGTACAATTTCTTTATAAACGCATTTCTTTAAACGCAGGCACCAATCATACCAAAATAAAACATTTCATACATAATTAAATGATTTACAATCCTTCATCTGTGGAAGAGTAATTGCTAGAAATATTGAGTTGACAGAGGACAAAAATTCTGAAGTGAATGTACATTTTAAAATGACTCTTCTGAAAAGCATATTAATCAAAGCTAAAGATGGATGAACCGCTGTCAGCAGCTGCAGTTAGCTACAGGCACCTCCGCGCTGTTTTCCAAGGAAAGTACTGTATGCTACCTGTGAGTTGGATCCTAACAAGAAGACTGGAACTTACAAACACCTTTTTCTTCATTGTAAGTAGATCTATTGCTGTGATTTAACCACTTTAATTACTGCACATTGATTTGACAGCAGCCAAGGCTTGACCCAATGGGCAAGAGGGTTTGATATCACTGGAAGCTGGTCAGCCATAAATGGCACTCTTCATACCTTTACCATATCTGAATAAACAGCCCTAGAAGCTTTCTCTGTTAGTTTAAAGGAAATGCCAGCCAACTGTATCTCAGATATGCAAATGAATGAGGGGTTGTGGGAGAGAGGAGGAAGCTGAGCATGCTCAAGCCGGAGCCTTAGAGCTTTGAGCTGAGATAAGGAAGTCTGATACTGAAGAACATGTGTTCAGAATGGAAGGAAAGAAATGCCATGTTTCTCTGACAGAACAGCATTACTGTCAGTGTTTAAGGTTGTATTTACATAGACTTTTCTGATACTTAGTTTTAACCTTTCCTACTTCTTTAACTAACTTCTCATTCATTAGTCCCTTTCATCAGCTTAAGAGGAGGTCAAGAGGCGATGCAATTATGAAATCCATGGGTTAATAGAAATGGAGGTAAAAGCTTTCATACCTTTACACAGAATTAGATATAGGTTCAAAGTTTTTTATGATGTTTATAAATTGGACCAAACCCAATGTGTTATTGTAAGAAGAGGGGAGGTAATAAAGATGAAGGAATGTTAATGACCAAGGCAAATCAATTGTTTGTTTATTTATTTATTTTTATTAAAATTATTGTTAGAAATTCCTAAACATCTCAGTGATGTACTCACATTCAGTCTTAAAATATATGTACATAATAAGGTTTGTTATTTATGTATGAAAATTTTGGTTCTGCCTTAAACTATCATCAGCTTTATTTGCTCACATTAGTGATAAGACCTGCACTGATACAGTGACATTGATTTACACAGTATATTTATTTAGAATTGCTGAAGAGAAAAACTGTGTTATGGTTAATTGGTTTATTTAAGTGCCTTTTCGTTAGTTTTTGATAATGTTTAAATGATGTTAACAAAGGGGAAGGATGACCGCCATGAAGTCCAGGCCCCCGTTTGTGTTCATTCCCTGCTCAGGGCAACCTCCCACAAGGAGCCTGTATATCATACTGACATTATATATAGAGCGATGTCTCCAATGGTAATGGTTTAGCTTTAGTGAGCAAAAGGTTACATTACCAGCAAGAAGTGCTGGTATAATAATATCATTATATAATAATATAAATAAGTTAAGACTGTCTTCTGCTTATTTTTTCACTTACATAAATAGTAATATAAAAAGAATAGTAATTTAGCTGTACCCCCCTTCCCCACCTTTTCCTTTCTGTATCCATTTCCCTGTTATATAAACAAAATCAATAAAAAGAATTTCTGTTAAAAAAAAAAAAAAGAATAATAATTAGGGAGTTCTTAACTGTAATTATTATTTGTATACATTTACATGAATAGGATCTGGAAAGTATTAATACATTATTTAATTGCAAAAATACAAGCTGCCACCTAAAATGCACTGATATTCCAGTGTCTTTTATGAACTGTTTTATAAGCAAACTATTAATCAACTGAGGAGTTCTAAACGTCATCATCACAAGTTATACCCCCAAATGGCCCATCTGATTCAAACAACATCCGGATTCTGTTTCTGCCTACTGTAATGTGTTATTATACGGTGTGCCCGCTGTATAAAACAATTTGTGAAGCACAGCATGTGATGGAAGTGCAGAGGCAGGAAAACTACATTTTCAGACTGTTGTTCCAGCCTTTAGAGTCTCAGTGTGAAGCTAATATAAGCAAAAGGTGATGGATTGCTCCTTTGATTGTAATTGCCTACAATCCCAGAAATCAGAAATATGTGTGTGGTGTTGAGTTGGGAGGCCTTGACACATCAGAGATCTGAAATGCAAGTTTTCTTCCATCATTAAATAGATTCATAGAGATATTTTGACACTTTCTCTGTGGCCATGGAAAATTTCCTAAGGTAGGATGAAGAATGAAACACTGTAAAGAAAAACCTAGTCTTAGCATTAACTGGTGTCATGTTATATGGGTGCTACAGACCATCATCTATGTTGGGTATGTTGGGATCAAGCACTGATAGTGAATCATTTATTTAATTTGCTATGAGACCATTGGTATAGATTGGCCTTTACTGAATGTTAAAGAAACAGGTGCCTCTTTTGCAGGAAAATAAAGTAACCAAAAGGTGGAGTTTGTATGATCTCTATGTATTCCTATATATTTCCTCCCAGTGCACTGGTTTTCTCCAGCACTCCAAAGTATACTAGTAGATTAGATGCTATTAGCTTGGTACCTGTTAAAAATTGAAACCTAAATCAAACATTTCTGTGCAAAACTACAATTCAGAAGAGCAATGATGGAGCATGAAAAATAAATACATTCAGTAAGCAGAAAGACTACTAGAACATGTGTTGTACTTACTTATAATAGGTGCCTGATGAAATTGATCTTATTTAAGATGCTCTTCCATCTTGATTAATTTCAACACCAGCCTGTATTTCACAGCTCTCCTAAGAGCTTGCAATCTAAGGTCCCTATCACAGTTACACACACAAAGGTAAATTTTATTAGGAGCCAGTTAACCTGCCTGTATGTTTTTATAGCGTGGGAGGAACCCACGTAGGAACAGGGAGAACAGGGAACAGATAGTCCCTGGCTTTTATATTTAACAATTTAGCTGTTTCTGTACATCTGATGCACAATTTCTAATATCACTTGTATAACAATGTAATTTTATATTTTGATTTTTTTAACATGGAGAACTGAAAAATGGAATCTATATCAAGAGAACATGTTCCTCAGATAGTATACTACAGAGCGTTACATGTTATGCAGCATTATTTGCTTTTTTTTTGTAATATTTTACTTGAAGCAGTCAGCTGGAGCAGAGGTTAATGTGTGGGGTTAGCATGGGTCAGGATAGCACATCTGTCTCTATTGAGCGGAGCACAATGATTGCAGTGTGAATAGGATGAGATCACTGCAGATGTAAAATGTGGAAAAACATCAATTTCTAAGCATTCCAAGTGTATTGCTTTACAAACAGAATTATTATTGTTTTCTGGTTGATCTGCTAAAATTGAGTTACTTTGGTGGGATTTCTATATTGTTATTGATGTAATTAGCAGTTAACATTGAAGCTATGCATAATATATCTCACAACAACAAGTTTATTAGGTCTCTGGTAAAGCTATCATATACGGAACTACAAATTTTTGGTTTTTATACATCACTTTGATTTTTACATTTGCAGTTAGATGTTTAGGAATATTTAACTATGAGTTCTCAATAATGTAGAGTCATGCATTTTAATACTTTGCACTTATAATGGAAAAGAGAAACACTAAAGAACATAGTTAATACTATATTGTATATTTATGGCTCATTTGTCAAAGCAGCTCTCCATAGGGCACATGTATGTCTGCAAGTGCAGTGAGCAAAGTACAATTTTGAGCTTAATTGCCATGTTTTATTCCCACAATGCAGCCTTTTTTTCCCAAGAATTACAGTGTTATTGCAAGAAGTCAATGTGCTTGATACAATTGTGTCCAATTTGCCAAAATTAACAAAACTGCACCTGTGCTTTGGCACAAATTGGCACAATTGCACCACATATTTTCTAAGTCTGCCTGGCATCATTTCTGGTAGTTGGTGTGTGAGTGATGTGTGCGCTGAGGGAATCCTGGTCTAGAGGTGGCAGTAGCTCCAGCGCAACAACGCTCTATTCAAAATGCAAAGTAGGAAGGACTGAGCAGAGCCAACTGCAACTATACAGAAGTGCAGGGAGCGCATTTTGTAGCTTTAATAAAAGTGGTGTTACACACAACTGACTGCAGGGACCACAACTGCAACGCATGTGCATGTTAATGTTAATTGCAAAATTCAAAAACAAATACAATGCAGATGTTTTTCCCCCAGAATTCCAGCTTCACTGTGAGTGGCTTCTAATCTGTGTGAACTGCAATTTGCACCCAATTCACCCAGCTCATGTACATCCACAAGTGCAGTTGCGGTTCATGCAATTTCCCTCAATCAGTTGGGACACATTTTACTATATTTTATGCTTTTTCGCAAGGCATTGCTAATCCCTATTGTTCTAAACTAGTACTGAGTCACTGTGTAGTCAGAAGAACAATGTCCTGATAAAAATTCCTCACTGATTTGGTCCCTACAATTAAGCTGGCCATACACGCACCGATACTATCGTATGAAACCTCGTTTTGTACGATATTCGGTGCGTGTATGGCATGTCGGCGAGTCGACCGATATCGCAGGAAGCTGCTGATATCGGTCGACTCGCCGATCGGCCAGGTTAGAAAATTTTGATCGGGCGCCATAGAAGGCGCCTGACCAAAATCTGCCGTCAGGGCTGAATCGGCAGAAGGAGGTAGAAATCCTATTGTTTCTACCTCCTTATCTGCTGTTTCAGCCCTGACTGTGTGTGACGGATCTGACGATGTTTCGAAACATCGTCAGATCGCGACGTGTATGGCCAGCTTTACACTGAATGCCCAATTATTATCTGAACTCAAATGTTTGAGGTTTATGAAATGAAAAAATCCCAAAAATTTTAAAGAAAAAATTTGGCAGCTAAAATTTGGCAACATTCTATATAAGTCAATTGGAGGTCTGTTTTTTAGTAATGTAGTAGTGTAATTTCTCTAGTTTTTTTTTATTTATACAGCCCTGTTGTATGGAGTGAGCATCTTGCTATCTCTGGACTTGCACAAAAACACAGTACTTTTTATGTTTTATTGTATAAAAAAAGGATCTGTTCTATTACAGAAGATATCACAAAACACATGGTAAAAGTAAATGTATGAAATCTTAATAGAAAATATGTATATATTACTTTGCTAAAGAGGAGACAAATACTACTGTATAATGTCATATAGGTTCAATGAAATATACAATATAATTTGTTGTTATACAGTGTTTTTAGAATATATAGAAGCTAATAAACCAATCTATGAATTATGCACAGCGAAAGACACTTTGTTTATTTAAATAAGATGTACGGTAGATTCAGAGTGATTTATCCATGTCACTATTGAACAACCAAGGCAAACTGTACAGAGCTGCGTATACAAGTGGTGTTATATAAATAAAGATACATAAATACATAACAGACCATTTAATGACTCTCCCCAAGTGTTTGTTTCAAATTGCTTCATAGATAGTTATTGTATGCATTCAAATGCCCTTTATATTTCTCCTTCTAAACTAGAAAGTGTTTCCTTGTTTTATATCACAGCACCCAGAACAGGTTTGTTTTCCCTTGTTTAGAACTGTTTTTAAAACTGTCAACAGCTAGCAATCTATCCTGAGCATTAGTATATTGATACTAGCATTTTAAGGCAATTTCTTCTTATATTGCAAGGCTTGCTTATATCAAAGCCATTTCTATTCCTAGGGAAGGAGGGTCTCATAATTCTGATACAAAATGCTAATTTGACAAGAATTAAATGGGCTTTTGACAGTTATCACAAGAGTTCGATTGCAATTCCTCTATTTTTGTTGAACTGAGTTCCCCTTGGTATTTTTATTTTAATATAAAAATAATACCATATAATAATTCCATGAAAATAGAATGCCATGCCAATCTCCCAGTTCCAGCACAGCGCAGTTATGTAATCCTTGCAATAACACTGGTAAATGTAGGGCCAGCTTCACCTTTATATTTTTCCCTTTTCTCCTTTATATCAAGGACTTAAAAACCACTTTCTATTTTGCTGCAAAATCTCTGGCCTCATTTATTAGGTATAGCACAGCTAAAAACAGTTTTAGGGGCAGTTATATATAATGCAATGGGACAAATGTTAGCTTTTCGAGAAATTTTTAATTTTTATTATGTTAATAAATAACCCAGTTAAAGACTACAAAATTAAATGAGAAAATTCTGTTACCATGCAATTTTTTAATTCTTTATTGATAATTAGTGATGGGTGAAAAAATTCAGCAGGCATGGATTAGCTGCGAATTTCAGCGTTTCGCCATTGACGGCCAAATTTGGCATGTAAAAATTTGCTGCGCAGCAAAAAACTGTTGCCCACATCATATAGTTGACTGGGGAAAAAGATAACACGCATCAAAAATTTTTTTTTGAATTGCAACATTTTTGCCACTTCTCAAATGTTTCCGTCTTTTCGCAAATCTTTTCATAGATTTGCACATTTTTTTGCTAACGGGGACAGATTTGCTCATCACTATTGATAATCATCACTAGAAAGTCCTAGGAGAATATACACATGTATTACATTATTTAGGTTATAGGAATATGGGAGAAAACACTCAATAGACCTCTTAACAATTGCCAATCTGAAGATCTATTAAATGTAATACAGGTATAGGACCCATTATCCAGAATGCTTGGGACCAAGGGTATTCCGGATAAGGGGTCTTTCCATAATTTGGATCTCAATACCTTAAGTCTACTAAAAAATCAATAAAACATTAATTAAACCCAATAGGATTGTTTTGCATCCAATAAGGATTAATTATATCTTAGTTGGAATCAATTACAAGGTTCTGTTTTATTTCTACATAGAAAAAGGAAATCAGTTTTAAAATTCTGAATTATTTGATTAAAATGGAGTCTATGGGAGACGGGCATTCCGTAATTCGGAGCTTTCTGGATAACGGGTTTCCGGATAAGGGGTCCGATACCTGTATTTAATATAATATAATAATTTCATTAAAAAAAACAAAAAAATAAAATTCATTCAAATTAGGCACAGTACATTCATGATTCTGGCTACTTTGCTACTAGGCGCTCTACTCTGGGAATGTAAGACATAAAGAATACATTATGAAAGGTATGAAACCTGTTATCCAGAATACTCAGGACCTGGGGCTTTCTGGATAAGGGATCTTATGGATCGCCATACCTCAAGTCTACTAAAAAATCATTTAAACATTAAATAAACCCAAAATTATTTTGCCTCCAATAGGGCTGTTCTGCCCCAATAAGGGGTAATTATATCTTAGTTGGGATCAAGTACAGGTACTGTTTTATTATTACAGAGAAAAGGGAATCATTTAACCATGAAATAAACCCAATAGGGCTGTTCTGCCCCAATAAGGGGTAATTATATCTTAGTTGGGATCAAGTACAAGGTACTGTTTTATTATTACAGAGAAAAGGGAATCATTTAACCATGAAATAAACCCAATAGGGCTGTTCTGCCCCCAATAAGGGGTAATTATATCTTAGTTGGGATCAAGTACAGGTACTGTTTTATTATTACAGAGAAAAGGGAATCATTTAACCATTAAATAAACCCAATATGGCTGTTCTGCCCCAATAAGGGGTAATTATATCTTAGTTGGGATCAAGTACAGGTACTGTTTTATTATTACAGAGAAAAGGGAATCATTTAACCATTAAATAAACCCAATAGGGCTGTTCTGCCCCCAATAAGGGGTAATTATATCTTAGTTGGGATCAAGTACAGGTACTGTTTTATTATTACAGAGAAAAGGGAATCATTTAACCATTAAATAAACCCAATAGGGCTGTTCTGCCCCAATAAGGGGTAATTATATCTTAGTTGGGATCAAATACAGGTACTGTTTTATTATTACAGAGAAAAGGGAATCATTTAACCATTAAATAAACCCAATAGGACTGTTCTGCCTCCAATAAGGATTAATTATATCTTAGTTGGGATCAAGTACAGGTACTGTTTTATTATTACAGAGAAAAGGGAATCATTTAACCATGAAATAAACCCAATAGGGCTGTTCTGCCACTGATACAACTTACTTACAGAGCAAGGGGATGCCCTCAAAAATTTGACAAGGTATGGGGAAGATGGTTTGAGGCTATAGAATAGCACCATATGATCTTGTCCTTGGGAATGTGAACCTCCACTGGGAATCTTAAAGTCCTCCCCCTCTCTAGTTTGAACATTACCTTGAGTAGGTTGTTACTGATTATTTAAACCAATGTATTGGATATATCCTAGACATGAAAATGACACACGCTTGTAGAACCAATGTCATAATGTTTATTGTTGTTGTATGTTACTAATGCATAAATAAAGACCTTTGAAAAAAATGTGAATTATTTGCTTATAATGGAGTCTATGGGAGCTGGCCTTCCCATAATTCAGAACTTCCTGGATAATGGGATTCTAGATATTGGATTCCAATACCTATACTAAATATTTGAGAAGAGGTCAAGAAATCAGGCAGAATTTTTAGATTCCATTTCCATATAACCCCTTAAACAAATGAATATTCAGACACGCAGTATTTATTTAAAAATTGGTTATAAAGGAAAAAAGAAATCAAATCAAAATCAGTGTTAGATCTCCAGTTAGAATAACTTGTCTTTAAGCAAAGCACAATACATTACATTTAAGTTCTATTATGTTCTAATAAATCTAATTCTCCCTAATTAATAAATCTAATTCTCTCTCTAATTCTAGAACACAATGCTTTATACCTGGAGGATAAAACGTTGATCCAAGAAATAAAAGGTTAAAAAGATGATATTGAAATCTCTGAGTGCTGAAACTTTTCATACTGATGCCCTTGTGAGACTTGAGTCTTAGGGCTGAATTTAATGTTTGCTTGGAGTCTAATTTACTGTAATATAATTTTTCTAATCCACTGTAATTGTTATGGCGCATCAATCAAAATTCCAACCAAAGAAGAAGAAAAATATGCACAATTTAATTGTACAGGCGATTTGTAATTATCTCTGAAGCAATTACTTAATGAATGGTTGTAGCAGATGAAATTATGAACTGTAGGAGTCTCCAATAGATGCTTTCACCCTGCAAAGCAATGAGATTTCCAGTTAATTTTATGAAACTATGATAAGCATTTGCGATACGGGCTTTTGATTAATGTATGCTAAATATGCATGGGCTAAAGTATATCTTTGGAATTTAATTACATGAAAGAATAAAGAACGGTCTTGCCAGCATACTGCATGCAATGAATATTCAAGCACTGAGCTTATATGGATCTGCATGGCTGTGCAACTGGGGGTTTACGGGACAAATAACACCTTCAATGGTATAATTTAGCCCCAGCTATCCAAGGGTTCCATTGACTTCTTAGGGTGATGATATTAATTAAATATAATCCTCACCTTGTTTATTCTGCCTACTATACTTCTCAGATAAGACAGCCCTGGTACATGGTAGCATATGCAACGGGAAAAGAATGTACTGTAAAAATAAGAATATAATGTTTTTTGAGGAAAATGTTTCCATTCTGATTTGCTATGCATAACCTCTAGCCTTGACTGTATGTAGTGTTCCACAAATACATACAAGAAAACCACCCTTTTACTAATTTGAGACTTTGATAGCAAGCACTCAGGAGAAAATCAAAGTAATGGCCAATAGGTGCTATCCTATGTTGCTAGACTCATTTATCTTACTCATTGCTCCACATCAACCACTCCCCTATGTGCATCCCTTCACTGGCTCCCAATCTGCTCTAGAATCAAATTCACATTACTAGCACTCACATTCAAGGACTTAACAATGACGCCCCTCCCTATATCTCAGCTCTGATCTCCATATACACTCCCCCATGCAATCTACACTCTGCTTCTTCCCTTCACCTCTCGTCCCCTCTCATCGCTTCATTTCATTCCCAACTGCAAGACTTCTCCTGGGCTTCTGCCTGTCTCTGGAACTCTCTGCCTTGAGACATCAGACTCTCCCCTTCTTTCCAAATATTCAAATGCTCCCAAAAGACCCATCTGTTTAAGGCAGCATTATCAATGTATCCTGAGTAATCAGACATCAGCTTATTATAAATCACCAGATGTTTTCATATTCCTTATGTTACAGATTGTAAGCTCTTGCATGTAATGCACTCTGAACATATTTTTACTCTAAAACTATAGTTTGTTAAATTATCAAAAGACCCCTATTACCTATATAAACACTATTCTCGCTTGGTGTCCTTATAGCCCTCATGGGTATTGCTGGCTCTGTATTATGCAGTTGATCACACCTTAGTTGTATAACCTAAGGGAAATGCCTGATGCACGTTTCACTCAAAAAAGCTTAAAAAAAGGTGAAAGGTGAGCAAGACGTGTGTCAGGTGTTTCCCTCTGAGGGGGGTACTTTTGTTTTAACTTTATGTGACTGCCCGAGTAGTAGTGATCAAATTGTACTTAGTAGAAGCAGATGCGTCTGAGGTGAGAGCAACTGCATAATACAGAGCCAGCAATACACCTGAGGGCTAGAAGGACACAGGGGAGAATAGTGTTTTACTGGTCACCTGATTTCCTTTTCCTTAGTGAGGCAGGGATAGTGAGGCTGAGCCCACCTGACTCTGTGTTGCCCTAAATTAGTTCAATTGCTCCCCTAAATAGGTCCACATATCATTATTGTCTCCGATCAGGGTTTTTAACCTTATGGGATTTCTGTTTGGTGTCTGGTTAATTGGACTGAATGGCTATTTTTAATGTAGATTATAAGGTACAGTTTCCAGTATCAAATTCTGCTTTCTCAATAAGTAGTTAGTAATCACTGAATGGGGAGGTGCCAGCATGGGTTTTTCCTTTTTTTTTTTGGTTTTGTTTGCATATTACTAGTTTAACTACCCAGCACACTGGCTGGTGTGGGAGGTGAACTTAAACTCTATAAATAAATGATGATTAGTGCGCCAAACCCTGGACAAAAGTCTAATCTAAATAAGTGTGTGGAAGGGCACATGGTAGGATTATGGGGATAATTTGAAGACAGGCAACAGAAGGTAAGATTCCCAAGAGTGCAGTGCAAATATACAAGAAAGGTTCTTCTTTTTTAAAAGTAATTTAGAAAAAAAAGAACAAAAATTTATACCCAAAATTTTTTAATACCCAATAAAATATGATGATAATATGATCATAGTTGACACAGTGGGGGTAATATATCAACACCAGGCAAATTTGACCTTGAGCAGTAACCCATGGCAACCAATAATCTACCTGCAGCTATCTGAAAAAAAACAATCACTGATTGGTTGCTATGGGTCACTGCCCACAGGCAAATTTGCCCAGTGTTAATGAGCCTCACTGTTTGGTAAAAAGTAAGGAGCATGGTAATAGAAGATACTCGTCTGTAACTGGGTTTTGCATATATTTGTTCCGTATTTCTTTCTCTAGTATAATCCTGTGTTGTTCTTGTTTTTGTTGCTAGTTACTATTAGAAATTTACTGTTTGATTTTTCAACCTCCCCCTGGTATTAATGTTATTCATACAAGTTTACCAATCAGTTTTTCCCATATAAACTCAGCAGTGCATAGGTTAATCACGTTACTAAAAAACAGTAACATTGAGACATTCCTAGCCAGACACGATTGGCTATGCCCTCAGGATTAGTACTGTTTAGGGGTTAGGAAAGATTTTTCCCACTTACAAACAAAGACCTGGCAAAGGATTTGGAATAACTGTGCCAAAGCAACACTGAGAAATTGCCGGGCTCAGGTCTTCTTCCAACTAAATAATTAGGCAATTATGTAACTTGCTGTATAAAGAACAACACAACATACAAATCTGAAAGGGGTTGTTTTGCCAACTTAATCACTGGCTGATCTGTTTCACCCATTTAAGGTGAAGTAAGTCATTATGTTTTATGCATACCAAATGGTTTTTAGCTGTAATCTTCCAAATTAAATTTACCATTTGAATCTGTAAACACATCATCTATGAACAAAACAGAACAATCTATATAAAACTATATATAAATAATGACATTCAATTAAACATCAGGCAAATAATAAGTATTAGAATTTTTGCCACACTAAGGGGCACATTTACTAATCTACGAATGTCCGAAAAGCGTCCGAATGCGTTTTTTTTGTAATGATCGGTATTTTGCGACTTTTTCGAGCGCTCAATACGAAAGACGCGACAATTTGCGAAAGTCGTACTGTCTATGAAAAAGTTGCAACAATTCTCGAAATTTGTAATGGCAATGAAAAAGTTGCGACAATTCGCGAAAGTCGTACAGGCTATGAAAAAGTCGCGACAATTCGCGCAAGTCGTAACGGCTACGAAAAAGTCGCAAAAAATACGAAAAAGTTGCAAAATGTTCGTTTTCCAATCCGAATTTTTCCCATTCGGATTCGGATTTGTGGATTAGTAAATCAGCCCCTTAAACTCATGAATTTAAATTAGGGCTTCCAAAACTTGAATGTTCCATATTGATTAAACACAAACATTTTTAAAAAACCTTGAATGTAAAACTTTGGTATCTGAAAGTTTGCGAGTTCATGTAGAAATCAATGGGAGTTGGGAATTGGATACATTCAAGGTTTTTTCACATTTTTAGTTGATTGAGATTCAATTATTTTAATAAATAAGCACATCTTGACATTTTGAGTTTATTTACAAAGGAAAGAATCACCGGCCTGGGAAAAAAATGCATTGATTGAATTTAATTTAATTAAGAAATAAGGCTTTGTTTTTAAATGAATGAAGGGAATGCACTTTTATAATAGGTAACAATCATTCAGTGCATACTCTAAAAATATTATGATTTGTACAAAATTATAGAGATGAGAAAATATGATTTACATGAACGGTTTTGAATTAACTTTAGTTCTAAAGAAACAACATATTCCCTTCTCCTCTCTGTTATACTGAATTGTACATTAAAAGATCACTGGCGATAATCCTTGTGTTCTTGAGTAAGCGCCTCCGTAACCGCCTAATGCTGAAAGCTGGCCTTAAAGATCTATTTATTTTCTTTTCCACTCAAGCTGAGCATTCGAGTGAAAGAGATTGTGTTGATGTGAATTCACACCCTGAAAATCTTTTTTGAAAACACATTCCAAGAAATTCTTAATGGATTTGTGAAACATCTATAACTCGGGACATGAGCAAATAAATGTACTTGTCGAAATGCCTGGACAAATTATACGTAAGGCAACAAAAATAAAATATTGCTTAAATATCTTGCAGATAAACTTGTTGAAATTTCTGTTACGTTCAATTACACATTATTTTTTGATCTGTAAAAAGCTTACACCTGCTAAACATTTGTAGCTGTAATATGTGGAACTGACTAGCCTGAAGTTTCTTGGTATTAATTCATTAAAAAACTAATCTTTCTTTACGTTTCCATGCAGCTGTAAACTGAATATATTGGATATAAATGTCTAATGCAGACGGCAAACTTACTAAATATATGACTATTCTAAATTCATATACAGGTATGGGATCCCTTATCCGGAAACCTGTTATCCAGAAAGCTCCGAATTACGGAAAGCCCATCTCCCATAGACTCCATTTTAATTAAATAATTTAGAATTTTAAAACTGATTTCCTTTTTCTCTGTAGTAACAAAACAGTACCTTGTAATTGATCCCAACTAAGATATAAATAATCCTTATTGGGGGCAAAACAATCCTATTGGGTTTAATTAGTGTTTTATTGATTTTTTAGTAGACTTAAGGTATGGAGATCCAAATTATGGAAAGACCCCTTATCTGGAATACCCTTGGTCCCAAGCATTCTGGATAACAGCTCCTATACTGTACTGTATAGGGCTGAATTAATGAAGGGCCAGTCCACAGAAAGAGTGCTTGGATTTGATTGATCAAAGGCTTTGATAATCTTTATATGAATGAAAATGGAGGAAATGTAGTCTTTGACCTCTCAACACTCTTGGGATGTCTTAGTCGGCCAGTCTTTATATGTCTGAAGGGCCTTGACATGGCCAATGTGTGGCACTAACACCTTATATTTTGTAATATTTATTCATAAAGATAAATATACAGATTACGTTGGACTGATGTGAATATAATTATTTATCATTCCATAAACATCTCAAAAGTTTCAGGTCAAGATCCTCATGAAGATGTATGGACAGATGTTTATAAGGTGAGAGAAGTACAGGTCATATGAAGACATGAAAAGATTTCTCAAGGGATTAATGTACATAAATAGGGAAATAGGGAAAAAGGTACACAAAAGTGTATAGAAGCCTGCATATAGCCTTATATAGCCTGCACATATAATAATAACTGCCTTACTTGGTTCAAATGAATAACATTTAATCAGCATGAGACTTGGCCACCAGGGCACCAGGAGAAACCTAGTGGGCTACGGGAGCCCAGACCCCATCCCTGCAGGGTGCTCCCTCGGTCCGCCAGTGTCCCTCCTTCAGGTAAGTTTCATTTAGGCATGCTCCAGATGTTTGGAATCTAGGATTTCTAAAATCTGGAGCACCATGTCTTACTTTTGTGCCATTAAAAACAGATTCATGGTGAGTTAGTTAACATTGTTTGGTATATACATTTAGACCTAGGACATACAGGGAGGACTGCAGGTTTTTTGCCACTCAAAATCTCCTCCTGCCATCTCCCATTGGATTAAAAAGGAAATGGCTCCAAGCACCAGCACTGGCACAGTTTCATTTAACACAAAGAGAGGCTTCAGGAGCCATTTCAGGATTATTAGTGCCTGAAATCCATCCTGTATGCCACAAACCATAATCTGCAACAAAAGACTCCTGTTGACAAATAAGTGTGCAGTGAATGAAGGAAATAATCTTCAGATAATGAAATGGGAAACCGATATATTTGCTTTCAGGAAAATAATCCCACTAAAACAAGCTCATT
Organism: Xenopus tropicalis; assembly: GCF_000004195.4. Taxonomy (NCBI): domain Eukaryota; kingdom Metazoa; phylum Chordata; class Amphibia; order Anura; family Pipidae; genus Xenopus; species Xenopus tropicalis. Next base: position 176,313,841 of record NC_030677.2, on the reverse strand, counting down.
GAACTTTCCATGTACCAGCAAGTTCTATATTTGTAAATATAAAATATATAAAATAATAATACGGCCAGGCTGGCAGTAATGACAGGATTCCCTTGCATCAATGTGCGTGCCAGTGCTGTACCCATCAGAGCAGGCTGGTCGGTGTTTAGGCCCTGCTAGAAACTACTTACAGCCTTTATATTGGGCCAATGGCAGGCTGTTTGGGCCTCTGTGTACAGTACTTAAAATGCCAGGGCCTACTTTAAATCTCAGTTAGGCTATGCCTACTCTCATGCCCACTCTTATGCTCATAGCTACTTTAGTTTCTCACTCTTTGGTACAGTCCCACTGACACTATCAATCAGCTTTGAGATATACTGTATACACTCATATGTCTTAAAGGGGTGGTTTATTTATTTGTTTAAATTTTGAATTATTTGCCTTCTTCTTCAAACTCTTTGCAGTTTTTAAATCAGGGTCACTGCTACAGTTTTATTAGTGTTGCTACTTTTTGTATCTTTCTTTTCTATTCAGACCCTCTCCTATTCATATACAAGTCTCTCATCCAAACCACTCTCTGGTTGCTAAGGTAACTTGAACCCTAGCAACCAAACAGCTGCTGAAACGCCAAACTCCTGAAGTGAAAATTAAACAAGTTTGTACATAGAAACTATGAGTGGGACTATGGTAGATGGAATGTACCACTGGTGGAGATGTGGTCCTTGCAAGTGGCACTGCTGGTGGAGTTGCATTATCTGATCTCAAGCAATGACACCACTGGAAAGGATACAATAAGCAGTGAGTTCTAGATAACAATGCCAGTGGAGTTGCATTCACCTCGATGACACCACTGGTTCAGATGCAGCAGCTTGAAAGGAGCAAATGCTGGTGGAGCAGTAGTTGGCACGGGTGCTATATGAAAAACAAATAAAAATAAATAAAATGGTGCTCCTTATTTAGAAATAAAATGCACTGGCCATGGAACAAAGTAGCACAGTGCCATAGTGCTGCTTTTTCTTCTCTTGATGTCTCCTCTGTGCAGATGTCCCAGGCGTGCCGCAGATACTCCATGGCCCTGTGAGCTGCTCCATTCAATCCTGTATAGATCAATTAAATCACAGTAAGGAAATAACCGAAATAAAAATTCCTGTTTTTTGTCTTATTTTTTGGAAATATTTGAACACTGCACCGAAATTTATCCCTTCTTTGAAAATGTTTGCCGTAACTTGTACATGAAAGACCCAGTGCAAATTGTCTTAGAATCACATTGTCAATAATATAATAATAATTAATAATAATGTTTGGGTGAAGTATCCCTTAAATAGTTCATTAACCCTAGTGCCACTATAATAAGACCAACTCTTGCAGCATCTCAGTTTAGGTTTTATAGGTCGGTATGGGTCTGTGTGTGCTGGGTTTACTTGGAAGGGTTGAACTTAATAGACTTTGGTCTTTTTTCAACCTAACTTAACTACTGTATGTAGCTATGTAATAGGTAATAGTTATTAATGAGAGATTCAATGGAAAAATGCAGATTTACTGCTTAAAGTGGAACTTTATTGCAACCCACACAACATGTTTCGGGCAACACACGCCCTTTTTCAAATGTGTAATGAAGAGTCATGAACAAAGCTTTAAGTAACCACCAGAGGGGTGTATCCCCATCTCCACCCACCAATTGAATTAACAAGCAAAAGAAAAAAGGCATAATGAGACCCCTAGATCTAACCATAGTATCCAATTGTGTATGTGTAATATCAAAGTTCATATATATCAAAAGTCCAGAAAGGCACCTGCATTGGCACCTGAAGTTGGACACCACTGGTTTATACAAATAAGCTGCTGTGTAGCCACGGGGGCAGCCACTGAAACTAGAAAAAAGGAGAAAAGGCACAGGTTACATAGCAGATAACAGATAAAACGCCATTGTATTGTTATGTTATCTGCTATGTAACCTGTGCCTTTTCTCCTTCTGAATGGCTGCCCCCATCGCAGGGTATCTATATAAACTATAGTAATCTTTCTGAAGCAAACACACAACTTTTACCAGTGCAGGGCAACAGTACGTTATAGTTTAATTACTTTATTACCTTTTCATGTTTTGGTGTTACTGTTCCTATAAAGAGACAAGAGAAATGAGGTCCTTGGCCCATACAGCCCCATACTATGCAATACGCAAATAATAAAATCAGTTAAGTTCTTGTTTTCTGTGAAGCCTCATATTGTCTTTAAATCAACAGATTAAAATGGGTTGATACTGAGTAGTTTATAATATAGTTATAATATGATTTCTTTCTATTCAGTATGAGGAGGCATATTAATAACAAAGATAAGTTGATGTTTGAAAAATGTTATGTGTGTTTTCTTAATAAGATTCATTTCTGAATATTTTTTAACCACATTCCTATTAATTGCCCTGGCAAGGCTCCTTGGTTTGTATACAGACTTAATAAGCTTTGACTTTGTGATGTCATTAAAACAGAATATGTCACTTTTCTGGGATTACTGTCATAAATCAGACACAGAAAAACAAACCAGAAATATATTTTCTTTTTCTCAAACGCAAACAATTCCTATCGTAACTATGGCTGTTAGTTTTACCGTGTATGAGCTTAATCACATGTTTGCTTCATCATGTTGAATAAATAAATGTAAATGACTGTTGCTTATTCCGACTATGTGTTCCTGTGCCAGAGCAGGCATCTCTAACCCAATAAAAACTGTGTTCTAAACAAGACTTTCTATTTGAAAACTGCATTTTTTCTAAAATCAATACTTTTATAACACCAATATAAACAACATAATTTCTTTTAAGTTCCATTAGTTACCAAAATAGTCTATAAAAAAAGAGGTAAAAAATGATTTTATTTGATGTTTTAACAACAATGTCTACTGAATATTGACCTACCCATTTGGGCTCATTTGCCTAGGGACCACAGTGGAAACATTTAGCTATATATTTATTTCTCAGGGTTACACATAATAAATGAGGTCTATAGTATAGCCAAGTGCAGTCCAACTTCTGTGGTGCCGAGGGCCAGAATTTCTTTAGCATATATAGTGGAGGGCCGCTAATGGAAGCCAGTTTTGACCACTCCCCTTTTTTAAACCGCACCCACTTCAAAACACCCCATGCCCACATTAATGGTAGTAGCACAGCAAAACCCCAAATGGTTGGTGCTCACTGTGGGGATATCAACCATCATTCATATGTGAAAGAATTATATTATGTCATATAAAGACACACCCTTAAATCCATATGCCTCCTCCTCCCCTGTGGATAGCACAGCAACCCTTAGCACATAATTACACATCTTAGGGACCATTTAATGGCTATTTCCAACTACTAACAAACTCCCAGAACAAACCTCTGCCAGGTTCACCTCCTGCAGGCAGCATAGGGCAGACAGCATGGCACACACAGACAGCTAAGGGCAGGCAGAGTATGGCACACACAGGCAGAGAAGGGCAGGCAGAGTATGACACATACAGGCAGCATAGGGCAGGCAGAGTACTGCATGCTGCCTGTGTGTGCCATACTCTGCCTGCCCTATGCTGCCTGTGTGTGCCATACTCTGCCTGCCCTATGCTGCCTGTGTGTGCCATACTCTGCCTGCCCTATGCTGCCTGTGTGTGCCATACTCTGCCTGCCCTATGCTGCCTGTGTGTGCCATACTCTGCCTGCCCTATGCTGCCTGTGTGTGCCATACTCTGCCTGCCCTATGCTGCCTGTGTGTGCCATACTCTGCCTGCCCTATGCTGCCTGTGTGTGCCATACTCTGCCTGCCCTATGCTGCCTGTGTGTGCCATACTCTGCCTGCCCTATGCTGCCTGTGTGTGCCATACTCTGCCTGCCCTATGCTGCCTGTGTGTGCCATACTCTGCCTGCCCTATGCTGCCTGTGTGTGCCATACTCTGCCTGCCCTATGCTGCCTGTGTGTGCCATACTCTGCCTGCCCTATGCTGCCTGTGTGTGCCATACTCTGCCTGCCCTATGCTGCCTGTGTGTTCCATACTCTGCCTGCCCTATGCTGCCTGTGTGTGCCATACTCTGCCTGCCCTATGCTGCCTGTGTGTGCCATACTCTGCCTGCCCTATGCTGCCTGTGTGTGCCATACTCTGCCTGCCCTATGCTGCCTGTATGTGCCATACTCTGCCTGCCCTTAGTTCCCTTTGTGTGCCATACACAGTACATACAGTGACACAATGCTGGCACTGTTCCTACAATCTGAGGTGTGAAGAAGTAAACAATGTGGGTGACTGCAGCCTGAGGTGTGAACAATGCAGAGTTTTTGGGTGCCACTGCAAATTACCACAACAATGAATAGTTTATATAAAATAGTATTTATTAGCTATTTATGAATGTATAAATTCAGCATTACAAATTATGTTAATAAGTATATATCAATTTTTACCCAACTGACTTTTTTTCTCTGCTAATGTTAAAAAAAATGACAATCACAATTTCTTGCATATTTTTAATACAACATTACTTTTACAGACTGTGATAGAAATTGGTGAAATTTTGTCTATATTTGGTGACAATTCTGTCACTAGTCTTTAGTAAACCATGCAAAACTAATGTAATGATTGTAAACAGATGCTTTGGGTATATGCACTTCTGTTCTTTGCCTAATAACAATCTTATAGGCAAAACATATTTTGTCAGCGTTTAGTTCTCTGCTACTGCAATAGAGGTTTGGGATCCGTTATATTGAAACCCATTATCTAGAAAGCTCCAAATCCTGGAAGCCCATCTCCCATAGACTCCATTTTAATCCAATAATTCAGATTTTTAAAAATGATTTCCTTTTTATCCGTAATAATAAAACAGTACCTTGTACTTGATCCCAACTAAGATTATTGATTCTTATTGGTGGCAAAACAATTCTATTGGAGTTATTTAATGTTTAAATTATTTTTTAGGAAAAGCGGTTTAGTAAAACACTACTGAAAAGACAATGAATTCATTTAGACTAATTAATAAGCCAGTAAATGAGGTCGCTCACACTAATATAATCCCAATGAATTAACATGATAAAGCCGTTTACCTCTATAAACTGAAATTTAATATGATATGGATATGATAAAGTCTTTCACACCAATATAATATATACAATATAATACCGAGGAATTAATGTGATAAAGTATTTTACAGCAGTTAATGATTTTTATTATGATAAGAAAGAATTAGTGGACACATATGCACCAATTATATCTTCAGCCTCTCCACCTTCTGCCTATATATTGCTATGCTTTGAAATAATTCAAGATGAGAAAATGGCAGCACCCTTGCATTTCTATAATGTGCCATTAAACTCTCATTGCATCATGGGATTTATTAAGACACATTACAACAAGTTCCCAGCTTTAAGTGCCATATATATTAATGATACTTGCACCCAAACACATTTCTTACACTTCTGTATAGTTCTAGAATACAGATACAGAACTATGAAGTGCAATAGAGTCTTTGCTGTGCCATTGAGCAAGCTGCCAAATTGGAGACTAAAATTGAGTGGATTTTAAAATACGTATGATACTAATCCCCTATGCTTTCAGTGAAGCACATGGAAGATAAACAGGCAACTCCTTCGGCTTAATCTGCTAACAATTATCTTTTTGGGTAAACATCTTAAACTTAGCTGAAAATTATTATCTGTTTGTCTGGAACAATTTACTCCTATATGTTATACAGAATCAGTGATGTGATGTATTACACTAACCACCTACTGGGCAGAGTTTATTTGATGATATCTAGATGACAAGATCGTAATGAGAATGAGCGCTTAAACTACCACGCTTTGATCAGTGAATATTGCCAGCCATGAATTAAACATTATCATTGTAAATATTTTTGAAACTGATACACAGGTATAAACAGTTCTAAAAATTGCCTCATTTATTTTTGTAGGCTTGTGGGCGTCAGGGGCTACATCTGCTATAGATTATGACTATTTTTCTGGTCATTAGTGTGTTAAACCAAATACAGGTAATGGTCAAATATATTTCAGATACGTCAAATGAGCTCCATGATTAGTCTATGAAGGTTTTCATTCATCCAGGTTATGGTATATCTAGTAGTAGAAGTAAATCTAGAGCAACTGGACTTACTGAGTAATCATTGACAAACTTTCCCTACTCATCTGAACTGAAGAAGCTGCTCGGATGAGTAGTGCAATGATTACTTAGCAAGTCCAGTTGCTCTAGATTTGCCTACTAGATAGGATTAGGTTTTGGTTGGTGTGGACATAGGAGCCTCTCCTGCCTACCCCTAGTGCTACTTTGTCATTGCCTCCGCCGCTTGTCATTAGCGGTGGAGGCAATGACCGATCTAATCGCACCGCTGTGCTTTGGGGGGGGGAGGTGGGCGAAGTTGGCCGACCGGGTTGCCTAGGGCACCCGGTCGGCTTGGCCCGCCCCTGGGGGTTACTCATCTGTACCTGAAGAATTAGAAATATTTATGATATGCTGGGTAATTCCTTAGGTCATATTTAATTCTGATTTTTTTTTACCAATTAAAAGAAGGTGGGCAGGCCTGGACTTTGGATTTTGGCAATGCCAGAGCAGTTGCTGTAAGGTGCCATAGACAGCCACTATTTATTGGGCTGGTGGGGGGTGTTTAGCCCTCTATGTACTTGAAATGCCAGGGCCTATTTTAAAGCCCATTGTGGGCCTGGAGGTGGGGAGGAATTGAACTCTCTATTAGTGATGGGCGAAATAATTCACCAGGCATGTATTCACAGAGAATTTCCGCATTTCGCCATTGGGGGATTGTTTCACGGAGCGGCGAAAAAATGTATGTTTATTCCCCTTTATTCCTTTAAAGGGGAGCTTCACCCAAACAACTTTTTGAAAAGTAAACATAATGTTGAACAACTTATGCAGCCTTTTCATGATTTTTGATGTAATAATAAGGTTTGGAACAGTTACCTAAACCCAGCCCCCTGTTCTCCTGCTGATCTGGCTGGCTACTTTGAGACTCAAATAAAATGTTACAGTAGTCGACTGTCCTCAACCTGCTTTCAGTCTGCTTCCTCCAAATCCCACAATTCCCTGCACACGTGATGCCAATGCAGTTCATTGTGGGTTATGTAGTTCCTGCATGCTGTCTGTAAGCTGTGCAAATGTTTTTACAATTTGTTACATAAGTCTTTTAGTCCCTCCTCCCCTGCCATCAAATCATGCAGAAAGAGAAGAATTATTTTGCAGGTAGATTTCAGCATATAAAAATGCTATTTATTCATAATTTTTGAAGGAACAGGTTACAGCAATAGGTATAGTAGGGGTTTCTGTGTTCTTTAACAAATTTTGGTTCAAGATTTGGCGTTCCCCTTTAAAATCTTACAAAATGGGACAGATGCAAGCTGTTGATTTCTTTTCATAATTTCATAACCATTACGGTACTTACTTTTCATGTACATCTTAGCAGTTTTAGTATCATTACACAAACACGTGTGAGTGTACCCACACACACACATTAGCGCAAAAGTATCAACCTTCCTCCTCCTGGATTCCGGCAAACAATTGCAGAAACTGTGAGTTCCTAAGTTCCTAAACACTTTAGTAAAAACTTGCCGATGGGAAAAACAAACTTTTTTATAAACCCATTCAAAGCAAACCAAAGCAATCATCTGCTGAAAAAAAAGATTTTTGTGATTGATTGCCGAACCCTGAAGGGTGAATATTTATAAATCTGCCCCAATGGGTTTAGATGTAATGTTCTCCTTTTATTCAAATGAATATCACTTTTGCTTGATGAAATCAGATGCTAGGATCACTTTTGCTGGTCCCTTACCTGAAATGTTTTCAGGCAGAACTAGGTAGCAGGTGCATTTACCTGATTTCTCCATAAAGCCATGCTTTTATTAAAGAACTGTAGCTCTGCTTTGAAGTCTACAAAATACTTAACTCAATAATATTGAGCACATTCCCACCTGCTCCCTGTAGACCCATAGGAAATCAGGCTCATATTGTAGATAAAATAGCCAGGGGGTTACTTGTGGTTTCTTACAGATTTGCTCATACTGTGTTAAAAAAACATTTTTCTTTTGTTATAAGTATGAAAGGACCTAGTGAAAATCCCATATCAGATATCATTTCTCTTTCATGATTGCTTTTTATTTCTCTGTAGAGCTCATTTATTGAAACCCAAAAAGAGCTTGTTTCCTTGGTAAGCATTAGTGAATACACTTCTTATTATAACAGTAGTAAATAAAATGAGAGAAATATAATCAAATGCAATAACAAGCATAATTAAAATCAATGTTTCCAGCCTCTGTAAGACACACCACCAGTCCGGCATGTTCCCCCACCGCTGGTGGGTGCGTCTCGGGTCCCCTACTCCCATTTGCACAGCCGCAAACATAGAGAAGCGTTGCCGCATGTTTTTGCAGGCGCAGTGACGTCATGACTTGCGCAGTTGTTTGAAGCTTTAGGTGCCATGGTTAGGGTTTTTCGTTTCCTTCCTTTTTTCTCACGCCGTCTATGTTTTGGTGCCAAAACTCCCTATTTAAACCTCTGCTCTCATTCCCCATTTGCCCAAGCTGGCTTCTGGTTGTCTCAGGCCCTGCTTATTCATGTTTGTTTTCTAGTTTTGACCTCTGCCTGCTCTTTCTGACCTTCATACTTGCTGCCCACCTTGACCTTAGCCTGACTTTGACAACGTTTTTGTCTCATCCTTGTCTGTACCTCATATTTTGGTTGTGTGAACTCTGAAGTTAGTAGGTTCCCAGTCAGTACCACAGCAGAAAGTCCGGGGCCCCACAAGGGGACTGCTTGGGTATCACTACTTTACGGAAGAGTCAGACTTCTGCCAGTGGTCTAACTTCCTGGTTGCTGCCTAACGTGAACATTACAGCCTCTGAATATTATTTTCAGAAGTATTCCTGAATTTCAGAATCATTTCAATACATTTGTTATAAAATGTTTTTGCACATTTTATACTACTTACCTTTTTGCCCTTATGCTATCCTTTAAAAGTTGTTTCCCTGGCCAGAAAACTCTTGTTTATAGGATAATCGCAACCTTTGATAACTCCTTAGCACAGTCAGTGGAAGTACAAAAATGTATTATTATTAGCAGTCAAAATCGTAAGAATTGTTGTAATTGTTGTTCGAACACGATAGGAAATCACATTTTAATATTTCAGAGCTTTCTGCATAATGGGTTTCTGAATAATAGATCATATACTTGTATGGCTCCTGTTTAATCCAGTTTAGTGAAGTCTAATATTCATCTCCAAAGTTTCCAGTTTTCAATTTGACTTATGTACCTACTCCATCAAAACAAATCTTTTTGTTTCATTTATTTTTACACAATCGACTGTTTAAAAAAAAAAATAAATAAATAAATGAATAAAACAGATTGAACATCAAAACCATACCTCCTAATGAATTCTATAGAAGTTTGACATTTTTGAGATTTTTTTTTGATCGATAAATATTCAAAATTGGAGTCCGGAAACTTGAATTTGAAAAATGTTTGTATTTTTTCAGCTAAGTTTTCTATAATAGCAATTTAGTTGCAGATAGTATATGCATATAAAATATATACTGTAAAGCATAAAATACTAATATTAAAGTTTATAAAATATATACTGTAAAGCATAGAATACTAATAATAAAGCAGGAATACAATGCACCATTTAAATAGGTAGAAGAGAATCCCATTGAAAACAAATTGAATAAAATAATATCCAGATTTATTGAAAGAGACTACCGCAGATAGCAAAGAGAAGGGGGCAAGCCATAGACATTTCATTGACCTCTGCATTTTTTTTTTTTTTACAAATAATTGGGTTCATGGAAAACAAGCAGACCCCAGAGAATTTAAAAAAAAAGCATGTGAGGGCAATATAAAGGGTTGATAAAAAGGAACAATGCAGAGGTAGAGACAAAGAAAGAAGACCAAGATAGTATTGAAAAAAATAGAATGTGTCAGTGAAGGTGGGGTGGAGGGGGGGGAGGTCAGAGCAGGACAAATGCAAAAAAAAAGAAGAAATGTCATGGAGGGGGATGAGGGGGGATAAGAAACAACCACTGGATTTAACATCAGTGACCTGATACTGACTTGAACAGGGGTAATGGCAAAAAAAGGAGAAACCCAATAAATACAAATGCAATAAGATCGGATCCTTTAAGAAGAATCTGAACAAGCAAGTTGTAGTCTTTCAATGAGTATCAAGGTAAAAAAGAAACATTATATAACATAAGATGGACATACAATTGTTCATCACTTGGGCCAATTTAAACCTTACTGCCCAATCATTTAGTAATATATGTCAGGTGGAGGGTCCATTTTGACACACCATTGTGTGATCCTGTTGGATTGCAGCTCCTCTTCATTTCTGTTCTATTCATTTAGGCAAAAGTATAATGTGGTCATCAATATGCTTGGCTAAAGGCTAGTTGTGTTGTATCTGAAATACCATGGATATAAGTAAAACATTTTCATAAAAATACACTTTTCTAGTAGTATGTACCATTGGGTAATCCTCAATAGAAAATAGCTATTTTAAGTACTAAGGACCGCCCCCTGGGATCATATGATTCACAGTGCACATAGTGCACATCAAACCAAAGGCAGATATACATTTTTTGGTCACATCAGCCAATTAATGGACAAATTGTATTACAACAACAAATACTGTACTTGACATTTGTTATTTTAGTTAAAATGGTGCAGTGATCCCCAACCAGTGGTTGGTAAGCAACATGTTGCTCCCAAACCCCTTGGATGTTGCTCCCAGTGGCCTCAAAGCAGGTGATTATTTTTCCATTTCTGGCTTGGGGGCAAGTTTTGATTCCATAAAAACCAGTAGTACTGCCAACCAGAATCTCATTTAGGCTGCCAGTCCGCATAGAGGCTACCATATAGCCAATCACAGCCCTTATTTGGCACCCTCATCAACATTTTTTATTCTTTAACTCTTTTTAAATTTGAGTGTGGTTCACAGGTAAAAAAGGTTGGTAACCCCTGAAGTAGTGTGTACTTTTAGCATGTGACATGAAATGAACACATTTTGGGCAAGATTAAATTTAGTGAGAAAAGCCTTATCTCATCGTTTATCCCGTGAAAACTTATGAATGAGATTCAATTTGAGAAGAAAAAAACTTTTCTCTCAATTCACTTCTAGTTTTTTTCCATAAACTTCAACAGAGTTGTCATGTGATAAACAGAGAATTACGTTTTTCTGAATTAAATTGCATCTCACATTCAATCTCATTCATAAGTTTTTTATATAATAAACCTTTTTCTCACTGAATTGAATCTGGACCTTTATAATATAAAGTAAAGGACATCTTTGTTAAAATGTGGGGGTGTTCCATTTCCATGATGGTCTCAGTGGCAGGATGGCAGGAAATGAGATCCCTACAATCAATAAGCCATTATTAAAGCCTTACAAATACATGTCTATTGAACTGATGTCATTATTTGTATTTCCTGGGATCCTATCTATCCAGATCATAATACAACTGAATTCATTTATCATTATATGTGTAATCCCAGTGGTATGGGTCACTGGGGAGTATCTATAATATCCTTTAATTAACAGCCTTGGCCAGAGTTAGGAATGTTATTATATATTATGGTATACTCTCACTGTTGGCTACTTTGGCTTTGCCTCCAGCTTCTCATGAAGTCTAAAAAAAGCATTCTGGGCTTTCTCTAACAGACTGGTGACAAATCTTGAGTGTAGAGAGATTTATAGTTCAATTATTTAATTAAATGAATCATTTATTTTAATTGTAACAACATTTTGTCCACTCCCCTAGTGGGCATTTCTCCATCTCCTATGCCATATTTCAGTGTAAACTATGCAACTATGCTCCTTAGTTCACTTTTCGGGAATAGCTTTTATTGTGGTGGCCCAACCTTCAATTTTTTTGTTTGGATGTTATATAAACATTAGAGATAAAGGTTTTTCAAAGTTTTCCCTAATACGGGGAACATTGAGGGCAGATTTATTAACATTTGAGATCTCAGTTTTTCCCCACAATTCAAGAAAATAACAGTAAGAAAAGTAGTGATAATAAGATACAGCCAAGCAGAGGTGCTGTTAAGTGTTCATGGGACTGGGCAACTCCTAAGTAACCGGGTCAGTATCTCCTTGTTGCTGGAGCACTTTTACCTAAAATGCCATGCTTATGACTGATTATAAAATCTAAGGGTGAAGACACACAGAGCTACTTAGTAGCAGCTACTTGTCACGGCTACTAAATGCCAGAAAACACCCTGCCATAGACAATACTGAGAATTGCCTCTGGTAAAACACACGTAGTGACAATTATCAGTAAATTATCAGCATTGTCTATTTTTGTAGTCGTGAGAAGTAGCTGTTACTACAGTAGTAGCTCTGTGTGTCGTCAAAACAGACTGTGTGACAGGGTAAGTCACTTATACTTCACTGAAATCAGTGTGGCATTGCCCTAACACAGCCCTTTCTGAAGTCAACTCACATAAAAGTGGGTACTAACAGTCTTACGGTATGATAGAATTAATGGAAAGAATATCCTGCATTCTGCGTTAGCAAATTAAATATATTACACATAAAAATATCAGATGCAGTGAAGAAAACAAACTGAAGCTGGCACACATAAACAGCACAAATGAAATTCATTATTTAAACAAAAAGCCATTTTTTTTGTTTCAAAATAAAGCTCTAAGAAACGAGTATATTCTGGCATTACGCTTTTTTCACCAATCTTCATACAGTTTTGGACTAATAAGACTTGAATTTCCCCCTTGGCCTCTTGAAAACATGGATGTGTGCTTGAATCTTGCTGCCTGAGACATAGACAGTGTCTAATTTTTCTGCAAGCCATTCAGCGTCAATTAAGGTTCTCAAATATTTATTTGGTATAAAACTAGGACATTTCACCGGCCCCTTGCGCAATCCAGCTATCCTGTAATTCAGCAGATGTGAGTCTGGAGCTGCTCATTAGATGCATTTCAACAGATCCAGGAGAGTATGACTTTACTCTGTTTGGACAGCTAACAAAGGACTCTTTATTGCATTTGCAGAATGTGCACTAAAAACATACAGACATATATATATGTTTTATATTTATATATATTATGTATATTCACACACATTTACAGCAACAGGACACATGCTTAGCTGCTTGCTAAATAAATATGTATTTATGTGAATGCTCTGTGTTCATGGAAGATTCCAATGTGCCATTCTTAATTAATCATGCAACAAATAAACATTTTATAGCTCAGAGAAGGCCTCGCTCTTATCTGTTTCTATCTTGTAACCGTATCACTGTGTAGCAACATGTCATTGAGGAGGCACAAAACCTGTAATCAATTGCAGGCAGGTTATCTTTGATTGCTGTTGCATGAAACAAATTACACACAAGCAAGAGAAGGCAGAAGATCTATTATCTCTCTTTTGAAACAGCATCTCAGTGAAAACAAGTAAAGCTGGCATTCTTAGAGGCACAGATTAATGAAGGAGATAGAGGTGCCCCACAATGGCCCTGAGTATCAAATACTATGCTAATATGGGGAAATAGTGAAAACACAGGGTGTTTCTGTATTGTCTTGATCCAATACAAGAATCCTTTTCACTCTGGCCATCTGTGTGAACATAGTTAAAGGGCAGTTTCTGTTGTTTAATCACTGGTTTGCATATCTTTCAGCTGAAGTCACAATCACTTGTTCATCTGATACGTGCTACCCTGTGACACTACTTAACAAACCTAACTTTGTTTGGTCTAAGAACCTTTACGATAGAAACTTTAAACGCGGGCATTAATATCCTGTAGAAACAAGCAACGTATTGGGAATGTCAGGAGGCCCTAAAATGTGTATTGAACCAGAGGAAGATCACAAGAACTCATGCAGAGAAGTTACCAAAACAAGTGCCCAAGAGTTCAAAATAAGGCAATGAAATTAATAATGTAGCAAACAAGTCATTTAGACATGAAGCATCAGATGGGATTCTCTGAGTGGTGAGAAATATGATTCTGAGAATGGGAAAAAGCTCTTCCAAATATTAGAATTAAATCAAACTTTTTTTATTTTCCTCTCTCAAGATTAAAGAATGCTTTGCAAACAGTACAATGGGTAAAAAAGTCTAGAAGCAAAATAATGCCCAAAGTTATGTAATATAAGGTCAGACCTTTTGTCACTGACGGAAAAAAAAAAGTATTTGCAATGAGAAACATGGTTCCTTCGTTGTGTGAACAATGTTTCCTTTGAGTGAATGTAATGCGGCTTCTGCGAGATCAGAAAGTATTAAGCAACTAGGTAGATTTACCAGTGCATATTTTAGCATTTGATGGAAACTGAAACCAGGGCCAGAACTAGGGTAGGCACCTGCCTAAGGCACAATGATGGGGGGCCCCAGGGAGGTACCTCTCCTGCTTACCCCTAGTCCGCACTCCCTTGTCATGACCCCCCAGCGACAGCATTGCGTATGTGCGTACACACATGGCGGAGAGGGTGCAGGGGCGAGGTGGCCAACAGGGCACCCTAGGTAATCTGCCCCTTACTGAAACCTATAGGAACCATTATATACAAGACATCACTCCCCACACCAAGTTCAGACATAACATAAACACACTTATTATAATTAGTTACATAGTTAAGTTAGGTTGAAAAAAATCAAGTTCAACCCTTCACACATATTATATACGACATAAAAATGATATATAACATATCAATACCCTTAGTACAGTTGAGCCTAGCAGGGACCATCCTATAAGCATGCCAATAGTATCCTTGGGCCTTGGAGGGACTGACTAATAAATGTCATTGCCATTAGTATCCTAACTGAGAGGAAGGTTTATTATTCTAAATATTCAAACTGTGTTAAGCAATACGCCAGCCCTGTGTACTAATATTGATCCATACAGTCTAGGATTATTCCAGGTTTTACTTGCCCTTTAAGGATAGGTGGGGTGGGTGGGGAAAAGGCAGAGCTTATTTTATTTAAATACAGGGTGCAGCTGTATCAGCTTCTCAGTTCTATTTGGACCAGGCCTTTAATGGGTTGTTCACCTCTGAGTTAACTTTTAGTATGCTGTAGAAAGTGATATTCTGAGATAACTTGCAATTTGTCTTAATTATTTATTATTTGTAGTTTTTTAGTTATTTCATTTTCAGTTCAGGAACTCTCCAGTTTGGCGTTTCAGCAGCTATTCGGTTGCTAGGGTTCAAGTTACCTTAGCAACCAGGGAGTGGTTTGGATGAGAGACTGGTATATGAATAGGAAACAGCCTGAATATAAAACAAATTTACAAAATAATAACAATAATAATAAAACTGTAGCCTCACAGAGCAATAGCATTTTCAGTGCTGGGGTCAGGGACCCCGATTTAAAAACTGCAGAGAGCTTGAAGAAAAAGGCAAATAATTCAAAAACTAAACAAATAAATAATGAAGACCAATTGAAAAGTTGCTTAGAATTGGCCATTCTGTAACATACTAAATATTAACTTACAGGTGAACCACCCCTTTAAGACATATGAGTTTATATATCTCAAAGCTGATTGATAGTGTCAGTGGGACTGTACCAATGAGTGAGAAACTAAAGTAGCTATAGTAGCTATGAGCGTAATGGCACTGAGAGTAGGCATAAACACCGACCAGCCTGCTCTGATGGGTAAAGCACTGGCACACACATTGATGCAAGGGAATCCTGCCATTACTGCCAGCCTGGCCGTGACTGTCATTCCAGGCTTCTCCTAAACTATAGTAGTGCTCCTGAAGCAAACAGATCAGTTTTACCAGTACAGGCACCAGTACATTACATTACATCACAACGTTATGCTTTAATTACTTTAAAACACTTTAATTTGTTGGTGTTACTGTTCCTTTAACATTTAAATGTAACTGTATTTTATATATATATTTTATTTTTGTATTGACCCCTGTTTGTTCCATTAATGTATTGTTCTACTGTACAGTGCTACATGCACAAGTAGCGCTTTATGAATAAAAATATATGTACAGTTTATACATAATATACATGTTACATTTATATAATCTACAGCCTAGTAATTTTCTAGTGACTCCTATTGTAAATTGTATCCTCATATATAGAGATGTAGCGAACCTCACAAAAAAAGTTTGCGAACCCGTTTGCGAACTTCTGCCAAAAAGTGCGAACTTTTGCGAACTTTGCGAACCCCATAGACTTCAATGAGAAGGCGAACTTTGAAACCTAGAAAAGCCATTTCTGGCCAGAAAACTGATTTTAAAGTTGTTTAAAGGGTGCCACGACCTGGACAGTGACATGCAGGAGGGGGATCAAGGGCAAAAATTTCTCTGAAAAATATGTTGTTGTAATCAGTAATCAGAAAATAAAAGCAGTCCTTACAAGGACTATTGGGTTACAGCAGATGAGATCAGAAGGACAGCTGTCCCCAGCAGCTACATACAGAGCAGTAGAAAGTAGATTACTAGTCAGCAAAGCTACCTAAACTGTCCCTCAAACCCCTGCACAGCTCTCTCCCTATGCTAACTCATCAAGCACACACAGGCAGAATGTAAAATGGCTGCTGGGCTTCGGTTTATATATGGAAGGGAGTGGTCCGGGGGTGGTCCAGGAGGGAGAGCTGCCTGATTGGCTGCCATGTATCTGCTGGCTCTGGGGTGAGAGGTCAAAATTTGGCTCCAGCTAAGGCGAACCCAAAATTGCGAACATCACTAAAAGTTCGCGAACTTGCGAACACCCGATTTTCGTGCGAATTAGTTCTCCGGCGAACAGTTCGCTACATCTCTACTCATATACAGCTGTTTCTGATGTCACAACATGTCATTTATAAATGAAGGGTGCATGCATGAATGCCATTTGGCTCTGGCTGTTATACCTACAAGCACCCTTGACACCAAACATTCTTACCAGCCCCTCTGGCCACTATATCTTACTAGAGATGTAGCGAACTGTTCGCCGGCGAACTAATTCGCGCGAACATCGGGTGTTCGCAAGTCCGCAAATTCGCGAACTTTTCGTGATGTTCGCAATTTGGGTTCGCCGGCACCGAAAAAATCGCAAAACTTACGATAACGGTACGAATGCTCCGAAAAAGTCGCAAAACTTACGATAACGGTACGAATGCTCCGAAAAAGTCGCAAAACTTACGATAACGTTACGAAAGCTCCGAAAAAGTCGCAAAACTTACAATAACGTTACGAAAGCTCCGAAAAGTCGCAAAACTTACGATAACAGTACGAATGCTCCGAAAAAGTCGTAAAACTTACGATAACGGTACGAATGCTCCGAAAAAGTCGCAAAACTTACGATAACGTTACGAAAGATCTGAAAAAGTCGCAAAACTTACGATAACGTTACGAAAGATCCGAAAAAGTCGCAAAACTTACGATAACGGTACGAAAGCTCCGAAAAAGTCGCAAAACTTACGATAACTTTACGAAAGCGCCGGAAAATACGAAAAAGTCGCAAAATTACCGATCATTTCGAAAAACGGCGTGTGTCAATTTTTCAGAGGTTTTTGCCCTTGATCCCCCTCCTGCATGCCACTGTCCAGGTCGTGGCACCCTTTAAACAACTTTAAAATCACTTTTCTGGGCAGAAATGGGTTTTCTAGGTTTTAAAGTTCGCCTTCCCATTGAAGTCTATGGGGTTCGCAAAGTTCGCGAATATTCGCAATTTTCGGCGGAAGTTCGCGAACAGGTTCGCGAACTTTTTTTTTGAGGTTCGCTACATCCCTATATCTTACTAGCACCCTGACATGTATGGGCAGGCCAGACAAGACTAGTGTTCCCTGACCACAGACTTTAAAGGGGAACAGAGAAGGAAAGCAACAATAATAAAAAGGGGGATTGCCGAATATAGAATTAATGGACAGAACTCTATTAACAGAGATATTCAAGGGCTCATTTGTGAGTTCCATGACAAAGTGCAATGTTTCCATGTTTTTTTCTCACAATGCAGCATTTTCCCCATGATTCCAGTGTAATAAAGGTCACGAGGTGGCAATGCACCTGACGCAATTTCAGACAATGCAAAAAATGCACTTTGATATGAATTGGTCGCAATTGTGCTGAAAATCTTCAGTGTTCAGATGCCATCATTTCCAGCACTCTGCGTCAATATGACACCAGCCCCAATTCTTTTGCTGCAAGTACACTCCTTCAATTTATGGCATATAAAAGATTTAGATTTGGTTCTGTATTTGGGCGAATCTTTTACAAAGGATTCAGGGTTTGACTGATTCCTAAAATAGTGCATTCAATGCATCCCTACTAAAAATATGTAGTGCACTCAAGAATAAGTAGCTAGTAATTGCCATGGTTACCAGTCTTAGGAAACCCAAGGCTGGTATTCAAACAACAAAAAAATAATGTAGTAAAATATTACCCATTTGTACAGGTATAAATGCTAAATTATCTCTGAATACAAGGAAACTAAAACACTTTGAGAAAAATATGCTTATTAAGGGCAGGAATGGAATCCATTATCCAGAAACCCGTTATCCAGAAACCTTCAAATTATGGGATGACCACCTACCATAGACTCCATTTTAGTCAGCTAGTTCGCAATTTTAAAAATGATTAACTTTTTCTCTGTAATAATAAAACAGTACCTTGTACTTGATCCCAATTAATCCTTACTGGAGGCAAAACAATCCCTTTTGGGTCTATTTAATTGTTAATATTTTTAGTAGACTTAAAGTATGGATTTTCATTATACGGAAAGATCCCTTATCCAGAACTACCCAGGTCCCCAGCACGACAGGAGCCATACCTGTGGTGGAAATCATTTTAATTGTCATTATTATCATTACTATCATAATTATAATGGCACAGTATATTTAATATTTCTTTAGATCTATCATTGGCAAATAAAGAAATGCAGCTCATTTAATGCATCAAAGATTAATTCTGTTATAAAACGCCACAGGATTTGAAAGTTATGGAGCAGATGGCAAGACATCAAATGTGAGGCACTTGCTTGCCAGCAGACATGAAGCTTCCATAATGAGCAAAAGCAGCAGCAATCATAATGCCATTCCCTTCCATCTGCAGGAATGAGCCTAGCTTCTCGCTCTTATAATTTATTCCCATGCCTTTATATTACATATTTATGCTGCTTTCTATGAAATGGAATAACAGCGTGCTTCTCCGGCTAGAGCAATAGCATGCAGTTTGATCAACTAAAGATGTGTCCTGATTTGGCTCTTCTTAACTTGGGCAAAGCGGGAGGTATAACATTTCCATTTTAATGATGACACACAAATAAATGCAGTTATTTTATAGCTCCATCTTGTTATAACAAGCTTACTTTAAAATACATTTCTGATGTATCCTGAGGACTGATTGAAAACACTTTGCTGGTGGAAAGAGTCGCTTATCCACCCGTAGAGATAAGGGTAATTGCGCTGGTAGTTTATTTAAATAAGAAACTGTTGGGTTAATGTTTAGTGAGATATTTTTGATGAGGTAACACAATATGCATTAAAGGGAAAGGTCACATTTCATTACATTTTACTGTGATGTAGACAATTTGCAATTAGTCATCAATATTTAAATGTTTTTGTTCTTCAGCTCTAAGGCTTGAATTTTCAACTGTTACTTATTTGCTAGTACTTAATCAACCTAGCAACTAGGGAGCAGTTACAGAACAGAGGATAAACAGAAAAAGGGCCTAAAAACAAAGACTGGTAATTATATATTAGAATTACAATAAAATTGAGCTCTCACAGTTGATCTTTTTTTGTATAGACAGGAAAAAAAGGTCCCCTGGAAGGGTGCAATGAGGCTGTGACCATAAAAATCATACAGGCAAAGTCATGAGGTCCTCTGCACTCACCCACTGTCAATATATAAAGGACATTAAGTAGCTTAATGTATGTATGTATAACTTTATTTATAAAGCGCCACAAGGGTACGCAGTGCTGTACAATCTTACAGAATACAAAATTACACACAGGGAGGACAAGTGATATAATAATAAATACAATAAATATATATATATATATAAAGCCACATAACGGTCCGCACTCCAAACTCTCCATTCGGTCTCTTAGTGCCCGGGTGCCGCCAGGGAAATATTACATAGTATAAAACATATAGCAGGCGCACTCCAAGGACTTTCATAAAAAATCAAAAAATCTTTATTTTCACATTGCCATCGGATCGACGTTTCGGCTCTGGCCTAGAGCCTTTATCAAGATACAAATGGCCACAAACATATATCTGTATAAATACTCCCATGCTACTGGGCGTGTCCAACCAACACTCCCTCCTCCTCCCCTTTACTTAAAGGGGAAGTCATGTTCAACAGCAGAATAATGACAGGGTAGTTTAGTAAATGCTAATATACATTGCTATTAACGTGTACTTAAAAAACAATTAAACTGACACTGCTCATTAAGCCCCCTTGGGGCCAGAGTCCCCAACTTCTTAATCCAGTACGTTTCTCTCTGCAATAAAATTCGAGCTCTATCCCCCCCACGTCTAGGGGCTGGGACATGGTCAATACCTATAAATCTAAAGGTTGGCAATCTATGCCCCTTTTCCAAGAAGTGTTTTGCCACCGGTTTAACTGTTTGCTGATCTCTAAAGGCTGTACTAATGGCTGACCTGTGGCCATCCATCCGAATACGGAGGGTCAGATCAGTTTTCCCGACGTATGATAGCCCACATGGGCAAGTAATCAGATAAACCACATACGTGGTAGTACACATGATATGATGTTTAATATTGATTCGTTGTCCCGTCTGTGGATGGTGAAAAAATTGAGCCGGTGTCATATACCTACACGATGTACAACTTGGACATCTAAAGCACCCTGACTTCAATGGTTTCAGCCACGTAGACCCCAGTTTCTGATAGCTCTTAACCGGATCCGTGGCAACCAATAAATCACGTAAATTTTGGCCCCTTGTATGGGCCATGACCGGGGGTTCTGGGCATAATTTTGCTAAGTCCCGGTCAGCTTTAATAATAGACCAATTGTCTTTTACCAATCTACTTATTTGGTTAGAGGCCACATTAAAACGTGTGGCAAAGATCAATCGATCCCTGCCCATATTTTCCTTAGAAATTGGGGAATACACTCTCTCAACCGCCTTATCCAAGGCTTTCTGTAATACTTTAGTTTCTATATATTTTTATCATTTGGAAAGGTGATCAGGCCTCTTTTTTTGCGATGATTAATGACTTAAATGCTTTACCCTCACCCATAAGATTCACGGCATGTTGTGATCAACGTAAAATACAGTTTTTGGATATTGAAGTATGGTGTGAAAAGGGAGCATTACAATACTCACTTTTTCGCAAGCCCACAGATAGGAACATGCTTTTGCATAGGTCCAGTTGTCATCCATTTATGCTGAAGAGGGCCTTGCCTATTTCCCAATTTTGCAGGGTGTTACGTAATAATTCCAGTGGAGAGAAATGCAAGGAGCAGATTGATAAAATGTGGTTGAGATTCAAAGAACGGGGATATGAAACTAAAGTATTACAGAAAGCCTTGGATAAGGCGGTTGAGAGAGTGTATTCCCCAATTTCTAAGGAAAATATGGGCAGGGATCGATTGATCTTTGCCACACGTTTTAATGTGGCCTCTAACCAAATAAGTAGATAGGTAAAAGACAATTGGTCTATTATTAAAGCTGACCGGGACTTAGCAAAATTATGCCCAGAACCCCCGGTCATGGCCCATACAAGGGGCCAAAATTTACGTGATTTATTGGTTGCCACGGATCCGGTTAAGAGCTATCAGAAACTGGGGTCTACGTGGCTGAAACCATTGAAGTCAGGGTGCTTTAGATGTCCAAGTTGTACATCGTGTAGGTATATGACACCGGCTCAATTTTTTCACCATCCACAGACGGGACAACGAATCAATATTAAACATCATATCATGTGTACTACCACGTATGTGGTTTATCTGATTACTTGCCCATGTGGGCTATCATACGTCGGGAAAACTGATCTGACCCTCCGTATTCGGATGGATGGCCACAGGTCAGCCATTAGTACAGCCTTTAGAGATCAGCAAACAGTTAAACCGGTGGCAAAACACTTCTTGGAAAAGGGGCATAGATTGCCAACCTTTAGATTTATAGGTATTGACCATGTCCCAGCCCCTAGACGTGGGGGGGATAGAGCTCGAATTTTATTGCAGAGAGAAACGTACTGGATTAAGAAGTTGGGGACTCTGGCCCCAAGGGGGCTTAATGAGCAGTGTCAGTTTAATTGTTTTTTAAGTACACGTTAATAGCAATGTATATTAGCATTTACTAAACTACCCTGTCATTATTCTGCTGTTGAACATGACTTCCCCTTTAAGTAAAGGGGAGGAGGAGGGAGTGTTGGTTGGACACGCCCAGTAGCATGGGAGTATTTATACAGATATATGTTTGTGGCCATTTGTATCTTGATAAAGGCTCTAGGCCAGAGCCGAAACGTCGATCCGATGGCAATGTGAAAATAAAGATTTTTTGATTTTTTATGAAAGTCCTTGGAGTGCGCCTGCTATATGTTTTATACTATATATATATATATATATATATATATAAAAGTGCCGTGTGGTATGAGACACAGTAGGAAGGAGGTCCCTGCCCCGTAGAGCTTACAATCTAAGTGGTTGGGTAACATACAGGCACAAATTGGAAGGTAAGAGTGCACCAGGTATGGGCATTTGCCATTAAGAGAAGGACTGGGCAAAATCGTGTTTTAGTGCTCCAGAAAGTAACAGCTGAGCATTTCCTTAAAGAGAGTGGGTGAGTGTTCCCTACGGAGGGATTCAGGGATAGAGTTCCAGAGGTAATGAGCAGCGAGATAGAAAGGTTTAAGACGAGAGAGCGCAGTGGGTGTGGATGGTGTAAACAGGCGGAGGCTCTGAGAGAATGTCGTAATTTAGTGGTAAACACAACTTCCACTTTTTGCTATAGTTTATACAGGAGCAGCGGCCAGCTCCATGTTGTAGCTCCCACCCTTTCCAGCTGCAGTCAGGTGATCCCAATGGGCCAATAAAAAAGCAACCATTTAGGAGTTTTAAACTTGAAAGCAAGAAAGTTGCAGGTAAGACTCAGTCCTTGTGTAAAATGTATAATGAAAACTGGAAAACCAGAAAGAGTCATTGTTGGGAAGAAGACATAAAGGAATTGCAATGGTATTAGCTAGGGCATAATATTCTCTTTGGCAGTACCTTATGCCCTAGCTGATGTAACTGTAATTCTTGATACGTCTTGAGAAAATAAAGCCCAGGAGTTTATCCCTATTGTTCAATGTGTGCGCAAGCTCCTAGCCCTCCTTTTGGCAAGGGGAACCCTGGAATAACTGGCATGTCTTAAGTGGCACTGAAAAGCATGGGCGAGATAGGTGAATGGTGATCCTCACAAAGAGCTGCAAGCATTAGAACACTTGTACTTCGGCTTGTAAATTAGTTTTCTGATACTCTGGACCAGATTCATTTATTTCATAAAACATAGCTGCTATTTTATCTATGAAAGTTAAAAAAACATGAAAAATTCTAAGGGGAAACCTGGAATTAACTCTTGTGAAAAATGTTTCCCCTTGAATAAAATGAGGCCCTTTCAACATACAGAGTCCCTAAACAAATCTGGAATGCTCTAGTTTGAAAATAAAACCACTTACATAAACTATTTGCCTGTATATTTGCTCCATTATAGAAACATCAGTTACTCAAGGAAACGACAGCGAGCATAATAATAAATGTTAAGCCTTAAATCCCGATTGCAAGTCTTATTAATGACGACTTTAAGCCATGGTTTAATGCTGCCTGCCAATTAACTTTTAATAGATCTCTAACAATTCAAAAGCATGAATACATATAATTTAGCTCATGCAAATGTGATTGTTCTTTGGAGATCAAATCCAATGAATGTAATTAACCAGACAGTTCTCAATTAATATTTACACAAATCCATCATGCCATGTGTGTCCACGTTAGCAATTAATGGCATATTTAAAAAAAATGAACAGATCGCTTATTAAAGATAAATAATAAAAGTATAGGAAATTGAATTTGCACTAAGATAACTTTAAAGTGATACTGACACATCCCATTGTATTTATGGTACACATTAGCAATGCCTTAAATATATTCCTACTGCTTACTGTCTAATTATTAAACTTCTAATTCTTGCAGCCCCTCAGCTCCTCTGCGCTTACAGTTGTTGGGGGTTGCAGTCTTCTCCAGCGGGACCCATCTCACAGGGCATGGGCATTAGTGCACCACATAGCTGCTGTCTCTGGGTCCTTGGATCGCACCTGGAGGGAAATGGTAAAGTCCAGTACTGGTTGGATGAGACATTCCCATAAAAACACATAAACTTGTCAAAATACTTTAAGTGGAACCCCAGAAAATATTCTTAAGGTACACAGTAAAGGAATTAGATATAATTGTATTTTAAGATTATAAAGCTTAGTTATCAATTTTTTTTGTAAAGTTTTTTCAAAATTTTACTAAACTCAAATGTTTGTTTACTAATAAGATTATAAAAAAAACTCCATCAAAACTGCATCAAATTCCTATTATACTCATAATTTTAAATGGGTCTACAAATGCTATAAAAAATTTCAATAAGCTTGAATTGAAAAAAACACACATTTTGCTTAGGACAACTCCCATTGACTACTACATGAACCTTTTAGATGCTGAAGATTTACATTTGAGTTTTTGGATTTTTTGGGCTTAATAAATATCGAACATTTGAGTTTTTGAAACCGTAATTCAAATTTGGGAGTTTTAACGCAAAATAATCGAATTGCAGCAAAACATCGATTGCGACCAATTAAGTGTTGGTAAATCACCCTCTGAGGGGGACATTTATTAATGTACGAACGCTCCTAGTGTATTGTCTGCGACAATTTTGTACCTTGCGCGACAATTTCGTACCTTGTGACAAAATTTGTGCGACAAAATCGTCGCGCCGAGTACGAAAGTTTTGGATTCATTCAAGCTTTGGTACCGTGACTTTCCTTGGGCCGGGTTGGAGCTGCAGAGTGCCATTGAGCCCTATGGGAGACTTTCCTTGGGCCAGGTTGGAGCTGCAGAGTGCCATTGAGCCCTATGGGAGACTTTCCTTGGGCCAGGTTGGAGCTGCAGAGTGCCATTGAGCCCTATGGGAGACTTTCCTTGGGCCGGGTTGGAGCTGCAGAGTGCCATTGAGCCCTATGGGAGACTTTCCTTGGGCCGGGTTGGAGCTGCAGAGTGCCATTGAGCCCTATGGGAGACTTTCCTTGGGCCGGGTTGGAGCTGCAGAGTGCCATTGAGCCCTATGGGAGACTTTCCTTGGGCCAGGTTGGAGCTGCAGAGTGCCATTGAGTCCTATGGGAGACTTTCCTTGGGCCAGGTTGGAGCTGCAGAGTGCCATTGAGCCCTATGGGAGACTTTCCTTGGGCCGGGTTGGAGCTGCAGAGTGCCATTGAGCCCTATGGGAGACTTTCCTTGGGCCAGGTTGGAGCTGCAGAGTGCCATTGAGCCCTATGGGAGACTTTCCTTGGGATGGGTTGGAGCTGCAGAGTGCCATTGAGCCCTATGGGAGACTTTCCTTGGGCCGGGTTGGAGCTGCAGAGTGCCATTGAGCCCTATGGGAGACTTTCCTTGGGCCGGGTTGGAGCTGCAGAGTGCCATTGAGCCCTATGGGAGACTTTCCTTGGGCCGGGTTGGAGCTGCAGAGTGCCATTGAGCCCTATGGGAGACTTTCCTTGGGCCAGGTTGGAGCTGCAGAGTGCCATTGAGCCCTATGGGAGACTTTCCTTGGGCCAGGTTGGAGCTGCAGAGTGCCATTGAGCCCTATGGGAGACTTTCCTTGGGCCAGGTTGGAGCTGCAGAGTGCCATTGAGCCCTATGGGAGACTTTCCTTGGGCCGGGTTGGAGCTGCAGAGTGCCATTGAGCCCTATGGGAGACTTTCCTTGGGCCGGGTTGGAGCTGCAGAGTGCCATTGAGCCCTATGGGAGGCTTTCCTTGGGCCAGGTTGGAGCTGCAGAGTGCCATTGAGCCCTATGGGAGACTTTCCTTGGGCCAGGTTGGAGCTGCAGAGTGCCATTGAGCCCTATGGGAGACTTTCCTTGGGCCGGGTTGGAGCTGCAGAGTGCCATTGAGTCCTATGGGAGACTTCCAAAATCATGCACAGAAGGATCAAAGTTGTAAAGGTTTTCCCGCTGTGTACAATCGTTCGGTACGAGAATTTTGTGACTTTCGGAGCGCCAATATGATATTATCGTGACTATTCTGATTTTTTGTAAGCATTTTCGGGATATTTGCGATCATCAGAAATTATCGTATCGAATTTTACCCATTTCGGGATTTGAACTCGTGATTTGATGAATGTGCCCCTAAATGTATGAAGTGCTGAAAGAAAACAAAGCAGATACCTATACAATTTTAGGGATAGAGATATAAGATTTTCATTTAACCAAACAGAACCAAGTGCAAACGATGTTGTTTCTTATCACCTGCCTGAACCAAGGAGATCGATTGTTACAAAAAAGGTGACAAAAAAGAGAGTTCTTTTCCATAAATATCAGGTCATGCTTCATTTCCTGACCCCCTCTGGAGCGCCAGCTAAAGGGGAGCGATGGCATCCAGCAATCACCGACCTCACCACCTGGTTCATATTTAAGGCCCTATTTACAGACAGAAGGTCAGGGTGCAGAGTTAAAAGAATGAGCAAATTTACTCTGATTTAAGAACCACGAGAAATGTGAAAGCACTGGTTTTGTATATCTTACAAATATGTGTTAAATATACAGTACATATACTGGGTTTTTATTTCTTCAAACTGCTTTACATTTTTTTGTTTGAGAAAACCTGTTTCCTTGCTCAGCTTGTAGAATAACTGTATAGCAGTCTAGCTGCTAAAATAAAAGCATTATAAAAAACACATTTATCTGATATTCACAATATCAGATCTCCAGATAATTTTATTTTCATTACATATACTCCTTTTCATAATAATAAACGTAATACTTAGATATTGTGAATTAAGGACATGGGGTATTGTTGAAGCACCTGAATAACTGCGTACGGTGTCCCCCCTGCTGTTTATATATATTTGGGCATTTGAAAGGGTTAGCGCTCTGAGCTGCCAATAGAATGCCTGAGAGAAAGTGGCATTGGGCTTTATGCTCAGTTACAGTGGAATGCAGTTAATGTGTCGGCTCCCACAGAGAATTTAAAGCAGCGCTATAGAACTTCCTGAAATGAAAGACAGGATGCTGAGGATTTTATTGAAAACAAATTGTTTGTATAATCCCTCTCTTTTAACAATCGGAAAATGCTGACAATGCCATGTTCCCAGCGTTGGCAGCGCAGGCGGGGCGATAATTTATTTGGGGAACTTTGAAGAAGCGTTTTCAATTGGGTTATATAAACCCAGCTACAAAACATATGTTTAGACATGAAAGATGTGTTGTGGTTAAATCTCAGAGGTAGGGAAAGGCTCAGAAACCCCCAATGTGAATAATGGGAGCCATTAGTTAGTAAAGCAAAGGCAGAAAACTCTGCAGCTATAGTTGGTAGGATAAAAATAATGTCACATTAGGCAATGCCTCCAGTACGTTCAACACAGATGTGTTCCTTTTACTTACAACTACAAAAGGCCTGCGTTTATATGTGTTAAGTAACAGATACTGGTAGCTAAAGAATGCTGTAAAGTGACTTATATAGACAGAGACCATCTTTTTAAAGAGCTAATAAATTCATAAAGTGAAAACATTTTATTGACATTTGACAGTTTTATCTGTTAGACCAGTGATTCTCAGTCTATGGGTCATGACCCAGACTTAGGCCCCATGCTAGTAAAGGTTGTTCTCAATTACTCCTTTAAAGGAGAACTAAACCCTAAAAATGAACGTGGCTAAAAATGTCATATTTTATATACTGTACTCACTGCACCACCCTAAAGTTTCAGCATATCAATAGCAGCAATTATCCAGGATTTCAAACTTGTCGCAGGAGCTCCCCATCTTAGAAAGTGTCAGTGACACGCACATGCTCAGTGGGCTCTGGGCAGCTGTTGAGAAGATGGGTTAGGGGTTGTTACAAATTATCAAGCAGAAAATGAAGTTTGTCTGTCATATAAGCTGATGCTACAGGGCTGATAATTAAATTCTGATGTTAGTTGCACAGGTGTCCTAGCTGTCATGTAGTAAATATTTGTATTAATTACTATTCAGCCTTATATTGTGACATTTATATTCTATATATACAGTATATTGTGAGTTGTCCCTAAGCTCAGTAAGTGCAGGGAATCAGCAGAAAAGAAGATGGGAGCTACTGGGGCATCTTTGGAGTCACAAGTCTTTCCTTCCCTGGTTGCCTTGGGCTGGTACAGAATAACAAAACATAAGGTAAAACATTTCTGCCCTACTTCTTCAGTTAGGCTTTAGTTCTCCTTTTAATAAAAGTGAAATGCCCTGCTATGTGTGAATTTATAAAGAGTCATCAATAACTTATGACCTCTGTTTATCAGAGTAGTAGTAAATCTATGTATTTTAAACACATTTTCTGTTATCTGTTATGCAACGTGGGCTCTACACCCCTAGTGGAGATTGAATGGCAACCCCCATTGGTACAAAGTAGCTAATTTAGACTATATTGGAGTTTCTGAAGCAAACACTACAGTCCATGATATTAAATGGCACCATTTACAAATGGCTTTACAGGCAAGCTGCAGGCAAAACAGGCAGACTAGGGGTAATGGCAGGAAGAAGAAAAGCAAAAAGTCTGTGACATAGGCCAAAGGTCAGGGCAGATTTCAAGCAATAACAAGTGTAAGAGAAGGTCCATTAGTAGCATCAGGACAAGAACATTCAAACAGAAGTTAAGAACTCAGGGGCTAGACCAAAGCAAAAGGCTTTAAAGATCCAGCACAGAAAGAAGGAAGAGGTGGGCTTAAATAGCCCCTCAGGTTGGGACTTACCCATTATCTATTGTATCTATGGTTTTTATTTAGCTAGTAAAGCCCCCTACTGACATTCCTTCAGATTCCACTAAGTGGATGCTTCATGACAAATCATACCTGGCAACAAGTCTTTTAACACAGCACAGGGAAGATGTTGAGGTTTCTCCTGTGTTAGCAGTTGAGTAATAAACTGAAGGTACCAAGAAGAAGTATAAAGCCAAATAATTTTTAGACCATTTCAACCATTGAAATACACTTATGCCACTCATACACAATGCATTAGCCAGTGCTTTTGAGCATAAAAAAAGGATATATGGTGGGCATAAGGGTGGGAAAACGCTTAAGTGACCAAATGCAAGGGATCACCATGTTATAAGCACAAATGAGGATTCACTACAAGATGTGCATGGGTCACAACTGCACCCAGCCTCTGGAGATCCAAGTATGACAAATGTATTCATTTTTGCTTTGCTATTTACATACTTAAATATAACTACCAGAGCACTATGCACTAAGTCATTAAGTGTGAGAATGCCCCACAATACATGCATAAACCAATTTCATAGCCCGACCTATGGCTAAAACTCAGGCGTTAACTATTATATCTACTGAGGCAGCCTGTCTCAGAATTAAACATGGAAAATCAAAGAGGGAAAAGCAATGACAGGTAAGACAGCAATGAGCAGGACTGAGGAGCATTCATTTGTGATATAAAATGTGTTCAAAGGGGATAGGGAGAACCAACATATCTGTAATCCAATTTCCCCCGGAGACATATTTTTAATATTTTCCTAGTAGGATAAAGATTTTGCATACACAGTATCACATAATGGCTGTGCTTGTACTGAATCACAGGGGAATCCATCTCAGCCATTTCACTTAATCGTATTGCTTTGCAAGTCATAACCCTTTCTTCTCTGTTCCTCAGTCTTTAACCTTGTATTACAAGTTTCAACGATCATTGACATCACCTTGGAATTGTATACATGCTGTCATTTTGTGGTGATAGGAACACACAGAGCACATCACAGAAAACACATTTCCTGAAGAGATTGCTTTACAGATACAGCAGACATGTAGGTTAGGATTAACTACACATAATGTTCAATGAATTCTACAGCTTGGTTTAAGGGTTTTTAAATGTGTAAAGTTCTGTCAGCAAGCAGAGATTCCTTACTACCAGCAGGCTAAAGTTAGGGCCAAACAAGTGAATTACCACAAAGGGAATAGGACCAATGCAGTACCCAGTCTGGTGGCAAAATGCAACCTGCCCGTCGGAGGTTCCCATACACAGGCAGATAAGCTGGCAAGTCAGTCTGAGTGACCCAAATTGGCAGCCTAAATCTTCCTGTGTATGGCCACCTTAACTTCGATATCTGAAATCTGTTTTGTTAGTTTCAGCCCAAGCAATCTGCCCCAACAAAGCTTACAATCTGAATAACAGTCACACAGAATACATGCAAACTTCTTGGTTTGTGTATATTATCATATTAAGGCTAATGCCACACAAGGTTCATTCTTGGCCCTTGGAAAAATGTCTTTTACTGGTCTTGCACCCGAAACCACTCTGTCAGCCTGCTAAAATCTGCCTTGTGTGCCTGTATCTGGGTCAACACAATGATTCTGAGATTGAGCAAGAAGGAAGGCTGATGCCAGCGTAAGGGCTAGGCCAAGAATCAGCCTTGTGTGGTATTAACCTAAATCCCATGTCATCACTGGCTCAGATTTTTACATTAAATGTAATTATATTGGGACACTGCATATACATCCCTGTATATACAGTATGTTTGGTTGGCTACACCCTTTAATGACTGTGGCAGTTTAGACAAGACTTAGGTGCTGATTTAATATTAGTCATACCAGGGGTTTGGGCAATGCAAGGTTGGAAAACATGAGAGATTTTAACCTTACACACATTTTTTTGCATTGCCAGCGTCTTGGTGCCATAATCAACAAATAAAAATCTTTCAAAATGTTTTTTTTTTTTAATTGTGGATTAAGAGAACCACTCTTTTGCATATTTGTGTATTTTCTTGCTTTGTATTTCCCAAAACCCAGGAAATAAAAGGTGTTAAAAATAACAAATCAGCCAAGGTACCAGTGGCCAATCGCAGTCCTTTGCACCTGTTGATACAAGGCAACCCTGGAGCTGCCACTACCCTGAATATTGTGGTAATTCCAGGGTTTCATAAACAGCAACAACATGAGCTCATAGACACCAAAGGATCCACAAGGGTCACAACTTCAAAAGGCCCTACGCGTTTTGTGTCCTATGGGCACTTAGTCATGGGCTCAGTTGGCCCATGGAACTTTTGGAGATGTGATCTCTTTTAATGTTGCTCTAATTAAAGATTATATTTTTATTTTACTTCCTGTGATTGAGTGCCTATGGGTCCATGCTGTTTGCTGTTAGATGTCCGCTCCCTAAACTGACGGTCTGGGGCTTAAGCACCTGGACCACTGGTTGTATTTGGTGTGTGTTTCTGCTATTGGTCCTTTGTGCCCTATTTTCTTTTGTCATGTAATTCCAGGGTTCCCACAGTTGGCTGTGTCTTGTTTTAACACTGGAAGTGACATCCCCCCATGCAAAATATGCAGCCAATTAAAGAATGACTGCTCCTGGAATTTTGTATTGAACTTAGTTGCTGTTGTGCCTGCTGCAATCATGATAAAATTAAGGGAAATTAATTGTATTGTTTGAAAAAAAAAAACATGTAAATTTATCCAAAATTGCACACCAATCTTGCTGTCTAAACTAACTACTTTATGCTCAGATGCATGATCTATATGGCTATATTCTGGATTATTACCAATTCTATATACAATTATAAAGTCCTGTTTAGGGTATTTCATGGCAACTTGTTTGATATGAGTTTGATGATTGGCTGTTCGTGTGCTGTTTCAAAGACCTGGGAACATTTCTGTCTGTACATTTAAAATCATGTTAGATGTATTAGGGATATGAAGTTGTTAATGTTTTTGTGTGAAAAGTTCAAATGATATCCCCAGTATAAAAATTCATGTGCCCATGAGGGTCCCAGTAGCTGCAAAGAAGAGTTTTCTCACAGCATATTGTATATAGGGAGTGAAAAGACAGAATAATGTTTTTCAAATAAATATTTGATGCTTTTTGTGGTTGGAATGCAGACTGTCTAGCTTGGCCAACCTTAGCTGTGCACCTGTATTTGTGTAATTTATCACTGACAGATTGCTCAGAATATACAGGATCAACACATTCTTACCTTGTTTTCCTCTTTCATTAAGAAACTTTGTATTGCATGCCCTTTTTGACACTTAAAGTCAATTCTTCATTTCAGTCTAGTGTCTGTCATGTTTTCAACACCTCAAAAGCTCAATGGTTCCTCTGTATAGTGAGTTCACGGGTGGATTTTTCTCTGATGTTGCAACTGCAAATATTCTACAACATCAAAGCTGGATCAGACTATAGTATTTACAATAACAATATTTTTTATTCAAGTAGATCAAACAAGTAACAAAGCATTGTGTCATTATAAAAAGGGTGGGCTTAAAATATAGAAAGAAGAAAAAAATGACCTGTCCTCTCCTTCTGGAAGGTTCGTTCCTATGTATGACATGTTATAATTTATATGTTTAGAACTGTTTGTGTTCATGCTCATTTTATCTTCATACATTTGTTTGACAACACATTTAGAAATATTGACCAACCTTGTCTCATTGGTTTTGCTTTGGGGAAATGGGAAAGTAGCTATGGCTGAAATGCAAGCAATCTCTATTGGCCACTTATTGGGTACAAACTGCAATTATTATGGGTTTTTTAGCAATAGCTGGAGGCAGAGGTCTACCCCTGGCACTTCTCTTTGTATCAGGGGGAGCAGCCTGCTGGTACTCTGACTGACACTATAAAAACATATACTGTGCCAATCTTTATAGCAAAGACTGCAACAAAAATCAGCACATTAACCCCCAACTCACCTTTCAAACTCGGATATGGTGAATCCTTTTTAAAGTGCCAGTAGTGATTCCGCATTTTGGCATCTGCAAAACATTTTGCAAAACAGTTTCAAAAATTTGGTGCGACAAAAAATTTGCAGAGAAAAAACACCCATTGACTTTAATGTATTTGGAGTGAGAAAAAAGTTGCTTGTAGAGTGAAAAATTGTAACATGTAAGAAAAATGTGTTGCGAGCAAAAAAAATAGGTTGAGCTGTAGGAGTGAGAAAAAACACCCATTGACTTTAATGCATTTGGAGTGAGAAAAAAAAGTTGCACGCATAAGAGAAAATTGCAATTGATAAAAATGCACGTAAAAAAATTGTCACCCATTGACTGTAATGCATTTCGCAGTCATCGAAAAATTTGCAGAACTGCTGAAAAAATTGTGCATTTTTGGGCAAGGCGAAATGTAACAGATTCGTTCATCACTAAAGGCCAGTAATGGTAGGCATTTTATATTGGTGTTTTTGAAAATTCCTGTAGATTTTCTGGGGTAACGTAATGATTTTGAATTATGTAAAGTTCTATTGAACACAACAGAGCAGACTGTGTAGAGACGACAGATAAAAGATAGTTGGATACAGAGGAGCTGATAACATTCATCATATAATAAAAATGTTCAATTTTGGTGTTACTGCTCTTATTAAACTCACAAATAGTAATAAGCTTTTTTGACACACGCAATTTTTTTTGACGGGCCACAACTTGCATCTAAACAGCTGTTTAGCTGCTTTTGATAGAATTTTGCCTTTCTCGAGGAACTCACTTGCTTTAATATACAGTAGGTTCCTGGCATGGCTGTTTTATATGCCAGTCCCAGGAGTTAATCAGTCAGTGATCACCAACATAATCCTATGTGCTATATATTCTTATACAGTAATATAGAAAGTAAATACATATATAAATACAAATTCTATGTTACACGTTTAACCCCATGCTTAGCTCTTACATGAAACAGACTGCAAAATGGCTGTCTTAATTAGACACAATTTCATATCACATGATCAAATCAATGAGGCAAACGTCAATATTACTAATTTATTTTTTAATTGAAAAAATGTGTAATTTGGGGGACCTATTTCTCTACATAATTACCCTGAATCCAGTATTATCCCCATAGGAGTCAGGTGTTTGATAGCTGCTTAACCTTACTGATTAAGTTTTTAATTAGGTAGGGAGATAGAGGAAATGAGAAGGATTCTATTAATGATGGCCTTAAGGAACAAATAGATATTCGATTACGTAAAGGGAAAGCTGAACTGATTTAAGATGAAAATGACATTACTGTGAGAAAAAAGTACATTTTCATCAAGGTGTATTATTTTGCACATGTAATTATAACAAAAAGTAGCCACTGTAAATAAGTATAAAAGTTATAGCACAGTAACAACCAATTAAATAGTAATTAATAATTGTCCTCCACCTTAAGTGTATAAGAAGTGCCTTAGGGTTACATTAGTTTCTCTTTTCTCCCAGAAAGAAGATCAAGCAACACCCCAATATCCATTGCGCTTTAGGCACTGTAGGTTGACTGTGGCCTAAAAGCCTTGGCTGCTTGCCCCCAAAATGTAATGTCCCAAAGTGTTGTTCCCTGGATATTGGGAACTGGAGATAAATCTACTAAAATTCAATGTACAGGAACTGGCCTTCAATCTGAAGCACTAGTCTAACACAGTGCTATTAATATTGTATACAAACAGAAATGGAATTATAAATTATGGGGTGGGGATAATTATATGTGAACAATATTATCCATGTCCTGCATCTGTTTGTTTGTTAGCATACTACATTATGTGCAGAAATTCTAACCAAAGGACTAGATTTATATAAGGATTAAACTGGGGAGTCTGGAAGGATTCTCATTTGTTTGATTTGTTGGGATTTATCCAAACTTTCTAATGTAGTCAGGAACCTTCTTTATGACTGAGCTAATGCGCTGGGAGTATGTATTTTGCCCTTAAATGTCCTCATCTTCTGAATTAAGTTACATAATGTTTATAATAGCTATAACACTTTCTAATTGCCATTTATTGAAGGGGTATTTATCCTTTTACGTTCATCAGAGCCAGACCATGTAGTATTTGTGCCTGAGGCAACACTACTTGACC
Organism: Xenopus tropicalis; assembly: GCF_000004195.4. Taxonomy (NCBI): domain Eukaryota; kingdom Metazoa; phylum Chordata; class Amphibia; order Anura; family Pipidae; genus Xenopus; species Xenopus tropicalis. Next base: position 176,278,913 of record NC_030677.2, on the reverse strand, counting down.
CCGCATCCCCCCACTGCCATCAACACCAACCAACACCCCCAGCCACACTTGCTCCCCTCTGGATTCACATGGGAATAATTCACATCCCTAATCCCCCCCCCCCAGTTTCTCTAACCCACCCACTGCCACCTTCAAAGTACCAATCCCTCCAACCCCCTGTGTATGCCATTAAGAAGAAGCCAAAGAGATACATGCCTGGGGTCCCAGTGCCCCCCCCCCCATTTCATTCTAGGCACGTGCCTCTTCTGCCTACCCCTAATCCAGCCTGAAATCTTGATATCAAGAAGTTAGCAGCAAATACCAAATACCTTGCTTATTACCAAAAATTAAACCCTCTGACCTGGGCCATGTGGTTGATTTTTTTACTTTAATAATAATTTACTTTATTAAATAATTGCGCCAAATATTTTTGGTTTGCATGGCGTCATTTTCAGTATTCGGCGAGCAAGTGGAGTGTGTGCCCTATTCTTTGAGGTGCAAGTGTGCTGCACCTATTCTGACACAGGGAACCCTAGAACTAACCCCATAGTCAGGAGGTGGCTGTAGCGCCAGTGATTCCCTGTGTCATAGAGGTACAGCAGCACTAGATTCGGAAGGCAGAAAGGACTAGCGCAAATATGTGTACATATATACACAAATATAAGTACAAGGAGTGCATTTTGACAGAAGTACCTTTAATAAAAGGGGTTTTCTGCATGCCTTATTGTGGGGACCACAACTGCGCTTGAGGATGTAAATGAACCTTAATGTCTATATAACAGATCTATTAACAATACATTCAAGGGATGATTTATTAATGATCAACAAAGGATGTTTGCCTCTTGGTAAAACTTTACTGATTATTTGTATTCTGCTATCACTCCTGCTAGCAATGGAAAAGCCAATAAATACATTTCAAAGGTTTAGTTTACTAAATGCCATTAGGCTGCTACTGTTGCCCAGTGAGATTTTCTTCTATTTTGTTCTTTACCTTTTCTGTTTGTCCAAGTGATTAAATCAGTAACATTTAAATTCGTTCTGTTTGTTTCGCCCCCTTTGGAATTAACTGCTGCCAAAACTTGGATCAAATTCTCTTTTCTTTGCAGGTATTTATTCGCTGCCAAAGTAATGAAGGACGTGCTGCTCTGATTTTACAAGCTGTGATATCCTCTGCTGAGCTTATATTTTAGCTGATGGATACGGTCGATCTGTGCAAGCAATTTAACAATAAATGTATGCTTTTTGCATGTGGTTTTTAACATGAATCACTTCACCAAAACTGTATGTAAGGTTTTGCTTTAGTTTGAATGTGTGTTTATTGTCAATGTACAAGTCTTTCTGGGTGTAACTGTAACTGAATTTTCTTATTGCCTTTAGATCCCAGGTTACTCATAGGACTAGGTCTGTTTAGGTGCTACAAGAATTACATTTGTCTATCTTAATAGGCAGGCCCCGGCTGCAAATATTTTTATTTGATCAGCACAGAGAAGCACTTGAGCTGCTAGGCACTGGCACAAGTTCATGCAAACCAAACGATAATGCAGATTGTGCCATTTTATCTGACAGATGTGACAGTTGAGCTGGGATTGCTTTTGGAAAAGCCCAGCTTGTTCCTTCTCAAGAGCCATCAAGAGAAATGAAGCATGGGGTATGGACAGGAGACATGTCAGATGGGAGAATGGCTAGCCACTGGCAGGACGCCCGTGCAAAGCTTTGAAACATGTGGGCTGTGGCCCCAGGAGAGGATTCTGTCAGGCAACTGGTCTTTATTCAAAGGAAATATTCAAAGTGCATCTTTGTAATTGGATAGTTTATTGTTACGGTCCCCATATCCCCATGCTTACAAATGTTTTACCTTGTGTTTATCTCCAAACAATCTGAGAAAATGCCTGTGTATTTGTCTCATATATCTCTTTCAAATATGTCCTGTGGGTCTTTCATGGCTGCTTAATTTGTACATTACTTGTCATTTTAGTGGCATAAATATTCACTACTCTAACGTTTTGTATGTTTTTAACAATGTAATGACTTTTCAAGGATTTATAGAGAAATAAAGCTGTGCTTGCAGACAGGCTAATCATTTCCATGTAATACACATATCCCTGATCTTCCTTAACTGCATAATGACCAGCTTCCCTGAAGCTCTGAACAAAAACGTCTTCAAGGTGCGATACCAATCTGTACAGTGTGTTTGAGTTGTTTATATTATACATACAAAGTATTGAGGATTTTATTGCCCATATTAGCAGTGGCATAACTAGAGTTTTGAGGCACCTGCAGAAGGACTTCTGGCCTCCAAACCTCACTAATATTAGTCTTGATGTTATGATCCAAACACTTCAGGTTTAACCTGATTGAATGGCAGCAGATTTGTTCATACTCAGCACAGGACCTGTAAATGCATATTAAAGCACAATGGGAACTCTCCTTTTTAACCAAGATGGTGTCCTCTGTTACATAAGGGCAGCAGTAGAAACTAGAAGGGATCCAAGAAAAGAGGAGACAGAATCACTATAGGTTTGGATACTAGTTAATGCTTTACTGTCTTAAATTTCATGCACCAAGCTCTGTGCCTAGTGGGAGCACTTTGAGAAAACAGGTGAGAGTTTTGCTCCACTTACCGTATGTCTGGTCACAGATTACTGTTAAGGGATACATGAAGAATTTCTCTTTTAATAAATCAAGTCACACAGGTAGTTTACCTTTACATTAACTTTTAGTATAATGCAGTGATATTCTGAGAGAATTTGCAATTGATCTTCATTTTTTATTTATTGTGGTTTTTTTAATTATTCATTTTTAAGTTATTAGCGCTCCAGTTTGGAATTTTGGCAGCTATCTGGTTCCTAGGGTCCAGTTTACCCCAGCAACCAGGCAGTGGTTTGAAGAAGAGACTGTAAGATGAAAAGGGGAGGGCTTGAACAGTAAGATAAGAAATACAAATTAACAATAACATTTTAAACTCATGGAGCATTAGTTTTTGGGCTGCCAATCAGTGGAAGTAATTTATACACAATGGGCAAATTTGCACCAGGGCAGTAACCCATGGCAACCAATGGGATGTTTGGTGTTATTGTTCAATTTGATGCTGGCTGAAAAAAGCTAATCACTGATTGGTTACTATGGGTTACTGCCCAGATGCAGATTTGCCCAGTGTTTATAAATGAGCCCTACTGGCCCCCATTTGAAAGCTGGAAAGTGGCAGAAGAAAAAAGCTGCCACCCACATTGAATGAAGCGCAAATAATAATAATACTACTACTACTACTACTAATAATAATAATAATAATAAGGTAGGCTGGTACACCCCAATAACCACACAATCATCAACCCATATGAAGCCTTGAGGAGCGCAGTACAAAGGTGTTACAAGCAACCACCTGCCCTGTCATCTGGGCTCCTCTTGTGGGGTAACTCCTACCTCCTTTATCTTTGTCATTTGATTCCCTACATGAGGAGGCCAAGAGTAGATATTAAAATGGGAGAGCAAGCATCTTTAGACTGATCTCCATGTAGCCCAATGCCAGGCCTGTTAATGGGGCTATAGTGGTGAGTGCTTGAAAGTGAAACTGCTTTTCTTTGTCTGTGTGTGAAACGCAATCTGCTATTGTGCCCTTGCCCTGTGCATTGCCGTAAAATAGGCATAGAGAGGCAGGGGGCAGAAATGTTTTCTATAATTTTTAACTATGCATATTATTTTATCATGGTATTTGCATTACACATTTGGGTGTTGTAGCTTAGAAACATAAATAAAAGGTGGTGCATACTAATTGGGGGTAGATATGGATAATGCATATGGAGAGTGCTGTATTTATATACATAGATGTAAGTTCATCATATAAACATATAACCCACTTCAATGTATTCAGAAAGCAAACAGGGGGTTCTGCCTTTTACCCTTATTCTTTGTTTTATCATTTGCTTACACTAAAGACTGTCGCCTTTCTAGAAAGGAACAGAAACTACAAGAACATGTATTGGAGTGTTTAGGAAATTAAATTAATTAAAATATTGCCCTCACAGGCTTTCAGTTCCAGGTTCAGTATAAGGATCAGTACAAGGTTCAGTAGAAGGTTTAGGGCACAACACATGACATTTTCCTAATTCAGTTGCAAAGGACAAAATATCTAATCTAGTTCAAAATTGCTAAGGCTTAACCTTCTTTTACATTATTTGTCATGTATCTTCTAATGTGTACGTTACATATTACTTGTATTTCAGTTGGCTAGAATAAGTTAAGATAAGGTGTTCATATGGACAAATGCTACTACAGGTATGGGACCTATTATCCAGAATGCTCTGGACCTGGGCTTTTCTGGATAAGAGATCTTTCCATAATTTGAATCCCCATACTTTAAGGGGCACATTTATTAAAGTGTGAGTTTAGAGCTTGATACATAAAAACTCACCCATGTTCTGTTCATTCTATGGGATTTTTGTAAGTGTATTTATCAATGGGTAAAAGTTAGGACCATTTGATAAATAAACTTCTAAAAATCCCATAGGAATCTGTAGAATGTGGGTGAGCTTTTATGTATTAAGCTTTAAACTCACATTTTGATAAATCTGCCCCTTAGTCTGCAAAAAAAATCCCTGAAACGTTAAATAAACCCAATAGGCTTGTTTTGCCTCCAATAAGGATTAATTATATCTTAGGTGGGACCAAGGTACTGTTTTATTATTACAGAGAAAAGGGGATGTTTTTTAAAAATGTTAGTTATTTGATTAAAATAGAGTCTATTGGAGATGGCCTTCCCATAATCTGAAACTTTCAGGATAATGGGTTTTTGGATAATGGATCCCATACCTGTACAGCCAAACAAAGGACAGATACAAGGAACAAGAAAACCTAAGGAAGTTATCAATGTTCATATTTTTTCTGCAATTCAAGTTTTTTTGTGTTAAAACATCAAATTGAATAATGATTAAAAAATGCGAAGTTTTGATATTTATCAAGCTAAAAAAACATGGTAAACTTAAATGTTAAACTTCTAAAGCTAAAAGCTTTCAAAGTCATGTTGAAGTCAATGGAATGTGTTCTAGTTCAAACTTTAACTATTTAGTCAATTCGGGCATTTCGAGTTTTTCTGAAATTTTTTAAGCTTTGTGACCCACTAAAATTGAAGCAAAAAGTACAAATTCAAGGTATTTGCATTTTTTTTACACATTAATTCAATCACTCTTTTTATTATCTGATTTTTTAATAAACAAGGTAACATTCATGGTTATTTTTAAACCCCTTTATCAAGAGTGTGTTGGTTGAACTAGAGAAAAAAATTTGATAGCTATATATAAAACAAATGTATTAAAGTGCACCTATCACCCCTATATTGTTTCCCCACCAGAGGGGCAGGGCAATAGAGCCCACCCTCCAGAAAGGGGCCCAGTGCTGGCAGGGGGAGTTTTCTAAAAAAAACTATTGTTTCCCCTATGTGGACGGTGGGCTCTATTAGCCTGCACCTCTGGTGGGGAAAACAATATAGGGGTATTAGGTGGGCTTTAAACATGCATTCCAAACTGATGAGTTGTTTTAATGAATATATGACAGTTCCCCTTTAAAAGAGTGCACTTTTGAGAAAGGCAACAACTTTTGAAAATGTGATCCCACATATGGCACCTTGTGAGGCTCCTTCATTTCTACTCCTTCTTACTTTCTCTTCCATTCATTAATATTTTACCCCAAAGGCTGGACCTGCCAATTATGTTCTCAATACATAAATGTAACCAATTAACTAAGAATAACTAACCTTTCCAGAGGAATGGTCACCCAGTAACCTTGTTCTGCTCATGTAGAGTAAATGTATGCAATGAATTATTAAGCACAGGGATGTTATGAAATGCGCAAGGAATGTTAAATACAGGGGAAAGTGGGGATGAAATACAAGATATCTTAAAAATGTCATTATTCTCACATACTATACATTGTTTTTGAAATCTGTTCTACAAGTTCTAAACTTTATGTGAGGGTAGTGGCACACGAAAAACATGTTTTTATGCAAAGAATTATGAAATACTAAACACGGCATTTTCATTTTTCTACATAAATAGCAATGGGTTTTCTTATCATAAAGCAGCAGTTTTTACAGTGTTGAAAGGATTCCAAAATATTTACACGTTAAAAAATAGCAATGTTTTGCAATTAAATATGCTAGCTTAGTTCAAGTAATACAAGGTACTTTGGTTTATGTGGAATTTTAAATTCTACACAAAAGATTCAGCAGATAGTATTTACTGTTCAGCTGTTTAAATCCAAAACATCTAATTGGTTGCTATGGGTGAATAACCCTAGGCAAACTTCTTCTACTACAATACCCTGATGTTCTAATTAAATCCAAATTATGTAAACAATGTGGCAAATCAGCCTTTCACTGCTGGAGTCCTCTGCATAATTCCAGTACTAAGAGGTCAGAATCAAGCAGAATTGGCTACTGAAATGTGCCAGGTATTTTAATTTAGTACTTCAGTAACTTTAGTAAACAAATAGCACATGGACTGTAGGCAACAGAATAAGGGACACTGTATAAAGGTATTGTTGTCAGGAAATGTTTTATATGGTAAATGAACTAGGGAGGAGGAGGAGGAGGAAAAATATTATTGTTCAGACCATTGTGATATCCAACCTTTATAACAACTGACTTTGTATGTTATACTTTAATACTGTATACCAATAACCGTTCCAAATCCACAATTACACCTTATTTGTTTAGTAATATTAAGGCTAATGCCACACAGAGCGCTTTCTCGGCAAGCCAAAAAACACTTGCTGAATATAAGCCCCGCTACTGTAAAATCCTCTTACCTCTGCCTGCCCCGGGAAGCATTAAATACACTTGGGTGCAGGCACACAAAGCCCTTATTCGCCAAAAAATGCAAGACTTTGCATTTTCGGTGGATATCAGCTACATCTGATGATTCAATGCAGAGACAAGCAGAAGGCCAGGAGAAGTCTTGCAGTTGCGAGTAGAGAGGCAGAGTTGGTTCTCATTGCCATAAAGGTGCTACTGAAGTCCAAATGACTAAATACATTTCCCTAGAGAAGTTGTATAGATTAAGAACAGCAAAGGGCCTAAGACAGAGCATGGAGGAACTCCAACAGAGAGTGGGAATGAGGTGGAAGTAGAGTAAGAGAAAGCAACTTTAAAGGAACTGTCACAAAGATAAGATTTAAACAGCAGTGTCATGAATGCCAGCTGAGTACAGAATGTCTAGGAGGAGTGGGTGGTCAACTTTGTCAAAAGCTGCAGAGAGAGATCTAGAAGGATGAGTATGGAATAGTGACCTTTAGACTTTGCTACTCTATTAAATCACCTTGCCCACACGTCTTACTCAGTCTAATCCTTTGTGCTTTTTTTTCTTGAGCTCTGCATTAAGGTTCTGATGTTTATTGGTGTTTTTTCAACATTATATTCTTACGAGTAGTAAGCAGCCTCCACTCCAGTATATGTGTCAAAGCAGAGCAAAGTAACTAATGTTTAATGGTTTCAAACATTCCAGAAAGTGAGGAAAGAAGTAATTCATCAAGATTTTTACTGGACTAGATTACTGGACTTCTGTAAAGTTCTTTATGCTTCTGAATTCATTGTTTCTCATTGGTGATTTTGCCTTTAGCTCAGTGCTGTCCAACTGGCGGCCCGCGGGCCGCATGCGGCCCTCGACCGCCCTCTGTGTGGCCCCCCACCTGTCTGGCTGCTTTGATGGCTTAACTTTGTGTTAGCCTTAAATGGTATCAGTACTGTGATTAACTGGCCCCCTGCATGGTTCTCACCTCAGATTCAGGCTGTAATCTCTGTATTGTTCACCCTCTGCAGTGTTCACACCTCAGGCTCAGGCTGTAATCACCCCCATTGTTCACCTCTTCACACCTCAGACATTGTATGTGCTGCCTGGACTATGCTGCCTGTGTATAGGCAGCATAGGGTAGGCAGAGTATGGCACATAGGTAGCATAGGGCAGGGAGGGTATGACACCCACAGGCAGCATAGGACAGGCAGAGTATGGCACCCACAGGCAACATAGGACAGGAAGAGTATAGCACACACAGGCAGCATAGGACAGGTAGAGTTTTGCCTGTGTGTGCCATACACTGCCTACCCTATGCTGCCTGTGGGAGGTGAACCTGGCAGGGGTTTGTTCTGGGAGTTTGTTAGCAGTTGGAAATAGCCATTAAATGGTCTCTAAGGTGTGTAATTATATGCTGGGGGTTGCTGTGCTATCCACAGGGGAGGAGGCATATGGATTTAAGGGTGTGTCTTAATATGACATAATATAACTCTTTGCCAATCCACACTCACCAGCACACCCTGGCCTTTCCACTCTGTTCCACCTGGTGCACAGTATTTAGAGAGACATTGGCACTCTCCACCACGATCCAAATAGCAAAAAATACTGGCACAACAGGATTTGTTTTAGCGGGATAAACCCTGCTGATTTTAATAGTAGCAAACCATGGTTAACATATGAATGATGGTTGATATCAGCGACCATTGTGATAAAATGGGTGTGGTTTGAAGTGGGTGTGGTTTAAAATGGGGGAGTGGCCAACACTGGCTTCCATTAGCGGCCCTCCACCATGTATGTGAGAGAAATTCCGGCCCTCGGCACTGCTTTAGCTCATGAAAGTAATTTCAAATGTTCTGAGCTAATGCTTCCAAAAGTTAAGAAAAAGCTGAAGGTTTCAATATAGGATTTCCTTCACCATTTACTGTTTGCGACATAAATACATCAAGACATTAGAATTATTTTCAGCAACCCAGATGTTTTCCGACTAGAGTTTGTGTTATAAATTAGCCATTTGTTTGCAATCTTGATTAGCAATTCTGTAATGATATAACAATCCTTCATGGGCCATTCAGACACCCTCAGTCAATAAGCTATTAGTACCATCATCTCATTTATGTCAAAACAATCAGCTGCATGTTGCAGTTTGTCCTATTGTCAAAAACAAGTGGCCTATTTTATTCCTCAACTAGTATTCCAAAAGATTTTTTAAAAAGCAGATAAGAGCCTGCAGCTCTTATAACACTGTTTTAGGCTGTAAATGAGCTAAGAGTGTACAAAATGTGATGTTTAAATAAGAACATGAGACATTAAAAAGATAAAGACAAGTGAATATTGCTAAAATTTCCCCAAGGGGCTGGAGAGAAGTTCAGAGCTTCTGTGAATTCTACATGATGTCATACAGCTAGAGGCAAGTTGGGGTAGCAGTCTGGCAATCAATGCAATTACCTTTCTTTGGTTTTTTTTTTTTAAAGAAGACGAATGACCTTGAACATTATATGAAATGAAAGTAGAATTCACTTTTATTTGACAAAAAAAGGACATGAAGCTTTTGCAGCTAAACTGAATGGTTGCTACACTATATCACTACAAAATATCCCTACAAAAACACAGTGCTACAAATGTGCATCTAAATAAATGTATAGATACATTGGTTATGCTACCTTTGTATTTTAAATATCAATTCATTCCCAAACTCCCATTCTTATTCATGGACTTTCCCCTTCCCAAAGGCAAAACTGATGCACTTGGGACTATGAAATGTTTAACTCTATCATTGTCATTGGGCTGTCAGTGATTTCTGTAAACGCTGCTGCGTTCATTATAGAACATGGTTTTCTAAACACATGCCTGTCATTGTTCTCTTTATGATATATTATAAACTGATGAGGCAAGTGTGTTTTATGGAATGGCTCGCCAGCAAAGAACACTTACATCTTAGTAGGATTTTTTTATGTATCTCTTTTTCCCTTCTTTTCTTTGTCTCTATTTTTTTATTATTTCATTTTACATTTTTTAATCCTTCTTTGTATTTAGTGTCCAAAATTATTAAGCTGGTGTGATGGTAAAATATACACCTGGGATAACAAATCCAGTTATTGCTTGGATATGACTGGGCTCATGGATAGTTTTTTACTCGCATGTTTGAAAGTTGATGTCAATGGCTATTGTTTTAAGTGTTTTGGCAGGTGTGGGTGTTGAAATGGTTTGAGCTGCATCACAAATGATTTTAGCCAAGTTTGTTGTTGGCACACAGCAGCAATATTTTAAGGCAGAGTGGAACTATTTAGACAGGATTACACATTTTAAAAGAAATGAGAGAAGAATACTTCATGGGGGAAAAATCCATTTGTAAGACAGTAATTATGCTGGCAATAAACGTAAGCCATCTTGCACAGAGCTGGGAAACTACTTAGTGAAATTTTCATGATCAAATGTGATAAGCATGTGAAATTAATATCTGGGCACCTACTGATTGTAGATAGTGCTGCTTATTATAATATTTACCTGTATAAAATCTAAAGTGTGCAATTTCCTGAAATAACTTCCTCTAAGATGTTTAAAATGTCTTGGTGTGTTTGAGAAAAAGGTATTTTTTCATGTTGTTTCTTTTTGTTACACTCCTCTACTGACTTACTCCTCAACTCCTCTCTTACTACCTCCTCACATTCTCACATTCAAGACATTGCAAAGGGCTGCACCCCTTCCTTGGATTTCTCTTCCACATACTGTCCAATGAATTGTTTGTCTGGCCTTGCTGACTCCCAATCATGCCCACACTTTGTGTTTCAACCGCTTCTCCATTAGACTGTTTTGGGCAGGTCCCCCTTCTTTGGGTTAGTTATTGTCTGCTTTGTATGTAAAGCTGTATGATCAATGTGTGCAACCTTTTACTGCACAGAGCTGTGGAATATGTTGGCACTTTATAAATTATGTTTATAATAATAATAGCAACAGCAATTTTCTATGCATTCATGCAATCAGCAGCATGTGTTTCACCGCCTTCTACCGTTTTCCTTTACCCAACAGCCCTGCAAACCCAAAGAAGGGTGTCGTTCTCTACACATGGACACTACTAGGTACAACTGCCACTTGGCTTACAATCTGGTCCTATTGAGACAACCAGCAGATTTCTAAATATATATAACACTTTTTTAATATTGATGTTTTACTAATTAAATAAGGTATTCTTATACACCTTATCACTTCCAATTAAAAGCTCTAATAGGTAAGGCCTACTATAACTCCTGCAGGGAAAGCCAAGTGGTCCTCTGAACTCCCCTATTATCAATATATAGGACATTAATTCATGTTGTGCATTAAGCTACTAGAAATATCCCCCCAGGAATTGTTTGTCCATATATTGCAATATATTCAAGCTGGCCGACTTCATCATCCCAGGCCTGGCCAGTCCTACACTCACTTTCATTTGATTCATTAAGAATTCTACTGCTTCATTATACATTTTACACAGGGACTAAGTCTTACCTGCAACATGCTTGCTTTCAAGGTTAAAACTCCCAAATGGTTGCCTTTTTATTGGCTTCACTGGGATCACCTGAATGTAGCTGGGAATGATGGGAGCTACCACATGGGGCCACTGCTTCTGTATAAACTACAGCAAAAAAGGGAAAGTTGTGATCACCACTACATTTTAAGCCATTAGGCCGGGGTGCAATGAAGCTGTGATCATAAAATTCATACAGACAAAAACAAGAGATCCTCTACACTGCTGAACCATTACCAATATGAAAAATGTAAACTAAATCAGATGAAAATGAGTGTAGGACTGGCCTGACAAGTAATGACTTTGACATAGTTGGCCAGCTTGAATTTATTGCAATATATGGAAAAACAATCCCCTTTTATTTACAGGGGAGGACACTTTTTTAGTAGCTTAATGAACTAAATGCCTTAATGTCCTATATAAATTGATAATGTTAATGCAGAAGATCTCTTGTCTTATGTCTTGTCTGTATGAATTTTGTAATTTTTGCAACCCCGAGAGCACAAGTTTCCCTTTTTTGTTATACTTATTTAACTTCTGTATTAGTCAGTGTTTGTATGTAATCTGTATTTTTGAAGTAGATAGTTGTAGACTAACATGCAATGTTTTTGGGCTTTATACATGTGTTACCAAATAACTCTAAAACTCTAATTACAGCTAGATGAATCAAACAGCATCAATAAAAAGCACAAATATTCACTATGCAAAATGATTTCATTCCATATCAGCAAAAATGTAAGTTCTCCTTTCATAATGCACATTATCTTTCAGATCCCTATACAAGCCTTTGCATTTTTATTCTTAAATGGCACTAATGAGCATGAGTTATAGCTTTGCTCAACTTGTTAACTGGTCCCTGAGGACTGTTTGATGGTGGCCTTGCAAACAGCTGTAAGTGCTACAAGCATAACCTTTTCTGAACTTGTGTTTGGAAGAAATGGTGCTGAGAATGTGGCTCTAATTAAACTGCAGATAAAAGATGATGAAATAAAAAGAACTGGTCCAGGAGGAGAATACTTGCTGTTATCTACCTTTTAAAGAAATACTGCCCATTTACCCTGATAACTTAAAATGTAATCTCTTGGGTCATCAATATAGAATTATTTAATACGAAAAATGCCTGCAAGACAGAATAACAATAGAATTATACAGTTATGTAAAGTCTCTAGTTATCACTGGTTATTTTATTAAATGTTTGGGTCATTATAGATGCGCTGCAAATGGGTGGTCTTGCAACATTTACAATATAAGTATGAAGCCAAAGAGTAGTACAGGTATCGGACCCCTTATCCGGAAACCCGTTATCCAGAAAGCTCCGAATTACGGAAAGCCCGTCTCCCATAGACTCCATTATAAGCAAATAATTCAGAATTTTAAAACTGATTTCCTTTTTTTATGTAGAAATAAACAGAACCTTGTAATTGATCCCAACTAAGATATAAATAATCCTTATTGGATGCAAAACAATCCTATTGGGTTTAATTAATGTTTTATTAATTTTTTAGTAGACTTAAGGTATGGAGATCCAAATTACGGAAAGACCCCTTATCCGGAATACCCTTGGTCCCGAGCATTCTGGATAATGGGTCCTATACCTGTATATATTATTAGCAGCGCTGGTGTGAGCTGTAAGGAGGTGTTGCAATGAGAATAACGCCGCTCAGTATTTGGTATGAGTAAAGTAGTTGCAGCTGTACTAACTTTTGTGAACCCCACATAACCCCACTTCAATTTTCTATGTAACTTCATCAGGTCTACAGTAGGAAAGTTTCCATTTTATTTTTCCAATGAATATCCCAATCATTCCTCATATATGGCTCTTGGAAACAAGTGGGTTTTATTATTAACAATTATGTCATTAATATTTGCATTGCTGAGCCCACTCCCACCAGAGAGTAGAATGGGAATTAACCTATTGAAGCAGTTGAACCCATTCAGTTGACACAGGTATCTATTTTGATTAATGTTCCTGAGAGTCAAGAAAGTTTTGATAAACTGCTAATAGTTCAAACTGCTGGGAATCATTTGGGATCTACAATAAACCTACCTATATAACCCATATAAATGGGCCAACATATTTAATACACAATATTAGTTTCCCTTTAAGCTGGCTATCTACAGCAGTTCCATCATTGACAATTTCTGTTTAACTTGGGGTGCCCAATTAAAATGACAACTGTTTAGAAAAGCAAGTTGCAAGTAAAACTCCATCCCTATAACATGCATATAAATGCTGGACTGCTTAATGAAATGAATGAAAGTGGGGGACTATTTTTGAAATTACTGTTTCCTCCGTCCAGAGTTTGGGTTGCCCTCCTATCGGGGGAAAATATTTTTATAGGTGCCCTTTCATAAATGAATACAGGTGAGTGCAGGGGGTCTATATTCTTTCAGTATATGTTAATGAAGATTTGTCTCTACTTAAAGGAACTCTGTCATGGGAAAACATGTTTTTTTTTTTTTAAGAGCATCAGTTAATAGAGCTTCTCCAGCAGAATCCTGCATTGAAATCTGTTTTTCAAAAACTCTGATTTTTCTTAAATTTAATTTTGAAATTTCACACAGGGCTAGCCATTTTCTTCATTTCCCAGGGTGCCACAGGCATGTGACCTGTGCTCTGATAAACTTCAGTCACACTTTGCTGCTGAGTTGCAAGTTGGAGTGATATCACCCCCTCCCATCCCATCCAGCAGCCGATCAGCAGAACAATGGAAAGGCAAGATAGCAGCTCCCAGTAGGTACCAGAATAGCACTCAATAGTAAGAAATCCAAGTCCGGCTTGGGACTCTTCCAGTTACATGGGAGTAGGAGAAACAATAGGTTATCTGAAAGCAGTTCTAATGTGTAGTACTGGCTCCTTCTGAAAGCTCAGACTCAGGCACAATGCACTGAGATGGCGCCTACACACCAATATTACAGCTAAAATAATGCATTTGTTGGTTCAAGAATAACAATTTAAATGGCAGAGTGAATTATCTGCTATGTAAACAGTGTAATTTAGAAATAAAAAGTACACCATAAAAATCATGACAGTATCCCTTTAAGTACCAGAGTAGAATGTACTTAGTGAGACATTCTCTTTAGTTTTGCATATCAAAGTTCTTTCATTACAATATGAACCTCTTCTGTAAATACTTTTGAAAATAAATAATTATTACTTACTCAAAAGTTTTGATTACCCAGGCTTTCCGAATAAGCCAGAGAAGTGATCTCATTTGCTAAATCCTTATTTAAGAATCTTTTTATTACTATTTATTTATGGTTTATGGTTTTTAATTAATACCATTGATACATGTTTTTATAGAAAATCTGTGTTTTTATTATTGGTTGTTACAATTCAACCTAAAGAAGCACAGGGGTTTCTTGTGATTTTATTCAAACCTTGTGTTTTTGTACATTTGTTAGTAATTATTAGACGGTGTAATCATGTGTAGCGTCTGAGGATATTCTAGACAGTCATCGGCTTTGTTCTGGTTTCCGTATAGGGAAATCCCTGGAGAGGGGTTGCAGCTGTAGAGAGAGCAGAATATATCGCCCAGTCATCTCCCACTTACAAGGTCAGTCTGTGCACCTGCTACATACCCTGGCCACTTAATTGGAACCAGTTTATCTTTTACCAATAATTGTGATAGAGGAATGGAAGGGAGGTCATTGTCCATTGCTTTGCTGTTAAATAGATTGATTATGCCTGGAGGAATATTAAAGAACAGACAACACAGCTGTATCTTTAAATCTGGGTCATCTTTTCCCTATTTAAGAGAAAGCATCAAATTAATAGTATTATAAAGAATCATCTGTTTTTGTTCTTGTTGCGATCTCATTATCTCTGGTTTCAGATGTATTTGTACACCGAGCGTATGTAACAAAAGATCTCGCACTAGATTTATTGTTGCAATTTTAGGAGGTGTATCCTACTCTAGATTAAGTCATTTCTATGTTGCATAGGATTATAAATCTTGAGAAAATTTCCATTACTTTTGGGAAATGGTTGAGTCATCTTGTGGGCTTGCTTGATTGCTACAAATGCAAAATGGTTGAGCAATAATCCACATTGTAAGGCTGATGCCAGACGTGGCGTAGGGCTGATATTTTCGGCAAGCGGAAAAACGCTTGGCGAAAATACAGCCCTACGCCTGCTAATTGTGCCTGCACCTGAATGAATGAGATACGCTTGGGTGCAGGCACATGTAGCCGATATACGCATGAAAACGCTAGACTTTGCATTCTCTCTACTTCTTACATATTTAGCTTTGATTCTCCTCCCTTGTCTACTTTTTTATTTCTACAACTGAGCAGTTTTGATATTATAAATGTGACATTGTCACTATTTCAAGTGATGCAAACCTTATTCTGCATTCAACTGAGTCCAAAAATGATACACATATTGAAAATTTTAGGGGTACTTTTGCTTTAGTATTAGCTTGGTTGTCTACCACTGCCAGTTTATATTGTGACTTTAAGGAGAAATAAAGCCTAACTAAAGCAGTAGGGTAGAAATGTTGCATCTTAGGTTTTGGGCTTCTGGACATGCCCAAGGCAACCACAGGCCTTTAGCCATGAAGATCTGTGCCCCCAAAATGCCCAGTAGCTTTTCTGTTGATTCAATGCACATTGTTCTAAGAAATCTGTGGAGACAATCTGCTCCAAGAAATTTGTTGTTTAATCAAGAAGGGAGTGACATAATGGGGGGCTGGTTCCATTGCTACCTGCAGCCTTTGCATACTTGCTCTTCTCCAAGGATTTTAACAGAAAGATTCATTGTAGAATTTAAAATCTATTAACAAATATTTATATTTATACATTGGTTTATTTGCAAAAAGAAAATATATATTATATATACTGTATAATATAATATTAACTCTAAACAGCATGTTCAAAAATAATCAGTGAAAGTGTTCCTTTAAAGGGCATGTCAACCCAAAAAATAATATTTGCCTAATAAAAGAAAACATAATTCTAAGCAACTTTCCAATATCAATGTATTAAAAAGGATTAGTGCTTTAAAAGTTATTTGTAAATGTAATTGCTATAGAAAGCTGCTTTTGAGGAACTCCTGGTTGTTACTTTTTAAACAATGTTGCAAGTGCCAGGCTCCTCCAGCGAGTCAGGTCTGTAAAATCTGCTGGCTTGTGTTACAATGTTTCAAACACCACCAGGGCAGGGAATAGAAAGGACAGGCAGACACTTCTTTTAATAGCAATTATATTTACAAATAACTAAAAAACCATTACAAACGTGTAATGAATGTATATTGCAAAGTTGCTTAGAATTAAGTTTTCTTTTATTAGGCAAAAAATATATAATTTAATTTGTCTATGAAGATTCTCATTCATCAAGGTCATGATATACAGTATCTTGTAGAATTAAGTCTAAAACAACTGGACTTTTCTGAGTTTTCCTTGAAAACCTTTCTCCACTCATCCGAGCGGCCGGGTAAGGATGTCAAAGAGGCATTGTTGATAACAAGCGGTGTTGCAGGCCCCCTTCTCTGTTCAGGGATGGTTTTTCCAGGCTGGCATAAATGGCCTCTTTCACACCTGTCATCCATGGTTCAGATATGTGGATGACACCTGGGTCAAAATTAAAGCACGTGAGTTTCCAGCCTTCACCAAACACATAAACTCGGTGGACAAAAACATCACGTTCACAAGGGAAGATGTGAAAGACAGCAACCTGGCCTTTTTGGACTGTGCTATAGTTATCAAAGAGGGGGGGACCTGGATATTGAAGTAGACAGGAAACCCACCCACACAGACCAGTACTTGCTGTTTGATTCCCACCACCCTTTGAAACATGAACTGGGTGTCATTAGGACTCTGCATCATCAGGCTGAAACTGTGACATCCAATGCAGAGGCTAAAGAGGAGGAATATAAACATCTAAAAGGAGCTCTGAAAACTTGTGGGTACCCAGACTGGGCCTTTATCAAAACCAAATCAAAGACAAGCAGAAAGACCAGACCTACAAACAGAAGGGAGGAACACAGCAGGCGAAACAACATAGTCATTCCATATGTCGCTGGAACATCAGAAAAACTTAGCAGAATTTTCAACAAACATCGCATTCCTGTGTTTTTCAAACCCAGCAACACCCTGAGACAAAAGCTGGTGCACCCTAAAGACCCTACACCCAAACAGATGAAAAGTAATGTGGTCTATGCTGTGCAGTGTAGTGAAGAGTGCTCTGACTTATACATTGGGGAGACAAAACAAACTCTCTGTAAGAGAATGGCCCAACATAGGCGGGCAAACTCCTCAGGACAAGACTCAGCAGACAATCTAAACCTCAAAGAAAAAGGTCACTCTTTTGAGGACAGTAACGTGCATATCTTGGACCGAGAGGACCGATGATTTGAAAGACGTGTGAAAGAGGCCATTTATGCCAGCCTGGAAAAACCATCCCTGAACAGAGGAGGGGGCCTGCGACACCGCTTGTCATCAACATACAATGCTGCTTTGACATCCTTACCCCGGCGGTTTCACAACAGTTCACACTTCCAGTCATGTACTGGATTAAAGGAACAGTAACATCAAAAAATTAAAGTGTTTTAAAGTAATTAAAATATAATGTAATGTTGCTCTGCAAAAAAATTGTGTTTTTGCTACAGAAAAGCTACTATATAAATAAGCTGCTGTGTAGCCATAGGGGCAGCCATTCAAGCTGGAAAAAAAGGAGAACACAGCAGCTTACTTATATAAACTATAGTAGTCTTTCTGAGGCAAACACACCAGTTGTAGCAATGCAGGGCAACAGTACATTATATTGTAATTACTTTTATACACTTTCATTTTTTGGTGTTACTGTTCCTTTAACATCTTCATCAATTGTGATTGGATCATACCTTCTTACACCTGTCAGTTTCAGCTAACACCTAACTGAATAAGTTCAATGGAACCATTGTGATTGGATGTCTGTGACTGTTCTACCATCAAGAGTTTAAGGGAATTCCCTACCAGTCATTTGAACTGAAGAAGCCACTCGGATGAGTTGTGAAACATTTTCAAGAAAAACTCAGAAAAGTCCAGTTGTTTTAGACTTAATTCTACTAGATACTGTATATCATTTAATTTATAAGACAAACTTATAAGACTAACTTATAAGTTCCATGCATGTTATCACTATGGAACATGGGGTAATTTTCTAATGTATTTTTGCTTCAATCCCAAAATATCCATGCTGGCTCCCACTGACCTTAATGGGGAGTCTCTATTGCAAGTTTTCAGGCTGAGAATTGAACATATGAACCTTAAGGGTGAAGATACACAGAGCTACTAATAGCAGCTACTTGTCGTGGCTACTAAAACAGACAATGCTGATCATGTACTGATAATTGTGTCTACGTGTGTTTTAGCAGAGGCAATTCTCATTATGGTCTATCACAGGGTATTTTCTGGGTTTTAGTAGCCATGACAAGTAGCTGCTACTAGTAGCTCTGTGTCTTCACCCTAAGGTTTAAGGTAAGGCAAGCAATGTCAAACGGTAAGGCAGGCAGACTACTCAGGACAAGAATAGGCAAAGTGAGTTATGGGAATTCCAGAAAGGGAAATGCTTACGATCACTTAAAGATCACTTAGCAAGTCGTTATTTGTCTGGGCATCTTTAAAAACTCAAGATGTACATGAAAAACTACCCCCAATCTAACAAGTGTGTATCTGACATTGTGAACATTCCCTCAAGAACTGCACCTCCTAATGTTCATTTAATAGCACTTTTGCCCCCCTGGGTTGTAGCTCTTTGCACTGGATTAAAAATCTGGATATCTGTGCAGAGAGCAGTGTCAGTGGTACAATTAAGCCCTGTCCTTACCGCCTTAAAGAGATACTGACAACAGAAATGAAACAATTTTTACATCTATCATAACATTGTCTTTGCATGAGCTTTATAATTTTGCCATAAGAGTATTTGCTGATGCTTTTCCATTCCTTATCTGATCCTCCATGTTCTTCTATGAGGGGGCTGCCATATTTGTGCAGCAGGAGTCTTGTTAGCATTAGAAGCTGTAACTGACAGGCTGAGAAGGGACAGTCAGGCTGGCAAAACAGTCAGGTTTAGGAACTTCAAGCAACAATTACTTACAAAACCAGCCCTAACAGTGAAAAAATATCAACATGACCTATAGGTAACTTTTTATGTAGATTCATAATTTGAAATGTCCTTTTTTCGTGTCAGTATCACTTTAAGGAAAGCGGTAAGAACAGGGCTCAGCAGCAAGTCCTGCGGCTCCTACCTCAGGCTAAATAACACACGCTGCACTACATTTAAAGAGAGTAGGAAACGTAGCACAGAGAACTGCTACTGTTCACACAATGCCCATGCAGTAGGAAAAGTGCAACAAAATGGCAGATTGCTGACTTATTTGGCACTTTGCACACTGCTTGGGGCATTGTAAATGAGCCCTGTTGTGTTCACATACCTACACCGTACTCACATAAAGGAAAAAAAGTTTCTTAATGTATTGGCCTGGATATTAATATAAATATAAATATAATAATAATAAATATATATATATTCATATATTTTTGTGACACGTGGTCAAATGCCTGCTTGCTTTTAATACTCTAGTATTCTTCATCACAGCATCTCTCAAACACAGGAACATAATTGCTTTACTCAGAGGGAAATGTGAGCTTTCTACATCCCCAATAGTTTTGTGTAATGTCCTGTGTGATGCAAAACTTATAGTAGAAAATCTGGTCTGTTTAATTAAAGTAAGCAATAATATAGTAATCTAATGGTATTTAGTTTGCAGACAATTCTTACACAAACAGAGAATGGTGTAAATATCCCTGGGCACATTTCCTTTATATGCAGCATTTATGCCTAAAAAGGAGAAAGAACCAATGTGCCTGTTACCTGTTACTGCCATTACACATCTGGCAAATCCATCAGCTCCTCGAATCCTTCATGTACCTATCCCAGATACCAAATTCCACAACATCTGGAACTGTAATCTGAAGTGTCTGCCAGCGATTGTACTAAACAAGTCAATAAATAAACAGGAGAAATTCAAGAAGCAATCTCATTTATTGCCATTTAATAAAAACCTTAGATCCCTGTGAGACATTCACATATAATGTAAATTAAGCATATCAGCCAACCAAAAGAATTTTTATTTTCCATATTTTGCAGTTATATATATTTGCATATGGATTGAAGATTTTTATTTTGTGATTGCTTTGATGTATTTGCTAGAGATGTTTGTAGAGATCTCACGTGGGCATCTGGAGTTGTTACGTCTGTCTAACAGATTTCTTTTCCACATGAGGTTAAAGACACGCTCCTTAATGTTTTTACAGATGCTCCTTTTAATGGATCACTTCTGGTTAGAGGGGGGCGGTCTACTCGATCTTTTTAAAATGGCATTGCTTTCTGCCAGTATTGTGTTTGCCTGCCTAAACAGTTTGCCTTCTGTTGTTTCAGACTAGGAAGGAAGTTACAGCAGAGTTCTATTATGTAAAACCTCATTGTAGCATTAATGTGATAATTAACCCCATAAGTATTAATCAAAGTATTCAGCCAGGTATGTGTTCCGTGCAGTGCCAGTTTATTATGCACTAGAACAGTACCAGTCCTGAACTACAAAGCTCTGTACTGGCATGACCGTGTAGAATGCTGTTTTTACATTATTATTTCCAAAACTGGATTCTACTAAATTGTTCTAAATTATCTCAGATATATAACAGAGATTGACAAAAGTCTCCATACGATACATCAGGGGTGTCAAATTCAATCACATAAGGGGCCCGAAATCTAAAACACAGGCTAAGTCGCGGGCCAAATTTTTTATTAATATACATAGTAAGATATTAAAGGGTATATTTATCACAATGTGTATAAAGTGGAGTAAGACATTACCGGTGATGTTGCTCATAGCAGCCAATAGATGCTTTGCTACTTTTGAAATCTGATTACTGATTGGATGCCTTGGGCAACATTACTGGTAATGCTTCACTCCACTTTTTACACAGCATAATAAATATACCCCTTAGTCTTAGTTACTATGTGAGGAAAATGGAAATTGATCAGGCTGGATGGTCAGACACACTCACCAAGGGCCACATAAAACAGCCTGGTGGGCCGGATTTGGCCTTGTGTTTGACATATATGCGATACATACTCCAACAGGCCAGGAAATCATACTCTTCCCACTTGTGCCACTAACTTATGTACGTTCAAAGAAGATGGCTATTAGAAAAAAATGTCAGAGCCCCATGTTACAAGAAAGCATCTAGGTCCTCAAATTCAAGAACAATGTGTATTGCAGACTTTAGTAATGTGCACATTTTTTGCCAGGCATGGATTTGCAGCGACATTCTGCTTTTTGTCATCAGCGAAAAAAAAATGTGAGAAAAACACTGAAAAAAAAACACCCAACTTCAACCCAACCTTAAACTTCACAAATACAAGGAATCAAATATTTTGAAGGAATATGTAAGGGAACAATATGGCATGTTAAATGTCCTAGATTCGGCTCTGGCCACACTTATGCCCTTCAAATTGATAACACAATATACCTGCTGCCTACGGTGAAACCAGAAGAGAAAAGCAAGAAACAGAGAAATGCCAAGAGAGAAAAGGGACAAAGGCAGCAGAAAATTAAAAAGCTAAAATCACACAATAAGAAGAGAACTTTCAGTTTATCCAGGTGTTGGCTATTGATTCTATTTTGGGGCCTTTGCTGTAGCAGCTCTTCAAGATTTCCTATTAACTGGGCCTTTAACCTAAGAACTGGTTGCTGGCTGAGATTAACAACCATGCTTCTTTAAAGAAAATAGTGTTATATGTCACTCATTTAGATGTTTGTGTTCGGCGTTTATATAGATAATGATTAATTCATTATAGATGTTTGGCACGTTCAGAATATAATGAATATGCTAACGCTTTAAATTTCCCAACAAAAACTTTTCCCTGCTTTCACTATATTAGACTGAGGTAGAGAAAAGACAGACTAGCTTATCAGAAGCCACATATGGAGTTCCAAGCAGTGCCATCCACGGCACAATAAAAGCATTTTAAACAAACGAAAATGCAAAGTACAATTTATTCAAGTGTTCGCTGTAGAACTAACTCAAATTGGCAGAAATGAATATTCCCTGAACTAGAGCAGCATTAAAATAACAAAAGTTCAATGAAATGAAAATTGTTTCTATATGGAAAGCGTTTATCTCCAGAAAATGACTAAAGGGGTCATTTACCAACACAGTCATGTGTCAAATTGCAAAATCATGCCAAAAGCGTCATATTTTTTACCCATAATGCAGAAATTCTTCCCATAATTCCATTGTAATTGCAGTCATGGGCAGATTTGCATTAAGGTGGTGGTAGCTCCAGGGTTGCCCTAAGTCAGTCGATGAACTTGTGTGTAGACTGAGCAGTGGTGTTTGGTGCACATGAAAGGAGCATGTTCAGGTGCAAGTACCTTTAACAAATGGCCCAATATGCACTTTCATTCATGTGTCCATTTTTCCCCAATGGCACTTGTAGCCGTAATCTCTTTATAATCATGTAGTATTGGTGGGCAAGTATTTACAGCATGAAGTTTCATCCTTCTATCATCTACAATTGTTGCAAATAATGGCTTTGTACAGAACAAGACACTTTCCAAATAACATTGATTGACATTCATTCATTTCTTTTACAAGACTTAAACATAACAACCTGAAGAGGGGAATCGTACTTTACAAGAATATTTGAACATAAATTTATTAAAGCTTAATCCAAATGATTGATCTTTACAATATTCAGCGCACATTGAGTAATGTCTTTAAAATAAAACAAAAAATAATGCTGCACTGGTAATATTATTTTTAGTTAGTTCTGTTTTAGAATAGCCGGATACGGGACCAAAATAGTGCAATAATCTGTACTAAAAGGGATGAGTTGGCTGTGTGTTGTGTCCTATGGATATATGAGCTAACAGCAGAAACCACATTCCAGAGAAGTCTACAACCCATATCTAATTAATGCCTGAATAGCTACGGCACGAGGGAATTTTATAAGAATCTGCTTTCTTAATAAATCAAATAAATGTGTGTCCTTCAGGATTCTATGGCACAAGTTCACATTCTGTTAATTGTAAGATCCTGACTTACTGATTCACACATTTTTACATTTAATTAATGTACTACATCATGCAAAGCCATGAAAAAGGACTTTTCCTTTAAGAATACTATTTATTTAGCTGAAACTGTAAAAAAGACGTTCTTCAACAGATGGTAAACAACATATGACTTTTGACAGGATGTTAGCAGAGACACAGAAACCAGGAAGAAAATAACATTTCTAGGTGGGAAGCCGGAGTCCAGAAGAGGCCCCAAGACTAACCTGCAGAGAAGCAAAACATCCAGCCTGAAGCTTGTAGCCTGGAGAAGAAAATAAACACAAAGAAATGGTTGTGTTGGGTAAGAACTACTTAATAATGGAAATAAAGACACATGGTGAGTAGATGAGAAGTACTGTATAGTAGTAACATCCTGACTGTAATAAAGCACTAGAGTTGGCATTATTACAAAAATATTTGCAGAAACCCCCCAAGGAAGTTTTGTATAACCTCATTTATAAATAACATGTTTAACGCCATAAATTACGTCTCACGTGGCATAACAAGTAAAAAACATTGCATTATCAGTATTACACCATTTACTTTGTGGTGTGGCTTAGAAAAAGGAGCCGGTGTAATCAGTAAAGGTAGGTTGCTGGTTCCTATGCAAGGTTGCTACACCGGGCTTTTTGTTTCCAGATTTTTGCAAAGCTTTACCGCATGGAATTTGGGGCTGGGGGGGAAGTAGAAGTTTTTTTCCTACTGCAGCTTTTATAGATATTTATTAATTTTATGCCACATTAACACACTTTTTTGTGTAAATATAAATTTGCTTATAAACAACGGAACTCAAATATTAATATTAACAGTAACTCTTAGGGGCAAATGTATTCAAATGTGAGATTAGAGCTCACCACAGAAAACTTCCACCACTCTCTATTCATTCTTATGGGATTTTTAGAGGTGTATTTATCAAATGGTGAACTCTAACTTTCACCCATCTATAAATGGGCTTCTAAATATCCCATAGGAATCACTGGAAAGCAGGTAAATTTTTCTGTGGTGAGCTCTAAATTCTTACTTTAATAAGGCCCATTCATTAAACCATGATTTTTTTTTTTTGAGCAAAAAAACATATTTTTTCTAATTTATAGAACTTTTCGTAACTTTCGCAATAATTTTGTTCAAATTCCACAACTTTTTCGTGATTTTCGTTAAGTCTACAACCGTTTTGGAATTCATTCAAGCTTCAGTATCGTGACTATCTTTTGGCCAGGTTGGAGCTGCAGAGTGCCATTGAGCCCTATGGGAGACTTTCCTTGGGCCGGGTTGGAGCTGCAGAGTGCCATTGAGTCCTATGGGAGACTTTCCTTGGGCCAGGTTGGAGCTGCAGAGTGCCATTGAGCCCTATGGGAGACTTTCCTTGGGTCAGGTTGGAGCTGCAGAGTGCCATTGAGCCCTATGGGAGACTTTCCTTGGGCCAGGTTGGAGCTGCAGAGTGCCATTGAGCCCTATGGGAGACTTTCCTTGGGCCGGGTTGGAGCTGCAGAGTGCCATTGAGCCCTATGGGAGACTTTCCTTGGGCCAGGTTGGAGCTGCAGAGTGCCATTGAGCCCTATGGGAGACTTTCCTTGGGCCAGGTTGGAGCTGCAGAGTGCCATTGAGTCCTATGGGAGACTTTCCTTGGGCCAGGTTGGAGCTGCAGAGTGCCATTGAGCCCTATGGGAGACTTTCCTTGGGCCAGGTTGGAGCTTCTGAGTGCCATTGAGCCCTATGGGAGACTTTCCTTGGGCCGGGTTGGAGCTGCAGAGTGCCATTGAGCCCTATGGGAGACTTTCCTTGGGCCGGGTTGGAGCTGCAGAGTGCCATTGAGCCCTATGGGAGACTTTCCTTGGGCCAGGTTGGAGCTGCAGAGTGCCATTGAGCCCTATGGGAGACTTTCCTTGGGCCAGGTTGGAGCTGCAGAGTGCCATTGAGCCCTATGGGAGACTTTCCTTGGGCCGGGTTGGAGCTGCAGAGTGCCATTGAGCCCTATGGGAGACTTTCCTTGGGCCAGGTTGGAGCTGCAGAGTGCCATTGAGCCCTATGGGAGACTTTCCTTGGGCCAGGTTGGAGCTGCAGAGTGCCATTGAGCCCTATGGGAGACTTTCCTTGGGCCAGGTTGGAGCTGCAGAGTGCCATTGAGCCCTATGGGAGGCTTCCAAAATCATGCATTGAAGGTTTCAAGACCAGAAAGGTTTTCACGTCATTTACAAACATTAAGATCTGAAAATTTTGTGACTTTCGGAACGCAACCACAATATTTTTGGAAGATAAATTCATTTTCGTAACATTTTTGAACATCAGAAATTATTGTGATTACTCCGAATTTTTTCTAATCATGATTTTAACCACCAAAAAATTATTGTTTTTAATGTTATGAATAAAATAATACATTTTCTAATTTATCATTAATTGAGGGTTAGGATTGGATTAAAAAAAAGAGAGTTTTTTTTATTTGCATATTTTGAGTTGCTTGTTTAATTTTTTTCCCATCCTTTTTTTGTAGATGGAAATATTTTTATCTAAAAAAATCAAAATCAAAAGCTCACCAGGTTTTATTTGGAAAGCTTTTTATTTTAGATGTTTTAAAAACAAAATAAATGCAGTAAGAAATGAAATAAAAAGAATCTCCCCAAAAGGGGGAGTAAGATAAAAAAAACTTTTGGTTACTCCCAGGCATCAGCTAACTCATGGTGTATTCCATTCAACTGTATGTAAAGCAATATGGAGAGAGTAACGGAGTGCTGTGTTTGCGATGCCCCAAGGGTTATGGAACATGGGGTGTTTTGACTGCTGTTGCTTTCTGGCTGAAACACCCCCCTGTTATTGCTCCAAATTCTCATGAATGGAAAAGGCTGTGGTGACAGCCAGACCTCAGTGCCAAAATACTCACAAGCATTTTGGCATCAAAGTCAGCGTTCTGCATTTGTCCAATAGGTAATTTTTATTCAAATACATAAAAAAGATATTTTCAGCTGATAAAATAATTTGTATATGATATGAATGATCATCTTTTACAGTTTAGAAAGGTTAAAATAATGCAGGCCACAAAAAAAGACAAAGGTTTAGCCCTCTGCAACATAGTTGTTCTTCGAGAGACAAAGAAGGACGAAGAGTTCCAACCTGCATTGATTCCATTTCAGAAGAAGTTAAGGCCCCTGTTTCAGTTTAAATAACTAAACCAAAACAAGGAGAGATAGAATTGACCTGCTTTTTCAGCTCTTTTTGCCCTCAAGCATTGAAAAGTTCTTCCAAAAAAGCTGGGATTCCAACTCACGCAAGCTCATCTTTTAAAGTGGAAGAAAGGCCAAGGCGGTGCTAATATTTGAGAGCTGCTTAATTTGCAGAGGTTTCTCAATGCTTCCTCAAGTGACAAGATTGTAACAGCAAGATAATAACTTCTTACTATAACTTGTTCTGTGTCACTTGTCTGTGCCTGTGTCTCAAGCATAAACAGAAGCTGGCAAGCATTCATGAAGTTTCTGAAAGTACTGTAATTCCCTAAAAATTATTAGGCAATGCGATCAGCAGCTGCAATGACAGGCAGAGGCAGAACAGTTGGCCTGGAGATAAGAGCAGGAAAGTGGATGTTTGTAATGGATCCTGGACTTGGTAATAGCCCCTGGACAGTGTGAGTGTGGGCTGGGATTGGCTGGGTCAAAGTAGCAGGAGGAGATGGGTCTTCCTCTTAATCCATGGCTTCGTATACTGTCAGGATGAGAAGGACAGAACAAGTAAGACCCACAAGCATCTCACACTAGCTGAAGGCTAAATGAGGTTAGGGACAGAAGGTACAGCAGTGGAGAGGCCAGGGGTCCAAGTAGTGAAGTACCAGGGTAAAGATAGAAGAATGGCTACAGGTCTGGGTCAGGGCAGGCAGCAGAGGTTCTTAAATGATGGTCAGTCAGTGGTCACAACTTGAAGCTCAGAACAGAAAAGAACACCAGGCACAAGATCAGGACTTGATAACTGAGTACTTGAGTCCCTAAGGCTTGTTTTGGCTTTTGCTTGTTTAGTGTCAGGGAATGGGTGGCAAACATGGTGAATTAATTACGCAATCACGCAATCATGCAATCAAGCGTGCGTGTCAAGTTGACATTCCTTGGAACGCAAATGGCACTTATGTTCCAAACAACGCCGATTCGAGTATTGCGGATGCATGCCAAGATTGGAGTGCAGGGGGAACTTCCAACAGACCCAGTAAAATGTCTTACACCTTTTCCTTTTAGTGTCTGAACACAGCTGAAACAGCAATTCTCAATCACATGTTGCTTTATTTTGTCCCTAAAGAAGTTCAGGCTTGAGTGCTTCTTTCTGCTTCATGCTCAGGTTAGACTCTTTTGGCATTAGACAGCCTTTAAAAAAATAATATCTGCAGTAACTGTATGTGTTGGAGCTACCATTAGTAAAGAAATTCATATGGACAAACTAAGATCAATGTAAAACATGGAACCATAGAAAAATAAGCAATACAGCAGCTCACACTTGAACTTAAATATAAATATATTGAGTTGGAACTCTCTGAACATTATTTACAATCTAATTAAGGGAAATAAATGGAAGATAACCATTGCTTATAAATAGGATACAGTTCCCTTCGAATTCTGACTTGTTAGCTCTTCCCAAAGGGCTGGTTTGAAAAGAATTGGTTTCAAATATTTATGCGCACGGCATGCCTGTAATTACAACAAGGTGCTGATTAGAATTTGTAGCCATATCTATTCATTAAAATAAAATACTTAGTCTTCCTTTAATTGCTTTCTGTGCTGCTTGTTTTTCCTTTATTAAATATTTATTTGTTTGCAATTTAGAATGACTTAATGGTCCATGAGAATAAAACAAATGTATTTGTACTTAAATTGTTAGTCTAGTCTAGTAACCGAGAGACTGTCTGCCACAATGAAACTATAATGTTAAACGTTTAACATTTAACAGAGGTTAGCAGACTATTAAATTAAGGTTATCAGGCATCCCCTTTTAAGTGGAACCCTGGTTAAATGTGCATAAGCCATTATGTAGGTTCTGAAATCTTTATAGCCTTGCACTGTGCATTTCCTGTGTAGCAGTGGGACACTCCTGCCTACATCCCACTCACCTCCCATATCTCACTTGCACAACATGAGCTGCACGAGGTTCTATTCATAGAGAATACACCACAATCTGAAATCAGCATTACAATTTTTCTACAGGATTTCTACCTCATTGTTCTCTGAAAAGGTATGTATTTTAAATACAGTATTTAATATATAGGTGTTTAAACTATGTATTCCAAGCTCACACCTCCCCAGAGATGTTGTCAACTTATAACTATATAAAAGCCTTGCAAGGCCTCCACTTTTGTGTGCAGTTCTAGACTGGGGCTTAAAGAGATACTGACACCAGAAATGAAACGTTTTTTTTTATCTATCATAAAATTGTCTTTGCATGCTATTTATATTTTTTGCCTTAAAAGTATTTGCCCAATGCTTTTACCTTAGCTTTCCAATCCCCCATGGTCCTCTATGAGGGGGCTGCCATATTTGTGCAGCAGGAGGCCGTTAGCATTAGAAGCTATAACTGACAGGCTGAGAAGGGACAGCCAGGTTGGCAAAACAGTCAGGTTTAGGAACTTAAGTAACAATTACTTACAGCAGCCCTATCAGCAAAAACTAATCACATATTTTGAAGAGTTGTTTTTTAGTGTCAGTATCACTTTGAAGGTCATAAAGTGATTTTTTTATCTGTACATGTTATATGTGTATATGAATAACACCTACAGATAAACACCTACAGATTTTGTGTACTATTTTATATGCTTTTATGTTACAGTTCTGTAGAGAGCCACGTATGGCCTTTGAGCCCTGTTAATATATTCTTATATATGAACTAAAAACACTGGGGCTCATTTATTAACACTGGGCAAATTTGCCTATGGGCAGTAACCATAGTAACTACTGCACAACTTTTTTTTGACATGCCCACAACTTTTTTCTTACACTGCAAATTTTTTTCTAGAAAAAAAAATGCCAACGGCGAAATGCGGAATTTCTCAGCAAATCCATGCCTGGCAAATAAATTCACTCATCACTATTGATAATTATTGGTTCAGTCCACCATGTTTTTTTACCCACAATGCAGCATTATAGTGTAATTGCATCTACAGCACTTCACCATAAAACCTTGCACATGCTGCTATGCAATAGTCTGGAGGCAAACCATGTAAATGGTACACAAGTTGCAGTCACATCATTAGGGGCATCATATATCAAGCCGCTATTACTTACCAAAAAAGAGTTGCCTTAACAGGTTGGTATGCCTAAACACTCTATGGCTATATGATATAACTACAAAGTAAAATTCTTCTTTTTGTTAAAATTATAATAACATTCCCCTATGGATGATAGAAATCACTTTGTATCACTGATACTTGGCATTTTTTTCATTTCTATAAAAGTCAAAATAATACAGGTATGGGATCTGTTATGCCGAATGCTCAGGACCTGGTGTCTTCTGGATAAGGGATCTTTCCGTAATTTGGATCTCCATAATTTGAGCTCTGATAAAAATCATTTAAATATTGAATAAACCCAATGCAGCGTACTTGTTTTGCCTCCAATAAGTATAAATTATACCTTAGTTGGGATCAAGTACAAAGTTCTGTTTTATTATTACAGAGAAAAAGGAAATGATTTTTAAAAATTTGAATTATTTGCTTATAATGGTGTCTATGGGAGATGGCCTTTCTGCGATTTGGAACTTTCTGGATAACGGGTTTCCGGATAAGGGATTCCATACCTGTACAAACAATCAAATATTTCTGGGCACCCCTCCACTATGCCATGACCTGCAATCTCCCACCCAATGTTATCAGGTCCCTCTCACTGAATGTGAGACAATATTTGACCAAGTAAGAAACCCTCATCATCATTTGGCATCTGATATGCATGAAATGACACATATGTTATATATACTACTGGTACAATCTCTGCCCAACTGCCTGTGAAGCAACTTTAGACAAGGTTGGCACACATGTTATCGGTGTCACACACACACACACACTACTGATACATCCTTATATTTAAGACAACACATTTATCCCACCAGAATTCTAACCTGCATTCTTTTAATGTATTTATCTGTTACATTGGCTCTCATTATAAAATAGGTCACTGATACACTGAGAGTGTCTGAAAACAAGAGCAGCTGCAGACAAATTATTATCTGCACTAACATTCACACTGTGTATCTCTTCTAATCCCCTTTCCTCTGCGATCTAATTAATGATGTTGAATTATTAAGGGCCTAAGTTCCATGACCTTGTTGAGACGTAGGGATGTGGGGCAGCCTTCCAACAATGCCTTACTGTAGCACCATATAACTGCCTGACTGAGCTACTGACATACATGAGTAGAGGTAACACTGATGTGTCTGAACTGACAGATTCTTGTGGCATTTACTGAGCTTGAAAAATGTTTGTGCTTGCGCCTTTTTCCCAGGAGTTTTAATGAAAGCGCTTTGTATGAAGGGACTTTGCAGCACAAACACGGCAGTCATAATGTCATTCATTATAGTCTGACAGACTGCAGACTCTGACTAAAAAAATATTTCACTGCTCGAGCACCTGGTATAAAAAAGTCTCTAATATATTATGATATTTTTAGAGGACACGCAGAAGATCAGGGCATGTCTGTTTATAGAAAGCACTGCACTCTGCAATGGTGACCTATTTTATTATTAGATATTTCACACTTATATAGATTACAAATGTTTATTCAGTGTGGTATAATAGAGAAAAATGAACTTACATATAGAGGGCAGTCGACCCACAGCTCACAATCTATTGCAAGAAAAACAAGGGGCCCTAGACTCTAAGTGGGTGGTTTATCAGTGCTTAAATATGAATTTTTGCCACAATGCAAATGTTTTTGCTTTAATTATGATTTCAAAATCTGATAGGGGCAGATTTATCTACATTTGTATTTTTTTCTGTGATTCTTATTTTTTGTAGTAAAAATCATGAACTTGAATTTTCTATATTTATTAAGCAAAAAAAAGAAAAAATTCTAATGTAAAACATCTGCAAGTAAAAGCTTGCAAGGTCATAGAAGTCAATAGGAGCCGTCCTAGTTTAAATTGTAACTATTTAGTCAATTTGAGCTTTTCTTGAGCTTTGCACCCCATTAAAAATTAGGTATTTGCGTTTTTCTACACTTTTCAGTTTATATTCGGATTTTTTTCATAAATAAGGTATACTCTTTATTTTTCCCAAACAGGAGCTGCTCCAGCAGCCATTATAGGAGCATTGGCGCTCATTCTTGGAAAACAATATGGTGTTTAAGTTTCACTTGAAAATGCATGAAATAGAAAACAATGAGGGGATTAATTTCTCCTTGGAAATGTGTCAAGGACAGGCTGTCACTGACTATTCTATTCCTCTATAGGACTCAATGGTACTCGACAGATCAAATCTGCCAAAAAATTTTTGACAAGAAAAAAGTTAACTAAACATTAATAAATCATGAATTATGGGAGTTATTTTCGAAAAACTCAAATTTTTGGGAAAATTTCAGAAACAAGAAAAATCAAGTACTGGCAGAAACCCATTCGTAAATATTGAAAATATCTAGTAAGTAAAAAAAAAAAATAGTTTTTTTTCCTCAAACTTGCATAGTAAATGTGCCCCTATGTGTGTGCTTATTGTCCTTTTGCATGTATTTCTATGTGGGTGGGCCACTGAGCTAAACAGATATTTAAACTGCACTTAGCTTAGAAATTTTGGACAAACAAAATGGGGGCGATTACAATCATTTTTACAAGGGCCAACAGGGTTGGATATTACTTAAGATATTCAATTAATTACTTCTCCACACTAATCTCCCTTAACTTCTAACAAATGGGAAGATATTGTAAGCGCACACATCCTGCATACGTTTGGGGCTTAGGGTTCCTCTAGAATCCAGTGCATTTTACCTTTGATGGCATTTGCCCCTTTAGACCCTAATTATTATCGTTAGTGGAGGCTTACCTCATGAAGATTATGTTTAAAATGAATTACATTGTGCTAATAAGGACATTGGGGCTACTCTGTACAACATGTAAATGATGTCTTATAATAAAGTTTAACAGAATATGTCAGTGCTAAATAGTAATAATACCACAAAGAGCAATGGAATGTAAATCAGGTGGACTATGTATGTATGTAAGCTGAACAGACCCACATGCTGATATAATCCTGACCCTGATGAAGGTATCCTCAAACAATGCTCTCTGGGCATCCATTGTATTCAGCATTCAGCATCTGCCGAGTGATGACAGGTCCAACAGATACATTTTTAGCCATGCTAATATAACATGGGTTCGGTGCAGCAGACTGCTGGCACAGTTCATTTTCCTCATCTCAGGCCAAGTTATTGGAAGAAACCATAGTTACATGTAAAGCATTTACTGTGATTTCAAATGATACTTAATAAGTGTTAGGGGCTGATTTACTTACCCACGAACGGGTCGAAATGAGTCCGATTGCGTTTTTTTCGTAATGATCGGTATTTTGCGATTTTTTCGTATTTTTTGCGATTTTTTCGGATTCTTTACAAATTTTTCGTTACCAATACGAAATTTGCGTAAAAACGCAAGTTTTTCGTAGCCATTACGAAAGTTGCGTAAAATCTGGCGATTTTTCGTAGCGTTAAAACTTGCGCAAAAAGTTGCGCTTTTTTCGTAGCGTTAAAACTTACGCGAAACTTTGCACCTTTTAAGTTTTAACGCTACGAAAAATGCGCAACTTTTCGCGTAAGTTTTAACGCTACGAAAAAAGCGCAACTTTTTACGCAACTTTCGTAATGGATACGAAAAACTCGCGTTTTTACGCAAAAATCGTATTGGTAACGAAAAATTCGTAAAGAATCCGAAAAAATCGCAAAACATACGAAAAAGTCGCAAAATGTTCGTTTTCAAGTCGGAACTTTTCCAATTCGGGTCGGATTCGTGGGTTAGTAAATCAGCCCCTTAGGGTTGCTAAGCTAATTGTAGCTTTTACATCTCCATACATATTAAGTGTACTTTAATCCCATACTTGTACAGGTATGGGACCCGTTATCCAGAATGCTCGGGACCTGGGGTTTTCCGCATAAGCGGTCTTTCCGTAATTTGAATCTCCTACCTTAAGTCTGCTAAGAAAATTATTTAAACAGTAATCAAACCCAATAGGCTTGTTTTGGCTCAAATAAGGATTAATTATATCTTAGTTGGGATCAAGTACAGGTACTGTTTTATTATTACAGAGAAAAGGGAATCATTTAACCATTAAATAAACCCAATAGGGCTGTTCTGCCCCCAATAAGGGGTAATTATATCTTAGTTGGGATCAAGTACAGGTACTGTTTTATTATTACAGAGAAAAGGGAACCATTAAATAAACCCAATAGGGCTGTTCTGCCCCCAATAAGGGGTAATTATATCTTAGTTTGGATCAAGTACAGGTACTGTTTTATTATTACAGAGAAAAGGGAATCATTTAACCATTAAATAAACCCAATAGGGCTGTTCTGCCCCAATAAGGGGTAATTATATCTTAGTTGGGATCAAGTACAGGTACTGTTTTATTATTACAGAGAAAAAGGAAATAATTTAAAAAAAATTGTAATTATTTGATTAAAATGGAATCTATGGGAGATGGCCTTTCCATAATAATAATAATAACTTTCTTGATAATGGGTTTCCAGATAAGGGGTCCAATACCTGTATGTGGTTAGATATCTTCTCCTGTTGAAGTCTGAACCATCTGTGGTGAAGACTACACACCAGGGGTATCCATGGTGCATTCTGGCATCAGTCAGTAAAATAATGAGGGTATAACATGTACACTGCTACGTCTAGATCTGTTAAGCGACATTTCTGCTTTAGCATTTCACCGTCCGCTGATCTTATTTTCTACACTATTTGCTGTGTCATTGCTTAGGTATTGAAATAATTAAATTACATTCATAAATGTGCGGCAGCATCTGAGATCAGACAGCTTTTTTTAAGAGACTGAAATGTTGGTTCCAATTTGCAATAGTGAAATAGTCACAGGAACTGCAGAGAGTGCTGAATACAGATCACTGACATGGACAGGGAGACAGCTGGATAGTCATTAAAGGAGAAGGAAAGGTTAAAACTAAGTAAGCTTTATCAGAAAGGTCTATGTAAATACAGCCATAAGTACTCACAGAAAAGTAGCACTGAGTCCTCTAAAAAAAGAAACACAGGATTTCTTGTCTTCTTTTTTTTAAACCTGTTCTTCGGTATCTGACTTCCTCTCTCAGAAAAATCATTCATTCCCTGGGCTAGAGTCTGCGCAGCTCACTCCTCTCTCCCTTATCCTGCCCCCCCCCATAAGAACTCATAAAACGCACTCCCCCCACCCTTAGGAATGTGTGATCTGAGTTACTAATGGCTAGAGCTGCAGAAGGAAGCTACAAAGACCAATCTAAAATGGCAGCTGCAATCTTAAACAAACAGAGGGAACTTCTTTACTGAGGTACAGTAAAGCTTCCTGCAGAATAAATATAGCAATCAGGTGGCACTAATGTGGTGAATCTATTGGCAGTAAAATGCCAAAATGATTTTCCTTCTCCTTTAAAAGCCCATACCACAAAAATAATCGCAAAATGAAATCTATGTTTATGTGACCTTGTTCCTTTGTCATAGTGTGAAATTGCAATTCTTGTCTGACCTATCCAACTGCATCCAAATTTGCCAAATTTCACATGAAACTAAATGGATGTCAGTTTTTAAACTAATTATTTGAAAGTGCATTAATTATTAAGATTAAAAGAAAAAGATTCTGTGAAGGTTGCCTACACCATAATGGGGTCATTTATTAAACAAGCACAACATGACTCATTTGTAACCATGCGGCTACCTTTCCTGTCTGTTTAATTGCTCAGATAAATGCTTTTTCATATAGTACCAAACAAGGTACATGTGAATGCGTTATGGAGATTCTTTTGCTGATCCAAGAAGAACACAAATGACTACAGTCTGAGATTTGCTACGGCTTTAAGAGTTCTGTTTAATGCAAACATGTTGGATGCAACTTGCTAGTTTGATAACAGGGTAAACCATGCCATACTGGTGAATAAATCGCACTATGTGCCAAAGACAGAATTTTAATTTCCTTGATGACTTGGAATCCATAAGATGGAGGCAAGACACAATTAAATACCACGTTGCCCACTGTCTACCACCAATACCATAAAAGCTTCCCAATGCAAACTGATTGCCAGCTGGGTGGCACCCTATTTATGGTAGAGTTTAAGGTAGAGTTTAATCCTGCCCTAAAAGATAGTAAGGAAAGGTAGCAATGAATTAATTGCTGGCCAAAAATGCTGACTAATGAGCACAAATTCAACCACAAAACCAAATACTGACAGACTTTGTATGGTCAATAATGATGAGTGGGCCTCCAACATTAACTTCATTTCATATTCTTGAGATGCACGCGCATAAGCCTATATTCTGCTGAACTGCATACGCTCCATACCAAAAGTGGAACGGGTGGTTTGTTACATGAGCTAAGGCTGATGATATCCAGAAGAATAATCTGAGGAAGATTCTTGCAGTTTCTGGTAAACATCATCCTAATGTATAGGAACTGAATGCCTGTTCCCACTTGCATGGTGTTACCAACTGAAAACGACATTGGGACTCATTTATTAACACTGGGCAGATTTGCCCATGAGCAGTAACCCGTAGCAACGAATCAGTGATTGGCTTTTCTCAGCCAGCTGTAGGTAGAACGATTAATTCTTTTGACTGGTTGCCATGGGTTACAGCCCATGGCCAAATTTACCCAGTGTTCCTAAACGACCCTAACTGTAACAGATGCTGACAAAAACCAATCAGGATTTAGAATTGCCAGCAGTTTCTATTTCTGTGACTTTTTCACTTGTAAATTGGAAGCAACATTTCAATCTCTTGAGAATTCTGTTTGATATCAGATGCTGTATCAGAAATTAAAATACTGAAGTCTTGCCTTTTTAAACCTAAATGTGATTATCTCAGTATCTAAGCAATGACACAGAGGGTCCAAACGTACTGAAAGTCTGATGTATGTCTGGAGTGTACAGCTGCCCAATAAAGTCCAAATAACCACAGGAAAAATGCCTCTCTGGCTGGAATGTTCTTTTAATTAACATATGTCTTATTCTTTTGCGATCCAGGCACATTGTACAGTGAGATCATATATTTTCTGTCATTTTACTCATAGAACCATGAGACAAAGCAATTTATTAATTACATAAATCCTGCATAAATACTGTCAGTCTTCCAAGAGCTGCAGGCTAATACAGAAATATTGAAGTTAAGAGATGGAACTACTTACTTGAAATGAATGTGTTTAGTTCTAACAGCATTATATTGAATTGTTTGTGATTCTTTGTCTCTGGTTCTAATCCAAATGAGCTTGAACTCTCAGTTTCATAAAAGACTTCCAATATTTCAACATTAATTTTTATGCTGACTCTGGAAGCCTGTCGTAATGACATGCTGTTGACACAAGACTTAAAGATATAAGTCTTTTAATATACAGTCAGTTAGATGCCAATTAACTGTGGTTATTGGACTGAAGGGCTATTTTGAAGGCATGGGATTTGAATAGCAAGTGTGTTTCCTGGATCTGCAGGGATTAATGTTACTTGCTGTCATGCATATGTAAATTGAGTCCCCATATGTTTCTGTAATTGTTCAAAAGACTGGCACATCATTTTACAGATGTTATTAGAATTTATGCACTGAGTTTTCTAACAAAGAAATCATAATGGCAATATGTACTGTCATTTTTGCAAAATACTGGTTAATAAAAGAAGATAACTTTTTTTTTTCCAGCTGCACCCTGCGGGGGGTAAGGGACCATTCCTTTCTGTGGCTGCTACATCTACAGGTGCAACTGAAATGAAACCTGGAGGATATGTATTGCTATAAAACAATAGTTTTATCTACGCTTCCGATCAAAGCAAGTATCCATATAACTGCGACACCAAAGATCACCGACAGAACAAAGACCTCCATATCACATTTAAACTCAGTCCCGGGCTGGAAATGCCATGACCATGTCTGCACTCAAATCAGACACACTTGGAAGGCAGCAGTGAACAAAGGACAGATCACTGAAATCCTCCGTTTTATAGGAGGCTCTTTGCTGAAGTAGCAAAAAAATCAAAGAAACGAGGCTTCTAAAGAAACATAAAGCCTTTAAGAGCAATAACCTTAATCAATGCAATTGACAAACACCACTTCCATTTTCAAAGCAAAGCATGAGTAGCCAGTGACTGAGCACATTTACTATTTATGCTACTAAATAGACTCATCTGTGCATAATAATACAAAATTAAGTATGCAGCCTTTTCATGGTTTTTAATGTAATAATATGGTTTGGAACAGTTACCTAAGCCTGGCCCCCTGTTCTCCTGCTGATCTGGCTGGCTACATTGAGACTCAAAAAAAAAATGTAACAGTAGTTGTCTGTCCTCAGCCTGCCTTCAGCCTCTATCCTCGAAACCCCCCATTCCTCTGCACAAGCGATTGCAATAAAAAAATAAGTAAGCTGTGGAGGAGTTGTTACAATTTGTAAAATAAGTTTTAGTCCCTCCTCCCCTGCCAGGATTTCAGATGATGCAGCTGGATTTCAGCATACAAACGGTATGTATTCATAGTTTTTGAAGGACCAGATTACACATTTTGAAGCCTTTAACTTCTTGGGGAATCGTACCTACAATATTTCGAGTTTTGGTGTGAAACTAAAGCTCAAGGCAGCCTGGGACTGATTCAACCAAAAAGCAATAAAAGGAACAAGCATAATATTTACTAATATTTACACCATTTCTGGAAAAATAAAAAATCAAGATATACAATGTAATAAGAACATAAACAGTAAATAAACCAGAAACCTGGCATTTTCACGATGGCAGGACATGCCTCAAGCAACTCAACTATTATTATATAATAACACCACAAAACATTTCAATTACAAAACAGCCTGGCAAATATTACATGGCTCATAGCTAAGTGCAGCAAAACCCCACACATATCTGATACATGTTTGATATGACCAAGATGCTGCCAACGCAAATCAACTACATGCTTCTTGTAATGCCCAATATTCAAAAACTTTTAGAGAAAAGTCCAGACTTACCCAGCACTTACCACTTCAACAGACTTTTTGCAACTTATTGGAACCACAGGTGAGTAAACTAGCAACAACACTCAGGGATTTATAAACTGTGAGATGGAATGTTAATGTATTCATTTGTTTTTTTCATAATAGGGTTATGGGTTGTTAGGGACTAGATGTGGACAAGTTGGGTCGGCCTGGGCCGCCGGGACACCGGGAGAAATCCCGGTGGGCCAAACCCAACCCTTGCCAGTGCTCCCCCTGCCCATCCGTTCCTCCCTTGACGCGTTAAATGTACACAAGCTCAGGGGAGGACGTCGGGTGGGGGACCCTGTGGGGGGTTAGGGGACGTTGTTGGCGGGGGCACCTGCAGGGCCCCTGTGGCGGGAGCCCAGGTGGGCCCTGCACTCCTCAGTCCGACCCTGTGGACAAGCACCAGATAATTAAAAATAGAAAGGAAAAGAACTGTAGTATTACTAGACTTATGGATTTTCTAGAGGACACATATACAATATACATTCCTCTCCAATGTTAGCTTTACAAATTGCCATAAATTTGTTGGGATGTGAGTGTGGAATCAGATGGCCTTCCAATGGACCCATTATTGCCTTTGCCTGACCTAAGTAGTCAAAATTATATTTTAGCATCATAATAACTTGCATTAAAATTAGGGCACAAGTAGATGTGTGCAAAATGCAGAAAAATATCCTATTGTGCCAATACCAGTGACAGAGAGCTGTAAGCAAAAAACAGGTAATATTTTATAACAAATTTATAGTTAAGTGCTCCATTAGGCAAGGCTAAATATTTAATCAATTGTAATTATTTCAGTTATTTTAATGTTTGATTTTAGCAGGTCCCAAGCATTCTGGATAATAGATCCCATATTATTGTTTTGCAGCCACACACTAAAGAGTACATTTAATAGACAGATTAAGCCTTTTCCAGCACAATAACCCAATGCAGCCAGTTGGAAATGTGTGTTATTAGTCGAGCTACACTAGGCCAGATAATCTAATTTAGCAGGTTTCACTTAGCAGACCAACTCTAGTTTCTTATTTATTAGTGTAAAGTTTCAACTACTACCAAAACCTATAACTGTGTTTTAAGAGTTAATTAATTTATATTTATTTTATATACAGGTATCGGACCCCTTATCCGGAAACCCGTTATCCAGAAAGCTCCGAATTATGGAAAGCCCGTCTCCCATAGACTCCATTTTAATCAAATAATTCAGAATTTTAAAACTGATTTCCTTTTTCTATGTAGAAATAAAACAGAACCTTGTAATTGATTCCAACTAAGATATAATTAATCCTTATTGGATGCAGAACAATCCTATTGGGTTTAATTAATGTTTTATTGATTGATTTTTTAGTAGACTTAAGGTATTGAGATCCAAATTACGGAAAGACCCCTTATCCAGAATACCCTTGGTCCCGAGCATTCTGGATAATGGGTCCTATACCTGTACTATACATGGAAGGTAGAATTTGGGGCCTTGGGTCACCAGGAAAGGGTGCAAACAAAAGATTAGCCATAGGGTGGCACAAAAGGTGGCCTTATCAGTTGCTATTGATTTCTAGATCTGGTAAATAATCTGGCCTTATTATTATATTGTATTATATTGACACCATTTGATTAATTTACCACCAAAGTAGCATATTTTCCTTAAAACCTGTTTTTTACAGCAAATATCAATGCCTGTTTTGCAGTCATATAGTAGAAATAATAAGGCTCTCTTTATTTCTAAATGAATAAATAACATCACCTTGTATACAGCGGAGAGAAAGCAAATAATGCATGTAGCATGCTATCATTGGGGCACACGTCCCATAGAGACACTCATAGCTTGTGAGAAACCAAGTCCTTTCAACAAGGTTAAAATTTTTTCCAAAAACTAGTTAAAAAAAACCTAAAATACAATTTATAGATCCTATTATTTGCCATCAATCTGTTTGTGTATTTATTTGTCACTTTTGGATTTCATTAGAGAAGGTTTACTGCCGGCACACATTGCTAGCACCCTACATGTTCTATTGATGTACCTTACAATTTACTGTACAAAGCAAAAAGCGCACTGTATGAATGCAGATACAGTATATACATATATATTATTTTATATGGGGCTCTTGTTCTGCAGCAATACTTATTCATTAATGTACAGATGTCCAGAAGGTCCACTAAGAAACTACAATCCTTCAGTCTTGCTAGAGCTGGTTTTTGTTTTATTTTTTATTCCTGTGAGTTCTGACCAGAAGTATACTGACTCAGAACAAGCAGCATGGTATATGCCCTGCATGTTGCTTGGAAAGGCTAAAGTAAAAATGTGAAATAATATATATTTTAACAACTACAACATATTAGATAGTCTTCTCTCGGTCTCCAGCTCTGCTGTGGCTTTGAACTTGCTCTTATTATTATTTTATGCCCCGGTCTGGCTTGGAGAGTGATAGACAGAACTGTAATAGCCTGTGAGATTGACCGTAGGATTTGTCTTGCTGCTGCTGTTATGCTGTTGCATAACCAGTAAAAGTGGCTGTTTATTTCTACCAGGATTTATATATCTTCAAATCCTAAATCCTAAATGGATCCATGACCAAAACAGACTTCACCCATTCATTATTATTTAGTATTATTCATATGAGTACAACTGCCAAAATTATGATCCTTACAGGAAAACTATACCCTCAAACAATGTAGGTCTCTATTAAAATATACTGCATACGCAAGCTCATATGTAAAGCCCTTCTTCTAGGGTTTAAAAAATATACTGTATTTGTGTATTTCTCAGTCCTTTTTGGTAAACAACAGAAGCTCATTCTGCTTCTACTTCTAGGGGCTGATTTACTAATCCACAAATCCGAATGGGAAAAATTCTGATTGGAAACGAACATTTTGCAACTTTTTCGTATTTTTTGCGTTTTTTTCGTCGCCGTTACGACTTTTTCATAAATTGTCGCAACTTTATCGTAGCCGTTATGACTTACACGAATTGTCGCAACTTTTTTGTAGCCGTTACGATTTGCTCGTATACTGTCGCGACTTTTTCGTATTGAGCGCTCGTAAACGGCGGGCAAACCTTTCAGACTTTGCATGATTTTGGAAGCCTCCCATAGGACTCAATGGCACTCTGCAGCTCCAACCTGGCACAAGGAAAGTCTCCCATAGGGCTCAATGGCACTCTGCAGCTCCAACCTGGCCCAAGGAAAGTCTCCCATAGGACTCAATGGCACTCTGCAGCTCCAACCTGGCCCAAGGAAAGTCTCCCATAGGGCTCAATGGCACTCTGCAGCTCCAACCCGGCCCAAGGAAAGCCTCCCATAGGGCTCAATGGCACTCTGCAGCTCCAACCCAGCCCAAGGAAAGTCTCCCATAGGACTCAATGGCACTCTGCAGCTCCAACCTGGCCCAAGGAAAGTCTCCCATAGGGCTCAATGGCACTCTGCAGCTCCAACCTGGCCCAAGGAAAGTCACGATACTGAAGCTTGAATGAATCCGAAACTTTCGTACTTGGTGCGATAGCTACGAAAAAGTCGCAACAATTCGCGCAAATCGTAATGGCTACGAAAAAGTAGCGACAATTTATGAGCAAGTCGTAATGGCTACGAAAAAGTCGCGACAATTTACGAAAAATCGCAAAATACCGATCATTACGAAAAACGCATTCGGACGCTTTTCGGACATTCGTGGATTAGTAAATGTGCCCCCTAGGGTATTAGCACATCAGGCTACTTTGTCAGGAGAGTTTATTGAGTAATATTTTTGGTACCACTGTTTAGTAACTAAAAACAGCAGCCTGAATTACTCTTTAAGCAGTCATACACTGGGCAAACCTGTGCACTGACCAACCTATAGGCCTATGGGCCAAATGAACCAAATGGACAGATATCATACAAGACCTAATATACCGAATCACAAATCACATTTTCTTTTATTCTGTTTATTTGGGCTGACAGCCTAACAGCAGGAAGTGAAGAGGAAGAGTTGTAAGTGGAAGAACCTACACAGGGCCATGACACCAGCTCTACTAAAACAAAAATAAAAAATGATTGGTGAACTTTGTATAAAGTACTTACGAAAAAAGCTTTAGCTCCTAGTTGTTGCCCTGTGCTGCAACCAAATACAACTGCAAAAATCCAAAAAGTAGGGAAAAAAGCTTCAGCAGATTAACTGCAAACCATTTATTGTGGGTAGTGATAACACAGTAACACAGTGTTACCACTACCCACAATAAATGGTTTGCAGTAAATCTGCTGAAGCTTTTTTCCTACTTTTTGGATTTTTTGCAACTTTACTAAAATAAGTTTGGGGTGAACTAGAACACTGATGACCTGATTGGCTAACAGCAGTGCCCAACTTCTTATTAATAGAAGCAAATCTCTTTAGGTGTCACTGCCACCATTGTGTTCCCAGAGCTTGCCTTATGATACATATGAATTTTTTTTATGGGACCCCACTCTTCAGGGGTCAGGGTAACATATTTAACAAAGGAAGGGGGAATACAATTACACACATAAGGTTTGCAGGATCATTAAGATGCCATTATAAGCCATATTATGTGGCAAAATCCTGGAACTGCAAAATGAGTCTGCTCGACTGGTACCTGCCTTTATTTGAATTCTGCTTTTGTACCTTCTGCCTTGTTTCTTCCAGCTATAGAAAAGAACTGATATTGGTAATGTTGTGCTATAACAGTACTGTTCTTTGTAATAGAAAGCCAAGGTCTTCTCCGACTGTGTTTGCAGTAATTTTGTTTAGTTAGTATAGAATATAAGGTATAGTTTTAGTTGGATATTCACATTTTTCAAAATAAATATAAAATATAATATAAAAAAATATATAATATATAATATAAAAAAAAGAAATATTTATTAGGTAAGCACACATTTTGCTGACAAACAATTTGAAAATATAAGTATTTTCCTATAAATGTATTCTGAAAAGTCAATAAAATTTACTTAAGTTCCTTATGTTAAAAATACAGTAATACACATGATCCCCAGGCAGTTCAAACTGCCTGTAAGATGGCCGGGCAGACAGTTTTTCTAGTCTTTACTTTTTAAATATTGAAGGCAGTGCTCTTTGCTTAGCGAGTTTTCTATCGAAGCAGAGGGAATACAAAGTAGAAAATAATATTTTCATTAAAGCAGCTTTGTACAGAAAAATTTGTAATCACTTTTTTTCTGTATGGGGATTTGGGGACTGGTTTCAAAAGTGTCTCCACTACAGAAATGTTCAAAAGGATAGAAGTAAAAAGATGTTAAACTTTATGATAACTTTTAGCAATTTTACAAAGAGAACTTGGGAAACCCCAGAGGTTCTTCTGATATTCTCACCTCAAATGTTGTTAGAGCTTTTTACTTTTAAAGGGATAATATTACTTTCCTGACACATAAATATTATGCTCTCTCTATTTCTCATTCGTGGTAGTTGGAGAGATGTATATTGTTTGGTGCAGTCGTCCATGTGTAAGGGCCATAGCCCTCTCTGGGGGGCTGATTTACTACAATTCTGAAAAGTGTTTTCTCTACCTTTATACCATGTTATTGTTCAATGTACTATTATTTGTGGAGAGTTTTTTTCTGCCTATAAATAAGCAGATTTGTATTGTCCCAAGCACTATTATTAAAAAAAACAAAACACAACAAAAATATGTGTTTTTTATTTGTTATGTTGATGTGAGTTTGTGAAGTGTTTGTGTACCCAGGTACTGTGCTTGGTGGTGTGATTTGTGATCATTACGATTTGCAATACTTAAGGTCATTATTTGTATATTACATGCCTGAAATACTTTTTTCCCCCTAAGCCTCGAGACAAATTTTTAATAAGGATTTCACCCTTTACTTTGTGTTTTTTTTGTGTGTTTTTTTGATATAGTTATTCTTTATATGGTTTCACCCATTTGGGGTGTTATTTTGGCTAAGTTGGCAGCTACCCCCTTGTGTGCTTTTTGTACCATTATTTTTTAACCAATGCAGCTGCAGCCAACTTGTAGGATGTGATCTGCTGATCTGACCCCATCCTACAAAATCTCCCATGCAGTTTCACTCTAATACACATGCATCAACACATCATCAGCATGTACACAGTGTTAATGCACATACATGCCATCAGTGAGCCAATACCAGCATACACATGGAGACAACCACCAGGGAGTGCATATCTGCAAACAGCGAGTTGCCTTACAACCTCTCATCCCCATGCTACAACCTGTTAGGCTGGGAAATAAGAAGCAGTATACAGAAAGCTTCTCAGTAAACTGCTGATTTGATTTGATAGTGCTCTTATGAATCAGGATTTACAATGTGGCTTTACTTTGTGTTTCAGAATTTGCCCTATGTAATAGGCAAAAAGTATGTGCAGCACAAGCCCTATTTATTGCACTCATGCTGGGGTATACTGTCCTTTAGAAATGATTTCAGAG
The DNA here is from genome assembly GCF_000004195.4 of Xenopus tropicalis. Classification (NCBI taxonomy): domain Eukaryota; kingdom Metazoa; phylum Chordata; class Amphibia; order Anura; family Pipidae; genus Xenopus; species Xenopus tropicalis. Next base: position 176,234,012 of record NC_030677.2, on the reverse strand, counting down.
TAAAACAATTTGTGTGTAAAAACAGTCCATGTACATTTTGTTGGTAGCTGTTTAGAGATGTTGTACATGTAAATAGCATTTATTGGTGAATATGAGTTTTATGCTGTTCTCTATATAAAGCTATACTAAATGGTAGATGTGATAGCATGGTGTTTCCCTCCTCCAGTGACAAGTGTAGGAGGTTAATGGCTGAATGTAGTTATGTATCCACAAAAAAATCAACTCATAAGGTGTTATTCATTTAACTAGAAATTACCAATGCATTTTTGTGCCAATGTCCCTGAATGTGTATGTGTGTGTAAACCCGAAAAGACTCATCAAGCTTAGTCCATGTTGACTTATCCTCTGCATCATGTGCCAGACAGGGATACATCAGGAGTATATTTAAATTCCCTATCCACATAGAATTGCTTTTCCTGTGTTACATCACATACCTTAAATACATTGCTTTGGTGTAGGCTCAAGCTTTGGCCATCAATGATTGAAGCGGAAGAGCAATTGATTTATGTAAGGCAGCATATTACTCCTGGGTCATAACATTTTATTTTGAACAGATAGTGCTTCTGACATCAGGGATTTCACTGGAAAGGCCAAATCTCCCACCATGGAAAAAATCCTCCTCATTACAAAATGTTAACTGGACATGTCCCTGGATCAACTCATTTATAATATTTATGTGTTATATACACCGAATCTCATGTGCCACTAAAACACCCCAATCAGCAATAAGTCCACTTCCCTTTGCAAAAGCAGCGCATGTTTCATTGATCCCGTTGTACTATAGAATTTAGTTTCATCTACAAGCACAGAGCTGTTGCTTTAAATTCCCAGTTCTAGGTCATTAATGAACAAATTACATAAAAAACAGTTGCAATAAGAATCCTGTGGGACATGACTTACAATATATTCTGAGGATTTCACTTTGTTATTACCCTCATACTGTCTCTCTAGACACTTCCCCTCCTTCATCTGATTACATCAATGGCTTTTTGCTATATGGAAATCTGGAAAGGGGCAGATCCTTGTTCCCTACTACTCTTCATCAATCTTTATATACGGGGAGTGATGTTATGGTCTATGCGACATATGCAGGCCCACCCTCCTGCTTTTGTTGAGCTGTTATCATTCATATTGAGGGTGTTGTCAACATTACATAGGGTCACAAAACAGCAAAATGACTTATATACTTCAAGCTAGATGATATTACCCTCCTAGTAAGTATGTGGTGTGATTAAAAAAAACAGCACAGAAATACCAGCTGCAATCATCTTGCAGCAAAATAATAGCTAAAATAACAACCAAGTTGTTGAGAAACAAACCTATCAAATAATCTGCAAGCTGCTTGCACAGGAAAATACACATTTCACATCAAGTTCTGCATGCAGTGCCAGAGAGATACCTGCTGCTCTGATGAATAGATGGTACTCATCCAGAAAAAAATGGAAAATACCTGTGGTTTTCCAGCTGATTCTGACCTCCAACCCAAAGCATTTAGGTGTGTGTTAAATTGCAAAGCTCCCCAGAGGTCTTAAATTGGAAATTCCTGGTTGAAAGCAGCATACAGTTGTTCAATATGATGTTATTGTTTTATTATGTTCTATTATGCAACACAGCTATTGCTCTGGACATGTCAGATGATCCAATGTTATGATTACACCAAACTAATTATTACCATGATAAAATAGAAAATCATAGAACTTGATAAAATATATGCCATTTTTGTTTCAAACTGTGCTTGTATACTGTGCCTTGCTCTACAGTCATACATTATTTCTTACACTTATAATACTCTTTATTGTCCCACCAAAGTCTTGATGATTCCCTAACTGGGAACATGGCAGATGAGGTGGACATATTTGCCATTATTCTCTACAGTGTAGGGACTCATGGTCAAAACAGACATTCAAAAGAAAAATATTTGAGCCTGCATTACTATACATAGAAAAACCATAAAAGTATGTTTAATATATGCACTCCAATGTACATCACCTATTTAAAGGCCAACTATCGACCAGATTTAATTTAATGTGTATGGTTTTTTTACTTGTGCATAAGGCTGGTGTGCTGCTCCTTCTGGTTTGAAAATAAAGGGTGCATCACCAATGTTTTTTGCACTTTAAGCCTTGCCCTGCATTTCTTTGAAGTGGCTGGGTTAGGCACGTAGGTGTACCTCCCCCCACCCCATAACTTATGCATCATTCAGATTTCCAGTCTGGTGTTAGATGCATGTAAACTCCAAATTAAAGTATATACTTTTAATTTCAGCCTTATTTTCAGTCTTTCATTGACATCACATAAGCTCCACTCTGGATTAACTCGCACTTTCACTGCTTAGGCCTAGTTTCTCCTGTCCTAGCTATGCCTCCAGCAGCTTCTTTCCTTCTCTATTACACTGCTGGTTATTTCCTCCTGTATTCTGCATACATCCAGCACTTGCATCTGGAGCTGTGGTACATGACCCCTAAGGTCTAGGGTTGCTGGCTATAAAAAGTTAAAGGGGAACTAGAGCTTAACTAAAGAAGCTGGGCAGAAATATTATACATTTTGTTTTGGGCTTCTGTACCAGCCCGAGGCAACCACAGCCCCATTGGCAGGAAATATGCCACAGTAGCTCCCCATCTTCTTTTCTGCTGATTCAGTGCTGCTGTCACTTACTGAGCTTAGGGACTGACAGTATACTGTATATTTAGAATATCACAGTATAAGGCCGATTAGTAAATAATACAGAATACTGGTACATGGCAGCTCCAAAACAGTGCTATTAGTATGAGAAATTAATAATCAGTCCTGCAGACTCTGCTTGATAATTTGTTACATACCCTAAGGTTAGCTTCTGAAAAGCTGCCCACAGCAAACTGAGCATGTGCGTGTCACAGACACTTCTAACAGAATCCAAGATAGGGAGCTCTTGTGACAACACCGAAAGCCTGGATCTTTACTAATATAGAGATGCTAAACCTTTAGGCTTGCACAACAAGATCAGTATATAAAAAATGGCATTTCTAGCCATATTCATTTTTAGGTTTTAGTGCTTCTTTAAAGGTCCTGACATGGGGAGATTTATCGCCTGTGGTTAAATGCGACCAGTCTCCAATCAATGCTTTCTCAATACACTGTGCTTAGTTTTCCAAAGTAACGCAAAGTTTTCTCACATTCTCATGTGCCATCACTCTAAACAGCAACGTCATTGTGGCTTTCAGCATTAACATGCAGAGCAAAGCTATTCTGCGCTTTTGTTTTACTTCAAGCAATAAAAACCACTGGTGTTTCAGTGATACATAACAAGACCTTTACTTGGATCCAGATACAGTAAAGAGTTAAATGAGTGTACTGGGCAATATATTTGTAGTAAGTATCCACAATAAGCCAGTATGTTCTGCATCCACAATAAGCCAGCTTCCAGATATAATAGTAACAATACACCCCGCACATGGCAACCACCAGGCCAACTAGAGGAATGCAACAAAGCCCTACTGAATGCAGTGCACAGGTGTTGGAGTAAAATATGTCTGTTTACTCAGCCATCAACTGTGCTAACAGACCTATAGCAGTTCCCATTGATGAAAGTATTCCAAAGCTTTCTTCAGTACCACAGGAGGGTATGTTATTTAGATAACCCATCAGTAACACAGCTGGCTCAAGGGATGCATGAGGGCATGGTGCCTAGCAACAAAACAAAGGGTTCACTGCCACTTTTCACTTGTTTTTTTTCCGAAAATATAGGTAAATAGCAAACCTTAAAAACACAATGATATGAATACATCAAAAGAAAAATGTATAAATATGCCCTATGTTACTTATTGACTGCACTTGGATGAGCACTTGAAAGTGAAAGGCACTACTTTGGGTGATTTGGCATTATACGATTGGGCTAGTGATTGGGCTAGTGATAAAACAGAAACAGAACCAGAGGCATGTGTAATATAGCGTATGGAATAGAATATGAGAGCTGAGAATATAAGCACCTCTACCCCATTTTTAGTAGTGATGATTCTTGGTGATGGGCATTTGACGACGGCACTGTAATAAGATTTGGTACTTTAGACAGAAGTGGTAAAACGGTATCAAATGGAATGGAACGTGGGGTTAAGAAATGCAAAAGGTACCACATGGATGGGGCAAATGAACTTTCCACCTTCTCCCTGTATATATTAATGTAATGCTCAAAACTAAACTAAACTGAGTTATTAAGTATCAGCCTGAGAGTATCAGCTGAAATGAAAGTTACAGTGTAATCCAGTGCTCATTTGCAATGGGTAGATAAGGGAATAGTGCAAAACACTAAAGAAAGGTACCATGTGTTTTGCTATTTCCTGTTCACTTTATTGGGAAATGCCATACACCACACTTGGAAACTTAGAAGTCAAATCCAGTACCTGCCTACCAGCAAAAGTGTGCACTTTACAGGAAGTTTCATTTAGCTCAATGGGAAACAGCTATCCATGGCCAGGAACAGTGTTTTATTGGGGCTTATTGATAACACTTGGCATTAACACATAAAACTAATCCAAAACTAGCCTTCATCAGTCTCCTATTGTAAGAATAAACAAAGCAAATGTCTTATTGGTTGCATTGGCTTACTGCACTGGTGCAAAGGTGTTCATCATTTACCTCTATTGGGTGCCAAGATCCTAATTTAGTAGAACACACAAATTACTATATGATACTCCCATGGTGTTCAAATCTCATCTTCTAATATATATACTATTCAATACATTAACAATTTGAGAATCAGTACATGCTAACATTCTTATTTGGCTTACATTGCCAACATGCTCAGGCAAACATAGTTGTGCAATATTATAATTTTTAATAACAATTATATATAAAGTGCCAGCATGTTCCACAGGGTTGAAATAATAAAAGTTTGGCACCAAAGCTACCCTCTAACATGCTATAGTCTGTGATTTTTAACAGTTTAACAGGGATTTTACATAGGTGGCTATGCTTTTGCTGAAAGGATTTAAGTGCCATCCATAAGCAGCTAGCCTGCCCAGGTCTCGTGCTGTTAAGTGTGTCAGTATTGGCAGAGACGAGTACCATCATTTTCCTCTTGCTATAGCTGGGGAATAAAGAACACACACACTCACACAAAGAAAGAAAGAAAGAGAGGGTGGAAAGCAAATGCAATGCAGGCAGATCATAGCTTCATTCGAAAGCAGCATCTCCCTGACCTGTCACTGGGCTTCGACACATTACATTGAACAGCTGGGCTAAAGGCGTGCTTGCTTGTTCTTTCTTCCTCCTGGTAAGTGACTTGAATATTTCTTTAAAAAAATAGATACATATTTTTCCAGATGGAAAACATCATGAGAGCAGGGGAGGAGGGGGTGCTTAAATGTGTTTGTCCGTCTCTTATCCATACACCTGTCATTGCAAATTGAAAAAATAAACAAGACATCACAGATATGCCATTCATACAATGTAAGTTTTGCACTTTTTTTTTCTTAAACATTTCAGGGCATATTTTTACAGCTTGGTACCTAAGCAAGCTACATAGTGAGCAGAAACTCAAGTACAAATCCTGCTTAGACACAGCATTAGCATTTATTGCACCCCAAAGCTTACTCCCAGCCCCAGCAACAGCTCAAGGTTCCGGATTCCTCACCATCTCCCCTAGCACCAACTTGCTTTTCACTTTCAGGACCTGCAGACAGTTTACAGTACTTAAAGGCTTCCTAAAAAGTTGCTTATTTGTTTAATGAAGTTTATTAAATGCTTGCAAAACACATAACACAAAGCAGCATCTTGCACCACATCTTATCAAGTCAATTAAATGCTCACAGGCTGTATTACAGAACACTTAATTTATCACTTAAAAAGTAAAATAAGCCAAAAGGTAAAATAACTGTCTGTATCATTTCCAAATAAGCCAACACTTCTGGAAGTGTCTGTTGATTCTTTTTTCTCTTCAAAACTATATACAGGTATCTTTCCAATTTTAGGCAACAGTTCAGTAAATGTATGATGCTCACTATATAAAATACATTAAACTGACAAAAAGGTGGTGTGCAAGAAATGGATGGGAGATATGAACATCACTTACTGGGGCAGGAAGGGTATGTACCAGGTGCTAATGGACTTTGGATTATTTCCCCTTGAGAAGTGTTATTTTGCTGCTCAGATGTTCTGAGGGCTGGTGAGAAAAAGAGCCTACCTCCCTGTCTTGGTGAAACCAAAGGGTCTGGGGAGATGACCTATAACCTGATAGAGAACTTATAAAAGCTTCTCACCTGTCACTCTTTACACAGCCTAGTGTTTAGTGATCCGTGCATGCATTATTCCATCAAGCCTAGGAGTTACCCTTATGTTTTTCAGGTCAAAGAAAGCCATGAATTACTGACGGCCAACACCACAATCCTTAAGTATGATGTAAGTATTTGATATTTTATTGTACTTACTGTACCAGTTGTAGTCATGATTTGTATGTCCATATTAAATGCCATTATTATACATTTGAAAAACTCACTTTATCACTGCTTAAATGCACAAACCACAAAGGAAAAGTTCATTGTCTGAATGATGCTTAAGACAGTTGCAAGCTTTGCATAGGGCCACAGCTAGAGATCAGAGGGCCCTAGCACTGCAGGAAGGCTCACCAGTCTATGGGGAATTTTGATATAATGCAGAGCATTCCTGATGCTTATACCAAAAGTATTTAACAATTCTTAAACAGAATAACCTGTCCTATGTACTTTTATCAAAATGTTTCCCCTCTCATGCTGTGGCCCCAAGATTATGCCCTCTCTGCCCCACCTTTAAACCAGCCCAGGGCTCTGTTTTGCATTTGCAGAATGTGACCTTCCTACTAATAGAAGAACTGGTAGGACTTCACCCAAGCCTTCCGGAACAGGAAAACTCATTCCATTTTAAATCCATTAATGTGTCTTGCATGTGTTTGAACGCTGCCCAGCTATATATCCATTTCATTCCGCTCCTGACAGTCCCTAGGCAAGGATATGAAAAACGTGATGTCGCCACATGATCATTCTTAAAATATTGCCAGCAAAATAATGTAAAGATGTGTTAGTTCAGAGAAGGAAAACAGCAGATTGTTTTTCCTTGCAGAGCCAGCAGCAAGCAGAAGGATGACATTAACAGGCACCAGTTAGCTCAGTACAAATCCTACCAAAGTACATGGTAATATTTTCTATATTAGACTCAATTCACTTAGCTGAACTATTGCTAGGAATTATTTGTAGCTGTGCTTGTACCCACATTGCTGGCAAAAGCAAATTATGAACTGAAAAGTTATCTGCAATATGTTTCTAATTACAGAATAATAATAATAATAACAACACAATTGCAAAGTCACATACCTAGAATGTTCTGCCACTTGCTTGTCTAGTTTAGATAATGATTATGATTATTGATTAAATTACTACATCCAATAACTCAAGAGTGACCTCTACTGGAAACATAAATACATGTTCCCCGGCAACAAGCAATTGCTCATTTTATTTTAAATAAATAGATTTTTTTCCTGCTTCGAAAGGGGTTAGCTACATTTTCCTTTTTGGTTATCATATATAGTTCATTTTAAATGTATAAATATATCATAGTATATTTAATATTTAAAAAAAAAACTAACAAAGGACCAAAAACAACTGAAAGCATGGGAGTTTGATTGTGACGTTGTGATGTCACAAAGATCCAATTCTTTTGTTATCTATGTGAGCAGCTGAGGTTATGTAGAACATAATAGCCACAACTTAATGCCTAAATGCACTAAAGAAAGTACATTTTACGATCTATGAATCCTAGTGGCAGTCTAAACAGCTAATACTTAGCAACATTTGTGGATCAGATTGTGCCGTATGATCGGTTTTCTGTGTACACTCACCAGTGATGAATTAATTCTACCTAAATTATCTAAAAATGTGCTGCCTACTAAATCTGAGTGTAAATGTGTGCCAAAAGTAAAGAAGCTGGGGCTGGAACTAGGGGACTTTGAATTCATGGTTGCTGTTAATATTGTGCAAACTCATCTATACCTTGAACAGTTTGCACGCTGCATGACAATTCTCTCTTGGGATAAAACCCTTGGAAGGGGCAGCACTGCATTAGGCTGTATGTAACTAGCACGGATAATGGCAAATATGTGCAAGGCTTTGTTTAAATGGCACCCCCAGCAAATGAGCAAAGAGTTTCCCAGCAGTGTGGTGTGAGGCTGGGGGAAGGGCATTGTTCAGGCAGTCTCAAGTGACCATAGCCCATTCATGTCCATGTACATGCCACTTCACACTTCCTGATAACAAAGTCCTCTAATCTGTTCTCACCATCACTACTTATCTCTTGTGCACTCTTTTGCAGTGTGCTCAAACTTTGGCAGTCAGTGTGCATTGCAGTACTTGTGAATCTAAGAAGTAAGAAGAAGTAAGAAATACAATAATGACAACAATTTGCCATTTATTGCAGTCTTCTTCCCCCACCCCCACTCCCTAACATACAAATTGCCCCTGCATTCCATTCGCTTTCAGCTAGAGCTTCGAACAAATTAGGTCAGGGATCTTCAACCTTCGGCTCTCCAGCTGTTGTTCCGCTACTAAAGTCCCAGTATTGCTAACAGGGATAATGAGAGTTATAGTTCATATACAACTGGAGACCTGCGGGTTGGATATTGCCATGGCGCTGGTTGATTTGACTGTAAATTTGTTGACTGACAAATCACAAGTATAAAACTTACTGATGATTGTATGTGCAATTTTATTTCCCAGAATTCTGTAATTTCTATTTTTTTAAACAGGAAAAGACATAAAGACTTTGTTTTAAAAAATATTTCTATTTGATATTATTAGGAAAGACTATGGGGCTAATTTATGAACATAGGAGCAAACTAATCAGGTCTTTGCTTTCATTTTCCAACTTGTAGCAGACTGTTTAAAACTAATTCCTGATTGATTATGACTTGCCCACTTGCAACACATCTCTGGAAATAATATTCAAAATGAAAAGTTGCACTCAGTTAACAGATTATGAACATTTTATGACATGGCACTTAAGGTAGCCATACACGGTAAGATCTGCTCATTTGGAGAGGTCAGGCCATATCAGGTATATGGGTACCTGGACCGAATACCATATCAATGAGCTGATGCTTTCCCTGATCCAACGGGAAAACCAAACTTGCCCAGTCGAGATCTGCCCAATTTTAGACCAGATGTCGGTTGGGTAGGCCCATCAGCGGTGCCCATACACAAGCAGTTAAGCTGCTGAATCAATCTAAAGGACCCCAATCGGCAGCTGAAATCTGCTCGTGTATGGGCACCTTTAGGCTACTATCACTAGTGATGTTTTTCCGCTGCGAGCTACCCTATGTTCCAGCAACGCTGTCAGTACACATATGGGGCAGATTTCAGCCCAGAAATGCACAGTTGTGCGTAACTGTGCTCTCTGCAATACATGAGAGGAATTTCTGGTCTAATAACAGAAATTATTTCTTTTTTTTGCCACCCGTGGTAAAGTGCCACATAAAGCAAAGCTTTCCACTAGCCTGATGACAAGGTAAAAAGTGCCTTGCTCTCAAGGCTTTATAATCTAAAGGTAGTGGCCACACCCAAGTCCCTGTGCCATCACTGCTGTCTTCCTGGGCAAGCACCAATAGGATTCACAATAAAGTACCAAGGAACTGTAAATCATTTGGGTTTCACAACAACTAGCATGTGTTGCTGCAGCGAGGTCAGGATCAAATGGGTGTCTAGGTTCGTAGCATAGGATATTTAGCTAGCTTTGAAAGAAAGTATCAGCTATGGACACTGGGGGATGACAGGGGAGTCAAGTCCCATTAGCTTCATTGCTGATGTTTCATGGCAATTGGCTGTACCACTGTGGTAAAATCAGGTGCCGCTGTCTTCTGTGTGTATTGCTGCCTCTAGAGTGGAGGGACTTGGTTTCTTTATACTGGAAAATATGACTTGGTAACACTTAGGCATAGGGTAACATTTAGGAATGGTGTACTGGGTAACACTTAGGGGCACATTTACTAATCCACGAATCCGAATCACGAATGGGAAAAAATCGTATTGGAAACTAAAATTTCGGAAGATCGCAAATGTCACGAAAATGCTTACGAAAAAATCGTATTAGTCACGATAATATCGTATTGGTGATCCAAAAGTCACTAAATTTTCATACCAAACAATTGTAAACAGCGGTAAAACCTTTCCGATTTTTTTGTGCAAACGTCCGAAAAAGTCGTGCAGCGTACGAAAAAGTCGTGCGCCGTGCAAAAAAGTCGTGCGGACGCCCGAAAAAATCGGCAAAAATACGCTCGGAGTGTTCGCATGAACGCTCGAGCGTTCGTGCTTTTGTAAATGTGCCCCTTAGAAATGGGGAAAACCTAGGCACTGGGTACAACTTGTGGAAGTCTTTAGTTTGGCCCTGGAAGGCTTCCAGTAGCATTTGATAAGAAGTGTCTCGTGTGACACTTGGTGGTGTGGCCACAGTCCAATGACAACCAGTGAGGGCTCTCTGTTCTCTGTGGCCACTGGCAAGGCATATTGGAAATTTATTTTTGACAGTTGTCCAGAAAATTCCATCTAGTTGGAGAGATGAGAAAAATGCCTATAACCATGACTGCTTAGAAACTGCATTGTTTGACACAGACGGAAGTCTTTACAAATGTGCAAAAAATGCACAGAACTAAAATAACTTGCTTTCCATTTTTCACTTTACTAAGTTCTGGGCGGTGGCAGAAAGAAGAAACAGTTTAGCTAATTTGGTGAAAGAATGCTTGCCTGCTACTGCAACAAGTGATACAGCGTTCCAAGTACAACTGTCGCACTATTCTCTCTCCTTATTTACTGTATTCAGCCTGCAGGTGATAAATGAAAAATGCCTCAAACGCACGCACATTTTTTTTTAGAAAAATATGTTTTGATTTGGTAAGTAAACATGCACTTGGCACATGAATATTGGTCTGTACTTAAGAGGAAAAGGAATCATTGTAGGTGGTAGGTGTCAACACATTCCAAAAGCGGCAGTGAAAGAACACTATTATATGATTTTTGGCCAAAAAAAAAACTGAGTGTAGCTCAGTACTGCTGGTTTTCTCTTTCCTCGCACTTTGGGTGCTGGTTAGCATGGAGAAACATTACTTTTAGGTAGGCTGCCACATGCCAGAAATTTGTCAGAGTTAAAGTAGACTTAAAGTAGAGGGAAGACCACCCATAAGTGCTGGCATTTGCACTATACGGGTTGGATGCCTTTGCACTGGATGGCTTCCCATATGATTTGCTTATTTTGCAGCCTATCACAGTCTGTGCTATGCACTGGTGCCCAAATGCCTGGCTCATGTGCTACAGACATGCCCTCATGGCGTGGGCACAGACACTGAAATGAACTTCAGGAACAGCATCATGTGCCAAATATGTTGAAATATTGTGACAGTGTTAAACTAGTCTGTACAATAAATAAGTGTTGAATGTTTAGCTATCATTCCTGGAATGGGTTCATACCAGTCCTGCAGTTCTGTGCACTTGTAAAAACAACGGCGAGGGAGTGCTGATTACTCATATTATAGGCAGATTTATTGGGCAGCTTTTTGTTGTCACATGAACTGAACATTTTACAGCAAGGGTGTACATGCTGTGGCCCTCAGGCTAATGCAGAACTACAGCTATCAGCACTCTTGTACACTTGTCAATTGGCAAGGACAGAACAATCAACAGTGAGGCCAATGCAGTGGCATTTAGGCCCAGTAAGATCTCACAAACGTTGACTAGTACTGGTGCCCTTAAAGTGATACTGACACTAAAAAAACTACTCTTCAAAATATTAATGTACACTAAAAGTTCCCTATAGGTTATGTTAACTGTTTTTCACTGATAAGGCTCCTTCTTGTAAGTAATCGTTACTTGCTATTTTGTCAACCTGACCAAAGCAGTGGTGTTAACACTGCTCATTACCTACTTGGCCATTTGGGTCCCTAGTGCCAAACAATCAAATCAAAACAGTGGGCATAGGTGCGTTGGTTTTGGGACTGCATCAACGAGCTGATGCTGTCCCTGATCCGACGGAAAAATCAAAGCTGCCTGATCAAGATCTGCCCGATTTCAGGCCTGATGCCATTTGGGGAGGCCCGTAGATGGTGCCCATACATGGCCACATAAGCTGCCAAATAGGTCTAAGGGCCTGTGTATGTCCACCTTTACATGGCACAGTGTAAGTAAAGTATAATGTACATCTCTTTAATATCTGGTCCCTGAACACTTAGGGGCAGATTTATTAAAACTCTAACTTTTCTAATGTTTTTTCTTTTTAAAAATTCAAATAAACTCATTTCCATGAATGTCTGACATTTACTAAAAAGTCTGAACGAAAAGTCTGCGAAACTGCAACTTTTCCGAATCGTTGCACCAAAACGTCTACTTCTTTAAATTGTGGCACAAAAAATCAGCATCTAAAATCTGAAAACCTCTAAAGTTTCGAAACAAAGAAGGATCCTCCAGGGTAAGGAAGGGACATCTGGCGAATTATCGGATTCAGATTTTTAGCTGTTTTGTGGCAAAGTAAATCTTGAAAAAGTTGCAACTTATTATTCTGAGACTTTTAGCACTGAAAAATCTAAACCAGCAAAAAATAAAAAATCTCAACATTTGGAAATGGCCCCCTTAGGGGCGTTTTTATTAACACTGGAGACATACATCATCAGTGATGTTGCGCATAGCAACCAATCAGCAATTAAATTTGAACGGTCACCAAAATGTTAGAAAACAAAAGCAAAGCTCTGATTGACTGCAATAGGCAACATCACCGGTGATGTTTGTATGTATCTATATCTTTATTTATAAATCGCTTATTATTTTTCCTGCTGGGTTTTATAAATGTCCCATTGTCACAAGGTATTGCTATCTAACTAGGCCCTTTGAGCATAATGCATATTGCCACACTAAAATGCTCCATAAAACCCCAAACAAGCATGAGTACAGCACAGCAAAGTGTGTGCATTGCAGTTGAGGAGAGCATTCTCTATTAGTAATGTTTTGTTTACAGACCTATACAGTGTGTTTCTGTGTAGGGAAGTCTGGATAGGAAATAGGTTCCAGTTCAAAAGCGCAGACTAATGCTGGCTGGGACAGCAGGATTTTGGGATAAAGAGCACAGAATGAGGACTGCCTGATTTTTATTTTTGCAAGTGGGTCTGAAAAGGGGCCCAGGAATGTTAGTTGGGGAGGAGATGTGCCTGTCTTTGGCAGTCTCTGCCCCGCCCTCTCCTCCTCTCTTGGCCAATCACGCTGCCTGCCTGGTTAGGGTTACATTCCGTTTTGGAACGCTGGACAGCAGCACATCCCATGATTGTAGCAGAGGGGCCTCCAGGATCAACCTTCTGAGATTGTGTAGTAGTGGATGGAGAATGAAGGACAAAGGAACCTTCACCTGACTTCCAGGGGAGGGTGGGGGAATAGCTGAGCATGTAAGCAGCAACCCCCTGGCCTCCCACCAGTGATGTTTAAACTACAGGGCTTCAGGTTTAGTAGAACTACACTGCCCAGCATGTCCAGAGAGCCTGTGGTGGTAAGAGGATGCTGGACTTTGTGGTTCAACAAAAACGGGGAGTGGGGGGTTTAGGCATTTGTGTATTACAGGCTTTGCAGCTAAGCTTTATAAATTTAATAGCTAGAGGCAAGCCATCCCTTCTACATGAATAAATCTTGACATCTGACCCTTTATATTCTTTAATCAATATTCTGTATTGATTTATTTTGTTACTAATCCATGTAGGTATGACGACTGCTATACAACGGCAGAGTACATTGCTGCCTCTTACATAAAAATGCATTGAGGGTGATTGCACCCACTGACCTGAATTGTATTAAAGTGCCAACAAATACCTAAAATAAATAAGGCTGTTTTATATACAATGGGGGGTCCTTACAATGGGGTATTATGCCCCAGCTGCCATGGCTAGCTAAAGCCTTATATAGATGTGTTGGGAATTGCACTTTCATGCAAATGGAGACCTATACTTGGTATTGGAAATGACATGCCCCCTACACTGAGTAGTATATACCCCAGCCCAATTACCAGAGACAGCTTTTAATAGAATTAACCAACTCTTCTTTTGATACAGGCAAGTGAGAGGGCCATAGGGTTGCCACCTTGCCAGCAGGCCCGGACCGGCAATCTGAGGATTCTGGCAAATTGCAAATGGGATGCTGTGAGATGCCATAGACAGACACTATTTAGTTGGCTGGTGGGGTGGGGAGCTGTTTGAGCCACTGTGTAGGCCAATTGGATTGTAAGCTCTATGGGGCAGGGACCTCCATTCTCTTGTTTCTTCGATTCTTATTTTATTGCAACTGTACCTTGTATTTATTTGTATTTCTATCATATTTTGTACTAATCTTTTATTTTAATAACCCCCTGTACTAATTTCTTGTTTTACTGTACAGCCATGCATACACATGTAGTGCTTTATAAATAAAGATATACATACATGCATACATACATACAAATGCCAAGGTTTACTTTAAATCCCAGTCCAGATCGGCTGGTCAGTAGTATTAATATCTGGCTGAATGTTTAATTCCAATGTTATTAATACAAAAAGAATGGAAAAGCTGGTATTTTTTTTAGAAAAAGTAGCAACCCTGCCCATGTTTACTCTGCCAGTCTGCACACGAAGTAATGGGTTGGCCCTTCTAAAGTTCCTTATGTGTTACATGGTACATGTGGGAAAGCTGCAGGGCACTGACAGTACTACAACTCTCAACCGCCTCAGTGCACTTCTGCCAAAGTGAATGTAGCAAGGACATACTGTTTCCAAGGGATTAGGGGCCCCTATTATTAGATATAGTCAAGGGCTCAAATAGGAAAGGGGGTGAAAGAGTTACTTCAAATTGGCCAACGCTATCCGCCCCAGAATAGCAAGTTACATAATGCCCACAGCTGGAGGGCCACAGGGGTATCTCTCATGCTAACAGTAAACATGTATGAGAAATTGTTACCCAGCGTTACATAGCGTGTGGGAGTTACGTTGCATCTTCCCTAAGGAGCCCCTGGCCAGTGGGGGACCCAGGTCAAATTTCTGGTCTAACACTTAGTTCCCTACACACTAAAACAGACCGTGGGCCTAATACAGTAGCTGAAGGCCGCTTTTCACGGCCAGGATAATAGAGCTGCAACTGCTGCTGAACTTCAGCTCTCCCATGGATGCTCTGAACTCAGCAATAAGTCACAGCCCCGTCTCAGCCCTGAGTTCACTGCTGTACAGAGTAACAGCCCAACCCCATTCGCTTGCTCTCTGCTCTACAACCACGCCCATTCCAGTGACTTGCTCAGCAAGGTGATGATTGACAGCACACTTCTGCCCAATGGCATCGAGCGGAGTGGGCGGGGCAAGACTAGTGAGAGTGCTGAGCACGGCTTGTTCCCGGGAGGGGGATCGGGAGAGGGCGCCGCCCAGTCAGTCTCAGCCACAAGCCTCCTGTCCCTTCCTGCATAGTCCGTGAGCTGCCGGCGCTACAGCGGGACATCCTGCTTCTTGTAACCGTGTTCCCTTCTCTCTCTCTCCCGCTCCCTTTGTTTCTCATTATGTGTCACATCGTTCCCATCTGACGTCACTCGCACCGTCCCATTATCCCTGTACGATCCCTGTTCCCTGTGCATCCATGTTTTCTTAAAACTTTGACGCAATCGTTAAGGAAGAAGAGGAAAAGAGCCGTCCGCCTTGGTACGAGCAGCTGTCACCCCGGCATTGGGAGCCCGGCACTGCCACCTGAATGGATGGGCATGGGGAAAAGGGCCGGACTCTCTTACCCCGGGGCTGAGCGGCTGCCCCCGCCTGTCGCAGCCCTGCACCTCCCCGTACTGCTGCTGCTGCTGCTGGCTCTTTGGGGGGACACAGGTAAGCACTCTCTTACTAGCGCTGTGCGAGTCTCTTTAGCGCTGTGCGAGTCTCTTTAGCGCTGTGCGAGTCTCTTTAGCGCTGTGCGAGTCTCTTTAGCGCTGTGCAAGTCTCATTAGCGCTGTGCAAGTCTCATTTACAGCTGGCGAGGATTGCAGTTCAGCAACAACTGTGTGGGCGCAATAGGGCGAAGCAATTTAGCAGACGCCAGGGAGGTTCAACCTGCCTATATTTTGCCGAACTTAAGTACCCAAACTGGACTCCTAGGACCTAATGATCCCCACATAGTCACCCTCCCCCCCGTGTTCGGCTGAACTGCAACTCCCATTTGTCTGGAGATGCCAGACGGGTTGTTCAGTAACAGCCAGAGAGCTGCATGTTGAGCATCCGTGTCTAATGCTGTTATGTTCAGTGCCAAGTCCTTTTGTTGTAGTAACAGTTTATGGCTGGATCAGGTTTTGGCTGCTGCAGAACCTCTTGCACAACCAAGCTGTTGCACTTTTTCCTGGAAGTCCTTATACAGGTATAGGGCCGTTATCCAGAATGCTCGGGACCAAGGGTATTCCGGATAAGGGGTCTTTCCGTAATTTGGATCTCCATACCTTAAGTCTGCTAGAAAATCAATAAAACATTAATTAACCCCAATAGGATTGTTTTGCATCCAATAAGGATTATTTATATCTTAGTTGGGATCAATTACAAGGTACTGTTTTATTACAACAGAGAAAAAGGAAATCTGTTTTAAAATTCTGAATTATTTGATTAAAATGGAGTCTATGGAAGACGGGCTTTCCGTAATTTGGAGCTTTCTGGATAATGGGTTTCCGGATAAGGGGTCCGATACCTGTAATAACTGAAGATTAACACAACCATTGTCCCTGTAGCCTGTCCCACCTTCTATGCTGGAGAAATGTATTTGTTACTGTGTATGAATATCTTTATGCCATTGCTCCATGAGAAGGTGCTTCTGTCAGTGACTGGTGTTAGGCTTTGGTAATGCCAAGGTAGCCATGGTCTGCGCCATGTGAGATGAATGGATACCTACTATCCCATAGTGTGGCTAACTGGAACTGCGGGATTGTCTCTAAATTTGGCTGGCTAAACCTTAAAGGAAATTACATAGGTCCTGTATGACAGTAAGGAAGTACATAAATGTACCTGCACACCCTGGGCATCTCCCTCGTCAGTAACGTGAACTTGTCAGACTTACACCCACATTGCTTATATGGAGCTTATACTGCGTTTATTGGGATATATATGGGGGCAATGCAAGGTTCCAAGGTGGTCAGACACAGGGAGGATAAGATCCGTGTTGCATTGTACCTGTTTGCATCCACATAAATAGGGTAAATTACCCACAAATTACAATCAAGCCTGTGTTTAATTTTTCTGGTTTAGGGGTATCCATTTTCATTTGGTTAATAATGGGCTCATATTGTAAGTATCAGGAGGGCAAAACCCTTGTCACTTGTCCTGTAACACCTTTCCATCCAGGGGCAGCTGGCAGGCTGCATGCAGACACCTCCCTAAATTTTATATGTCCCAAAAAGGGGACCAAGGCTTCTTTAAATCAGTGCCACCCTTACTCATTTATTGCAGTTAATCAACATCATTTGTGAAAGTCTGGCATTTTAGCTCCCACCCAACATGTAACAAACTGTCAGTTAAAGCCACACAGGTGACAGTGGAGTGCACTGCCCCTTAACCATTGATGGCTTTTAATAGATTACAGTGGGAATTACTGTAACTAGTAACAGGCTGAAATTATTGGTGGAAGGTGGGTGGCAGACAGTTAGCTACTCTTCCATGATTTTGGCCAAAAGAAAAATCATGGAAGTCAGTATGCTTGCCAATGTACTTCTTTAATTTGACAGTTAAAGGGCAAATACAACTTAATATCTGCATCTGAAAGTGCAGAAAGTTCACTTATCAGTCCCGCAGGCATGTCCAAGTGGGCACCATGCAATGATCACAGGCTGTGGTACTTGGAAACACTATAACAGTGAAGGCCGGGCTGAAGAAAACATGAACTTTTATTCTGAAGAAACCTGCAATACTTCATTAAAGGGGATTTAACAAAAAAGCCAATGTTACCTCATGAAAGAAATAGTAATTTTTAAATGTAAATATAACTACTATAAAAAAGCAGCATCTGTCCCTTTCTGTTCTGTGCCCTGGTGATTTTGACTTTAGAAACAATGTAGCAGCAGCCAGCCGAAGAAGCATATAAGGCTGACCTCCTACTGCTACATTGTTTTAAGAGACAAAGCCAGCAGTACAGAAACTACAAATAACCCCAAAATAAACGTCAATGTATTTTAGAAAGTTGCTTACACCTTTTTCTACTATAAGACAAAATGTAAATTTTGGTTTTATATCCCCTGAACATGCTCTGTGGACTATGCTTTGTTACAAATGCTTTGCTCCCTCTCTAGAATAAATTCCCTGGGGCTTAATTATGAATCCAGTAACCCTTAGCAACCAATCAAAGATTTACTTTCCCTGTTCTTCCTGTAGATCAGTGCTGTCCAACTTCTACGGTGCCGAGGGCCGAAATTTCTCTAGCATACATGGTGGAGGGCCGCTAATGGAAGCCAGTTTTGACCACTCCCCTTTTTGAAACCACACCCACTTCAAACCACACCCATTTTATCACAATGGTGGTAGCACAGCAAAATCCCAAATGCTTGGTCCTTACTGTGGGGATATCAACCATCATTCATATGTGATAGAATTATGTCATATTAAGATATACCCTTAAATTCCATATGCCTCCTCCTCCCCTGTGGATAGCAGAGCAACCCCCAGTACATAATTACACACCTTTGGGACAATTTAATGGCTATTTCCAACTGCTAACAAACTCCCACAACAAACCCCTGCCAGGTTCACCTCCCACAAGCAGCATAGGGCAAGCAGAGTATAGCACACACAGGCATCACTCTGCCTGTCCTATGCTGTCTGTGTGTGCCATACTCTGCCTGTCCTAACCTGCCTGTGTGTGCCATACTCTGCCTGCCCTACCCTGACTGTGTGTGCCATACTCTGCCTGCCCTACCCTTCCTGTGTGTGCCATACTCTGCCTGCCCTACCCTTACTGTGTGTGCCAT
The DNA here is from genome assembly GCF_000004195.4 of Xenopus tropicalis. Classification (NCBI taxonomy): domain Eukaryota; kingdom Metazoa; phylum Chordata; class Amphibia; order Anura; family Pipidae; genus Xenopus; species Xenopus tropicalis. The sequence goes on along the minus strand of NC_030677.2, from coordinate 176,215,055 downwards.
ACTCTGCCTTCCCTACCTTTCCTGTGTGTGCCATACTCTGCCTGCCCTATGCTGCCTGTGTGTGCCATTCTCTGCCTGCCCTACCCTGACTGTGTGTGCCATACTCTGCCCGCCCTACCCTTCCTGTGTGCCATACCTTCCCTGACCTATGCTGCCTGTGTGTGCCATACTCTACCTGCCCTATGCTGGCTGTATGTGCCATACTCTGCCTACAGTACCTATGTCTGAGGTGTGAAGAAGTGAACAATGGGAGTGATTACAGTCTGAGCCTGAGGTGTGAACACTGCAGGGGTTGAACAATGCAGAAACTAAAAGGTGTGAAAAACACAGGGGATTACATTTTTAAACAATGCAGAGGGATTACAGCCTGAATCTGAAGTGAGAACCATGCAGGGGGCCAGTTAATCTCAGTACTGATACCATTTAATGCTTACTCAAAGGTAAGCCATCAAAGCAGCCAGACAGGTGGGGGGCCACACAGAGGGGGGTCGCGGGCCGCATGCGGCCCGCGGGCCGCCAGTTGGACAGCACTGCTGTAGATTATAAAAAGGTTATTGTTGATTGGTTGCTATGGGTTGCTGCACCAAAGAAAGTATTCTTAGTATTGGTAAATGAGCAACTATGAATTCTCTATATATTCAGGAGAAAGGGAATCACACAGAGATGGAAAGCTAGTGCCCAAATACTATTATTTTGCTATTGCTAAGAGTTGATCATTTTCAAATACAGCACTGCCTGTTTCTATTTTCTTGATTTACTGCAGCATTTCCTCTCCATCTGGAAAGTGGCTGTACACCTATAATTTGCCTGTATGATGTGTGTGTCAGGCATGATCTGTGGCTGAACTGATACACACTGGCACAGCCTGGGAGATATGTTATTAGGGATTTGTGCTCTGGGCACTTCAGATTTCTCTAAAGTGGAAACATAATTTAGATATTAGTAGGCTTAATCCTGTAATCTCTCTTATTTTGTGCCTTTTGATTTATTCTTGCGCTTGTTAGAGGAAATCAGTGATTATTTATTATGGCCTTTAATTCTATTGCATGTACAATTAGGAAGTAAAACTTATATTTTGTAGTGAAACATAAAGTGAGTGTGAGCTCTCTGCTATAGTCTGCAGTGTAAGAAAGTCTTGGAATCTAGTCATGTAGAATTTTTTGAAAATTCAGTGTGTTTGTAAGAACCCAAATTATTGTAAGCTTCTTGGGCAAGTGTGTCATTTCCCAGTATTTGCTTTTATGTCTAAAACACTTTCCTTTTACTTGTTGTTTTCTATTAAATAGGGCCCTATACATGGGTGATAACATGGCTTGAACATACAATATGCTCTTTTATTTAGTTAGAAATGTGCAACACACCAGGTATGGTTGAACAACACCTTGGCTGTGAAAAGATGTAGTTCTGCAATAACTGTGCCGCTGCTGTTTGCGTTTCTCTGCTTTGCTTGGGGTGGGCAAGCTATTTACTGCTACAGCATCTGCTGGCGATGTTACAAGTGCTGCTACCTGCTTTTAAAATCCGTTCTGTTTCAAAATAAGTTTTCTGTTTTTGTCGCTGGAATGAAAAGAGTTAACCATGTGCTGTTCTGTATATGGTATGTGGGGATCCAGATGTCTTTTCTTTGCCTTCATTCCTTTCCTGGTGTTTGCAGAAAGTTGATGGAGATCAGATTTCCAGCTCCTGCAAGGAGAAAAGGGAGCCTTGTGCTGCTTTAGCTGTGGATGGGAGTCTGGAGAAATTAACTCTTGTGTTGGGGGGGGGGGGGGGATTTGTGTTCTCAAGGGCAGTTTTTCTCATAGTGACATTGCACATAGCTCCCCCCTGGTAGTTCTGCATTACAAGGTTCTATTAGGGGCTGTCAATCTAATCAACTTTCTTTTATTTATTCATTTCTTTTTTTTGTATATTGTTTCCCATCATTCCTCCTTTTTTTCTGTAGGAAGTGACTCGAACCAACGTCACTCTACGTTTTTTTCTGTTTAATAAACTGTGAACAGGTTCCTTCCAGATTCAGACATGTACCTTGAATAGAAAAACATCCCCTTCCATTTCCGGATGTCCTCTATGTGAATGGCTTCTTAATGCACCATTGCTTATGAGACTAATTGTCTGTGTGAATGCAGCCTTAAACATGTATTTGTGGTTACATCTTTTATTAAGCAGAGCAGTTTGCTTACATAAACTATTTAGCTATACATTTAGTGTATTCTTTATTCATCATTCTGAATGTTGTCCATGTCAGTCCATGTATGGCCACATTAAGTCAACTGCCAGTATGGTCTAGAGAGGGCTATGTTCTACCCCAGTGCTGTCCAACTTCTGTTGTACCGAGGGCCGGAATTTTTCCGACCTACGTGGTGGAGGGCCGATAATGGAAGCCAGTTTTGACCACTCCCCTTTTTGAAACCGCACCCACTTGAAACCACACCCATGTTATCACATGACCATACCCATATTAATGGTTGTAGTACAGCAAAAACCTGCCATACTCTGCCTGCCCTACCCTGCCTGTGTGTGCCATACTCTGCCTTCCCTACCCTGCCTGTGTGTGCCATACTCTGCCTTCCCTACCCTGCCATACTTTCACTGTGTGCCATTCTTGGCTGGTTTGTGCCATACTTGGCCTGTGTGTGCCATACTCTGCCTGTGTGTGCCATACTCTGCCTTCCCTACCCTGCCTGTGTGTGCCATACTCTGCTTGCCTTATGATGCCTGTGTGTATGGCACACACAGGCAGCCTACAGTGACACAATGCTGGCAATGCTCCTACAGTCTGCACAATAACTATATATTAAACAACTTTTTAATTGTAGTACCACCTCAGTATATGTTCTTTTTGTAGTGTGCAGGGATTATTTGTGGGTTTCTACTGCTCCTGAGGTGTGAACAGGGGAACAATATGGGTGATTACAGCCTGAGCTTGAGGTGTGAACACTGCAGGGGGTGAACAATGCAGAGATTAAAAGGTGTGAACAACACAGGGGATTACATATTTAAACAATACAGAGGGATTACAGCCTGAATCTGAGGTGAGAACCATGCAGGGGGGGGCAGTTAATCACAGTACTGATACCATTTAAAGCTTACACAAGAGTAAGCCATCAAAGCAGCCAGACAGGTGGGGGGCCACACAGAGGGGGGTCGCGGGCCGCATGCGGCCCGCGGGCCGCCAGTTGGACAGCACTGTTCTACCCAATCCCTGTAAATCCCAGGGTATTTTTCATCAGATCTTTATTCTGGCATCTGGCCATGGATGGGCACGCATGCATAATACTCTAAATTTACTATACTGTGTGTACATCCAGCAAGCCAGTCCTATAAGAATACAATAATATAGTGGCACTGTGATGGAAAATACCACAAGGATTTTTTAGAGATGAGGCTTTCCAGCCTGGGGTAGAAATTACATAAGTATAGTCGCTGAGAATGCCTAATAAATTAACACTCCCCCAAGTGAGTGTCCATCTTCTTCAGTCTGTTATAGAATTGATATACAGGTATGTGATCTATATTCTGGAAACACATTTAGAACTATCTGAAATTCATCTAGAAAGTTTTAAAATACATAACTGCCATTTTCCATAGAGCAAACGACTCTTATTTGTTAACGACTCCCTTTTTCTCTGTAATAATACATACTAATGGTAACTAAGCTGCATTAATCCATTTTGGTGGAAAAACAATTGGAGAAAAATCCAGGTCCACAAAATTCCAGTTAATAGGTCCTATACCTTTAATATCCCTGTAACAAGCTATCAACTTATAGTGGCATATTAGATTTTTACACTCCGACCCTCAAAAAGAAATTCTCTCATACCGTATTTGTTCATAAGAAATAAGTGACTTTTAGCAGCACTGCCTGCTTCACTCTATTCTGGCAGTAGAACATTACAGTTCTTACCAGTTGACATTTGTAATTTGCCTAAAATAAACTGAAATGGATAAAACACAACTGGAATTTGACATCTAGTCAAAGTGTCAGTGTGTCTGTCACTACTGCTGCAAGGGCAAGTTGGCATAAAGTCATAGTAAAATCATAGTAAAGCCTCACTGTATTGCTGTCATGTGGCTATCTATGACCATGATCATATTGCTGTGACTGCATCTTTGGTGTTCAGGCCTGTAAGCTGTGTGCACCTGGCACTGTATCATTCAGATCATTCAGCCTTACCTGTGGCTTTCCCCATGGATTCCATTAATTCCCTAGGGTGTGTGATGCAATGGCTGTTTCATAAACAAACTTTAAACCAGACACAGGGTGGAGAATAAACCTCTTGTCAAATCAGTCAGATTGACTCAAGTTAGTGTAAAGTTTTAGTAGCCCTTCTGTTAGTCAGGTTATCCAACTACTTAACTAGAGCGGCATAAATATATTTGCCCTTATAGTGGCTGATACACATTTTGAATTGCTGTTATTTACAGAGCCTTGCAGTATTCCTTGGTGCCACAACATGGTGCAATACACAAAGGACCTACATGAAATTGTGGCTCAAGAGACCTGCAGTAACTGATGAAACCGCAAGTAATTGGAAAGCTCAGCCTGTTTAAAGACACAGTAACTCAAAAGTACTAATTACAAGAGGGTGATATAAGGGAACCCTAATGCACCCAACCTCTGTTTTTATAAGATATCTTTATTTAAAGCGACTTTATACCCACCAGTTATAAGTCTGAAAAACGTTGCTGGTGAGAAAGGATATAACCAGTAGGTATTGGTCCCCACCTAACTATTTTTCTTCTTTAGTGCCCCCCATTTTGCAATTCCTGGAGAATAGCAATACAAAGGTATCATTACACATGGATATAATAATAGAGACAGCAACAACAACAGACTCCTGGGTTGGCAGGAGTGTAGAGATATATTGAATCATGCACCCTGGAAACTGGCTTTGCTTTGTTTGGAAATAGAATAGTACAGGTATCCAGAATATTTGGGACCTGGGTTTTTCCAGATAAGGGGTCATTTGGACCCCCATACCTTAAGTCTATTTATAAAAAAAATAATTGAAACATTAAGCAAACCCAATAGGATTGGTTTACCAACAATATGGATTAATGCCATTTATTAACCATCAAGTACAAGCTACTGTTTTCTCATCAATTTTAATTGATTAACATAGAGTCTATGGGAGAAGGCCTTTCGATAATTTGGAGCTTTCTGGATAACAAGTTTCCAGATTACAGATCCCATGCCTGCGTTGTGATAAAGTGTATGGCAGCACCAATAGTAACACCACCAATTAGGTTTTCTAAGAGCATTTTTCACTAGTAAAGCATGGAAACCATCTTGTATATATGCAATGAAATACTGAGATGGATATCCAAATCTGACATAAGCCTAAATATATTGAATATTTATGTTCAGGGTTTGCAGGGATATAGTTCTGTGCTACGTGGATAATATATAAATGGAAAGTGCTCGTTTTACTTTCTTGAGACATTTCGGCTGCCGGAGAGCCTTAATTGCTTGCCACCCTGGCTGTGCATTGGAGTAAGGGCTCATTGTTAGAGGTCTGAACTCATAATTCAGATTTTTTTTTCCTAACACGCCGGGTCCACATATGTGATTTGACCTTTGCATCAAATCCTAGTATTTGTGGCTTGTGACTAATTTGAACAGTTTGTATTGGGTTGGGAGGCTGAGAGGTGCTTTTGTTCGAGATCACTGCCTTGAATAAATCCTGCAGCGATTAGCCGGAAAAAAAAGAGGTTGAATCAGGGTAATCTAAATCTGATCAACAAAGCCTGAATATCTATTATATGGCTACACATGGATTCAATGCAACAAGCACTCTGCTGATACACTATATATGTATATTTATCACTCAGCAAAAGTAAATGTGGGACAGGATTAGGTTTTATTGCTATCACTTTAGTGTGCAAGTGTCAACATTTATACAGAGTTTCTCTCTTGGGAGAAATGTTCACGTCTCACTGATTTCTTATGTGCTTGTTAAAGGCCAATCTACATCCTGTGGCCTGTGCATAGATGGGCATTTTTTTGTCGTCCCCCCCCCCCCCCCCCCCAGTGTATTCTGGTCTTCAGTATGTTTGTCCACCTAGTGCTTGACATTTTTTGTATAGTTTTATGTTGTTTATATTTTATACAATTTTTTTTAATTTGGTCATTGAGCAAGTTCATAAGGTAACCATCCCCCCTCGCCCCGATTTGTTTGGTCAGTTGGACTACTTTTGGCTATTTTGCCCAACCCCTAGGGCATGTATGCAACTTCAGGGGGGGTGGGGGCAGATGTAACATACTGTCCTCACAATTGATCTGTCCAAATGGAAAATTTAATCTCTCAAGGTAATGGCACATGGGACATTTTCTTGTCCAAGAGAAATCTTCGCTACTGTCGACAACAAAACATGCCTAGTTTCGTTTCCACCAGACGGAAATGCAAATAGTTGTTGTGGAAACATATGTAGCAAGTAAAATTTGGGCAAATTTGTGTTGCATATGTTTCGCGGCTGCGATTTGGTCATAGTAGCAAAGCTTTATTGTGGGTGACAAAATGTCCTATGGTCCTTCACCCTTAGGTTGGTTGGTGTGGGCCACCAGGATTAAAAGTAACTGCATCAAACATTCAGATGCTAGATTTCAAGCACATAGCTCATAAATTCTGTTGGTTGCTAAGGGTTACTAGAACTTGTGCAAACTTTGTGACTTTTATTACATTTAAATCTGCCCTGCTTTAAAGTAACGCAAAGTTGGTGATTAGTTTGGTATGGCAATTTTAGGTGCTTTTAAATCACCGTTATTCTGGCGATTCTCTTTCCTTCAGCATTCTTCATAGGTATAGATGTAGGCTTATTTGATTAAGAAAGATTATAGTTTGAAAAAGATTGTCTTCACTTCAGCATTATATTTATAAGAATGAGGAAGATCAAATTTATATGGGCCTGCTTCCCGGTAAGAGTGCTTCGTTCCTTCCGCAACCTTGCTTTCTGATTCTGATCACCTAAAATTACCATGTGCACTAGAAAGTAAGGTACAGTGCATGCTCCTGGTTGCTAGGTAGGTTTAGTTCTTCTTTAACAACTGTTACATAACATGACTTGCCATATGTAGTTTTATATATGCATTGTTCTCCTCAAGAGCCCACTCTGATGATTTGTCCTATCCTAAAACTGGGCCTAATGGGTGCTTTTGAGTGAACCAAAGGTTATAGATAATGATCCCTCAGTGTTACTGAAATGCCTTACAGTTGGCTGTAATGTATTTATTTATAGAAGCCCTGCTTTAATGTAATGTATACTGTTTCTAGTAATGCCTGAGAGCACAGAAATGCTGCGCAGTCTGTAACAGAGGAATCCACTTTTCCAGTAATGATCACAAACTGAAGATAATAATATAATTACTGGTCAGGCTGCACCAATCTAAAAGCACTTTGTGTGAAATAATGAATGGTATTTATTTCCGGACTATTCTTATTGGCACTCAGAGATGGAGGTAGGCACTTACGTGGCAAGGGGCAGCCTTGGGTGGGATACACATCACTTCCATTATCTAATTCCAGATCTAGATGCCATGTGTGGCCAGATTATATTCTGCAGTGTTTAAGAATTCTCAGGAAGCAGTACAGCTGATTTAGGGCAATGGCACACAGGACACTGTCATAGTGTTAATCAAAATACTTGAAATCTCTTTCAATCAGACTATATCTGATCACCAGAAATGGCATTCCTTCCAAATGAGAATGCAGATGCCATGATTATTGCATTTTTGCTAGTCAAATTTATGGCCAGTTCACACAAACTCCAATCACTTTGCCCATGGTGTGACCACCTTAAGCCAGTTTTATGGGATTCTCTAAAGGTGGCCATACATGGGCTGATTTCAGTTGCCGATATTGGTCCTTTAGACTGATTCGTCATCCCATCTGCCCGGTGTGGGCGACCTCACCAAATGAACGGATCTTACAGTGGCTGTTTGAGGTTTTACATGATCTGAATTCATTTTGGCTATACCATGTCTAGGAAATGGGATCCCTGAAGGCCATAAGTATAGGCTTGGAAGTCTGTTTTGATGTTTAGGTGGACAGCGCTGGTCTGGTAATTGCTCGTATACCATTTGGGAGTTTGGTCTGGATGCCCTGTCACTGGAAACTGTTTTGCACAGATTCTTTCTTTATCCATTTGACTGTGTATCTAAAGAATATATAGATATCAACAACAATGAATTTTTTTTATAACTCTGAATTTGAAAATTGCTGAGTTTCATTTAAGACATTTCTATTTAGAAAAGGACAGAACTTGGGCAAAGGACAATTTAGCATCAACACAGAGCAGCCTATAAAACACAAAAAAGCATGCATTTTTGGGGCTCCATGGATCTGCACTGTCGCTGTGCATGTTGGTGCGGGTAGACACAGGACTGTGGATGAGAACGGAGCCACTTCTTTTTGTCTGCAAAATGCAGATGGAGAGAAGCGGACCATAGGTTTATTGTGCCCTTGCTTTGATACATTTTAATGGAGATTAACATGTTATAGTTGGTTCATTCAGAGCCAATAGCTGTGGTGCATTGGTTTTGTATGTACTCCCTATGCTAGTGTGAGTTTCCAGTGGATGCTCTAATATCCTCCGATTATGGGCTATGGGAGGATGGTCTGATATACTCCCATAGCTCACAACCATACTGGTGGGTAAACTGACTTCTGATATTAGGTCTTAATGTTCTGTTTTTGTAAAGGGCCCTGGAGCAGCAACTCCATTTGCCTCTTTATTAACCCAGCCCTATTTGGGTTGCTGTGGTACCACTACATGGATTTCTCATTTCCATTACCATTACTGCAGCTTGCTGCAGTAACTTTACTACTATACTATTACCATTACTGCAGCTACTGGCAGCTTGCTGCAGTAACTATACTACTATACTATTACCATTACTGCAGCTACTGGTAGCTTACTGCAGTAACCATACTACTATACTATTACCATTACATCAGCTACTGGCAGCTGTCGGTGAGTGAATTGCAGCTCCTTACTGTAAGCAGCTAATACAACAAGTGTGGGTTTATAAGTATTACTAGTAGTATTACTGCCTATAGCAAGCAATAAATATGCTTCATAGTACAGTAATGTGAGAACTCTTTAAATAGATTTGCAGACCGTAAGTTTAAGAATGTTCTGCAGTTTAGCACCCCCCAAGTTCCAGGGGTTCTTCAATTTTATCCAAATGCCAGGGAGAGGCTTGGTTTTTCAGCAGAGCATATGTTTTCTGAGTGGAGATCCAACGAAGCACTAGAAGTATTAGACTGCTTGCTAATACACTTCATGGCCTTTCTTGGCAAGATCCCCAAGACTTCTCATCCCTTTGGCATTCTGACAAGTGTTATTTCTTCAGGCTTCCTCTCTAACCCAAAGAGTGCATTATCATTATAAATTCAAGACTATTGGATATTTTTGGGTGCATGCCACACATGATGATACAGTACAGCTTCCATCATCTAGACTTGTTCTTGACTGTCTGGGAATTATGGGAAATGTTGATCAGCAACTTAACTGCAGGTCAGGTATTTTTTCAAAGGGTTGTGCAGAATACTTCAGTTTGGCTACCCTGTATAATGAGAAAGCTTAGTGCCAAGGTTGGCAGAATGTTAGTGATGATGGGTGCAGGTTTTGAAATTGTATTTGTTGTTGTCATTTTGACTTAAGCTGAATACATTCATTGAGTTGCTTTAAAGGAAAAGTAACACTAAATTTTTTTAAGTAAAAAAGCTATTCTACCCTGCACAAATAACTGCCCTATCCTGCAAACCACTTAGGGCCCGATTCACTAAAGTCCGAAATAAGGAGTGCTATTTATAGCATGCGTTAAAAATCTTATCACTTCTTATTTTTCGCTCGATTCACTAAAAGGACACTTGTCATAATTAAGAAGCGATGTTCTTGGCGTTATTTATCTTGCGACGACGAAGCCAAGTTTTAACTGGTATTTTCTATTAAAGCATTTAAAATACTAAGTGGTTTGCAGGATAGGGCAGTTATTGGTGCAGGGTAGAATAGCTTTTTTACTTAAAATTTTTTAGTGTTCCTTTCTATAAGGATGAGGGTTCCTTTATCAAGGTGGGACATGTGTATAGATATTGCTGTGCAGAGATGGTATGGGGCCCTGCACTTAATCAAAGCCAGTGCTTTGCAAATAGCTTTCAACTATTAGCAGCCTGTATGCTGCACTGGCCATCCCAGCCATACACATACCAGCTTTTCATACGATTTTTGGCAACTGTATGGTGGCTAGTCAATCCTGATATCTATGTACCACAGATATGAGTTTGTTGATTGAACAGGCTCAAAATTTGAATCTGTAGTTATAAAATCTTGACCCATATATTGACGGAACCACAGCTTCTCTTCACTTTTTGTGGTTTTAGTCATGGAACAGTTGATAGGTGCCTATATGTATGGCTTCTTATTTGGTATCTGTCCGTTCGTCTAGATTTTGCACATTTCACTTGAGAGCCAATGTTATATCTTTGGTCTTTATTCACCAGCTTGGGGACATTGCCAGAAACATGGGCACACTATGCCTGGAGCATTCAGAGGAATAGAGAGACCAAACATGGCAACGAGCAGGCCCAGGATAGAGAGAGCCTACATAGAGAGAATAGCGAGCCTACCCAGCCTAAAGGAGGCCTTACATGGTGTGATCCACAGCTGAGCAAATGGTTTCCCCAGATCTTGGGCTAATTTGATCGTTTGGCCCTAGATTGGTATGGCCGTCAAACCAAGCCTATGTGGTCCCCGATCTAGGGATGCCCATACACAGGCAGATCAGTCTGGGGGACCCAAATTTGGCATCTGAAATCTGCCCGTGTATGGCCACCTTAACTCCACATGATTAAGAAGAATTTGTAATATAGACATGCCACTTTAACGAAATAAAATTTAATTATTGAATGATCTATTTGCCTTTTCTGAGCTATTGAATACCTCCTGAGAATTCTGCTAGTGTGCTGCTACATATCTTTTTGGGAAACCTTGTATTGCTGTTGATAGGCTTGAAATGTGGGTTGCTCCAGGCTTTTCTGAGCAGCATTCCTCCGTCTTCCTGCACTGTGGAACTAGACTCCTATTCTACATAGTCTGAAATCTGAGCTGTATTTTTTTTTTGTATATACAAGGTTTGGAATATTAACTTACCACCTGTGTTTTCTTGGCAGTATTTCCCAAGCTGTAAAGTAACATCAGGGTGGCCAAATGTAATGTAATGGCTACAAAATCTACATGCAGCAGCAGATGTATTTTAGTGGGGTGGGGAGAGTGATTAGTCAGGGGTTTGTGCTCTGTTGTGTCTGCTGTAGACCACTGTGACCCCCCCAATATTCACAGCTGTATTTTTTTTTTTATTTCCAGAAAACAAATTTGATTATAATTAAGGTCTGCCATATTATTTGCCTTAGTAATTCTCCATAGTTACACAGTGAACCAGATGGTAATGTAAATTGTAAATTGGAGAGTTGCAGAATTGTCTGTAACCCCACCCAAAACAAAGTTAAAAGTTATTATATATTGAGGTTTTCTCTCCAGTTTAAAAAAAACAACGTCTGAACTGGAAACTGGTGCAGCCAATGCTGCTGGGGTTTTCTAAGCCATTGCTCAGTCAGTTAGATGCATGGTTAATGGGAAACTGAATGGGGTACTTTTTGCAAAGCTGTGATATTGGAAGTGAAGGGCATAATATACTGGTAATTATCCGTTTCATGTTATTTATATAGCGCCACACATTTCCGCAGTGCTTTACAGAGATTATACATCAGTCCCTACCCCAGAGAAGCTTACAATCTAGCCCTATCACATTCACACACACTATACACTTTTGAAAATGCTCAATATTCAATATTGTTTTGACTTTGTAACAAGGTTGTTCCAGGGTTACTACAACTGGCGCAAACTCACGTGTCACAGTTCAGAAATTCACTCCGTGTTGCTGCACCCAGGCCGACGCAATGGCTCCAGGTGCAGCACAGGGAAAGGTTGATGCAAGCATAGGGCTGAGAATCAGCCCAGTGAGGCATAAACCTTATGGTATAACCCTTTTATTGCCCCTTTTCAAGGTAATATTTGTTTGGGTGGAAAACCTTTTTTTTTTTTTGTGCAAATCTTGTAAACCTGTATTTTATACTGTTATGGTTAAAAAAAATAAATAAATAAAAGTCTTGCTGCAAATTGTTTCAGAGTTAGGCTTTCTACATAAAAGTTACATTTAGAGTTAACTTTCCCTTTGAACAGATAAAGGGACATCGTATTGCCTTTTCTAATTTATTATGGCTAGTTTCATTATCTGCTAAGAGTGCTTGACTTGGCAGTTTGCAGCACTTATTCCCTCCCTATTTCCATGTCAAAGGCTCTTAACACCAAGTGGGATTGTAAACTATAATTTATAATTATTCACTTTTCAGGGCACATAGTGCAGTAGCACAAATCATGTTGCATGCTCGTTCTAAATATGAACATTCCAGTCTGAAAAAACAAGAGATATTGAGAGCCGCTGAGTGCTAATGTGTATGCACATTTGTACAGTTTCCAGCGCCTGTCACCCCGCCGTGTAGATGAACGCAACGCACACCAACGCTTCATCACCCTCACAGGCTCAATCATGTATCCACCCAGCAAGGGAAACAAAGGGCAGTGGGACATGTACGAGTGCAGTTATGCTTGGTATCTTTTTGGTGTGTGACCGTGCGTGACAAAGTCTCCTCCTCTGCTCTTAGGATTTGGTGTTATGACATCAAAGAGTGAAGCTAAAAGGATAAATAGAATGCAGGCTTTGTTAGTATAGGGTGTGCGGAATATCCGCTTCTGTTAGTAGCATCCAGCGATGCATCCCCACCTGATGAGATAATACTGTCTAGGGGAACCAACCCCTCAGGTAAAAGCAAATACGTGCTCTTTGTAATTAGGATTAACAATCATTTTATTTTCCAGTAAATGTTGCCTAAAACAGAATACTATTAGTTTTACTGCAGAGGGCGCATTATGTATCTTCATATTTGTGTTCATGCATATAAGTGGGTGCTGCCTTACTCTAGTCACATCTCATTCATAGACTCCAATAAAACCAGTCATTGCTTTTAAAGAAAAAAAGAAAGACAACTTTTGGTAGAATTCTTTTATGCTTCTGGAAAAGCTTTATTTTTTTTTAGATATATTTTTCAGTCAGTGATCAGTATGATGTCTTTAAAGGGACATGAATAAGTGGATATTTGCATTGCATAACTACTTACGTGATGTGTTTGGTTTGGATTTGCTATCTCCACAGCAGAGTATAAGGGAGGTGTATATGTTCTGAGTAACCTATCAGTCGCTTATGAAATTGGCATATACATATCAGAATATATTGCCCTTTACTTTGATTCACCGTTTTGTGATGTTCTGTTTGTCACTGATCACCTGACAGGAAATAGTGCAGGAAGTGTGTGAGTAAAAGACACTCTGTGTCCATTCATTGGCTGATGTAACCTAGCATGTATTTGTACTCTTGGTTTGTGTGTAAGCACAGTGCCTTATATAAGACAGAGGGCATTTTAAATGCTTAAATGGCAGTGATTAATAAGGGCTTTATTTATATAAAACAGTGATTTACATATCGACTGTTTTATGTGATCTATTGTTATGGAGACTTACAAAGGTTATAGTTCCCCGTTAAGGTGTCCTGCAAATAGTTAAAGTATGTGGTTCCATACTTTCCTGACAGTAAGTTGGCCATACGATTTTCCACTTGAGACATACCCCTTTCTGGCCCCAAAATGCCCCACCAACAGGACCTAACCTTTCACCTTAACAAGACATGTATCACATACTGGACACATAGCTTCTCCATCTGTCCTAGATGTGCTTGTTGTATGGAATGCTAGGTGTAGTTGATTTACAGTTTGCTTAATGTTTTGCTTAGCAAGCTAATCACTGGCTAGTAATGTATCATGCCACTGTAAATGTTTATCCATTCCAGAATGTTTATATTTTCTTCTTTTTTTTCCGCAGCATATTGCCAACAGCAAACTCAGTGTCGCATCCAAAAGTGCACAACAGACTTTGTTTCTCTTACTTCACATCTGAATACTGGCAGTGACGGTTTCGATTCGGAATTTTGTAAGGCCTTGAGGGCATATGCAGCCTGCACGCAGAGAACTTCCAAAGCATGTCGTGGAAACTTAGTTTACCACTCTGCTGTGTTAGGTATCAGTGACCTCATGAGTCAAAGAAATTGTTCAAAGGATGGTCCCACCTCATCAACAAACCCTGAATTTACTATGGACGCTTGCAACTACCATAACAGGGCGACGGAAAGGATACTACGATCAGGGGATCAAACTCAGCCCAATTATCTGTTCTGTGGCTTGTTTGGAGATCCACATCTGAGAACTTTCCAAGATCATTTTCAGACTTGCAAGGTGGAAGGTGCTTGGCCGCTAATAGACAACAACTATTTGTCAGTGCAAGTGACCAATGTGCCAGTGGTTCCTGGGTCTAGCGCTACTGCAACTAACAAGGTAACATTGCCTTAAGTGGTTAAGCCCGGAGACCATGTGCATCATCAAGTGTTAAAGGCAATTAATGCCAAATTCATATTTTATGTCCTGATTTATTATATTTCCCACTAATTCTTGTCAGTATACAAATGTATATTATAAATATATATTCACAACCATCTAAGCAGAAAGTGCAAGGACCAGAGATTTTGCTTTACCTCATCTGCACAATAACTGATTATATAATGAAATTTTTTAAAGAATCCACTGAGCTCCATTAATTTCAAGACAAATATATTACCGTTGAAATTATCATCAAACAAATCTGTGCTGTTTGTGGTCAAACCTAGCAGCTGTCCCAACTTGTGTAAAATGTTGAATGAATAGTTCTTTTCAGTTAGCTTTTTATTTTCCATTTCAAGCCAATGCAGTCATCATCTCCTATTGAACAACTATTGTTTAACAATTGGGTAATAAACCTGGGCACAAGTATGGCACCACTGGAGTTGTGGCCATCTGAATAGATAGACCATGGACAACTCCACAGGTTTTCTTAAATTGTGTACATAAATGTACCATACAACAATACTGAGGGAACAGAGGTCATTTTAAGTTGACCATAGTCCATATAGCCTGATTTGCTCATCCTGGTCGGTCAGGCTGGTCTTTGTGTTGGCCACAGGTATAGGCCTGTTGGCACATAATGCCCGTATATAGCATTATATACCAAGGGCAGTTTGCTTAGAAATAATCTAACATTACTGTATCTGAAGCAAATTGTTCCTTTGTCCAAATGGTGGATGGTGGAGGAGAAGTGCAAATCTAAAACAATATAGTAAGTGGCAATGTGACCAGTTTGGCCACAGCATGTTCTAACACATGCAAAGTGCAATTTCTTTTACATTTACTTTTTGTTTTAAATCAGATTTGGGGCTTTTTTTAGTATTTGATATTTTTTATTCAATCACCATGAGAGAGTAAAAGCATAATCTGCTTAATTTAGTTTTTAGGCTCAGGTTGAATATGTAAAACTGCATGTCTGTAAATTATTTTCCCTTTTTCATGAGAGGAGGAGGGGCGACAGCAGGGAACAGCCTGAGAATGACTGCTCCCCTGTGACAGAAACATGGAGGGGGAAGCGAAGCAGCCTAGAACAGCCAGTTTAATGAATAAGCCACTCTGTATTGGCATGAGTGTCAATATGGCTATATATGTTTGTATATGTTGCTTACTGGCTTTGTGAGGGTGTGAGTGAATAAATGCACTGGGGGAGGTGTGTTTAGAAGAAAACTGTGTGGTGGGGGCTGTTTACTCATTTGATGCTGAATATTAACATTGCTAGGTATAAAATAGCATTCAAAAGGAATCAGGAAAAACTATAGGAAAGGGTAAAACGTTTTTTTGTGTTGCTGCAGGGAATGTGAGATTAATGAGGCTGAGGGGTTGTTTTCATCTGAGGGAAAATTAGTCATTAAAGAAAAAAGTTTATCCTAAAATTGTTAGTTCAGGGGCAATGGCAGATGATGAGATTGCTTTTTGTTGCCCGTGTGATTTCCAGATAACAGAATGCTGGGAATTGCCCTGCAATTGATTTTAATGGGAATCATTTTAACAAAATGTGTAAGCTCTGTATTTTGCTCTCTAGCCTTTGCCCGGTCTCCTGCGCTCTAACTTGTGCCCGGCCTCCTGCCCTCTAGCCTGTGCCCGGCCTCCTGCCCTCTAGCCTGTGCCCGGCCTCCTGCGCTCTAACTTGTGCCCGGCCTCCTGCCCTCTAGCCTGTGCCCGGCCTCCTGCGCTCTAGCCTGTGCCCGGCCTCCTGCCCTCTAGCCTGTGCCCGGCCTCCTGCTCTCTAGCCTGTGCCCGGCCTCCTGCGCTCTAACTTGTGCCCGGCCTCCTGCGCTCTAACTTGTGCCCGGCCTCCTGCCCTCTAGCCTGTGCCCGGCCTCCTGCGCTCTAGCCTGTGCCCGGCCTCCTGCCCTCTAGCCTGTGCCCGGCCTCCTGTGCCATAACTTGTACCCTCTGTGCCAGCAGCTAGTCAGTCCTTCAGCAAGTGGTAACGGTGCTGACATGACTATACTGACAGGCTGGAAGAGCATTACTAGCTACAAAACTGAACCTTTAAACCCTGGAATACGTTATGCAGCAACTCTGAAATGTGTTGCACGTTTCTCTGGTAGTAAAGGCCTTGGATTTGGTGCCAGCTAATAACATGCATTTTTATTAAAGTCTCTTTGTAGGCTATGAATGCTGCATTCATGCTTAGTGGGCATCCAGCCCTTGCAAGGTGTGTGTCATGTGTAAACTGTGGGGCATCTGTCTGCCATGGCTTCCTTGTGCATTGCGCTGAACAAAGAGAAACATTGTTACAGTGAGTTCTTTATGGCATATTTCAGCTTGTGGATATGGCTTATGGCTGAGCATAATGTACAATACATGTTATTCTAAAGGCCCTTGGTATGTGTGCATTTATAGTATTTAAGCGTTCACATACATGTTATATTATATTGCATATACAAATATAGTGAATTATAAAAACTGGCACATTGAATTTGGGAGGTTTGCACTTTGAATTGAAGAAGAAGCTTGATTAACAAAAGGCAAATTTTCTACCTGCCAACCCGAAAGAAATTGCTGTGAGACATTTAGGACAGTGACACACAGGGAGATTAGTCGGCGCGTGACAAATCTTTGTTGTCGCGGGCGACTATTCTCCCCGCAATGCCATCCCACTGGCTAGAATGTAAATCACCAGTGGGATGGCGTACGGGGCGCCGCGATTTGCCAAAGTCGCCTTGAGAGGCCATTTACATTGGAGCTGGTGGGATGGCATTGCGGGGAGATTAGTCGCCCGCGACAACGAAGATTTGTCGTGCGACGACTAATCTCCCCGTGTGTCACTGAATAATGGTGCCTGCAAAATAAAAAAATGCTTCAAAGCATTAATTTACCCAAGCAATAGCCACATATACATCTGAGTGTAAAGCAACCAGACCAAACTGTGGCATGGCAGAGAGTATGGAATATACTGTATGATACTTGTGCCAGCACAACACATGTATGGCATTATGTAATAAAAGGCACTAAGTTTGCCCAGGAGCAGTAACCCATAGCAACCACCTATGTTCATTAATCAGCCCTATAGCCAGCAGTCTTAATATTTTGCTATAAATTTCAATAAAACTTTATAGGTTACGCTATATAGTTAACTTTGTATTTATGTATATATTGGTTTGTTCCTACAGACGAGAGGAAGCAGGCAACTTGCATATAGTTTAATTTGGGCTAAAAAAAAGACAAAAATCTAACAGGTCCTTAAAGGAGAATGCAAGTCAAAATTTAAAAAGCATACTGCCCAATAGTCCTCCTATTGTTTAGTAAAAACGCCACACTTTTGGCTCACCTAATCAAATATTTACTCAGTCACACTTACTTCACATTTTCTAGAACAGGCAGCCATCTCTAAAAAGGTATTCTCCCTTCCTTTCCCTCCTTGCTTCATACTGCACATGTGTTTCATTCCCTCCCCCCCCCCCCCTCCCCTCTGGCAGATCCGCTTCTGATTGACTGGTGGGCATGTGTAGCTCAGAACAGGAGACAGGATCAAGTTACACACATGCTCAGAGAATAGGAATGCTGCCGCTGGCACCTGCAGGAAGGGAAGAGAGATTTCAGTGATGTCACTGGAGTCTTCACACTGCTGTAGGCTGCCAGCACCGTATCGCAGAGAAGCAAGCAGGGATCTGGGAATTTAGATATTACATTACATTACATTAACATTTATTTATAAAGTGCCAACATATTCCGCAGCGATGTACAATATGTGATATGCAGTAAGTACTTAAAAAGAATGCCTTTAGACTTACTTTTAATTTACTGTATATTAACCTTTCATTGTCCTTCATTGCATTAGAGGGTTCACCTTTAAATGAACCTTTAGTATGATGGAGACCATGATATTCTGAGACAATTTGCAATTGGTTGTTAGATATTTAGCGCTATCTTCAGCAGCTCTCCAGTTTCAGCAGCTGGTTGCTATTGGCTGTATTTACCTTAGCAACGAGGCATTAGTTTAAATGAGAGACTGAAATATGAATAGGAAGATAAGTAATGAAAAGTAACCATAAAAATTAAATTGTAAGCTCACAGAGCAATAGTTTTTGGCTGTTGGGGTCAATAATCCCCATTTGAAAGCTGGAAAGATATAGAAGTGGAAGGCAAATAATTAGAAAACTATAAAAAAAATTATATAATGAAGACCAGTTGCAAAGTTGCTAGGAAAAGGACATTCTTTAACATACTAGAGTTATCCTAAAGGTGAACCACCCCTTTAACTTTATCCAAAGAAATAGGGATTTCCTCATGGATTTACTAAGCAATAGCTTTTTAATTCTCTTAGACACAAGAGTAACATTCAAATCCGTTATCGTTTTCTAAACATATAATTGATTGGTTTAAAGGAACAGTAACATCAAAAAATGAAAATGTATAAAAGTAATTAAAATATAATGTGCTGCTGCCCTGCACTGGTAAAAGTTGTGTGTTTACTCCAGAAAGTCTATTATAATTTATATAAATAAGCTGCTAGGTAACCATGGAGGCAGCCATTCAAAGGAGAAAAGGCACAGGCACATAGCAGATAACAGATAAAACACTATTGTATTCTACAGAACTTATCTGTTATCTGCTATGTAACCTGTGCCTTTTCTCCTTTTTTCCAGCTTGAATGGCTGCCCCCGGGGCTACACAGCAGCTTATTATATAAATTATAGTAGTGTTACTGTAGCACTAGTTTTACCAGTGCAGGGCAACTATATTTATTATATTTATTACTAAAGCTCTTTCATTTTTTAGTGTTACTGTTCCTTTAACGTTCCCTTGACATGATAGTTTCAATAAAAAAAAAAAACACATAGACAAATGCAATTGTTTCTTTCATTGGGGATTTGCCCCAAAATCTTGGAGATTTGCCAGTGTCCAGAAATAAAAATGACAATAAATACTCTATAAATACAATTTCACAGTTTAAAAGTTATTTACAGTGTAACAGGCATTTATGAACTTGACAGCGGAAAAGCTATCAACAGTTTTGTTTTAGTTACAATCGGAGGTACTGTGGCGTGGAAAATGCCAGAAACATGCAAGGGGACCTTAAATCTTGTGCTGAGAAGACTGATTGCAGGGCTCCAAATGCGTATAACAAAGTATGAACAGATGTCCTGCTTAATTCATCTAATTGCAGAAAATGGGCCTTTCTAATCATCTGGGGATGCCATGGATCATAGACTCATTGCAGCTGGCATCCCAGCCCCTCCTGTTAATGTGGAGGCAATTGCAAATAGAAGACATTCCTTGAAATTTGTTGATCATTTATCCAATATGATAATAATGGCCAGATGGAGAAGTCATTTCCTCTTAGTTAATGACTTGCTGGACCAGCATGTCTCAAGCTTCCCTCACAGGCACCAATAAATAACTTCTGGCCTTCTTCAAAGGCAAAGTATTATATAGCTGGAGCAGCGTGACGCAGCAGCCATGTTACACACACCTTTCTGCTTCTACTAGCCATTCACAGTCAGCAGTGTCCTGTTTGTCTTGGGCACCAGACAGTGAATGACTGTTTGAGCTGATCTAAACAAGGGGAAACATTCCTATTATTTTGCTTGTGTTTAACACGTAGGAAAGCCAAAAGTCTCAGTAGAAGCTGCCCAAGGCTGAAGGTGCACACAGTGGTTCTACGCACAAAACGTGGCATCATTACATGACACATTGCTTTCTCAAGAAATAGTTTGAAACCCCAGGCACAGGGAAATTGACATGATTGTTGTGTGAAAAATGCACATTTGCTGTTTCAGGAGAAAAATCACATGAAAATTGCCTGTGCCCCTTTTTACAACTATACCCACAGAGACCACCTGTGGCGTGCAGCAGACTTTAACCTGGCCTACAGGTGGCTATACACTGGCCAATAACAGCAGCAAGTGGTTTGAGCTGCCATCTTATAGGCCGGTGTATGGGGCCCTCAGACATCCTGCCCAACCGATATATGACTAAAAACCAGGCAGATGTCAATTGGGCAGGTTTAAAAATCCCATCAGGGCAAGGACACATTAGCGTTTTAATACGGCCCTCTTTCTGGTGGCCTGCATGCCTTTAGTGTTATCCAATTGTTCAGATCATTCTGATATCGGACACCCCAAGGTGGGCATAGCAGTGATCCATTTGTTTGTCGACCTTGCCAGACAAGCAAATCTGCACGTGTATGGCCGCCTTATTGCTAGTGCCATACCGGCTGTTTCACTCAGGCCAGGTTCTGAACATGAAATAGCTGGCACCAATCATACGAAAGTGACTTCCATTGTAGGTCCCCCAAGGCTATCGTCCGGTACACAATACATGGGCAGATTTTTTTGTTGGCCAACCAAATTTTCTAACCTGCCCAATCTACTAAACGACCGATCGCCATGGTACGAAAATTCGGGGGACGTTAAAATTGCACAAAGACCGTGTGTGGGCTCTGAATTATCGATACATGTATGGCCAGCTTTACAGCTGGGATGAGGCAGGTGGACAATTGAGCCCCACATTGAAGGCAGCTCGTCGGGCTCGCTTGATCTGCAGAGTAAACTTGGCCTTTCCATTGTTCAGTTTAAAACAAATGGACTTGCCTTTTACAAACGAATTGTTGTATTATTTCTGGCTTTTTCCTTAGTATTTCTTTGAAAGCTTCTGTCTTCTGCATAAAATTAATTGTTCCATTTGATCCTCAACTGCCATGATTATTTTTTTGTGGATAGTTTAATTTTGCTTGCTCTGTCTCAGCCAAGCTTTCCTGTCTTACCCACTCTACTTCTTAATAGCAGGTGAGGCTTATTGTCACCCGTGTTACAGACAGGCATAAAAATGCCTGTAAAATCCCATCCATAGAATAGAATTGGAAATAATGTATTCTTGTCAGTAGAATCACATTGCAGAAAGGAGTATTTTTGCTATAAAGCAGTACTACTGGCAAGGACATGGTGATTCCAGTGCATTTTGTTGCCTGGCCAAAAGGCAGTTTTACCCTTTGGTAAGTATAGATATTCATTTTACGTAAAGGGTTGTTGATTGGGAGTATAGCTCTTAGTATGTATCTGGAATTCTTTGTTAAGTAAAGGACTTATCGGTAGTTCTTACCCAAATAACAGGAAATACAGTTCCGGTGCTTGCACATTCTGCATCCTTTATTTATATAACATACATGTCTAAGTGCTTTACACATACAAATTCCCTTAACTGAACCTAGTACGCTAGTACTGCAAGGCAGCATAGTGCTAGCTATTGTGTCTCCTTGGATTGCTAAAAACAATATTTTGCTATTGCATTATCCATCAACAGTAGACAGTCACTTCCTGTGTCCTCTGAGCAGTAAACATGCACACCTTTGCATTCATTTCTTAGCTAAGACACAGAACAAACATACTTAGGGGTGGGTCATCTTTAAGTTACCTCTTAGAATGTTATAGAATGGCCAGTTCTTAGCAACTTTTTATTTGTCCTTCAATTTTTTAATTTACTGTTTTTGAATTATTTGCCTTTCTCTTTTGACTCTCTCCAGCTTTTAGAAGGGGGTCACTGACCCCAGCAGCAAAAGAAAATTGCTCTCTAAGTTACTTTTTATTACTTATCTTTCTATTTCAGACCCACGCTTATTCATTTTGACCCTAGAAACCATATAGCTGATAAAATTCCAATCTGGAGAGTTGCTGAATAAATAAAATAATTAATAATGAATAATTTAAAAAGCCACAAATAATAAAAAAATGAACAATCACAAGTTGTTTCCATATAGCACTCTCTACAACATGCTAAAAGTTAATTTAAAGGTGAAATGGTCTAAATGGGGTGCTACAGAATCCAGTATCGGCATCACTGTTTATTACTGACTTGAAGCATTAGCAGCGGGGACAAGCACAATGTTTTCCTATATTAAAAGCAATGAAAATTGCCTCTTTGAATTCAGGACGGTTTATTTTTCCCTTTGTGGCAAAGCAGAGAATCTTCAGATTTTTATTTTTGGCCTACTCAAGATCAGTTATTCCCTGGAAACAGCGGTGGGCTAAGCCTTAGGCAACCCGGGCAGCCACCCCGTCCCCCGCGTGTACGTGTATGAATGACCGCACATGTGGACATTACGGGGGGGATGGAGTGTGCGGTGGGAAGCGCTGGCGCAGCTGATAGTGCTGACTAGGGGTAGGCAGAAGAGGTACCTACCTAGCGCTCCCCCGTCAGGTGCTTCTGCCAACCCCTAGTTCAGGCCGTGGTAGGAAGGATTTATTTGGACAAAAGGTGGGCATGGATTTTCTATTATATTGATCTTTTGAAAGTGCTAAAAAGAAAAGTTATCTTAAAGTTCTGCAATAAGACTTTAGAGGTTTTGGTGCTTCCATTGAAGCTGAAGGCCACAAGGTATCACGTAGCACTTCCTCTCCCCATTCCGTACGGGTGCATCTGCCCACAGAAACAGACAAGCAATATGTTCTCTGATGTTTATTGCTACTTGCCATTTGTAGACAAAAGCCTCGCCATTCAATATTTATTAGTCTGCAGAGCAAAGCATTAAGCACTTGGGCAAAAACTGCTGCATTTTTTATGATCTTTGCCTTTCCTTTTACATCATTTCAGGAGAGAGGGAGATTGTTATTGGACTGTGTTAAAAGCAAGAACCCACGTGTAGGCTTTTTACCTGAACGATACAACAAGATAAAATGGAGCAGAGAGTACAAGTCACTTGTGCTTCGCTTTGAAATATTATAAGCATTTAAATACTGTATATTTAAATATGGTATACTTTCACTTTATTTTTATATAGTCAGCAAAAACAAACAGGCCCTTTTTATTACCAGCCTGGACTCAAGTGCAAGAGCCCCTTAGTGCATTGGATGAACAATTCGGTGTAAGGTGCAGAGCATAGTGCTGTGGGGACAGACAGATGGTAGTTCTGTGCAGAAAGCCAAATATTTTACTTTTAATTAGTTAGTTGTCTGACTTGGGATGGCATCACCCGACAAGTCACCAATCTCTTTCTGTTAATTCAGGCAGCAGTGTAATTATGGGGGGAATATATTAATTGGTTGTGCCACTGTGGCCTGAATGCTCGGGGTTTTCCGTATAATAGATCTTTCAGGGGGGTCAAGTACAAGGTACTGTTTTATTATTACAGAGAAAAAGAAATAAAATTTTCAATATTTGAATTATTTGACTGAAGTGGAGTCTACGGGAGATGGACTTTCCGTAATTAAGAGCTTTCTGGGTAACTGGTTTCCAAATAACAGATGACATAATGTATTACTGTTCCCCTTTATGTAGTGCTGCTATGTAATGCTGTGATTTGCAGGGTTCACCATTAAGTCAGCAGAGTTTACAGTCTAATTTATATCAGATTATAGAAACCCTAGGTTACAATTTTGTATGGGAAACACCCAAAAACCCCTAAAATATTCTGCTGGGTAGCCCAGCAATTTCTAGATTTACCAGTTAATCTGCCTGTATGTTTTTGGGGTATGGATTAAATAGGCAGCAGGTTTCATGTGTATGTTTCAAATCAATTTTCTCTTTTACAATCAATTCATATTTCATACACAGAAATCCCATTAACCGACTGGTATTTACGAGCCGTGGTTGTCAGGCAAATTGCTCAGCTTTAGAAGAGAAGTTGATTCCCTAATTTGGCTGCTAATGGCATGATTGCAGGTTGACTAAGGTGCTTATTAAATGTAGAGACCTGTCATTTTGCCTCTGATTATAGCTGTTCCTTGTTAGCTTTGACAAGTTCTGAGTAAACTTGTGTTGGTTTTATCCACTGTACTTACAGCTTGTAACTGAGCTATGATTCTGTACAAAGCAAGCCTTTTTCTGCCTAGATCTGCTCTGAACGCTACTTCTGCTTGTGCCTTAGGTTCCAAGACAGGAAAACTTTGGGAGCAGAGGAAGAGTGTAATTCCTCAGTCTGACTCGCACCCAACCTGAACCCACACTGGGTGCCCAAATTTCACCCCTAACGTCTCTGTCCTAAGGGTAAACCCGCAGGTTGTGGGTCAGCCCAAACATCACTAATTCACATATCCATTTCATTATACTATACATTTTTACAAATACCAGTAATTTGGTGTTGTACAAAGCAGGGTGTTTTTATAGCCCCTAGGTTATTACAAAACATAAAGCACCCCATCTCTCCTGGCACCTCAAACGTCACCACATTCAGTGCAAATTGGGATAGCAACAAAACTGTTCAATATGTGGCCCTTTGGAAAAAGACTTTTCTACATGCATGTTGTTGTATGATACCATCCCCACAAGTCTAATAATTTGCCTTTTTCTTTCTCTTTCAGATAACTATAATATTTAAATCATTTCAAGACTGTACAGACCAGAAAGTGTATCAAGCCGTGACAGACGACCTGCCTGCAGCATTTGTGGATGGCACAACTAGCGGTGGTGATAGTGATTCCAAGTCCTTAAGAATTATAGAGCGAGTTGGGGGAAAGCATGTTGAAATGCATGCCAGATACATTGGCACCACAGTGATTGTGCGCCAGCTTGGAAATTATTTAACCCTAGCAATTCGCATGCCCGAAGAGTTGGCAATGGCATATGAGGAAAGCCAAGACTTACAACTGTGTGTTAATGGATGTCCAACAAGTGAACGTATTGATGAGGGGGGACATCTGCGATTACCTGTAACTGTTAGCAGCACACACGACGGGTCCACTGTTCAAACCGCCTCGCTGTACACACTGGAAAGCGCAAATGAGAAATGTCATGAAAAGATCCAGGTCAAGCACATCTATTTTCACTCCTGTGTTTTTGACTTGCTCACCACTGGGGATGCAAACTTTACAGCAGCTGCTTTCAGTGCTTGGGAGGACGTGGAGACATTACACCCCAGGAAGGAACGCTGGCAAATCTTCCCGAACAAGGCCGGTTGCGCCAACACACACGCTTTGCCTGCTCTTGTGTTTGGCCTTGCAGGCTTGCTGTCGCTTTTTTTGTAGGAATTTTCATGTCTTTAAACAAAATGTAAAATATATATTGTTATAATATATTGAGCGAAAGATAGGATCTTATATGTATATACCGTGTATATGAAGGGAGGTTTGTCTTGGGATACCCATGAGACTGTATATATTGTTTGTTTCTATTTACCTTGGATGTAGTATTACTTTTTTTACTTTTTCGGTTTTTGAGATGTTCTATGTTCCTTTATTGGGACTTATTAGAAAGCACTTTATTTTTTATAAAATATTTATGTGTGTATACAGTTTAAAAAAACAAAAAAAAAGTAAGGAAGGAAGCCGCTAAACCAGGAATAGACACGCATCAGAGGCCCAGTGTACCTGATATCATTGCAGTTTTGCCGCATATGGAGCACCAATGGTATCCTTTACCTCAGCCTAGCATATGTACTTTTGTGTGTATGTATATGTAGTTCTACATCTTGATATTGAAGCTCCAAAGCAGCATTCAAAGGGCTCTACATAGTTGTCCCAAAGGCAAAACAGGAGTCTACACAGTTTTCAAGGCAGGGTTTCCTAATTTAGGAAGAAATGGGGCTTCTTGTTACTAAGGGGCAAAACATAATCTGCCATCACAGCATCACTCAGAAGGGCAATCCCCAACCTCACTGCCCTCAGCATAACAAAAACCCCTATGCTGCTTCAAATGAAAGTTCCGTTCCTCTAATCTAAAGGGGGAGCCTCTGGTGCGCTGATCCTTTTTATGGAAAAAAGAACCCCCCCTATCTGCCTATAATCCCCTCTAATGTACTTGTACTGAGTAATCATGTCCCCTCAGAAGCACCTTTTTTTTCCAGAGAAAACAACCCCAACCGTGACAGTCTAACCTCATAGTTTAACCCTTCCATATCCTTTACCAGTTTAGTTGCAGTTTCTGCACTCTCTCCAGCTCATTAATATCATTCTTAAGGACTGGAGCCCGAAACTGCACTGCATACTCAAGGTGAGGCCTTACCACAGACCCATAAAGAGGCAAAATTGTGTTTTCGTCCCTTGACTGGCCTTTTTTATACAAGACAGCATTTTATTTGCTTTAGTAGCCACTGAATGACACTGCCTGGTATTAGACAACTTGTTATCTACAAAAATCCTTCTCAATTAAGGATACCCCCAACACACTACTATTTCGTGTATAACAAAGGGCATAGCATTGGTCCAATTAGAAAATATTCCATTTACCACCACTCTTTGTAATCTATCCTTCAGCCAGTTCTCTATCCCAAGTACAAATATTATGTTTCAGGCCAATATTCCTCAATTATATCATTAACTTTCTGTGCGGTACTGTATCAAACGCTTCAGCAAAGTCCAAGTAGATGACATCCACTGGCATCCCAGTGTTGAGGTTTCTGCTCACCTTCTCATAAAAGGCAGCTAAATTAGTGGCAAGATCTGTTGGGTATAAAACCATGCTGGCACAAACTTATAGTATGGTGATTTGCAACGTATTTAAGTACCCTCTCCCTTATTATCTCTTTCAAAAGATTTCCGACTACTGATGGCAGACTAACAGGCCAGTAGTTTTCAGGCTGAGAACGGGATCCCTTATTGAATAACGGCACCACATTAGCAATTGGCCAGTCTGTCAGCACCATGTCAGACCTCAACGAATCCTGAAAAATTAACAGGTTTGGAAATCACGGCGCCAAGCTCATTTAGTACCCTTTAGTACATGTTCAAGTCTTTTTTTGAATTTCCTCCAGAGTGACCCATGCATCAGTAGTTATATGACTAGAATTGGGTCTGTTAAAAAGGAAACCTTTATTAGCTGGCTCCTCAGTTGTGTAGACAGATAAAAAGTCTTTATATAAAAAAAAAAAATTAGAAACAGAAACAAATTCATGTTACTCTATTACAGTTTGTTGGGTTTCTCTTCCAGGCATTCCCATATTTTTTAGCTTTATGGATAATAGGTTTCCATATAATGGATCCTGTATTTGTAAATATTTACCATCCACCTTATTGTAGCAGTTAGTGTAAGGAAAGGCTTTACCGAATACCAGAGAATATGATGATGCACAAACTGGGTGGATCCTGGAGCTTCTGTGTTTTCCATGCTCCCAGGCATGTGTATGTATGTGTGTGTGTGTATTTATTATATATATGTATATATATAATGTTTGTATACATACACATATATATATAATATGCACTGACCCCTATTTGTCTCTAGATACACACCTATACATATACTATATTACCCATGGCCCATTGCGTTTGTTGACTTTTTGGATTGCTGAAGTTTTAGAAATAGTTCTTTTTCCTAGTTAATGGCATTAGTTTTGCCATGATGATAATCCAATGAAGTGGAATTCTTCTACAGAATACAGTGAGCATTTTCACATTGTTTCTTTTCCTTTCACATCTGTAAATGAAGAGAGAAACGTTCCCCTCTGAGCTTTAACTGCTTCTGTTAAACCAGTCCTGGTTTAAAATAGTTCAGTGTATCCCATCCATTTTGTGTTAGGTGCAGCATTGCTCCTCTGTAAAATAGTCTTTACCATAGAACAGAACATTATCATTCATTATAAATAATTTTACCTCTAAGTTATTGGTGGGCAATCCGAGGCTTGATATTGTTGCAGCCCCCAATAGCCTTTGGCCGTGAATGAGATCCAGCCAGTTATAGTTTCACATCATCGGGAAGGGCTTCAGGTGCCTTATTGATGGCCTGCTTAAACCAAAGGCAGGTTGTGGATTTAGGAAGCTGGCAAGGGATACCATTGTCAGTCCCTGAGGTTGGGCAGCAGATTGAAACAACTAAGTAAATGAGATGCTTCCACTTGGAATCCCCATACTTTCTAATTAGAGAAAAGCAAGGAAAGGAAAGAGCCAGCCAGTAAAATCCCAAGCGTTCCCACAAGGGAGCGACAGGCAAGCAGTTCTGTTCCAGTACTTCAGTGCTGCTTAGAATTGTTTTCTCCCTTTCTTGGCCCTGATGTGGGATTTGAGAGAATGTTATTTGCACATGTTCCTGAAGGCTGCCGAGGCTAAAAGAGCTTTAGATAATGCCAAACATATGGATGGTTAGAAGCCGGTGGAAACTCTCATGGGAGAGTTAAAAGTCGGAGGGAATTTGCTTAAAATGGCTGCCTCTTTTCATGCTTGGAGAAACCCACAATGTGTCTTTGCAGAAACGTTTAGATGTGGTCTCTAGATATGCCAATATGTGTTTGTATCCGAGTGTGAGACTGTGCAGTGTGTAAATAGTTTAACTTATTATACTACAAGAATAAAGTTGAGTACCCTGAAGGAAAATGTCTGAAATGTTCTGTAATGTTGCCTTCCGCTGTCTGCATGACTAATTGCTACAAATTGTCACAAGCAGTCCTACCAGGTATAGTACCCCCGTGTGTGTCACTTATTCCCTCACTTATACTCTTCTATCAAGGAAATAGTGGGTTGGCAGCAGCAGAACAATGCACATGGCTCCATTCATTTCCCAGCAGTAACTGCTGCTATCACTTGGTAGGGAAGCTTCCCCAAAGCACTTATTAGCAAAAGGAAAGAAAATAACATTTTAAGCAACTTTTCAGTAGACATGGTCATTTAAAATCATTAGTGGTCTTAGGGTTATTTGTAAAAGTAATTGCTCTTTAAAGCAGTATCTGTCTGCTGGTTCTGATTCGTGAAACAGCGTTGCTTAAGGAGTTACTTCTGTTTCATTGTTTCAAGGGTCAGATTGATGTTTATTACTAAATTGTTTAGAATTATTATGCAAAAAACAGGTCTTAGTAGGAGATCCCTATAACAGAGAGATTCCCATAGGAACATTAGCAATGCTACTTGGAAGTTCTCGCTCAGTAGGAGCCTGTGCTCCTGTAGTAATTAGCTCTGTCACAAGTTGATGTATGTATAGGAATTATTTTGCATTTAGCAATCTTTATATTTTATGGCAGAAGATAAGGAATCCCTGAACCCAATCTATTTCAGAACTGCCAATGATGAACTTTATTGTGTTTATATGGCTTTCAGTCTTGGAGCAATGGGTGGGGATACAGTGGCTTCCTCAGATAGCAGTAATCCAACATACAATTCCCATTAAAGGCAAAGTACCCCCCCCCCCCCTTGACACAAGCTCATTCAGTTGAGACTATGTATAACCGCTACATAGACACTGTCTGATATTTCTAAAATAAATGTGTATTTTACACAGACATACATGATTCCACAGATTGAAAGGAAACAAAGATGTGCTCACTGGGGCTGTTTTCCCACCCTGTTAGGATCGCGGCGTAACGCAACCCCTCCCTTATCTTGTTCCATTGAGAAGCATGCATTCT
The DNA here is from genome assembly GCF_000004195.4 of Xenopus tropicalis. Classification (NCBI taxonomy): domain Eukaryota; kingdom Metazoa; phylum Chordata; class Amphibia; order Anura; family Pipidae; genus Xenopus; species Xenopus tropicalis. Next base: position 176,185,241 of record NC_030677.2, on the reverse strand, counting down.
GAGAATTCAAGTCCAGTTGCTTTCTATAGTGGGTTGTGCACAGATTCTCTGGAATACTGAGAGAAATTGGGCTAAGCCCTTTCTCTCACACATTCTAGATATATTTTTGCATTTTGGGAAGAAACGGAAAGCTTGTTTCAATTGCAGCTGATCCTGACCAATCCATTATCATCTTTCATTTGTCTCAGACCAGTAAAACTAACAGGTTGTGGGATGCTAGGTTAGCCCTAGTTACTATGCAACCCTTAGTCGTCCTACTCACCTTCCCCTCTTCTGCTGCTCTGAGATGAAATGGCAAAATCATACCAACTGTTTTATAATGTGTGGTTTAACCTAACAATTTGATTTTGGTTGGCAGGATGATTACAATGCCTAGTATTTTGTTTATGTAACCTGTACAGACTAGCACCAGTAGAACATGGGTTACACTGGACTTACCCAGAATTAACCTTTGCTAAGGGGAAGAGGAAGGTGAGGGTGCTCAGCAACTACACATCTCTTACTAATGTACAGAAGATAAGGACAAGCACAAGAGGTTCTTGCAACTAAAACAAAAAGGGGTTATTCAACAGCACAAGGTTTATTCACAGTACACAACTTCTCTAAGGTAAAGTGGTCAAGGCCTATTAAATTACAGTGTGTATCACACACTACACTCCCTTGAGTAAATGCTTGGCAGGAATCTCACTTCAACTCTATACCCTCTAGTGGACTTGGATCACCTCCAGCGGAATCACCAGAGAAATTCTCAAACTGATTACCCATGCACTATCCCTACACTAACATCTGGGAAAGTACCTCCAATCTATCCTCCTATGTTGGAGCTCAGAAATGCTATTTCTATCTGACACACTATTAGAGTGCACTATGACAGGAGCTAGACCTCCCACTATCTAATGGCTAATTTACTGGGCCATATTCCCCAACATCTCCAAGAGCAACACTCCCTTGGGGCATTCCTTTTCCTGAAGCCTAGGTCCCAGGCTCTCAGCAACATCTGTCCTGTTCCTCAGGTGGAGACCATGGGGGCGTATTTATTAACATAGGAGACAAATATCACTGGTGATGTTGCCCATAGCAACCAATCAGCCATTAGATTTGATTGCTCACCTACAAGTTAATCATTATTTATTAACACTGAAGACAAACATCTCCAAGGCGGAAGTGCCACTTATTTCCCAGCACTATATCAAAGTGTGACAGAAAGTAGTCACCAACGGATGGGCCAGTGTCATACCTATGCAAATGAACTAGCTTTGACAGGCCCTTCTGCCTAGTAGCTAAGGGAACTAATCCTGTAGGGATTTAAAGCTACAGGCGCTATCAATCCCATGGGTCCCTACATTTATCTGACCCCATCTACTCACTACATATATATTATAGCACATTCAAATACATATGATACATACTACCATAAGCACAAGAAAAAAACAGTAAGGGAGGGGATACCTTGGCCAAAATGAGAATGCCCCGACATTTTAGTGAAAAGCCTTTCTCAAGGGGAATTCCTTGAGTATCTGCAAAAAACCTATAGTTATGTGAGGCTGCAATCATATTGTTGTTGTTACTTTTTATAATTATCTTTCTGTTTAGCCCTCTCCTATTTATCTTCCAGTACCTCATTCAAAGTATAATGCTGTAGGAGCTGAGCGGAATTGGGGAGGGCTTGAGCTGCCTCCATTTTGTATGTAAATCTAGTCCTGCTTGTACTGTTTGGCTGAAACATCTGCCTAGCATCTGTGTAGCACCACAAGGGCTGGTGTTACACATTAGCTGACAAAATGGTTAGTTTGCAACAATGTAGAAGCCTGCAGTCGGCCCATTTGAGCCAGAATCAGAACATAAGCACAGCTGGACCCTGCAGCTCTTCTTGCTGTGTTGCTGGGTGACAAAGGTCTCAATTTTTACCTTATTAATAGGAACCAAAGCAAAAAGAAACCTGAAATGTGGATGTTGCCTGTTTTTGTATGTCAGTGTCAGTGTCAGTGGGGCTATAAACCAAACATGTAGTGAATAAGAATAATGCAGTTAGAAACTGAGGAAAATTTGTCTGTTTGTTAATAACTTCATACAGAACCAAACCCAGGGTTCAATCATACACTATGACTGTGGCTGTGGGAGAGCAGGTATAGTAGGGAGAGATGGTGCCTATAGTAGCAGTGGGATAATAGCCTCTGGGAAGGGTCTGTGGCTGTGGGATAGCAGGTATAGTAGGGAGAGATGGTGCCTATAGTAGCAGTGGGGGGATAATAGCCTCTGGGAAGGGTCTGTGGCTGTGGGATAGCAGGTATAGTAGGGAGAGATGGTGCCTATAGTAGCAGTGGGATAATAGCCTCTGGGAAGGGACTGTGGCTGTGGGATAGCAGGTATAGTAGGGAGAGATGGTGCCTATAGTAGCAGTGGGATAATAGCCTCTGGGAAGGGACTGTGGCTGTGGGATAGCAGGTATAGTAGGGAGAGATGGTGCCTATAGTAGCAGTGGGGGGATAATTGCCTCTGGGAAGGGACTGTGGCTGTGGGATAGCAGATATAGTAGGGAGAGATGGTGCCTATAGTAGCAGTGGGATAGCAGGTAGAGTAGGGAGAGATGGTGCCTATAATAGCAGTGGGATAATTGCCTCTGGGAAGGGACTATGGTTGTGGGATAGCAGGTATAGTAGGGAGAGATGGTGCCTATAGTAGCAGTGAGATAATAGCCTCTGGGAAGGGACTGGGGCTGTGGGATAGCAGGTATAGTAGGGAGAGATGGTGCCTATAGTAGCAGTGGGGGGGATAATAGCCTCTGGGAAGGGACTGGGGCTGTGGGACAGCAGGAATAGTAGGGAGAGATGGTGCCTATAGTAGCAGTGGGGGGATAATAGCCTCTGGGAAGGGACTGTGGCTGTGGGATAGCAGGTATAGTAGGGAGAGATGGTGCCTATAGTAGCAGTGGGGGGATAATTGCCTCTGGGAAGGGACTGGGGCTGTGGGATAGCAGGTATAGTAGGGAGAGATGGTGCCTATAGTAGCAGTGGGATAATTGCCTCTGGGAAGGGACTGTGGCTGTGGGATAGCAGATAGGCAGTAGCAGTGGGGATTATAGTCTCTGAAGAGCTGCTGAAATCAAAATGATATTGCCCAAGCTGCAGCCCTTTTTTCTTGTTAAATGACAACACCCAAACTCATTTGCAGTCTAAGCCCCATACATAAATTAGGTATTTCCCCCATAGATAAAAGTTCCTTTGCAAAATCTGTTTAGCTGTGGGGCTCACAACTACTTTTTATGAAAGATGTTGCCTTAGAACACTGTCAGGCAAGCGAGAGGTTAAAGCCCTTGTCTGCATCACTGCTTTGGTGAGTGGATATTTAAAAAAATGACAGCAGACAGGTTTTCCGAAGGGCATAGATGAATTGATTGCAGATGTGTTTTCAAAGGTGGGGGAGGGAACATACTGGAATAGGACTCAGCTGCAGGATTAGTAAAGGTTGTAACCCTCAGCTTCCCACGACTCTGGCTAATGCACTTTTTCTTTTGGTTTGGAATTTGTTAAAGGAATCATAAGAAAAAGTGATCACTATGAACTGTTTTGCCACGTCTCATTCTTAGACATGTGGATAGCGGGTGTATTTCCTATTTCTTATATTAAACACCAATGTATTGCTGTCCATTGTCCCATGAACATAAAGCCAGCTGCTGCGTATGTCCCAAACACAGGTAATAAGAAGTCACCCAGCTCGCACCATGGCTAGTATTTCAAAGCAACCAATTAGCAGACAGAATGTTTCTTAGTCACCTGATTCACAGCAAACCCCCAATTGGTTTCTATTAGTTTCTAGGCAGTGTGAAATTTGTGACGTTTATTTAATAACCCTAAGATTACTAGGTCTTGTGTAATACAATTAGGCCCTTCCATTACCAGCTTCTTCATACTCTTTGGAATTTGACCAATTTCTCCAGACATATTTGCTCCAGGTTGCTCAGGTTAGTATGATGGTGCTTCTTCACCTTAATTTTCAAGTCGTGCCACAGATGTATAGTTAAATTGAGACTGGGCTTTGTCTGGGGCATTGTACCAACTTCAACTTTTTGTTTTCTAGCCAGCCCAATGTTATGTATGGCCCAAGCTTCAGAGGTTCTCATGCAGTATTACCCATTGGCCTGTATTTTACACCATTCTTCCTTCTATTTTAACAAGATTCCCCTGTTCCTGGTGATGAAAAAGAGCCATACTTGACTGTTGTGTAATTGTGGTAAATGTTCCCTTTAAACCACTCATATTGCTACTGGGGTACAAATTTGCAGATGCGGTTGCCTATGGCTTTTGTTGGGCCATCCTTCCTTGCAGACATGTTATGAATGTGTTTGGCTCATAGGAAGTTTGGTGTTGGCAGCTTCATGCCGTTTTCTATAGAAGGGAGAAGGGTTGGTGCAAAATACAGTGAAATACTGCAGTACAACCTGCAATCCGACTTTTGGGGGAAAGTTCACCTTTCAGCAGCATAATGATCCCAAACACAAGGCAAAGTAACCCTGGAGTGGCTCCAAAAACAAAAAGATGAATGTCCTACAATGGCTTATTCCAAGTCTGATTTCATTTCAATTGAGAATCGGTGACATCATTTAGAAAGTGAGATGGACAAGAATTATCTGACTAAGCCAAACCCCCTAGAGCATCATCATCATCTCTCTCTGGCACATATTTCTACCATCAAAGGACATTGAAACCGCAAGGTTATGTATTCTCTGCAAGTAGAAATATAAATACAACTCAATTCTAATGAACCCAACAGCATTATTGTAAAATATAGTGACATCAAAATTTCTCTGACCATACTAAGGCATGATACCACTGGCCAAGCACTTATATACAGGCCGTGGAACTCCAAGGTCACTTCAAACACCCTTGTATTTTATAATAAAGTAGTTTTAATGCGACAAAAGTGAAGTCATTATGGACTGATGACACCACTAAGCGCCCTTTATAAGAAAATATTTTGCAGGTTAGTCTTGGCTGTCGTGTATATATATATAGCTTGGTGCAAATGCTACAGTATTTTAGTGTATAAACGGTGTCTTATTCTTCTGTATGTAGTGCCCACAGCATTCTCTCATAGTTCTGTGCATCTCGGATTAAATCTAATTGATTTATGTCATATGTAACACTATATTTTGCTGTCAGATTTGAAAGCTAATACCATGACAGCCCTGACAAGTAGAATATTACTATGCTCCAATCATATTTCATTAACTAATATGTACATATACCATCAGTGAATGGCAAAAGCTCAGACATAATAAATAGGCTACTCTAGAGAAACTGCTTGTCAAACAGAAACGAAGCTAAATATAAACTGCTCTTTAAAAAATATTTGTACCTTTGGCTGTACAGGTATGGGATCTATTATTTGAAATCATTGTCATTTATTTATATAGCAACGGCAACGCTTTACAGTAATCATCGGAAATACTTGGGACTTGGGAATTTTTGGATAAGGGATTTCATTTGTAGCTCCATGGTCTAAGGCTGCTGAAAATATGTATACATTATAGGGCTGTAAAAGGCTAATAGCATTGTTTTTCAACCAACATAGATTTATGCTATTCATTATTTCAGAGAAAAAAGAAATCGGTAAAACAAAAAGAATTGTTTGGTTAAATAGAATGGGAAATGGCATTCCCATAATTCAGAGCACCCGGGATGTTGGCTTGTCGAATTATAGATCCTATACAGTTATGGAGGTAATTTTTCATAATTAATAAAATATAGGAGCTTTATTAGCACTGATTATGCTGTTGTGTTTAACCTGCATAAAACTAGGTACAGGTATAGGATCTGTTATCCAGAATCCGGAAGAGTGGATGGGGGGGGGGAGTTTACACACAAGCAGGCCGGGGGACACAAGAGTGCGGGTGAAACTACAGGTGCCCCCGCCGCCCACATCCCCCGCACTTCCTAACCCCACCCCCACTGAGCCTCCCCAACGGGATTTTTCCCAGTGTCCCGGCAGTCCAGTCTGACCCTGGCTGAAGTGCCAAATGTACATTACTTTTAGTTTTATCTAGTCATACTGTCGGTTTGTGGCTGCTATTATAGTAGGAAATGAACAAGGCACGGTTTTATTAATACAGAGAAATGGAAATCATTTTTTATGGCCTTTCCGTAATTTGAAACTTTGTGGATATCGGGACCAGTGACTCGTGGCCTCCTTTTTGGATTAAGAATACGTTAGAATCACATGACTGGAAAACAGCAGCGATATGGACATATGTTCCAACTATTTCTTTCACTAAAACAAGCGCATTGCTTTCAGGCCAAAACAAGCACTTTTTATTCTGATCATAGCACCAATGTACATAAACCATGGGATATCACTGAGATCCCTACATACGTGGTTATTGATAATACTGTACGATGTAAGCAAAACATGAATGCAATTTAGTGGTTACATTGGCAAAATACAAGGAAACTGTGCTGCACATTACTTTGTAGATGCCACTAAAACAACACTACATTGTGGTTAAACATACACATAAAAACTTTTTACTCATTTTGAAATCATTTTTTGCAGGATCCATCTATGGTCTGACTATGATCCAATTTTTGCAAATTATTGGATCAGCCCAGTATGGCCCGGCATGTAGGAGGCCATTTTGTTCAGCTCCTGGCCTTGTTCAATGAGCATGTATAGCTGTATACTATTCCATAAGGATAAAACCTCTATTACTATAAGAACTGACAAAGCCAGAAATTATTTTCTGACAGGAAAAGTAGAGGAAAAGGCAGATGTTTTCACTAAGGACTGGCTAGAACTCCAGCTTCTCCCAAATGGGTTTTTTTCTGGAAGAGAAAAACTTGCCCTGATTTCACCATGCGCGTATATAGAGTTTATTAATCTTCATTTAACCCTTTACATCACAGTGTTAATAGATTTAATTGTTACATCAATATTCATTACTCACAATACTCACCCTACATTCAGGGTAAAGGAGTTGCTTCTATAGGATAGAGAAGTTCATACACCAGTAGCATTGTCTGCAGGCTGCCAGAGGAACGGGTTGTTAGGACAGAGGAAGGAAATTGATCATTATACACGTTGTTATTCACTGAAGCAAGCAGGTGAAAGCTATAGCCTGGAGTCCATTTAAGTCATTTTCTCATTGGTGTACGTCAATCACAATTAAGCAATTTGCATTCCAGACCAGAAAAGCACACACAGTGGCGATGTTACTGGCTCTGGCTGGACACTGCGAGGGAAGCTATAGACATGCCACGAGATAACCACGTTTCTGCGCTAATGGAAAGAGTTTGGGGAGAAATCAAGATAATCTTTATTTGTGCAGATTATTTACTGACTTAACTAGATGTTTTAGTAGGAAAAGAAATTTAAAGGGGAAAATATACCCCCTTTTTGACATGAGCTTATTTAGTATTAATAGAATGTGGTATCTAATCTTTGACTCGTAAGAACCATTTCCCGACCCCACTCTCCCCAGGCTCACAGTGTCATTCAGCCCCTCCCTCACCTTGTTCAATTGTGAAGTGATGGATTCTGGGACTTGAAGTCCCCCTGTTTCCATAGTGCAGGGATCCCCAAACTTTTATACTCGTGAGCCACATTCAAATGGAAAAAGTGTTGGGGAGCAACACAGGCATGAAAAAAGTTCCAGGAGGTGCAAATAAGAGCTATAATTGGCTATTTGGTAGCCCCTATGTGGACTGGCAGCCTACAGAAGGCTCTGTTTGGCTTTACACTGGGTTTTATGCAATTAAAACTTGCCTCCTAACCAGAAATTCAAAAATGAGCACCTACTTTGAGGCCACTGAGAGCCACATCCAAGGGGTTGGTGAGCAACATGTTGCTGCTTAGGCACAGGTTGGGGATCACTGCCATAGTGGGTGGTGTACAGAAAACAGAGAGACTTCAATTCTCAGAATCCATCACTCTACAGTGGAACAAGGTGAGTGAGGGGAGGCAGTAGAGTGAAAAGCCGACTTTTCTGTTAAAGTTCCACTATTCACTCTACTGCGCATGCGCTGACCACTGGCATTTTAGGAAAAGGAAGCAGGAAGGAGGAAGCGCTCACTACAGCTACCCCAGGCTGGTGCCGTTTTCTCCTAACAGGGGCACCAGCCCGGGGTACAAGGTAAGCGATTAAAGTCACTTGGGGGTGCCTAATATTTTGGCACCCCAAGTGACTTAGCCTTTCCTTCTCCTTTAAATAACTCCAGCCTGGGCTGGAAAATTCATTTATATTTATTTATTTATGGAACATCGGATTGTGTTTATGCATCTTTATATAAGTCCAACTGAAGAAATATAAGGACGATATCCCTCACTTAACTGGTAGCCTTTATTTATATTATTTCCTTGTTTTTGAGGGTTAAAACAGGGTTTGAGGGTCTTACAGGCTGCATAAGAAAGGTAATTGCTTCTTAAAAGAGAAGGAAAGGCTAATAAAGAGTTAATCTCAAGCTGCAGGCATACCTTCAGTTGTCTCAATAGTGCCCTTAAGTCTCCCCATATTTCTCAGAAGCCAAACAGGAAGAAAAAACGCTGAGCTCTGTAAAGAAAGTTCCCATAATGCCTCGCTCCTGCACCAAGACCAGTGAACATGCTCAGTTAGTAAGACTATGAGTCAGCTTCCTGCTGATTGGCTCAGATCCACATTCCTAAGGGGGGGAGGGAGTTCTTAGCATTCTTGAGGGAGGGGGGAGCAGGAGAGAGGAGAAAGCTGAAAGCTGTGTGTCTCTGGAACAGGAATTACAGACACAACAAATCTTTTGACAGAGGACTCAGCGCAGTGTTTCTGTGAGTGCTTATGGCTGTATTTACATAGACCTTTCTGATAAAGATTACTTAGTTTTTACCTTTCCTTCTCCTTTAAATAAAATCCATTTATTTGATTACGTATGCAGTAAATCCCCAAAAGCAGCCCCTTGGCCATTACAAATTATTGTTATAGGCTAGCATTAGAGGGTGTTTTATAATGAAACCCAACATATTCCTACAAGTAAAGCACTGCTTCAAAATAATTGTGCTCCCACCGGCTTGAATGTAAATTGCTGGTGGGATGGCATATGCGGTGCTACAATTTCCTGGCTATTTACATTCAAGCGCTAACTGTAACAGGAAGTAGTGTGGGAGAAAAATAACTTTGTCCATTCATTGGCTGATGTGACTTGTCATGTATGTGTGCCCTTGGTTTTTTTGTGTGCATGGTAAAAAGTACACATTCTAAATTAAAAATTGATCATTATATCTTTCTATTCCAGACTAAAATACTGCAAATTTTTGCTAAGGATAGTGGACATTGCCTTACAGAATTCACCTTATGGCGTCTTATTTCCTGCGTTTTCTTGGCTAGAAAGGTACAGCTTCATAAATGTAAAATTAAAAATGTAAATAAGTAGATTAGGGTTACGATTTGGTTCAGTATTCCGCCGATTTGTTCATCCAGATAAAAAGAAAATGTGATTTTGGTGAATTTCTAATGTAGAATGTAGACACTGAAATTTTTGAGCTTATTTGTAGGTAAAGTTGTTATGAATGGGGAGGGTAAACTTTCATATTATTGGGAGAAAGGATGGAAAGCTTGTCCTTAGGTAATGGAGCAGAGTGTTATTAGCAAAGACAAGAGCAGAAGGGGAAAGAGGTTGTGGAGAATAAAATCAATATTGTGCTTCTCGCGGGACGGAGTGATTGCATTATTGTGCAGTATTGTGCATTCTCACTTGTGTAGTATACAGTGGAGGAAATAATTATTTGACCCCTCACTGATTTTGTAAGTTTGTCCAATCACAAAGAAATGAAAAGTCTCAGAACAGTATCATTTCAATGGTAGGTTTATTTTAACAGTGGCAGATAGCACATCAAAAGGAAAATCGAAAAAATAACTTTAAATAAAAGATAGCAACTGATTTGCATTTCATTGAGTGAAATAAGTTTTTGAACCCCTACCAACCATTAAGAGTTCTGGCTCCCACAGAGTGGTTAGACACTTCTACTCAATTAGTCAACCTCATTAAGGACACCTGTCTTAACTAGTCACCTGTATAAAAGACACCTGTCCACAGAATCAATCAATCAAGCAGACTCCAAACTCTCCAACATGGGAAAGACCAAAGAGCTGTCCAAGGATGTCAGAGACAAAATTGTAGACCTGCACAAGGCTGGAATGGGCTACAAAACCATTAGCAAGAAGCTGGGAGAGAAGGTGACAACTGTTGGTGCGATTGTTCGAAAATGGAAGGAGCACAAAATGACCATCAATCGACCTCGCTCTGGGGCTCCACGCAAGATCTCACCTCGTGGGGTGTCAATGATTCTGAGAAAGGTGAAAAAGCATCCTAGAACTACACGGGAGGAGTTAGTTAATTACCTCAAATTAGCAGGGACCACAGTCACAAAGAAAACCATTGGAAACACATTACACCGCAATGGATTAAAATCCTGCAGGGCTCGCAAGGTCCCCCTGCTCAAGAAGGCACATGTGCAGGCCCGTCTGAAGTTTGCCAATGAACACCTGAATGATTCTGTGAGTGACTGGGAGAAGGTGCTGTGGTCTGATGAGACCAAAATAGAGCTCTTTGGCATTAATTCAACTCGCTGTGTTTGGAGGAAGAAAAATGCTGCCTATGACCCCCAAAACACCGTCCCCACCGTCAAGCATGGGGGTGGAAACATTTTGCTTTGGGGGTGTTTTTCTGCTAAGGGCACAGGACAACTTATTCGCATTAACGGGAAAATGGACGGAGCCATGTATCGTGAAATCCTGAACGACAACCTCCTTCCCTCTGCCAGGAAACTGAAAATGGGTCGTGGATGGGTGTTCCAGCACGACAATGACCCAAAACATACAGCAAAGGCAACAAAGGAGTGGCTCAAGAAGAAGCACATTAAGGTCATGGAGTGGCCTAGTCAGTCCCCGGACCTTAATCCAATAGAAAACCTATGGAGGGAGCTCAAGCTCAGAGTTGCACAGAGACAGCCTCGAAACCTTAGGGATTTAGAGATGATCTGCAAAGAGGAGTGGGACCAAGATTCCTCCTAAAATGTGCGCAAACTTGCTCATCAATTACAAGAAACGTTTGACCTCTGTGCTTGCAAACAAGGGTTTTTCCACTAAGTATTAAGTCTTTTTTTGTTAGAGGGTTCAAAAACTTATTTCACTCAATGAAATGCAAATCAGTTGCTATCTTTTATTTAAAGTTATTTTTTCGATTTTCCTTTTGATGTGCTATCTGCCACTGTTAAAATAAACCTACCATTGAAATGATACTGTTCTGAGACTTTTCATTTCTTTGTCATTGGATAAACTTACAAAATCAGTGAGGGGTCAAATAATTATTTCCTCCACTATATATATATATATATATACTATATACTTGTGTGTATATATATGTAGTATATATTTACTTGCATTGGCCCTGTATGTATCTAGAAAACATTGTTTGGTTTCTTTTTTTCTTTGTAGGCAACATCTCTATGATCAGTGGCCACCTTTTAATGATAACGTTAGTTCTGTACTTTATGGATCCATTTCTGTAATGCACTGCACTGCTAGAGAGCTCCATGCCCTGACTAGCGTGGGTTGTTCCTGTTTGATCCAGGAGGTTAAAGGAATAAGTTCTTGTTTGTTTAGGCCCGAGGAGGCTGGAGTGTGGTCACTCAGTTTCCAGGTCCAATCTTGCTTCTCTTTGTTCCAAAGCTTGTGCTTGGTGGCCATTTTTTGACCAATCTTCATGGCCAGACATTTTTAGGTGTAGGACATGCAATATGTTGCAGGTTACATTTAGACTCCTGAAACCCCCCAGCTATATGTTTTCTCCTTTGCAAAGATACTCTGCTGAGCAGCTCGCCCGATACGAGGTCATGGCGCAATCTTAGCAGTCACATGGCCAGGCCTGTAGGCTTAAACTGTTGGAGACTGTACAGCTTTTCTGTTGCATGTGTTTTGACTTTTAAACAGAAAGTTAACCTTTAAGTTAACTTTTAGTATGTTACAGCATTCCCTATTTCTAGCAACTTTGCAATTGGTTTTCATTATTTTTTTTAAAATAGTTTTTGAATTATTTGCCTCTCTCTTCTGCCTCTTTCCAGTTTTCAAATGGGGGTCACTGAACCCAGCATCCAAAAACTATTGCTCTGTGAGGCTACAGTGTTATTGTTACTTTTGATTACTTATCAATCTATGCCTCCCCTCTACTAGTCATATTCCCATCTCATTTAAACCATTGTCTGGTTGCTAGGGTAAATAAGACCCTATAGCAAGCAGATAGCTGTTAAAATACCTAATAGAGAGCTACTGAACAAAACTCTAAATAACTGAAAAGCCGAAAAAATACCAAATTGTCAATGTCTACATCATATTAAAAGTTAATTTAAATGTGAACTACCCTCTATTTTCTTCTTTACAGCAATGTACTACTCAGTTCTCATATGCTATTGAATAACACAACCTTATTGCACAGGAGGTGTGGAGAGCATGTGTAGCGGCCAGTTTGTGAGCAATCACTGGTTCATACATATGTAGTGTACACCTGGGTGACCTGTCTGCATTAAAGGAACAGTAACACCAAAAAATGAAAGTGTATAAAAGTAACTAAAATATAATGTGCTGCTGCCCTGCACTGGTAAACGTTGTGTGTTTACTTCAGAAAGTCTACTATAATTTATATAAATAAGCTGCTGTGTAGCCATGGGGGCAGCCATTCAATGGAGAAAAGGCACAGGCACATAGCAGATAACAGATAAAACACTATTGTATTCTACAGAGCTTATCTGTTATCTGCTATGTAACCTGTGCCTTTTCTCCTTTTTTCCAGCTTGAATGGCTGCCCCCGTGGCTACACAGCAGCTTATTATATAAATTATAGTAGTGTTACTGTAGCAAACACACCAGTTTTACCAGTGCATTTTTATTACTTTAAACTTTCATTTTTTGGTGTTACTGTTCCTTTAACTGGGGACATTATTTTATTGTAGTGTTTTGGAAAACTGCAGCTCGTGAGTTGCCATTTGGTCCGTGTTCAAAAATATTATTAAAGGCAAAATGCAATGTGTTATTTTCATTTACTTTATGACCTTCCACAAAAACTTCATGGTTTTATATCAAGAAATGACATGAAATGCACTACGAGTCCAAAATGTGAATGTTTGGTGACAATTAACAGGGAGAAGCCAAGCAAATAACAAATGGTGAGATCTACATCTGCACAGCAGTTGGTTCCAACCAGACACAAAGCAGAAGTTGGCTAGTTAAGTTGGCTAGTAAATGCCCAACAACTGGCCATAGCCAAGCATAGATTCCCCAGTAACAGCTAGAGGCAGTATCCACCCATATACACAGCTAAGCTAAGAAAAAATTGTTTAAATGCTTGTGTGTCTCAATGCTTAGCAAGAAACACATAGAAACTATACAAGTATTCTTTATGTATACACCAGCAATATACTAGAGAGAGCATAGTCAGATCTGTCCCTACCCCAAACAAATCTTCTCCACACACTATAGGGTCAGTCTCTTCAGTAAGTTTTAGGTTTTAGATACTACAGTATACAATGGCTTTAAGTTCCAGGGAACTTGTATCAGCAGCTGCATTTTATACTACGGACACATTCCAGGTTTTAACATGAATATGTATGAGTTGCTTTAAAGGAAAAGTAACACTAAATTTTTTTAAGTAAAAAAGCTTTTCTACCCTGCAACAATAACTGCCCTATCCTGCAAACCACTTAGTATTTTAAATGCTTTAATAGAAAATACCAGTTAACACTTGGCTTCCTGTCATTTGAAATAAGGTGATACGGCGAAGGAAGGAGCAGCATCCACTATGCAACGATCGATTGATAGAGCTTAGCCTGACTCCTTCCTATACAGAGGGAAGGCTAGGCTCGATCAATCGATCGTCACATAGTGGATGCTGCTCCTTCCTTCACCGTATCACCTTATTTCTATTGACAGGAAGCCAAGTTTTAGCAGGTATTTTCTATTAAAGCATTTAAAATACTAAGGGGTTTGCAGGATAGGGCAGTTATTGGTGCAGGGTAGAATAGCTTTTTTACTTAAATTTTAGTGTTACTTTTCCTTTAAGGTAAAAGGTTAAAATGGCACCCAGACCATGTACTGGTGTTGGGCATTAAATCTTATTTCCCCATGGCTGCTGCAGCCTTGACTTGATGCTTGGGAGGTAGAGACCAGAAAGGGTAAAGCAAACTGGGTCAGCACCTCTCTCCTCTGGAGCACAGTGGACTCAATAGACCAGTGATCCCCAACCAGTGGCTCAGGGGCAACATGTTGTTTCCCAAACCCTTGGATGTTGCTCCCAGTGGCCTCAAAGCAGGTGCTTAATTTGAATTCCTGGCTTGGGGGCAAGTTTTGGTTGAATAAAAACAAGATTTACTACCAAATAAAGCCGCCCGCAAGCTGATAGCCTCTATGCACACTACCTAATAGCCAATCACAGCCCTTACTTAGCACAGAAATATCCTGGGGCATGCTAAATAAGGGCTGTGATTGGTGGTGTTGCTCCTCAACTCTTACATTTGAATGTGGCTTACAGGTAAAAAGGGATGGGGACCCCTGCATTAGACCCATGATCCCCACTCATGTAAATGGACTTATTTAGCTACCAGCTCCCTTATACAATGAAACATGCAGATAACACAGATATAAAGAAAAGATAACATTGAGAGAGGCCAGAATGGTTCTTCAATTTAATTAGACATATATAGAAGAAATCTATATACAATCATTGTGAATTTACACAGTTTATAAAGCAAGTCAGATCCATTTGAAATTATACTGGCTGCATAGCACATTTGACATTATTGCCCATTTCATAAAAAAGGGGGAACACAAAAGGATTTACAATAAAACTTGGGGTGGGGGTAAATCTGGACAAAGGAGCATCTTGTGGGTGGAACCAGCTGAATTTCCAGGACAAAAATCTTGGAGACATTCAGACTGACGTATGCATTCCATCACAACACTGACATCTCATTAGAATTAAAAACAATCCTGATAAAGTATCCTATAAAGAGAAACACTGACTGGAATTTTGTTCCCTTTCCCCATTTTTTACATTCTGAACATATTCCATCAAAACGTGTTTAAAAAGTCGGATGAATATACATATTCCTATATTTGTTGAGAAGGCCTGAGTTGGTGGGGAAAGGAACAGTCAAAGAAAGCCTGAGAGAGAAGGAAATGTTCATTTAATTAATTTACAATAATTTACAGTAGTTTTTACTTTGTAATAAAAAAAAAATATTCATTACAGTTGATCACAGAAAAGAAGACTGGCTATTTTACAGTTGTAGGTACAGAATTTAAATATTCAAGCATATGATGAGAAGCGGCAAGGTTGTAGAAGTGTACAATGTAAACAAACAGCTTTGGAAAGTGAACCAAGTCCTTTATAGCATTTTCCAAAAAAATATTTTCAAATACTCATTTTAACATGATCAGCCAACAAAAAAAACCCAGTTCATTTACAGTTTAAAAAAATGATGTGAAAACTTCCGTTTTCTTAAAATTCAGTCTACAGGGGCAGTGCTGAGGTCTCTGAAATAGTAAACATCTTTTCTATTTCTTTAAAAAATGCCACAATTGCAGCACAGTGCAGCATATACCTTAAATACAAAAATATTCTCTGTTCAGCTGTGACAAAGACGCACCTTGCAGTCTGGAAAGTAGTAACAGTCTGCCAGGTCAGCAGATCAAAGTCATTTCCTTCAAGTCATGTAAGGCAATCACTGTGATATTTTATTGAATATGGCTAAAGGAGTCTAGAACGGTATTCCTGGTGTTATGTTTTGCGACCACTCCATAAATGCTCGGGAGTGCTCTTGTGATCAGATGATTCATAAGGGGACCTGCGCCCTAAAGGAGATCGGGAGTCATACGCTGATCTCTGGTCCAAAGGTGACCTCGGCCCACTGCTGGAGGCTCTGTGGTCCAACTGCCAGTCTGAATGGTACCGATAATCTCTTGAAGATTTATGGTGGCTGTAATCAGAACTGGATCTGTGGTCAGAATGTAAACGATGGTCAGAATGGGAACGATGATCACTATAAGATCTATCCTTCAAACCTCCTTCTAGGTTTGATCTATGATCTCTACTTCTGTGGTCATCCAATTTTCTGTGTTTACTTTCACTGTGGTACCTAGAACACAATCACAAGAGAACTATGTAAGGTTATAAAATATGAACAATTGTACAGGTTAATCCAAGCTGGTCATATATAGGCAACAGTGGGGTGTGGGATGGGTGCAAGGGGCCCAATGTGAGCCAATCTTTGGCCTGGGACCCTTTAGATTGTGAGTAGGGACCTCTGATCCTATTTATTACTCTGTAACCCTTGTTTGTTAAAATTATCAAAAGAACTCTGTTCTAAAATTAATATAAAGCACTAAAAATAAATGATGATGATGATAGGGCTAAATGATTGGATCAACCCACGCCATACTAGTGGATCTTACAAACATTTTTTAAAAGTACATGCTAATAACTGTCCAATTATGCAAAAACATGTATTTAGTAACATCCCATCTATAAAAATTCTGATTTTTTACCTTTAATACTCTTGGGTCAACAGGTATAGCTGGACTACAATCCCTCAATCCTTTAATATAAATATGCAAGCATGAATTACCACCCACTAATCACAAAAAAAGCTCAAAAGTGACTACAGAAACACAATTACCCCCTCCTCTTTTTAGTCTGCAGATATACACAAGTAAAAAAAAAAAACTATTCTTGTTTTCTTAAAGGAACAGTAACACCAAAAAATGAAAGTGTATAAAAGTAACTAAAATATAATGTGCTGCTGCCCTGCACTGGTAAAAGTTGTGTGTTTACTTCAGAAAGTCTACTATAATTTATATAAATAAGCTGCTATGTAGCCATGGGGGCAGCCATTCAAAGGAGAAAAGGCACAGGCACATAGCAGATAACAGATAAAACACCATTGTATTCTACAGAACTTATCTGTTATCTGCTATGTAACCTGTGGCTTTTCTCCTTTTTTCCATCTTGAATGGCTGCCTCCGTGGCTACACAGTAGCTTATTATATAAATTATAGTAGTGTTACTGTAGCAAACACACCAGTTTTACCAGTGCAGGGCAACAGTGCATTATATTTTTATTACTTTAAAGCTCTTTCATTTTTTGGTGTTACTGTTCCTTTAACAACCCACCTGTCCTGTTTGTAGTGGTGGTCCCAGTCTCTGTGGTCTTTCCCATTGCTGAAGCTGGAGTACGGCCTTTTTCTGGAATCTCCTTTCTTATAAGCATCACTCTGATGTCTGTCTTTGTAGTGGTGATCATGATACTGTGAATGTCTTTCAGAGGAATAACTATCTCTGCTGCTGTCATCATGGTTGCTGTTTTCTTTTAGTCGGTCAACATCTGAAAAACATGTGCAATAAATATTATGGGAAATACAATGTTTACAATATGCCAACCAATGGCTCTTGGGCCCCCAGCATAGGTGCTTAAGGTATCAGAAAATTATCTCTAAGTAGATCTTTATTTTCCTTTTCAATTGATTAGGTGTGTGAGAGAATGCATTAAACATCGGTTGGAAGCAAACAACCCATTTAGTTGAGCAGCTAACAGAACCACCAACAGCAAGCAAACAGGCACAGCCACCAGCTTTCAAGGCATCTGCAATAAAATATCTTACAGAATGTATGTCAAGTGAAGAGGTGCTATAAAAAGAGCATTAAACTCAAAATGGTAGGAAGATGCTTGTTTTAGAAGAGCATTATAGTATAGCACTCTAGTATGGTCACAAATGAGAGCTGCTTTTGTTGCCTCGGTTGAAGCAATTCTCAGAGACAGCGGCGGCTTTATGACCGGAGGTGCTGTTAGTGATTAAGGTGACTGCCAGGCTAAACAATGCCACATCTCGATGTATAAGAACAATTTCTTGTTTGCTTATAAGTGTAAAATATTTTTTTTTGGTTGTTTAGGCTGGTGCAGTAAGCTCAGTATATAAAGTATGGCATTTCTAACCATATTCATTTTTAGGGTTTAGTTCCCTTTTAAATCTCTGCTCCTGCTATACCCATACATGTAAAAGTGTGGAACAAGATATAGGCATGTGGTCATAACATTTCAGCGTTTCTGTGACTTTTCTTCTACCTTCTATTGTGAGATTGTATTTGTAATACATAAAGCTCTGAAAATAAGAAAGAACTGATGCAGAATAATAAAGGCTGATACTACCCTATTCCAGCCAGGCCATTATTATTTTGCACTAAAAGCTTAGGCTAGCAGAATGTAGTAATGGATTTATAGAAACAGACTTATGTTACATAGCTATACTGGGTTGAAAAAAAAGAGTCCATCAGGTAAACCCAGCACACACAACCTATACTTACCAATCTATACACTCACATACATAAACTATATATACAACCACTAGTACTAACTGTAGATATTAGTATCACAATAGCCTTGGATATTCTGATTGTTCAAGAACTCATCCAGGCCCCTCTTATAGGCATTAACAGAATTTGCCATTACCACACTCCTCCAGCCTCTTAACCATTCTCTCCCCTAGCACAGCGGACCCCCTTCCATTGAGGTGCAATCCGTCATGGCTGTACCCCAAATAAAAGTCAGCCCAGTGCTCTAGGAACCCAAACCCTTCCTTCCTACACCAAGACTTTAGCCACGCATTTAGCTCCCAAAGCTCCCGCTGTCTCCCTAAACTTGCACGTGGCAAAATTTCCGAAAAAACGACATTGGAGGACCTTTCCTTAACCTAGATCCCTGAACTCACTCTTTAAGGTCCTCCACCTACCGTTCATTTTGTCGTTAGTACCAATATGTACCAAGACAGCCGGGTCATGCCCAGCCCCTCCCAATAATTTGTCAACCCGATCAACCACATGCTGAACCCTGGCACCAGGAAGACAGCAAACTGTTCAGTTGAATCGATCCGCTCGACAGATTACCATGTCCACTTTCCTAATGATCAAATCCCCTATAACCACCATCTGTTTAGGCCAAGCTCTGCTCTCCTCCCCACCACTACTAGAGAAATTGGTCTCCTGGCTGTTAGAGAGATCAGCCTCCTCTAGAACCGCCAGTCCAGAGTTCACATTCCCATCTTCTTCACACGATCTGGCAAATCTGTTGGTATGCACATAGGCGGAGGGTGACTTTTTTGTTTGGGGAGGCTAAAGATGGCCCATACACAGACTGACCTAAAGCTAATGTGACACTTAGTGGATTCGCTGCTGGTGTAAAAAATTAACCTCCCAACTACCTCTTGCCGTTCCCACTGACTACCAGGGATACTGTACAAAAGTGCGGGTGGGGGTGCTTTTTTTTACCCTAAAATGCTTAGGATGTAAAAGTATTCATACGTGCACTTCTGTTAGGGGATCTGCAAACATTTGTGTTTGTGATCAGTTAGCTTAAAGGGGTAGTTCGCATTCACTTTTATTTTTAATGGTTTTTCAGTTATTTAGCTTTTTGTTCAGCAGCTCTCCATTTGGTATTTCAGCAGCTATCTGGTTGCTAGGGTCTTATTTACCCTAGCAACCAGGTAGTGGTTTAAACAAGAGATGGGAATATGAATAGGTAAGGGGCCTACTTGGAAAAATAAGTAATCCAAAATTATAATAATAATAAAATTGTAGCCTCACAGAGCAATATTTTTGGCCCCCATTTGAAATCTGGAAAGAGGCAGAACAGAGGCAAATTATTCAAAAAAATTAATTAGGAAGACCAATTGCAAAGTTGCTAGGAATAGGCCATTTTATAACATACTAAAGGTTAACTTAAAAGTGAACCACCCCTTTAGATGTGTTAATGTTAGTTTTATAGCAAGAAAGGCAGTGGGTACTGACTCCCCATTATATACAGTGAGACGCAGTTCGTATTTACAAACCCAGCACATTATATACAGTGAGAAGCAGTGGGTACAGATGGCAGATATTCAGGCCCTGGCACTATAACACTGGCACTGATACACAACATTGGCTCCACTGTAACTTACTATAAATGAACAAAACAATGACAAAAATAAAAAAAAAATAGTAAGTGCAAAAAACAACAACAAATATATAAACACACAATGAGCTTTTTCAGAGGGAAAGAGTTAACTTACCCTCCATGTGTTAGGGTAGGGGATAGATTATAAATTATTATAGATGTCAGGTCAGGCAAAAAACAATTTAATGTCAGCTAGTGATTCTTTAGAACTGTATAGTGCCTGGGTATAGTGCCTGGGTATAGCGCCTGGGTATAGCGCCTGGGTATAGCGCCTGGGTATAGTACCTGTGGGATGAAATCTGCAGCAAAAGTTGAGAGTTGGTTCTTAGGTAAAGTTACAGCTGCAGATTCTTCTTTTCAGTCTTCATTTCTGCACTGTTTCCCGATCCCTGTGTGCATCTGTGCTCTGATTGGTCAATTTTACTGTCTGTCAAGGAAGCTGTGCTCTGATTGGAGAATCCAGAAAAAGAAAGATCCAATCGGAGCACAGCAAAACGGGCTTGAGGAACTCATTTCCAGGACAGTGCAGAAACGGAGTAAGGTGTTTTTTTTTTTGTTTTGTTTTTTTTTTTTTTAATGTGCCAAGCAGGTTTGGGGAGGCTTAGCCTACCCTAGCCTTATGGAAAATCCGCCTATGGGTATGCACAAACCCTGGCGCAACCTGCCTCTTCCTTTTCCCCACACTAGATTGTCTGACTGTCACCCAGCTTACTGCCTTATCATCCTTTCTCTGCCCCCCTCCCCCCAAACTATGTGACCCCGCTAGCTCCTGCTCAGTGAGCAAGAGACTACTCAAGATTGTCAGAGACTCCTCTCAGGATTGCAACTATATAGTTGCAACTATAAGCGCAAAGCAAACCAGGCTGAGAAAAGCTGTTATGGCCACAGTGGTCCTTATGATATCTTTCAAGTGAATGAGTTAGATGGCTGACATTATGCACATACTATCTGTGTCATGTCTCTCAGATCATGGTGTAGGTTCTATAAAGTGTTACTACATTTAAAGCCCATGGAGATCATGAAACAAGCTTGTGTATGAGATGTGGGCCTGGTAATGAATATTCTATAATGTCACTATATATAATCATTAACAATTAATTAACTGAATCTCAGCTCCTAAAATCATTTTGCTTTAACTTTAATTAGATGTATTAAGAAAGAGCAGAAAGAACAAAATCTATTGTTAAAACACTGAGGGACCCCACTGCATTACTGCTATTACAACAATTAACACTATAGAAAGAAAATACTGACCTCTGATGGCCATGAGGAAAACGTACATACAGTATTATTGAAAATCTCTACAAGATGTATGTATATCTTTATTTATAAAGCGCTACTTATGTACGCAGCGCTGTACAGTAGAATACATTAATACAAACAGGGGGTTATTAAGATAAATACAAAGTATAACAATAAATACAAATAAATACAAGATACAGTTGCAATAAGTTAAGAGTCAAAGACACAAGAGGATGGAAGGTCCCTGCCCTGTAGAGCTTACAATCTATATGGTAGGGTAAAGATGTTTAATGGAGATATTTATGACTTTATGTGTAGGCTGACCTGTGACCCATTGTTTTCCCTTTGAACCTGCAAAGGCCCCTGTGCTTAGGCTTTAATTATCATGGCACTATATACATAAATGAGATGGTGTTTGCCGTGGTATAAACTGCCCCTGTGCATTTCCAGAGATGCTGAAAGTGCAGCCCTGCTGAACAAGATTAAATGTAAATAGCTGGAACCACTGGGCATGTTAATATCCCACTATGGTCAGTGCTACATTTTTAATAAAAGTCAAACAGCACTAAAAAGAGCACAATGCATGTGGGATAGTTTACCTAATTTGAAGTCTCTATTAGCTTATGTCACAGGCTAAAGTGGAACTTGCTCATGTGCATCAGAACCTGGCCGTACTCTACCCAAGCTCAACCTGCTTGCAACCAAGCTGGTTATGTATAAACGCCTTTTCTTCCTCCTGGTCATTTACTGCTTTTAAACAGATTAAACTCAGTAATAGGAACACTTACCTGGATGACGAAGGTTTGTATTTACACTGCTGCTGCTGTTCTGATCATTGTGCTGGGAAAAAACAGAAGAAAATATGCCAATTAGCTAAATTGATCACTCAGAAATATGAAGTAGCAAGCACTTTCGAGGAAGCCATAGTTAAGATAAAAAGCAAATATAACAATATTTGTTTTTACTTTTATTAAATAAACATTGTTTATATCTTTAACTGTAGTTTTCTCAAGCGTGCTCTCACTCCTTCAAACCAAGCTTTGGGCTCAGGGCAATGCATCTCAGGCCACTAACAAGAGTTGGTGAGTTGTTTCCTTGCCTCCACGTTCAATATGAGTTGATACCATAGTTGATCATTTCTGCTATAGTCTGGGTATGTTTACTCCTGGGTTTAAAGTTTTATATGGTTAGTGTTTCTTTAACTTTTAGTGGTATTTCTTGTTATTTTATAATTAGCACAATTAAGCCATAAAGGCAAACAAGTAAATAACTGGCAGAAAAAAGAAACCGATAATAAAATGACTGACTATTTTCTTTTCTTACCTGAGATTCTTGCCGTTTTTTGATTGCATGTTTGTATAATTTGTGCAACTTTCTGGCATCAAATTCAGTAAATTTGGAGACAAATATCCAAAGATTTCTAAACAGAAGGAAGAAGACCTTATTAGGTGTGCAAAAATGGTGCTGTGGTGTCTCCAAGTTGAAATGTGTTTTCTGTCAGCGCTAATGTCTGGCAGATTCCACACAACTAAATAACAAGCTGCACAGCCACGACCGGGAAAGTCTCAGACAGCTGAAAAACTTTAGGCTTATTTTGGTTTTGTATCTATATACTCTCTGGTGGATATTTTTAGTAGAAAATATTCTACATATTCTGCATTCTACATATTCAGAGTACATGAAACTATTTCACTTAAGACTTTTTTAAAGGCATTCACGGCCCTTTAGCAGGGAAGATCTTTGCCTCCAAAGATCCTCCAGTAGCTCCCCATCTTCTTTACTGTTGATTCACTGCTCATTCTCTGTGCTGCTGTCAGTTACTGAGCTTAGGGGCCAACGCACAATATACTGTATATATAGAATAATAATATCACAATACAAGGCTGATTAGCAATTAATTCAGAAAACAGTGTCATTTGTATCACAATTTAATAATCAGCCTTGTAGCATCAGCTTCTATTAGCTCAGCAAATATGTGAGTTTCACTGCCACTTCTAACAAAATCAAAGGTGGGGAGCTCTTGTGACAAATTTGAAGGCCTGGATCATTACTGTTATAGAGATGCTGAACCTGTAGGCTGGTGCAGTAAGTTCAGTATTTAAAATATGCCATTTCTAGCCATATTAATTTTAACTCTTTTTTTCATCATAAAAAAAAAAAATGAGCGAGATTCCCCTTTGCAAGGAGGGTCAACTAAACAAGGCACATTACTTATTAAGTATATGGAGGCCACATATGCCAACATTCCTTGAAGCAATTTTAGAAAATGAAACCTATGAACCCTATGATCATTTCTGATCTAACTAATCGTCCAATTAGGGCTACAATGAATATAGTTCTGTAATTTAACAGTAAATAAATGAAAAGGGGAATAAACCTGCAGTTTAATACTTACTATTTTACATTAATGTGCAGCCTAGATATGAAAAGAGGCTTTGGCAACAATGACCCCAAAGCTCAGAAGTTGATTTTGCCTTCTACTTCTTAAAAATTATGATTATAAATATGATTAACTTACTTTCTCCACTGTTTTATTTGATCAGGATTTGCATATTCTTTCAGACATTCTGTGATATGATCCCCGATTTTAATCAGGCACTGTCGTGTGTGCTCAAGTTGTTCTCGCTCAGAGAGCCCTTTTTCTGGCCGATCCAGCTGCTTCAATGCTGCTTTGACTGGCCTCATGCGTTCTTTACACTATTAATACAAAATAAACTGTTAGGAACCAGTAGGAAGGAGTTTTTATTTTCAATAAATGAGGTAAGTAATTGCTAGTGATAGCCTTATAGAATCTTGCTGCTGTCAGCTAACTTTGATACAAGTTTAGGGCTCACATTTCCTGTTTTTCAGACAGAGGATGTCTGATCATACCATATTTTAGGTTTAGATCATTTAAAGTTTACAGGAATTGCTGCAAGCATTTATAGGCTAGATATGATAAAGAATATTTTGATATTAAAACGGATATTGAAGCTATCCAATCCTCTCTAGTCACCGGTGCAATCTGAAGGGGGGGGAACGAACAATAAAAAACCCTTTAAAAAATGCAGATAATTGAAAACCTTTTTAATAAAAGTTTAGGGCAGTTATTTGCATTTTTTGCCGTTCTCGGGTTTGTAAGTTAAACTGATGTTTTCTAGATATTAATTACTCTAGCAATCAGGGATCGGGACAGGAATTTTACCCTCATGGCCATATATACAAACTGAAGACTGAATAAACATTCTTTTTCTCCAGTGACAGTGATTTAGAGACTTGGGAGCACTTTCTTTTTATGATAGTTTTCATTTAATCAGGTTAAGTAGTCAGTTTATTATAAATTAACACTTGTGACATGCCAATGAAGAAAAGGCACTATAGGGTTTGCTCTTTTAGATGATACTTCTAAGGGTGGATGATTTCATGTAGTTTGAGCTACTAGAAAACATGGTGGGCAAAACACTAGAGATCTCACCATGAACCTTTGCCCTAACTAAATTACTTATCATGTAGGAAATGAAGTCTTGGCTACAGGATAGCTAAATATACCAACTCTGTATCAATGGTACAAGTAGCCAAAACCAGCATTGCAGTAAAGAGATGGTGGAGGTGTGCTTGGAATGAAGTTTCCATTTATTTTGAAAAACTAAAATCACGTGCCAAATAATGCAACAATGCAGAGTGGCAAATACTTACAACACTGAAAGTTTTCTGATCAAGCTCTTCAGCCTCTTCAGAAATTGGTACTGGCTCACTGCTAGCAGTAATATGAACTGGGGTGTCTGCTAATATACTTTTTTTTGGCTTTTCTTTTTCAGCTTTGACCTCGGTTACCTTGCACGAGAAAAATAAAAGTTAAAATAATGGAAGCAAACAGTGAATATACTTACAGTGAAACAATTTACTGACAAAAGGCTACATTATGCCCCAAATTAAATAACTGACCAGGGCTAGTGGTAAGCTTCCCCACCCTCACAGTTTATCTAGTATGACCCTCTTGCTGGGCATAACACAAATACCCAGTGTACAGAGGCAGAGTGTACAGGGGAAAGGAACCTGGAAAGTAACCAGTGTTTAAATGCCCTTTAAAAAAGGTGTAAATAGTGTCTAATACAACTGACACCAATTTTTTTAACTTTTAAATCTAGTGTTTCCTTAATCAATTACTCAAGTCTTTAGTTAACCAAAAAGCTACATTCTTGCTAGAGTAAGATATCCTGAAGCAAATGGCACACCAGAACTTGACAGCATTTATTAACTTTTTCATATTTTTTAATATAGCCTCACAATTTGCTTTCTAGTCCAAAGCAGATCATTTCTCCAAATTAAAAAATTGATCCAAAGGGCAATTAAAAAAAAACAAAAAATGTTCCTTTGCAACAGAAGTATCTGTTTTCAGAATGTTTCAGGAGATGCTCCTGCTGTGTGATTGGGTACAGAATTAGAAAGACTAGATTTAAGATTAGAAAAAACAGAGGATTATGCCAAATTATGTATTTACAAAACTCATATAATGAGTATCTTTACCTTTTCTTCTTTTATTTCTTTTTCTTTAACAGGCTCTTTCGTTTTAATTTCCTTTTTGTCTCGAGCTTCTTTTTCAGTTGTATCTCTTTTCTCTTCTTTTTCCTTCTTTTCTTTCTTAGGGTCCTTTTTATTTTCTTTTATCTCTTTCTTTTCTTCTGGCTCTTTGTTAACACTGACATCTAACTCTGTTCGGTCCTCATTTTCTTTCTCTGCTCTCCTTTTATTATTTGTTCTGAGGGGTACAGTTTCCTCCTAAGTTATAAGAAAAAGATCGCTTTTATTATGGCTAGTAGTACATAAGACCCATTTACAAAACTTCATGTAATTTATAACCCTATAAATGGCAACCTCTTGCATCAGAGACACAATTCAAGGGGAAAAAAACAAACTGCATTCATCCTTCCATAGGTTGCTACTTTTACTCATAGGTGTCACGGTAAAGTTGCTACAGTGATGCCAGAGATGAAGGAATACAAGGATTGCAGTAACTTGACCATAATGCATAAGTATACTGACTTTTCAACACTACCCACACAAATACCAATGTTATATTTTAACAATTATTTCCCATTATGATAATGCTAAAAAAAAACAACAAAAAAAAACCTCCCCCCACCCCGCCCCAATTCATTGTGCTTTGTACACAAATATCTTAAGTGATGCAATAATGTATGAGTATTTTTTAGGATTACCTGATCCTCCTCCTCTTCTGAATTTTCAGAACTGGGTGGTGAGGATTCACTTTTTGTTTCCTCTTCAACCTTTACAGGTTTCACATTTTTGCTTTTCTTTGCCCTGGTTTTCCTCCTTTTAGAATTACCCTTTAAGAACAAAATGTTTATCACATCATAACACAAATACTTGTTTGGTCATTGGCTTCAAAGTCACATACTGTGCCCTAATCTACAACATGTACATAGGTAATCATCTGAGCACTTCAGCATCTCTGAAATTGTACTTGGGCATTATCTACTATGATTTTGCGTTTGGACTGGCATGTGTTGAAGACCAGTCCAGTAAAAAGCTTAGAAGCACCACAAGTGGCTCAAATACCAGAATGGCCGTGGACTTAACGCACAACAGAATATTTCAAATTACTTATGTTGCTTCCTATTTTTGGTATCTGGAATCAAAGGCATTTGGATCATCACTTATAACCCTTGGCTAATTGGATTGGATTATAATGGAGGCATACGCAAGCTACCAGGGGAGAAGACTGAATGAATGTTCTAATGTGGGCCTTATCGGACTGAATTTTCTTATTTGCTTGATAGTATCTGGATTCAAATATTAGTCGGCAGGCTTTTGGAAGGGCCCATATATGTGTATATCAAAATTCAAACAGACTTACTCCACTAGAAAGTCTTTGTGCTTCTTTCCTAAGCAGATCTTTATTGAGAAGTTTAATGAGGTAGTCAGCTCTGGTCTGTAGCTGCTTGGCTTGGGGCTTCTTATCTGGATCATCTGGTAAAATCTAAGAAGAAAGAACACAATCTAAATGAGTTATTTCTGAGTAATTTCTTTATGCAGTGAGAAGGGATCCAACTTTTCTCGTTTGCCATTTTACAAATGCAGTAATAGGAAGCAGAGGGGTAGTGTGTGTAAATACAAAATTACCCACTTATTTGATTGATTGAGATTTGACATCACCTTTTACAGCAAAAATCAAAAGTGTGATTTGTGATAAAATTGATAGATTAAGAAGATTGTCCAACTGTAATATGTTCTTTTGCAGGGACCTCCCCTATGATAGGAATTACTGCTACCTAGCATGCAGGTACAGATCTGAATAAAGCACAATATTACATACCTTCTGTGTTAGGTTGAGGTCAGGGTCCATTTTTATCATTTCCCAGCTGCCATACCCATATTCATAGATGCCAATTAAGAGGTTTGAGTCATCTTCTTTGCCCCAGTCAATATCAAAATGAGCAGCTTTGGTGTGGCATGGGATAACATATCTGTAAATAATAGCATACGCTGCTTTTCATGCTGACTCAAAATAAGAAATAAATGACAATATTGACAGAGAAACTGTTTTTATAAACCAGCCCTTAAATAATGAAGCAGCAACAATCCTAAAATAATTACACAAAAAATGCCCTATAAATCTAAGAAAATTGGGCAGGTTACAGGTTAGGCATCTACATGTTTTATGTCAAGACATGTAATGACTTAAAGTCACCATAAGAGGTGGTCTTGTCATATCAACCTTATTGCTGCAGACTTTAATTGTGAGGTTTCATGATTATGATCCTAATAAATCCAAATAAAATGAGTATCTTTTTTGATAAACTTTTCCTGGTGTGCATCAGCATTTTTTTTACACACACGCACATATTATATATTTGACCTAAAATGTACATGGGTGCCATCCGCTCCAAGGCATTTTAGTTCATCTATAAAAGAGGGGATAAGAACATGGAGAGAACTAGTTTTAATTACATCTAGAGCCCTTGCAGAAATTCCATTTTCCAAGGATTTTAGCAGTATTTTCCACCTAGTGGCAGAATCTATTGATATTAATACACACTAAGTTAAATAAAAAAGAAAAATAACTGATCTCTATAAAGAAAAATGATCAGTGATAACAAGTGTTAATGTTCCTTACATCTTAGAGATGAAGCCAATGCCAGCTGAAAAGTTGTGTGTACCCTTTGAAAAACTCATACCTTTTTCTTTCATCGGGATCTGAAGGAATAGATTTGTGTAAAGGAGCTAGTTCATCTTCATGAGAACTGACCAACTTCGCATTCACTTGCACCCCTGAGATACGGAATGTTGGTCCTTTCATTTTTCCACGTCTTCCTCCTCAGGAGGAAAAAAAAAAAAACAAAACAGCTCAACACAATTTCCTCTATCACAGCAACGGAAACTTAAAAAGTTACATAATTTATGTTGAAAATAAATGTATTCAACTCTGAAATATACAATCTTACTAGTTTAGTTTTAAAATGAATTGAAACTTTATATCTGATTAGAAATATAATATGTACAGAAATACAAGCAAAGGCAAACATTTCTATACCAAAGTTACACCAACAAATATATTATATGCCCTGCTTTATAGAACATTCTATATTTCTATTTTTTGCGATGTTAGAGTAAATGATATATTCATATAGAACAGTTGGAATAAAAAAAAACAAAAACGTGTATCAGGAACATCAAAACTGATATTTTAGTGCAATATATAAGCACTCAAACAGAATATACAAGATCCATACATTGCACAAAATAATTGTTTTATATTACACATACCTGCCCTTTCTTGCCCAGAACTATCCTTCAAAGCTTTAATGCAGCCACTGTGTATTAATTCTCCAAGTCGACGAAGATCAGTCTCAGACTTGTCCACCAACTCAGCATCTCGGGCTATTGCATCTAACCTAAACATGCAACGTAAATTCACAGCTGAAATCCTCAATTTACCTGAACTGTAACCAAAAACTGATGGAAATCTTGCATTTGAAGCTATGGCTACAAAAACAGTCTAGAAGAAATATTACTGTCCAATTATAAAGGGGAAAAAATGGATTAATAGTTACCTTTCTAGAGGTCCGCCAAACTTTTTGTAGCTTTTAATAAACCTATACAAAAAGCAACAGAGGAGAAACTATTACTTTTTTTTTTTTTTAAATTATGAGTAATTGCTAACCCAAATCAAAGTATGTTAGCTGGATTCAAAGACCATCAACACAAAGCTGTGTTTTGGAGTTTACTGCGCACCATCTTAATGGCGGGGACATAGCCAGTATATGATGATGTTATAACAAAGTTTCAAATTCTGGTTTGGAATGTTACATTCCATTATCTGTGCTGTGTAGCTGCTGCTTTGTGAATCTATAGAGCAATGCCTGAAACCTACATATAGCATCTGATAGGTCAGATCAGTATTGTGGATCTACTAATGTAGTTTGAACTGTAAAACTTCATGCACATGCAAAAAAATAAAGCACCCATAGAACACATTTCTCTTTTCCCACACAAGAACCTATCACTTCCTGCGATAAAAACACAGGATTAAAACACAAACAAAAAAAAGTAGTTAGGAATCTCATAACCAACCTCCGTATCTCAGCATCACTAAACCCTTTAATATTTTCTCTTGGAATTGTTCGTGGCCGACCTCTTTTTTTGGGGCGTTTTCTATCAGACATGGAATCACTGTCAGATCCAGAGTACCTTCTGTTCCTGCTGCGTCTACCTTCACTTCCATTAAAGTTTGCCTAAAATTAAAATTTTATATGAACACGAAAAAAGGAAATAGAATTCACAGTAGAAAACAAACTATGTAAACAATACTGGTAAACCTGCTCAGCATTTTAAACAAAAGTTAAAGTACAAAATGAATAATGCAAAAAGACAAAATGGAAAAACACCAAACTTCTTAGGTTGAATGAATACAGTTACCCAATCCCATAGGTATTGCTACTACATACAGCAAAGAAGCTATAATCAGCCACTTGCGCTAGAAATGCTCACCTGCTTGGCACAATTCCTCATTCTTGGCAAAAGATAAATTTCTTGCAGTTCTTTTTCTCTTTCCTCCTCTTCCATTCTTCTCCTCTGGTCAGTGGGAATGATGTCCTCCCATGACTTTGAGTCTCGATTGGGTTCAACCATATCATCTTCTTCCATAGTTGAAAAGTTGGCAACCTTAAATAAAATTGCTTTTTGTAACTGACAAACAAATCTTTGATGTGCATCAAGGTAAATGCCAGAACATTTCTCTGGAAGGCCTTTGTGTGAGCCAAAAATAAGTTCACGTGTATATTTATGTGTGTTGCATTTGCTATAAATAAAAAAGAAAAATCAGACACCTATCCCACATAGCCAGTATATATCAGTATATTATGCTTACTAGTAATAAAATCAGGTCTGGATGCTCCAGCCCATGAGCACCTAACACAAGGAGTGGATAAAAATGAAGGCCAATATAACAATTCCTTAAAGTTATTCCTTATGTGTATAATGTTAATGAAAATATTTCACAGAATGTAAACTTAAGGTGTTATGGCCAACAAAGAGAACATAAAATTATCAGTGTTAGGATTCTGGTTTAGTCTAGTTACATGTTTTGAAACATGAGGTCAAACAGTTGTGGGCAATACCTTAAATTGAGAAAGCAATTCATCTCCTACAGTTAAAGGTCCACCTTCATTTTCACGTGTTTCTGCCCTCTTCAAGATTTCATCAATGTCCATTTCCTTAAAAAAAACAAAAAAAAAAAACATTAAAAGTTATTATTTTTCATGAAAGCATATTTTTTATCACTGCATCTCTTATGTTTTAATACCTGTGGTTCTTCCTCTTCTCCTTCTGGTTCTTTAAAAAGTTCTTCAGCACCAAACTTCAAAATAGCAGCCAATTCTTCTTTATTAAACGGAGTAGAGCTTAATGTAAAAAAAACAAAAAAACATACATATAGCTAAACGTTACAGTAATCAAAGAAATTAAAGTTTTTGTTAGGGATGCACCAAATCCACTATTTTTTGGATTCTTTGGTTATTTGCCAGATGACTGAGCTGCTACTTGTTGGCCAGCTCAATGAAAATAAACATACTAGAGAGAAAATAAGAATACCTTGAGGGTGTTGATCCAGTGTGTAAAACAGTCTTGCCTGTTGTGTCCATTCTTTGAATTACAAGATGATCAAGCACCATTTTCTTTTTTGCTCTTTCAATTATATCTTCTTCAACTGACCCCTTTGTAACCAAGCGATAGATATTCACCTAGAAGTTTTAGGGTTCAAACTTTAGTCAAGGCTCTGAAAATATTTCAGGTAATCACTAGGGCACATTTACCTTGTCTTTGATGCCTTTATAACACCCAAGTTCATATGACATTCTTTTAAAAACATTTAAGCCAATTAAAACAAGAGAACTACAATGACCAAAAAAATACTGCTTTTTACACAATGTCTCAACCAAAAGAATGTACTTTTCTGACCCAAAGGTTGGTTTAGAATAATTTATACAGCACATTGTAATATTTATTGTAAGATAAAATGTCACTATGGAAGTGAACCCACCCTAAACAGCCCTCCCTTACATAATTTTGAATCCCTTGTTAAAAAGGTATAAATAATTGTTAACATTTTGCCAGCTAGAGGGTATGAAGTAGATCTTCAATCTGTAAGTACATGTACTAGGAAAAACAGGTTTCACCCTCCACCTACGCTAGGAACCC
The DNA here is from genome assembly GCF_000004195.4 of Xenopus tropicalis. NCBI lineage: Eukaryota > Metazoa > Chordata > Amphibia > Anura > Pipidae > Xenopus > Xenopus tropicalis. The sequence goes on along the minus strand of NC_030677.2, from coordinate 176,153,309 downwards.
AATCTGCTGCAACAAAAGAGAAGCAGTAACCAGATAATATGCAAGGTGGCTCTTACATTTATCAAAGTTGCTCTAGGCACAAAAGGAGAACGGTTTCAGGAAAACAATATAATCTTCCTCAACCGAGAGACCACTATAGAGATTCAAGTCTATTTAAAAATGTTGGAATAATGAACAGAATTCCTTATACATCAATTCACACCTAATACATAATAGTAGAACAAGTGTATAGTCCAGTAGAAAGTAGTCCACAGGAAGGTCCAAAATATTGAAAAGCCCATAGTCCAGGCAGGAAAAAGTCCCTATCACTTAAAATTTAGAGCACCTTCATTATATTTAGGAGCTTCCCTGGCATATATCAGGTGACCGATTCTGTTTTGCAGCATATAAATTAAAACATGCTTTTGGAAATCTGATAAAACAGATATGTTGAATTAAAAAACTTTCACATACTGTTTGGTCATGATATCAAAACCGATGGCCAGTATGTTGCAAATTCTACAGGATGCACATTGCAAACATATAGGTAATAAATAGGTTTCAGAAAGGCAATCTATTAGATTATATATTATATATATATATATATATATATATATATATATATAGCCACTGATAAGTCCTGAATCAAATATAAGAATAAACAACAAAGATTTCAGTGGGATAAAAACGATAACATTTATTGGCTCAAATAAACAAAAACATAACTCATAAAAAAGCATACTATACCAAACAATGACCAGATGCATCCTAATCTCCTAACGCGTTTCGCACCATGTGGCGCTTCATCAAACGTATAGGTAAGCATAGAATAATTTACCTGCTTTTTCTGCCCAATTCTGTGAGCTCTGGCTTGAGCTTGTAGATCATTTTGTGGATTCCAGTCAGAGTCAAAAATGACAACAGTATCTGCTGATGCAAGGTTTATCCCAAGGCCGCCTGCTCTTGTAGAGAGCAAAAAGCAAAAATCCTGCAAAACAATTGGAACTCCAATATTAAAAGGTTTCTACTTTAGTTCGGTTTAGCCTCTGTAAATTCACACATTTAAAATATAGTAATATTTTTGCGTGTTATGTTAAAATCTATATTATATTTATATGCTTGATCAAAACAGTTTCTATTAGTGCCCTGTCACTGAGGGGCTTTGTTGCCTTGGGAAAATCATGCTCCCATGCCTTATACTGAACATTTGCACATACAAATGTACAAATTACACGATTCTAGTGTGTAGGACTGAGTGGTTCCCATATTTTTGGCTATTTAGTCGCCCACGTGGAGGCACAGGTTTGCTCTGTGGGCCATTAGCATTATATAAGCAGTTTTGCTTATCAGTGTATCACATGTGTTTCTGAATCTGCAAACATAGCAGCAGTTTAAAATGTATCCCCAAATGTAACTCTGAACAACCATTTCTTACCTCAGATCCTTCAGCATTAAAATGATCAAGTGCTTGCTTTCTCACTTCTCCTTTGATAGAACCATCTAATCTCTATAAACAAAATAATAAAGCTGCTTTAGAAACCAAAATGTAAAACAGTGGATTCACATGGGTGGGGGGCAGGAGTGGTTCTGTTGTACGGTGATTACACCACTATTCTTGTTAATAAATTAGCACACTTACTGTAATACTGTATCTTACCTGAAAGGGAAATTGTCGCGATTTTAAATATTCTGCAAGAATATCCAGCATCCGCACCATCTGAGAGAAAATCAGAACCCTGTTGCCACGTTCTCGCAAACGCACTAATAACTTGTCCAGAAGAATTAGCTTGCCACTGCTCCTTATTAAGTGCTATAAAAATAATAATAAAATTACTTTTCTGGAGTTGAAAGTACACTGATCAGGAGAAACAATAGGTTATCTGAAAGCAGTTTTATCCTGTAGTGCTGGCTCTTTCTGAAAGCTCAGAATCAGGCACAATGCACTGATATGGCTGCCTACACACCAATGTTTCAACAACAAAAAAAAAATTGGTTAATTCAAAAATAAAAATTTAAATTGTAGAGTGAATTATTTGCAAATGTAAACAGAACAATTTAGACATTAAAAGTACGCCATAAAATCACGACTAACTCCCTTTAATATTTCTTTAAATTAGAAAAAGTTCTACCCAGGCAGATGTACAGAAAATTATACATTTAGATAAAATGTAATTGAGGAGTAAAAAACTTTGAACTGTAATAAATAAGGATTAGAATGCTTAGGAGGCATATCTATCAAATCGGGTGTAGGGAAATTCTTATACAGGTTTGGGATCCCTTATCCGGAAACCCGTTATCCAGAAAGCTCCGAGTTACGAAAAGCCAGTCTCCAATAGACTCCATTTTAATCAAATAATTCAGAATTTTAAAACTGATGTCCTTTTTCTCTGTAATAATAAAACAGTACCTTGTAATTGAGCCCAACTAAGATATAAATAATCCTTATTGGATGCAAAACAATGCTATTGGGTTTAATTAATGCTTTATTGATTTTTTAGTAGACTTAAGGTGTGGAGATCCAAATTACGGAAAGACCCCTATATCTAGAATACCCTTGGTCCCGAGCATTCTGGATAAGGGGTCTTATACCTGTACATGTTTCCTATTTCAATACAGTTTCAAAATGAGATTTGTAACTTAGTCTATTATTTTCACTGGAACAAGAATACTATTGTTCAACATACTTCACGTAATTTCTGCATCACTAGATCTTACCTGCAGAGCCTCTTGCCTGTTGTAGAATTCATTTTCTTCTGGTGGCTTAATGAGGTAGCAATGATTACAACACTTTTTTAATTCCATCATAATGTTCAAAAATCCTGAAGTACTGCCTTTAGACCCCTTGCTTAGTGCCTTGTAATTCCTTGTTAGGATCCATCTAAGAAAAACAAAGTAATATATTACATAACAGAGTCTTTTCCTCCAGGCTCCTTAAAGGAGAAGGAAAGGTAAAAACTAAGTAAGCTTGATCAGTCTATGTAAATACAGCCATAAGCACTTACAGTAATGCTGCACTCTATCAAAAGAAACACAGGGTTTTGGGTTTCTTTTTTTGTAAACATGTCCTTAGGGTATCTGACCTTCTCACTCGAAAAAATCCTTCATTCCTGGGGCCAGAGTCTGTGCAGCTCTCTCCTCTTTTCTGCTCCCCCCTCCCATAAGAATTCACTCCCGCTCCCTTAGAAATGTGTAATCTGAGCTATAATAAAGTTTTCTGCAAAACAAATAAAATGTTCTAGGTGGCACTAATGTGGCAAATCTATTGGCAGTAAAATGCCAAAATAACTTTCCTTCTCCTTTAAATAGAATATTCTCCCCAAAGGAAACAGTCCCAATTAGTCATAGCATTTTGGTACTCAAAAACTATCCATTGTGTTCTAAAATCAGACCATGAGGAATCTACATGCGAAAGTTCTTCAAGTGAGAGTATTTCCACCTATATCCGACTGTGTAAAGCAGTCTGAAAGCAAAACCGGGTATCAGTGCAATTGTGTTTTGATTAATAATGATCATTCTATGATCCCCCCAGCATTTCTGATTATTGACAATTACTTTAGAAACCAAAGCCCAAGATAACAAATGAACTGTTGCTTTGGTCTCCTTATTTGATTTTACATGGAAATAGGATTATGGCTGACTTGTCCAAAGCCCTGTTTTGTCCATTGTAAATTTGTAAAGCACTATGTATCCTTGTAGCACTTTATTTTACACATACAAATATAACAGCAATAAAAGTGAATTTTAATTGAGTTCTCTCAACTTCCAAACGTACTTATAGTATTGTTTTTGCGAAGCGCTCATCTCAACTCTCAAAATTTGTTCCACTTTAGCAGGTAAAGATTTTTCCACATCTTTCTTCACCCTTCTTAGTAGGAATGGCTCAAGCTCTTTGTGAAGACTGGCATAACCATACTCTCTGCCTTTTCCATGCTCTTCTTCGAAGTCTTCCCAGGAGGAAAATCTGCAAAGACCAACCAAAGAATAATATATTAACAGTTGAAGGTCTGAAAACAGTAGTCATCATTTCTGCGCATATTCTGAAACCTACTTTTCAGGCATGATGAAGTGAAGCAAAGACCAGAGTTCTTTTAGTGAATTTTGCAAAGGAGTTCCAGTGATCAAGAGACGATGATTAGACTTGAAGTCTATCAGTGTCTTATACAGTAATGAATCGTCATTTTTTAACCGATGTGCTTCATCAACTCCTATAAAAGCCCAGTTAACACCACCTAAAAAAGACTGAGAACAAAAAAGTAACCTTTTAATATCCTGAAGGCTCATGAGAAGGAAGGGGGGGAAGTCAGCAGTAAGTCACTAATGCCAAAGAAAATTTGTAAAGAATTTTTCATACACCCATCTTAAAACCCAGGTGTGAGCTTTTGAATGCAGTCCTTTACCTGCATGGAATTACAAAAAGGGCGTAGAATAATTTTATGCTGAGTTGTAGAACTAAATATTTAATCATTTTAAATGCAGAAAATAAATAGATCAGCTACAATCTGTCTTAATGCCATTTTCTACATTATACTAAAATTTAAATAGAACACCCATTTAATAGCAGCAGGACAATGGCTGGCAAATAATATAGGCCTGCCGAGGAAAAGGGAATGATAACTTCATATTGCAAAGCACAAACGATTAATTTTAAAAGAACATAAAACTAGTACTTTACCTTGTCCTTTAGCAATATTTCATAGGTGGTAAGCAGCACATTCAATTTTAATCTCTTGGTCTGAGGATGCATCCATTCATGGGTTCTGATCTAGAGTTAAAACAATTTCCACAGGTTATGCTATTTAGAATAACATTTATACAATTTAACTGAAATATTAAGTAAATAGAGTGCAACTTAAAACTGCTGGAAAAGATTCTTAACTAGATAAACAACGAGATCTTGGAGCAGATTACCTTTATACATTTCTTAATGTCAGAATCGATGCAGATTCTATAGCAAGGGAAAGCAACTAAGTGCCTACTAAGTCAATTCCGCTACAGTTTACAGGGTACCTCAACAAAGCGCTTCTAATGCATTAATGCATTCTGTTTATGGGAAAAAAATCATCCAACACCCATGTAAAAATTAACTCCAACTGACAAACTATAATTGAAAATTAGAATCAGCTGACTGATCACAACCAGGGCTGGTTGCAATCAGAACATCACTAAATACTAGAAATTACCATAAGAGAAAAGTAGTCATCACAGACCTTCTACAAAAAAAGCAATGTCATGATCAACAGAAATTCCAGATGAGAATAAAAATGTAGAAAAATATCTAACATGGGTATCAATGCTATTTCTAATATCGTGGATGGAGCAAGTAACAAATAATGAAGGCAACAGCAGAGGTTTATGTCTGGGGGTTGTAACTGCAGAATATCTATTGCATATTTTTACAAGAGATGGGATGTCTTCTTCAAGTCTATTAATAATAGCAAATCATCCCAAAATTCTACTTATTTGTACTGAATAGAACAGTTTCTTCGTCCTATAAAAATCTGGGTTTTCTAATAGGTGTCTGAGCAGGAGATCCAGTGGTAAATTCTGTCAAATGCAGGTTATCTAGGATGCTTTGTCTATTTCCATAGCAGTTATAAAAAATAGAAGCTAAAATTTGGTGTGATGCTTTTACTGGGTGACTCCCTTTTGAAAAATCCATCTGACATGGATTGAGGTTTCTAGGAAAATTCTATTCAAATTCTAGATTTATTGAACATATTTTTAAGATTTTAATATCTTGGTTGGCAGGTGATGGGTCTGCAAGATCTCTCTCATCAGTGGTAATTAAAAACAGGCAACTGTTTAGGGTCCCTTTGACTAATATTATGTTAACTTTAAAAAGCAGAATTATATAAATTGTCTCCAGAAATTCTCAATCGACTTAACTTACCATATTCCTACTGTTTATATCTCCCAAGTAAACAACAGCATTCATTAAAGGAGCCCAAATTTGAATTTCTCTTTGCCAGGAGGTAAGTGTAGAGAGTGGCACAACAAGAAGAAAGGGTCCATACAGCTGGTGTTCATGAAATAGATAGTTTAAAAAAGAAATAGTCTGTATTGTTTTTCCTAAACCCATTTCATCAGCCAAGATACAACTGTTTCCCCTGCAAAAAAAAAAAAAAAAAAAAAAAAAGCAACTAAGTTGTTTGTTATTTTAGCACCACAGAAATCAATGCTGCAAATGTTACCTTCCATCTACCCCATTCAACCAAACTAAGTCAAGAAATGATACACTTTATAATAAATGAACATTAAATCACACGTGAATTAACAGTAACTATCTTGCTTCATTTTAATTAAGAAAACAATGTATATTTATTTTATGCATCAAAAACAAATAAGCACAAAAAAATAATAAAAAAAAAAATAAAAAAAATCCTTACTTGCACCAGGAATGAGCTAGCCAGTTTAATCCATCCAACTGATAGTCCCTCAGCTCCAACTGCTTATTCCCACCAATGTATGAAGGTTGTTTTTTCAAGGCTACAAATCTCGGTCTCTGCTTTAAAACCTGTAAACAATTAATAGACAAATGAAAGGGTGCAAGCAGGTTATGTCTAATTTAGCATAAAACAAGGCAAGAAAGAATTAAGGAATACATTGACATTTATGAGCTGATTTCCATCTCTTAGATAAATATGAGCCTTTAGAACTTAACAAGACAATATGTACCTACTTTCTATTGTTTTTGATTAAAAATATGTGTTTTTTTATTTGCAACAATGCAGAATAAAACTAAACATTTTCATTTCATCCCATCTTCTTGGTAATTCAGAGAAATTGTGGGAGCAGGAAAACACAATCAAACTGCCCGTTCACTGTTAATACCACTGTATAACGCTACCCCCTACCTGTAAACATTAAGGGGCTGATTTACTAAGACACGATTTCGAATCCGAATTGGAAAAATTCCGATTGGAAACGAACATTTTGCGACTTTTTCGTATTTTTTGCGATATTTTCGGCGTCTTTACGATTTTTGCATAAAAGTGCGAGTTTTTCGGCGTCTTTACGATTTTTGCGTAAAAACGCGAGTTTTTCGTAGCCATTACGAAAGTTGCGCAAAGTCGTGATTTTTTCGTAGCGTTAACACTTGCGCGCAAAGTCGCGCCTTTTTCGTAGCGTTAAAACTTAAAAGCGCGACGTTTCACGCAAGTTTTAATGCTACGAAAAAATCGCGACTTTGCGCAACTTTCGTAATGCTACAAAAAACTTGCGTTTTTACGCAAAAATCGTAAAGACGACGAAAAACTCACGTTTTTACGCAAAAATCGTAAAGACGCCGAAAAAAATCGCAAAATTACCGATCATTACGAAAAAAAAAAAACGCAATCGGACGCATTCGGCCCGTTCGTGGGTTAGTAAATGTGCCCCTAAGTGTAGATGGGGAAAGGGAAGATCTTCTGTGTAACAAGCCCATTTAAATTACACTTGATTACATAAATCGGGAAGATAAAAACAAAACTAACTCCTCGGCCTGTGGCACACTGGCCATTTTCCACTTGAGCAGTGAATATACCACATGTAAGACAGGCCCCAGAAATACAATACTATTTCTACTAGACCAGCATCAGCTAACACTGACTGAGGATGCTTAAAAAGTATTCTTGCATGCTCCTCAGTAGACTGAGAAAGAGGTTGCCAACTGAGAAGGTAAAGCCAAGAGACTAAACCGGTTGAGCCCCTCCTTCAGTCAGTTTGGTGTCTTGTTCCTGCATTTTAATTAAAACAATTTATAGACATACAAACAGAAGCCTGGTTTAATTTATATGTTGAATATAGGTGTATACTGCATGAATTGGTCCGATATATCAATAGTGTATCTTACCTTACACTCTTTGAAAGGAATTGTCTTAGACTGATTGCGACTAATATACTCATCAATTCGAGCCTGAAACTTCTTAGCAATGAGTGCCCCATCCTCCCAACTGCATTCTGAATACGGAAGCCCCTGCCATTTGCAGAAATAATCTGGATAGCCTGCTGCTGATTTCTGATTTGAATGCGCTGCAAAAAAGATGAGTTTTCCATTACCAGTATCTTACTTGGTTGTATTTTCTGAAGGTAAAGAATCCCCTCAGCAAATCTGGCTCTACTTTATAAAGGCACAAACTACACTATAAACACACAAAAAGTAAGAGCTTTATTCACATTAAGGCACAACAGTTTAAGTCCACCTAAAGTGGACCATCACCAGCCATAATACATGTGTAAGCACACAAATAATTTAAAAAGAACAGCTATATTTTTCCCCTGTATTGAGCTTCTTTACCTATGATGCGCTCCACTATCTGATACTGTTTATGGAGATCATCAATGAGTTCTTGCTGACAATTATAATACTCAATATCTTCTGGAGAAGCTGCTTTTAACCTGTAAACAACAAAACAATGTATAGTTATCTTGAGCAGTTATTAACAGAATACATGTAGTTTTTCCTATAATTTTTAACTCAAACTGATAAAACTGATGATCACCAATGCATCCACTAAGCGCAAACTTCTGAGCACACAAACAAGTTATCAAATTAAGGAGTGGATACTATTTCCTCAGAAGCACCAAACAGCATTGTATTTAGGCAAGAATAGCAAATTGTGCTAGTTCATGCCTATGAACAATATTTCAACTCTAAAATTTAAAGTCACCTAGACACAGATTTAATTTTAAAACAATCAGAGAAAAAGCTTAGTGAAAGAAGTGTTAGGCTGATCAGTCTACAGAAGGAAAATAGGTAAATAATCCAAGCATGGACAACTTATCCAGTTATTATGGACAAACATGGCCAGTGTTAGTAAATGAGGCCCGAAACGTTTTGCCACTTCAGCAATTTCTTCTTTTGATAAAAAGCTTTTATAGTTATTAGAATGTACCTCTGATATGTAATCTAAGCAATGTGTTTATCAAAATCTCCATGCAGATATTACAAATGCCCATACTTGGAAAGTAAAACTTGGAAAGTAGTTATTGTTACCATCTTTTTTTTTCCTGCTCTTTCTTCTTGTAGTTGTCAAGCTTTTTCATTCCTTTCACATTTTGCTGTTTTAGAGTATCTTCCGTTTCCCAGGTATTGTGAATACTGGACCAGCCTTTCCATTTTAATAAATACTGTGTCTCTCCGGCCTCCTTCGTCTCATTAAAATTTGCATTTGGATCCCCATCTGCCTCTACTGCATAAATGGTCGTGGTGCCACCGGTAGCTAAGAAATAACAACATTTAGCAACTAATACTTTTCTAAACGGCACATACTTTGGTTTGGTTACTGCTGCTTGTGGCAGCAATCAAACTGCTAATGCTCAGTACCCCAGCAGGCTGTTCCAGCACTAATTATTGGTTGTAACTGATCTATTCCTAAGCCAAATAAAGCAGGGAGCCCCAACTTATATTGCCTCTTGTTTTTAGTAGAGTTTTAATACATACTTTTAATTTTGCCCATTGACAAATCTCTCTTGTATATACAAGGTTTTTATTGACCCACCAACGTTTCAGTTCCTTACTGGAACTTTTGTCAGAGAGCACAGTTCCAGTAAGGAACTGAAATGTTGGAGGATCAATAAAAATCTTGTAAGGAAACTTTTTGTCATCATCAACTTCTTGAGTTACGATTATGTAAAGCCCTGTGAGTGCCATTATTTTTTGCATTTGTATTTGACTTTTTTGCACTGGCACCCAGGTTTCAACCATTATTGCATGGTGTGCTACCTTTGCTGGGACTTAATATATATATGAAATTGCACCATTAACTACTTGGGGTGATTCAACATGCAAGCTGTGCAAGCCACCATCCCCTTTCCTTTTATGTACATTTTTCTGATTAAATAAGAATCTAGATTGATAAATGTACAAAACCCAGATAGGTTTAGTCACTATCCCATTTCATTTATTTTTATGTGGCAAAAGATGAAAGAAGAGCATTCATTTTTTTTTACCTCCTTTACGACCAAATCGTGAATCCATTACTCTTTCAATTGTTTCAAATTCATCTTCTTCTGGCTGAGGTACATCTTCGCCAATGACTTCTAGCAAATCATCAGAATCTGTCTTCATCTCCTCATCTTCCTTATAACTAACATTTACTGTAGCTTGCCTTCTAGATACCCTTTTATTATAATCGTCATCATAATCATCATCAGATGAATCTGCATCTCTCTTTTTTTGGCCAGCACTGGTCTTTCCATTTTTAACTTTAGATCTGAAAAAAAAAAAAAGTTTTGATTAGGCAAGATATTCTGCTAATGCTGCCTTTGATAAACAGTGAGTTGATGGGATAGTATTGTCTACCAGTAAAAAAAGTTCTACAAAAAAAGACATTTTTAAAAAACAAAGTGTTAAAATCTATATTTTTCTAGAGCTTAACAGGTCAAACAGGACAACTGAAGCTACTCCATTTTTGGTTCTTGCAAGGTTCTACCAATAGTCAACTAACACTTTACCTCCTATTTTAATTGTTTTGTAAACAGGAGCACTATATGCACTGGTAATTTCTTTACCTCTCAAGGGTTAAGCATGGAGTAGTTTCAATCTCTCTCTGTTTAGTCTCTGTTTAGTCTCTGTTTAGCTCAACAAAAAACTGAAGATGTTATTTTTCACACAAAAAATATTTTGAAAGGAATGCTACAATCACTGGGGGTGCCAAATGTTAGGCATTTTAATTTGTCCTTTTTATATTCAGATCTTTCAATAAAGGACTAGAGATTTGTAATTTTAGTGAAAGTAAGTTTGTGTTTTCAAAGGCCTCAAACTATGAAAAGTAGACTGTTGTCAAATATGCCCCCAAGTGTACTTATAGTTATAATATAAAGTGCATCATTTGTAGCTGCATTTAATGTTAAGACACATACAACCATCTTGAACAACCTCTTAGTAAGAAAACAGGTATGGGACCCGTTATCCAGAATGTTTGAGACTCGGGGTTTCTGGATAAGGGCTCTTTGTGTAATTTGGATCTCCATACCTTGTCTACTAAAAAATAATTTAAACATCAAATACACCTAAATAGGATTGTTTTGCCTCCAGTAGGGATTAATTACATCTTAGTTGGGATCAAGTACAAGCTACTTTATTAAAACTACAAAAGAAAAAGGAAATATGTTTCAACATTTTGAATTATTTGATTAAAACGGAGTCTATGGGAGATACCTTCCCATAATTAGGAACTTTCTAGATAAACTTACAGATAATAGATCCCATACCTGTACAGGTGTATTACATTTCAGGTAGGCACAGTATTTCTCCAAAACCAATTATAACATAAATAAAGTCCCCATGAGAGCACTCAACAGAATTTTGCATAGAAGGATAAATAGATTAAAAAAAACCCGAAATAAACACTAATAAACAGACTTCTAGGTAATTAAGCATTAAACATGTTTAAGCATCAAACATTTTTCTATGGACAGGATAAAATACGGTATGCTACAAATCCTTTGGAAATCAGTGTACTATATAGCTGTTTACATTGACTTTTTTTTTTTTTTTTTTAACTTATGAACCAACTCCAGGGAGTATAATAAAGACTAGGCAAAATATAAAAATAAAAAAAATAAAACCATACACTTTAATATACACATTTAATCAGAGTTCCTAGATTCAAATAACCACTTAATAAAAATAATAGCTTGATAAGCCAAGCAAGCATTCTACATTTAGCATGTGGTTTGCTACCAGAGGCCTTGGCTTAGTCTACAAATGAGACTTGACAGTACCTCATATAAGATACAGAATTATATTGATAAGAATACCCAAAAATAAATGAGCAACCAAAACCGTAATCCTTTATTGGCAGGATTATAACACTTTAACCGCAGAAGAGATGTTGTATGATTTAAGTATAAGGCAAACCAAAAGGCAAACTTTAATTCTACAACTGAAAGAAAGATAATTCCAAGTGTCTTATTGCATGTTTTTCTTCACTTGGGCCTTTCTCAAGTGAATAAACCCAACAAAAAGTACCAAGATAAACACACAGGGGTGGGAAGAAAATGCAAGATGTGATGAAACATCTCCACAATTAAGAACTGAAGATGTTTTTACACTAAGACCTGAGTTGTGTGAATTCACTTCTCTGCTGGATACCCACTCTATAGAGTATACATCAAGGGACCTTGGGAAGGGTTTTCCATTAGGAGATACTGGATTAACCCTAAAAGCAATAAAGATCAATTTTATGTATAAAAGTATACAAAAAAGTGAACATAGTTCTTCCCCCATTTCCTACTGTGATTTTTCTAATTAAGCTTGTTATACTGAGGTCGATCCTAGGTGCTAACTCAGTCACTTCTAGACAAGTCAGCTCCTTACTGGTTCATGCAGGTAAAACACAGGTAGGACAATCAAAACAAGATTTCCCACAGCCCTTAAAGTAACAGTATTAGGACTTAATTACAGCAGGGCCCAAGCATTCCAGGAAAAAGACCCAATACCTGTATAATATAAATGTATACACACACACGTAAAAGAGTACTACCAAGTAACTGAAAGAAAATGAAAGTGATCCTTTAAAAATGATAATGGAAATTTACTTTGAATATAATTACATAATAGAACATGGAAACCTGCCAAACAATTTGGCCAAAAAAGGTCAATGTCTTTCGTATTTGGCTGTCCAAGCTTTGGACAACTATTGGACATATGTACCAATACAACTGATAGAATCTGCAAATGAATTGGTAAATCCTCCAAGGCTACAAAGTGTGTAAAAACAATAAAAAGTAACACTTATCAAGACAGGTGTGCAACATTTTCAAAGAAAAAAAAGCATCTAGAAAACTAAAGTGCAAATATCCTACAGTATAGGGTTTCTGCATACTACAGTGAAACCTCAATTTTACATTCCCTGATTTTAAGTTTTCCCTAATTTTACTCTCTTTTTGGTCCCACCAATATATAATGCATACTGCATTTACCTGATTTTAGATAATTTTTTCTGGTCCCCTGAAAAACATAAAATGGGGGTTCTCCTGTATATTGATGATGCAATTTAAGAGCTATGCATATGTAAAGAAGATGCATATTCTACAAGGTAAATGCAATGCATTACAATCCTAAAAACATGCAAATTTCTGTCATCTTATCAAGTGTAACATTATGATATGCTTGCTGCACTGTAATGCTCTAGACCAGCGCTGTCCAACTTCTGTGGTACTGAGGGCTGGAATTTTTCTGGCCAACGCGGTAGAGGGCCGATAATGAAAGCCAGTTTGACCACTCCCCCTTTTTAAACCACACCCATGTTATCACAAGAGCTTTTAAGACTATACCCACATTAATGGTGGTAGCGCAGCAAAACCCAAAATGGCTGGTGCTCACTGTAGGGTTATCACCCTTCATTCATATGTGAAAGAATTATATTATGTCTTATTAAGACTCAACCTCCTCTTCCCCTGTGGATAGCACAGCAACCCCCAGCACATAATTACACATCTTAGAGACCATATAATGACAATTTTAAAATCTAACAAACTCCCAGAACCCCTGCCAGGTTCACCCCTCACAGGCAGCATAGGGCAGGCAGAGTATGGCACACACAGGCAGCATAGGGCAGGCAGAGTATGGCACGCACAGGCAGGGTAGGGCAGGCAGAGTATGGCACGCACAGGCAGGGTATGGCAGGCAGAGTATGGCACACACAGGCAACATAGGGCAGGCAGAGTATGGGACACACAGACAGCATACTCTGCCTGCCCTACCCTGCCTATGTGTGCCATACTCTCTCTGCCCTATGCTGCCTGTGTGTATGGCACACACAGACAGCATACACTGACACAATGCTGGCACTGTTCCTACAGTCTGTCTGAGGTGTGAACAGGGCAACAATGTGCATGATTAGAGCCTGAGGTGTGAACAATGTAGGGATTAAAAGGTGTGAACAGTAAAGGAGATTACATATTTAAACAATACATGGGAATTACAGCCTGAATATGAGGTGTAAACCATGCAGGGGGCCATTTAATCTCAATTCTTCCACAAAGGGAAACCATCAAAGCAGCCAGACAGGTAGGGGGCCACACAAAGGGGGGTCGCGGGCCGCACCCTGCTCTAGACTAAAAAAACAAAAACTTACTATTGGAGCAGAAAACAAGTGACAAAGCAGAAAGCTAGTAACATCAAACTCTATCCCTTACCTGTTTTGAGATTTCTTGTTTTTAACTTTATGGCTTGGTTCATAATCAGATTCGCTGTCCCTACCGCTGCTTTTCTGTCTATCCCCCCCTGTGTCGGAATCTGAACTGGAACTTGCCGATGGAGAGTCACTAGCAGAACCTGACCCGGACATCTGCCAATCTTCACTGGACATATTGAGAGGGCGGAAATGATGAAAAGTTATAACATGCATGCTTGTCTAAAACACACAGAGAGTTTAGCAAACGCTAAAGGCACCAAGCACTCTATAGATCTGATTTTTATGTATTTGTTATGACAATGAGCCATGTATGAAAACAGGCAATTAAATGAATTTACCCTGAAATAGAAAGCCCGATCTGTAGCACAGTGAGCATATGGCAAGACCTGCTCTGAGGTAACAGTCTGCAGACTGAATATCATGCAAACTGTTCCCCAACAAGTGGCACAGACAGTGAAAGCAGGAATATCTAGAAAGTAATAACTAAAGAAATGCAAAGCAGTTTCACCCTTGCCTAAAGGAGTATAGCAGAGCAAGTGGGATACAAAGCTAGCACCTAAAGTAACATCTAGCAAAATGATAATTTAAAACTGCCTGAATCCCAAAGCAAACAGGTCACAAGTTTGAGACGCTTCTATAAAAGTAAGAAATTTCCAATACAAAATGTCAAGCAGATGGACTTTATGGGGCAGATAAGAATGTCAGAAATCACAAAGACTATTTAGAATCACAAGGGAAATGTGTTGAGAATCACAGAAATATCACCAACAACCAGCAGCAATTCAGCAATCATGGGACAGAAAAAGCATACTGAAATCTGACAGCACCAGCACAATTAACATGTAATATACTTGAATTACAAATTAGTAGTACTTACTCTTGGCGTTTTTTCTTTTTATTGTCACTTGAAGAGTCCTCATCAGATTCATCACTGCTGGATGAATCCTGGAAATGCAAAAAAAAAAAAAAATAATACATCAAAATACATTATTGTAAATACTTTAACGGAGCACATTAATATCAGTACAAGGTGCCTCTAAAATTTCTCCCAAGGCCGTGAATATACACATAATACCTATATTTTCAACTTATTGCACATGTCCTCACACCTTTCTTTCTACATTTATTTCATTTCTCTACATTTCTTCATTTATTCTCTGAGAAGAGAATAAATGAAGAAGCTGCCAAACTTTTCTTAGCTTACTTACACCCAGAAACAATGTATACCTATGTATACATCATCATCATTTCCATATCGCCAGCAAATGCAGTAGTTTACATTAAATTCTAACAGACGGGAATCTTACAATGATTTAACAAACAAGGGTATACAGAGTAACAATAGGATCAGAGGGCCCTACTTGCAAAAGCTTACAATCCAAAGGGGTTAAGGATACATTAGAAACAAAAGGAAATAGACTGATTATTATACATATACAAATGTCTCATCAATCTACATACATTAAATATGCTGCCCTAAACAGATGGGTCTTAAATAAAGAACAATGACACAGGGACCTGCCTGATTTATTAGCCATGTAAAATGTGTCCAAAAAACCTGACCAATTAATGCACCAACTGACCCATATGCTGTTTATACCATTCACGTAAAGACTGAAAAGCTGCATTCCCAGACATAGTAGAAAGGAGGCAAAAGATTCCTGAGCCAATTGTTTTAAGATAGGTTCTCTTTGGTATCTGTATAAATTCTCCAGCCTGGTAAACCAAACAATACCAGGTAGTCCCCCAAGTTGCTGGGAATTGGCACCCCCAAGTGACTTTAATCGATTACCTTGTACCCCGGCTGGTGCCCGTTAGGAGAAAACAGCACCAGCCCAGGGTACCTGTAGCGAGCGCTTCCTCCTTACTGCTTCGTTCTGCAGTGACCGGAACATGCACAGTGGAGTGAAAAGCCAACTTCTCTGTTAAAGTTCGGCTTTTTCACTCTACCGCGCATGCGCGCGCAAGCGAAGCAGGAAGCGCTGCAGCTACCCCGGGCTGGGGGTACAGCCCGGGGTAAAAGGTAGGCAATTTAAGTCACTTGGGGGTGCCTAACATTTTGGCACCTCCAAGTGACTCTGCCTTTCCTTGTCCTTTAAGGCCTATATTCATAGAAAGTAAATATTTAACTTATTGGCATACCGTATGCACAAAATACAATACTGGACAATGCCTGGATGTTAATTTATGCAAAGATGGATTTATTTCAGACACTGTGCAAATTAACCTGCATGTTCACTAATATTCTGGTAAGTGAGCATTTCACTATTAAAGCTTACCTCATCTGAGCCACTGTTTGAAGATGCTTGCTGCCTTTGCTGTTGTTGCTGCTGCTGCAGCTGCTGCTTTCTTAGCATAGCTGATCTTTGTACAGCTAGAATACTTGGATTGGACTTCCAAAACTGTAACAAAATAAATGCTTTTTAGAAGCACTAATGCAACTGCAGTATCCTGCAATTACAATTTCAGATCTGAAAGTTATTCAGGTACAGAGAACCAGTGCAATGATAAAAGCATATATGTAGAGGTGAAAATTTACCCAGGTGTCAGAGCAACTGTGTGGAGAGGATTCACGCAAGCCTGACAGTATTATGCATCATCTATGATGTGTATCAGTTATATATTTTATATGTTTGAAAAAACATTTCGACTCCCTTAGGAATACATACAGTGTAAGTCTAAAGTCTGATGTACAATTCAGATAGAGAGGTTGGAGACAAACTCTTTATTGAGGAATAAAAAGGGGGACAACAGATAATGAAAGTGTTATTTGCTACTTTACCTCTGCTCCATCCAATCTTGGTGGTTTGGATTGTACAGTTTTCTTTTCTTTTGACGTGTCCGAATCAGATTGGCTTCCTGATTCTGAACCACTTTCAGAGTCACTGCTTCCCGACTGGCTACTGCTTCCATCACTACTGCTTCCAGAGCTAGATCCAGATCCTGAACCAGAATCGTCATCAGAATGGCTAAAATTTAAGGAATAAAAACAATTGAGTAGCTAACCTTACTCGTGTTTAGATAAAAAATAAAACCCAACATGATACTCTTTCCCCACAGATGCACGCTACCATGACTTTTGTGGAGTCACCCATTTACAAATAAAACACATTGCACATCTGTATTATGGAGTGCAGTTGAAGGCCCTTAGAACTTTGCTTTCTCTGGAGATGACAACTGCTTTAATATATTGACAGAAAATTAAAGAATTTACAGACTAACCAAAAATGAGAATGTTTCAGTGGCATTCAGCTTGTTTTTACTAATAACCACCATTCCCTGGTGCTGGGGTTTCAGTGACAGCTTTTAGGTAACCAGGCAAGCCAAAAACTGAATCACTGACCCAAAAATGTGCACCCACCCTAGATAAACTAATTAGTAGTGAACTTCACACTAGCCTGTATTTTGTAAGCCTCCCTGCATCCATGAGTAGTACACTATTAAAGGCAAAACTATCAAACATATAAAATGTTTACCCTAAAAACATAAGCAAACCTATTGTAGCCCCATTTGAACATCATGAGTTGGACTAATTCAGATAGTGTAGTACTTGGCCAACAAATCTTTCAGATTCAGGCTACATCTATGATGTGATGTGGACTTTGCCAGACAGAATATCCCACCAAGCCCAATCAATTCTGGTCACATATTTGCCATTTTTAACTCATTTTACAGGAATAGGTCAGCAGTGACCAAGCTGGCAACAGTTCTGGATCCTGTATTGCCAGGAAGCAAACTTTTAATGATGAACCTGAAGACTCATGATTTGTTTACACAAGGAAAGTGTTGCTTTTGTAGCTACATGGCCAAGGGCGATAAGCCCAAAATTTCAATGTACTGCATTTCTGAGTGATAAGTGTTTGTCAATTGCCTGATCCAAATATTAAAAGGCGATTCCAATACAAAGTAAATTAAGGAAAATTTTGATTATCATGTTGCCTTTCCTAGTATTTAAAAACATTCGGGTAAGAATTACCTTTCATCTCACCACCCTCAAACAATTTTCACAGATTTTGGAAAGGACCACTGGGTAAAGCTACACAGGTAAACATATGATTGGAAGGAGGTAGAATTCAATTTTTTCCTTATTCAACAAGATAAGCTTACTTACCAAAGTAGTAAAATATATCCCCATAGATAAAAGTATCACATACCTTGAATTTCCATTGCTGTTGCTTACACTGTCTTCATCGCTGTGTCCATTCATTGTTAAATATTCACAGACTGAATTTCCAAGTTCAAGGTTATATTATTTATGACCCTATCATGAATACTTTGTTGTGTCTTTTTCAAAAAAAAAAAATGAATTAAAAATACTGCAGGTTAATGAAGCTCTTATCTGGAAAAAAAAAAAAAAAAAAATTAACCAATATAAAGTCTATTCACCTATAAATGCTTCGAAAGAATTCTAGTCCAAAAATTATGTTACCAACTTTTGATGCTGTGTCATTTAATAAAATAGAAATTGCTCATGACAACAAACCATCTGTCAGTTAGCACAGAGTGTAAAACTGGCCTAATGTGTAGCTCTGAGGTTTGCTACAGTTACAGTGTAGTTTACATTTACTCAGTTAAAGCCATTCCAAACATAAAGTATCAAAGTTTATATAAGAAACTTCCTACATCACACACAAATTTGACATATCTACGTATAAAACCTTTGCCATAGGGATTAAGAATGCATGCAAATACAGAAAAGAAGTAAATGCCTTTTTATTCTGCTGGTTTGTAAACAGAGGAAAACAAAACAGTCAAACATAAAATGTAACATAGTGACTTAAGAAGAAACAATGTTAAAGGTTTATATGAGAGAAGAGACTCGCTACAAATACGGCAGCAGAATTTTAAAACTGGCTGATCTGCATGAAAATAAATTATTGAAACAGGAGATTAACTTCAAAAGGGGAGCAAAAATACCTTGTGTGACAAAAGCATACAAGAACATTGAATATTGAAGTGTGGAACTGTGCTTGAACCAGTCATTTACAATTATATACCAATATTCTAAATACTTTAAAGTGACAGTGAATTTCACTTTAAAACTGAAAAAATCCCCAAAATTGTGAAAAACTTGCAGACCTTGTAGAAGGTCATGAAATAACAGCCCAGTAATGTGCTGGCTCTGAATTTAGGGAATCGCTATATGTAACAACAATGGTTAGGTGGCAAGGTCAGCTTAGCATTAAAGCACTGTAAACAGTGATTTTTGGCATTTGAGTGCCACATCAAACACCTTACATGACAGCCCCAAAACCTGTCCAATAAAAAAAGTTACCTTCTATTGGCACAATGAATTTCATACATATTACTTGTTTTGAAGGGGAGGTCCACGCCAAGAAAGAGAATGTTATATACATGAACTTTTGCTTAGAACTACATCTACATTTAAAAGGTTTTTATTTATGTATATAATGACCTTATGTCAAAATAATTATCTTGTATCTGCCATTTGGAAGCAGCGGACGCCTGATGCGGCAGAAGCCAAGTTCAAACACTTTGCAATTACATGTATAAATAATTCTAAACATATTCAAAAAGTTGTATTATGATGATACATTGGAAAGCTGCTTAGAAGTACATTTCTTTCATTATGCAAAAAGGAAAGACAACGAGAACACCATCCATCTACTAAAAGGAGGACACATACAAGCACTGACTTACTGGCCAAAGGAACAATAAAAAGTTTCAATAACAGAAATAGATGCACAACTAATCCAACAAAGTACAGCTTGTGCTTACAATGAGCAGCTTTTTAAGGGCACCAAGACAGTTCTTGTACATAGATGTATTTCTCTATCTAGGAGGCCATTAAAACTTCACATACCCACACTGTCATTTGGCTTAGATACTCTAACCTAGCTCCCTCGAAAGCACAGCGGAAAGCATCTGAGACAGAGCGTAACATGCAAATATCAAAAGACATATTTCCTCAAAAACAGGCAGCTTGTAAAGTCTTAGAAACAGATTCAACTACAGACAAAAAAAATCTAAGCCAATTGTATAGGCCATGTCCCCATGAAGGCAGCCCTCCAGCGTCCCCAGGGAGCATCAGGCTATTGGCAAAGCTAGGAATAGTCCAACCACCCTCAACTGCGAATTGTAAAGTTGGATGTTGTTTTTATCTAGAGAATGTACCCAATAGCCAGTCATGTTTCACACTCTATCACTTCACATAGTTGGCTGCGCTGATTTAAAAAGAAAGGCCGCCATGTGTGTGTGTGTGTGTGTGTGTGTGGTGGTGGTGGTGGTGGCGGGGGGGGGGGCAGTTGTCCCGGGCCCCATGGCTTTCGGGTGCTAAGGGCACGACTGTGCTGCACGTACTTGGATTAGCGAGCCCCCAGCTGTCAGTGTGCGGCAGACTTCGGGAGGGTGGTGTGTAGCTGGGGTGCCTGCGTCTCCTGTCCCCTACTCCGCTTTCTGTAGTGCTCGTTTTGTCCCAGTTTTCGTCCCGGTGGAGCCGTAAGAGGATTGGATAGGTTGAGGGCAAATTCAAACGTCACCCTCTTTCCCAAGCAGCTGCATAGTGGCCGACAATCCCGCTTTTCCCAACACAGTCCGCACTCCCGGTTCGCTACTTACGCCTCCCGCAAGGCTGTTATTTGGAAGCTTCCTCCTCCTGTCCCGGCGTTCCGACGCCACAAGTCTCATCACGCGAGACTGGCGTCACCACTGCACGTAAGCGCCGTGACGCATCACGCAGCCGCCCTCAGGCAGTGACACGCAAAGGTGGCGTAACTTAGCCTTGCATCGGAAGGTCCCATTAGGCGGGGGTTGCTCTGTTTACAATGAGTTTTGCGTCTCTTCGCGCCACCTACTTTTGCCAGAACAAAAAATCAGTACTGTTACGCTTTAGTTGCCCGTCATGTCCTCCGCCAGCCAGGCTCTCAATGTGCCAGGGAACCGAAAGGAGATTTTTCCCTGATTGCTAACTATGTACTGCTATCAGAGCCTTTCCTCTCAATTTGACCAAAGAGTAAAGCGGTTTTGTGTTGGTGTGAGTTTAAGTTATCTTTTATTGTTTTTGTACTTTTGTTGAAGACTATGGGGCACATTTACTAATCCACGAATGTCCGAAAAGCGTCCGAATGCGTTTTTTTTGTAATGATCGGTACTTTGCGACTTTTTCGAGCTCTCAATACGAAAGTTGAGACAATTCGCGAAAGTCGTAATGGCTATGAAAAAGTCGCGACAATTCACGAAAGTCATAATGGCAATGAAAAAGTCGTGACAATTCACGGAATTTGTAATGGCTATGAAAAAGTCGCGACAATTTGCGCAAGTCATAATGGTTACAAAAAAGTCGCGACAATTGATGGAAAAGTCGTAACGGCAACAAAAAAAACGCAAAATGTTCGTTTTCCAATCTGAATTTTTCTCATTCGGATTCGGATTTGTGGATTAGTAAATCAGCCCCTATGTGGGAAATTAACAGAAAGTACTATTTTACTCTTCCTTTCCTCTGGTCCTAACTGATGTATGCAGGTTCCCTGCCAGTTCAGCAGCAGAAAGTTTCAGCCCCTTAAAGCAACATTAACACTGAGAAATGAAAATGCATCAAATTAATTGAAATATAATGTACTGTTGCCCTGCACTTGTAACCGTTGCATGCTTGTTTGAGAAGCCCTACTATAGTTTATATAAATACCCTGCTTGTGTAGCCACGGGAGCAGCCATTCAAACAGAAAAATGGCACAGGTGACATAGTAGATAACAGATAAATCCTGTAGAATACAATTGTGTTGTATGTGTTATCTGCAATGTCAACTGTGCCTTTTTTCCAGCTTGAATGGCTGCCCCCATGGCTATACAGCAGGGTATTTAGATGAACTATAGTAGGATTTCTCAAACAAGCACAACTTTTATGAGCACAGGGCAACAGTACATTAAATATTAATTAATTCATTTGATGCAATTTCATTTCATGGTGTTAATGTTCCTTTAAAAGGGCGTTGGTTCAGGCCACTGCTGGCAGGAGTTAATCAGAGGAGTTGCCTCACATCCTTGGTTACCCATAAACAGACTTTATTTTGAATTCTGGCCCAGTGTTTTATGTGATGACAAGGACACAATTTAGGGACAATGTATGGGCTAATTTAGGATAATCTAACATTAAGCTTTAGTTTTTAGGCTTTTTTTGCGTGGTGTCTGAGGTTCACAGACATTTTTTCTAGTTGTCAAAAGTACCTGCCAACATAAGAGCCTCATCTCACAATTTGAGCATATAGAAAAGCATTTTTGTGCAAACTAGGACCGGATGAAAATAAAGAATCTTAGGTGGAAAGGCATGAAAAATGAAGAGTTGGCTTTGGGTTTATTTGCCAGTGATTGTGCATTAATATATACAGATCCTTATATTCTTGCCTTGGGGGTGGTTCTTGTTTAGATTTAAACAAGGGCCTGCCTTATAGCAACAGATTTATAGGCCCCACAGCAAATGCTGAATTTGCATACCTCCCAAGTGGCCTGGTTTTGCCAGGAAAACCCTGATTTTTGCCCCCCTGCCAGGAGTCCCAGATAGCCCCTTAAAAGTGCCAATACCTTGCTGGCCCATCGCCGTCTTGTGACAAAGATTGCAATTGCAATCCCATACTATAAAAAAGTATGGCTATCTGGAGAGGAGGGGGATTGCAGTGGAATGCTTGAGAGGCCACTGTTGTATCGGTCATGCAATGCTTTGGGGACCACAGTGTGTCTGTTCTAGTTATGTAATAAGAAGTGTGTTTTTGTTAACTGGGCTTGGTATTTTCAGGGTGTGGCTACACAGTGGGAGTGGGTAAATATTCACCGTCACAGTACACACAGCAGTTTATTATGTCCCTCTCAGTTTTTCAGATGTTAGGAGGTAAAAGTGCAGGAGAACTGAGCCCCCCTTAAGAGGTGAGAGATGAGGGAGTTTACAGCCCTTTCTTCAAACACAATCTGCCATTCATCCCTTCCCTGGGTTGAATTATTTTTCCCTTTTTCACTCTTCGGACTGTTGTCCAAATACTAAATGGAGCTGTCAGTATAAATATAAACTTCAAATTCGAGTTATTATTGTTGTTAATTTTCTTTGTTGTTTTTTTTCAAAAGTTCCCTAACTGTCTGAGTTTTGAACATATTGATAGCCCAATCCCTAAAGTAAACTGGGAAAAAAATGTTTTTCCTAACTTTCTCATGTACAATAAGTTCTTCATTTACCACCCTACCAATGTTAACACTGGAGTGTCAAATTAACAAGGATACCAACATTTGGACAGATACTTCTGTAGTGCTCATGGATATTGGTCAGTTCTTTCTCAAGTGGGGTCTCCAAGTTTTTTAGTCAGTACATGTCCATGGCTGTCCAGGCTGATATGCCTGTATGTGCCATACTCTGCCTCCCCTACCCTGCCTGTTTGTGCCATACTCTGCCTGCCCTATGCTGCCTGTGTGAGCCATACTCTGCCTGCCCTATGCTGCCTGTGTGTGCCATACTCTGCCTGCTTTATGCTGTCTGTGGGAGGTGAACCTGGCGGGGGATTGTTGTGGGAGTTTGTTATCATTTGGAAGTAGTTGTTAGGGGGAGCCTAACAGACACAGACTTTCTTCTTTGTAATTCTCTTTTTTCAAAATCACCATGCTCCTTTACCTTATCTGCATTGTTTATTACTATTTTATTATTATTCTTCTGGTGGCGATGTAAATCCTCCCTTTCTCCCAAAATGAGGTTATTCCTTTTAGGTACCAAATACGGCATTATGCCCTTTTCAATATCTGTAAAAACTATATAAGAAAAAGTATCAAAAGAAGCATTGCAAAAAACAGATTACAGATACCATGATTCTTGCCAAGGTCTCCAAACGAGCAGCTCTTCTCCCGATATGACCACCTAAGCTTACGGTGGGCGTAGGGTGGGATTTACTAGAAGTTTCAATTTACTCTGAACCTGTAAAAGGGTTTATTTGACAGGTTGTTACAATGGCTAGATATTACTGGAAAGTGAACAAAATAGGTGTTACTGATAAGAGATGGTTGTAACAGTATTTTTTAGTCTTTAATTCACATAGCAATATGCAGTAAGGAAAGTGAGAATATTACAGTTATACCAAGAAGAGTTGCAATGATGAACCTGATAACAATTGCTTACAATCTGAACGGCTGGGTGTAGGTAAAGTTCTAAAATGGCTCTGTGCTGTAATGATATCTTCCAGCCTGTGCCCAGGTTGAAATATGTACCTGGCTCTGTGCTGGAATGGTATCTTCCAGCTTATGCCCAGGTTCAAATATGTATCTAGCTGTTTGCTGCAATGGTATCTTCCAGCCTTTGCCCAGACTGAGACATATAACTGTCTCTAGGCTGCAATGGTATCTTCCAGCCATTGTGCAGGCTAAGAGATATAACTGTCTCTAGGCTGCAATGGTATCTTCCAGCCTCTACCCAGGTATCTTCCAGCCTTTGTCCAGCATGAAACATGGAACTGTCTCTAGGCTGAAATGGTATCTTCCAGCCTTTGTCCAGGCTGAAATATGGAACTGTCTCTAGGCTGCAATGGTATCTTCCAGCCTATGCCCAGGATGAGACATGGAACTGTCTCTAGGCTGCAATGGTATCTTCCAGCCTTTGTCCAGGCTGAGATATGGAACTGTCTCTAGGCTGCAATGGTATCTTCCAGCCTTTGTCCAGGCTGAGACATGGAACTGTCTCTAGGCTGCAATGGTATCTTCCAGCCCATGCCCAGGATGAGACATGGAACTGTCTCTAGGCTCCAATGGTATCTTCCAGCCTCTGCCCAGGCTGAGAGATGTCATTGTCTCTAGGCTGCAATGGTATCTTCCAGCCTCTGCCAAGGCTGAGAGATGTCACTGTCTCTAGGCTGCAATGGTATCTTCCAGCCTATGCCCAGGATGAGAGATGTCCCTGTCTCTAGGCTGCAATGGTATCTTCCAGCCTATGCCCAGGCTGAGACATGTCACTGTCTCTAGGCTGCAATGGTATCTTCCAGCCTTTGTCCAGGCTGAGACATGTAACTGTCTCTAGGCTGCAATGGTATCTTCCAGCCTTTACCCAGACTGAGACATGTAGCTGTCTCTAGGCTGCAATGGTATCTTCCAGCCTTTGCCCAGACTGAGAGATGTAACTGTCTCTAGGCTGCAATGGTATCTTCCTGCCTTTGCCTAAGCTGAGACATGTAACTGTCTCTAGGCTGCAATGGTATCTTCCAGCCTTTGTCCAGGCTGAGACATGTAACTGTGTCTAGGCAGCAATGGTATCTTCCAGCCTTTGCCCAGACTGAGAGATTTAACTGTCTCTAGGCTGCAATGGTATCTTCCTGCCTTTGCCTAGGCTGAGACATGTAACTGTCTCTAGGCTGCAATGGTATCTTCCAGCCTTTGTCCAGGCTGAGACATATAACTGTCTCTAGGCTGCAATGGTATCTCCCAGCCTCTACCCAGGCTGAGAGATGTAACTGTCTCTAGGCTGGAATGGTATCTTCCAGCCTCTGCCCAGGCTAAGACATGTAACTGTCTGCAATGGTATCTTCCAGCCTTTGTCCAGGCTTAGAGATGTAACTGTCTCTAGGCTGCAATGGTATCTTCCAGCCTTTGTCCAGGCTGAGACATGTAACTGTCTCTAGGCTGCAATGGTATCTTCCAGCCTCTGCCCAGGCTAAGAGATGTAACTGTCTCTAGGCTGCAATGGTATCTTCCAGCCTTTGTCCAGGCTGAGACATGTCACTGTCTCTAGGCTGCAATGGTATCTTCCAGCCTCTGCCCAGGCTGAGAGATGTAACTGTCTCTAGGCTGCAATGGTATCTTCCAGCCTTTGTCCAGGCTGAGACATATAACTGTCTCTAGGCTGCAATGGTATCTACCAGCCTCTGCCCAGGCTGAGAGATGTAACTGTCTCTAGGCTGCAATGGTATCTTCCAGCCTCTGTCCAGGCTGAGAGATGTAACTGTCTCTAGGCTGCAATGGTATCTTCCAGCCTTTGTCCAGGCTGAGATATGGAACTGTCTCTAGGCTGCAATGGTATCTTCCAGCCTTTGTCCAGGCTGAGACATGGAACTGTCTCTAGGCTGCAATGGTATCTTCCAGCCCATGCCCAGGATGAGACATGGAACTGTCTCTAGGCTCCAATGGTATCTTCCAGCCTCTGCCCAGGCTGAGAGATGTCATTGTCTCTAGGCTGCAATGGTATCTTCCAGCCTCTGCCAAGGCTGAGAGATGTCACTGTCTCTAGGCTGCAATGGTATCTTCCAGCCTATGCCCAGGATGAGAGATGTCCCTGTCTCTAGGCTGCAATGGTAACTTCCAGCCTATGCCCAGGCTGAGACATGTCACTGTCTCTAGGCTGCAATGGTATCTTCCAGCCTTTGTCCAGGCTGAGACATGTCACTGTCTCTAGGCTGCAATGGTATCTTCCAGCCTTTGCCCAGACTGAGACATGTAACTGTCTCTAGGCTGCAATGGTATCTTCCAGCCTTTGCCCAGACTGAGAGATGTAACTGTCTCTAGGCTGCAATGGTATCTTCCAGCCTTTGCCCAGACTGAGAGATGTAACTGTCTCTAGGCTGCAATGGTATCTTCCTGCCTTTGCCTAAGCTGAGACATGTAACTGTCTCTAGGCTGCAATGGTATCTTCCAGCCTTTGTCCAGGCTGAGACATGTAACTGTGTCTAGGCAGCAATGGTATCTTCCAGCCTTTGCCCAGACTGAGAGATTTAACTGTCTCTAGGCTGCAATGGTATCTTCCTGCCTTTGCCTAGGCTGAGACATGTAACTGTCTCTAGGCTGCAATGGTATCTTCCAGCCTTTGTCCAGGCTGAGACATATAACTGTCTCTAGGCTGCAATGGTATCTTCCAGCCTCTACCCAGGCTGAGAGATGTAACTGTCTCTAGGCTGGAATGGTATCTTCCAGCCTCTGCCCAGGCTAGACATGTAACTGTCTGCAATGGTATCTTCCAGCCTTTGTCCAGGCTTAGAGATGTAACTGTCTCTAGGCTGCAATGGTATCTTCCAGCCTTTGTCCAGGCTGAGACATGTAACTGTCTCTAGGCTGCAATGGTATCTTCCAGCCTCTGCCCAGGCTAAGAGATATAACTGTCTCTAGGCTGCAATGGTATCTTCCAGCCTTTGTCCAGGCTGAGACATGTAACTGTCTCTAGGCTGCAATGGTATCTTCCAGCCTCTGCCCAGGCTGAGAGATGTAACTGTCTCTAGGCTGCAATGGTATCTTCCAGCCTTTGTCCAGGCTGAGACATATAACTGTCTCTAGGCTGCAATGGTATCTACCAGCCTCTGCCCAGGCTGAGAGATGTAACTGTCTCTAGGCTGCAATGGTATCTTCCAGCCTCTGCCCAGGCTGAGACATGTAACTGTCTCTAGGCTGCAATGGTATTTTCCAGCCTCTGCCCAGGCTGAGAGATGTAACTGTCTCTAGGCTGCAATGGTATCTTCCAGCCTTTGTCCAGGCTGAGACATGTCACTGTCTCTAGGCTGCAATGGTATCTGTTTTTCCTTTGTCCAGGCTGAGACATGTCACCGTCTCTAGGCTGCAATGGTATCTTCCAGCCTTTGTCCAGGCTGAGACATGTCACTGTCTCTAGGCTGCAATGGTATCTTCCAGCCTTTGCCCCGGCTGAGAGATGTCACTGTCTCTAGGCTGCAATGGTATCTTCCAGCCTTTGTAAGCACAACAGAGACCGTTTCCGCACACCCTAGCTCTCCAAAATTGAACGCCCGGTGCACTCTGCTAGAGGGATCGGCACCCTCCCAAAACTGCAAAGCAACAAAAAGCAAAAGCACTCAGGCTACAAGGGAAAATCCTTTAAAAGATTTATTGCGGAGGTGCAACGTTTCGGAGCAAACCTAGCCCCTTTATCAATCATGCTTGATAAAGGGGCTAGGTTTGCTCCGAAACGTTGCACCTCCGCAATAAATCTTTTAAAGGATTTTCCCTTGTAGCCTGAGTGCTTTTGCTTTTTGTTGCTTTACTGTCTCTAGGCTGCAATGGTATCTTCCAACCTCTGCCCAGGCTGAGACATGTAACTGTCTCTAGGCTGCAATGGTATCTTCCAGCCTTTTCCCAGACTGAGACATGTAACTGTCTCTAGGCTGCAATGGTATCTTCCAGCCTTTTTCCAGGCTGAGACATGTAACTGTCTCTTGGCTGCAATGGTATCGTCCCGCCTCTGCCCAGGCTGAGAGATGTAACTGTCTCTAGGCTGCAATGGTATCTTCCAGCCTTTGTCCAGGCTGAGACATGTCACTGTCTCTAGGCTGCAATGGTATCTTCCAGTCTCAGCCCAGGCTGAGAGATGTAACTGTCTCTAGGCTGCAATGGTATCTTCCAGCCTTTGTCCAGGCTGAGACATGTCACTGTCTCTAGGCTGCAATGGTATCTTCCTGCCTTTTTCCAGGCTGAGACATGTAACTGTCTCTAGGTTGCAATGGTATCTTCCAGCCTTTGTCCAGGCTGAGACATGTCACTGTCTCTAGGCTGCAATGGTATCTTCCAGCCTTTGCCCCGGCTGAGAGATGTCACTGTCTCTAGGCTGCAATGGTATCTTCCAGCCTTTGTCCAGGCTGAGACATGTCACTGTCTCTAGGCTGCAATGGTATCTTCCAGCCTTTGTCCAGGCTGAGAGATGTCACTGTCTCTAGGCTGCAATGGTATCTTCCCGCCTCTGCCCAGGCTTAGACATGTCACTGTCTCTAGGCTGCAATGGTATCTTCCCGCCTCTGCCCAGGCTTAGACATGTCACTGTCTCTAGGCTGCAATGGTATCTTCCAGCCTTTGTCCAGGCTGAGACATGTCACTGTCTCTAGGCTGCAATGGTATCTTCCAGCCTCAGCCCAGGCTGAGAGATGTAACTGTCTCTAGGCTGCAATGGTATCTTCCAGCCTCTGCCCAGGCTGAGAGATGTAACTGTCTCTAGGCTGCAATGGTATCTTCCAGCCTCTGCCCAGGCTGAGAGATGTAACTGTCTCTAGGCTGCAATGGTATCTTCCAGCCTTTGTCCAGGCTGAGATATGTAACTGTCTCTAGGCTGCAATGGTATCTTCCAGCCTCTGTCCAGGCTGAGAGATGTGTAACTGTCTCTAGGCTGCAATGGTATCTTCCAGCCTTTGTCCAGGCTGAGACATGTAACTGTCTCTAGGCTGCAATGGTATCTTCCAGCCTCTACCCAGGCTGAGACATGTAACTGTCTGCAATGGTATCTTCCAGCCTTTGTCCAGGCTTTGAGATATAACTGTCTCTAGGCTGCAATGGTATCTTCCAACCTTTGTCCAGGCTGAGACATGTAACTGTTTCTAGGCTGCAATGGTATCTTCCAGCCTTTGTCTAGGCTGAGACATGTAACTGTCTCTAGGCTGCAATGGTATATTCCAGCCTCTGCCCAGGCTGAGAGATGTAACTGTCTCTAGGCTGCAATGGTATCTTCCAGCCTTTGTCCAGGCTGAGACATGTAACTGTCTCTAGGCTGCAATGGTATCTTCCAGCCTTTGTCCAGGCTGAGAGATGTAACTGTCTCTAGGCTGCAATGGTATTTTCCAGCCTTTGTCCAGGCTGAGACATGTCACTGTCTCTAGGCTGCAATGGTATCTTCCTGCCTTTTTCCAGGCTGAGACATGTAACTGTCTCTAGGTTGCAATGGTATCTTCCAGCCTTTGTCCAGGCTGAGACATGTCACTGTCTCTAGGCTGCAAAGGTATCTTCCCGCCTCTGCCCAGGCTGAGACATGTCACTGTCTCTAGGCTGCAATGGTATCTTCCAACCTCTGCCCAGGCTGAGACATGTAACTGTCTCTAGGCTGCAATGGTATCTTCCAGCCTTTGTCCAGGCTGAGACATCTCACTGTCTCTAGGCTGCAATGGTATCTTCCCGCCTCTGCCCAGGCTGAGACATGTCACTGTCTCTAGGCTGCAATGGTATCTTCCAGCCTTTGTCCAGGCTGAGACATGTAACTGTCTCTAGGCTGCAATGGTATCTTCCCGCCTCTGCCCAGGCTGAGACATGTCACTGTCTCTAGGCTGCAATGGTATCTTCCAGCCTTTGTCCAGGCTGAGACATGTCACTGTCTCTAGGCTGCAATGGTATCTTCCCGCCTCTGCCCAGGCTGAGACATGTCACTGTCTCTAGGCTGCAATGGTATCTTGCAGCCTTTGTCCAGGCTGAGACATGTAACTGTCTCTAGGCTGCAATGGTATCTTGCAGCCTTTGTCCAGGCTGAGACATGTAACTGTCTCTAGGCTGCAATGGTATCTTCCAGCCTTTTCCCAGACTGAGACATGTAACTGTCTCTAGGCTGCAATGGTATCTTCCAGCCTTTTCCCAGACTGAGACATGTAACTGTCTCTAGGCTGCAATGGTATCTTCCAGCCTTTGTCCAGGCTGACACATGTAACTGTCTCTAGGCTGCAATGGTATCTTCCAGCCTTTTCCCAGACTGAGACATGTAACTGTCTCTAGGCTGCAATGGTATCTTCCAGCCTTTGCCCAGGCTGAGACATGTAACAGTCTCTAGGCTGCAATGGTATCTTCCAGCCTTTGCCCAGGCTGAGACATGTAACTGTCTCTAGGCTGCAATGGTATCTTCCAGCCTTTGTCCAGACTGAGACATGTAACTGTCTCTTGGCTGCGATGGTATCTTCCAGCCTCTGCCCAGGCTGAGACATGTAACTGTCTCTAGGCTGCAATGGTATCTTCCAGCCTCTGCCCAGGATGAGACATGTAACTGTCTCTAGGCTGCAATGGTATCTTCCAGCCTCTGCCCAGGCTAAGACATGTAACTGTCTCTAGGCTGCGATGGTATCTTCCAGCCTCTGCCCAGGCTGAGACATGTAACTGTCTCTAGGCTGCAATGGTATCTTCCAGCCTTTGTCCAGGCTGAGACATGTAACTGTCTCTTGGCTGCAATGGTATCTTCCAGCCTCTGCCCAGGATTAGACATGTAACTGTCTCTAGGCTGCAATGGTATCTTCCAGCCTCTGCCCAGGATGAGACATGTAACTGTCTCTAGGCTGCAATGGTGTCTTCCAGCCTCTGCCCAGGCTAAGACATGTAACTGTCTCTAGGCTGCGATGGTATCTTCCAGCCTCTGCCCAGGCTGAGACATGTAACTGTCTCTAGGCTGTAATGGTATCTTCCAGCCTTTGTCCAGGCTGAGACATGTAACTGTCTCTTGGCTGCAATGGTATCTTCCAGCCTCTGCCCAGGATTAGACATGTAACTGTCTCTAGGCTGCAATGGTATCTTCCAGCCTTTGTCCAGGCTGAGACATGTAACTGTCTCTTGGCTGCAATGGTATCTTCCCGCCTCTGCCCAGGCTGAGAGATGTAACTGTCTCTAGGCTGCAATGGTATCTTCCAGCCTTTGTCCAGGCTGAGACATGTAACTGTCTCTAGGCTGCAATGGTATCTTCCAGCCTCTGCCCAGGCTGAGAGATGTAACTGTCTCTAGGCTGCAATGGTATCTTCCAGCCTCAGCCCAGGCTGAGATATGTCACTGTCTCTAGGCTGCAATGGTATCTTCCAGCATTTTCCCAGACTGAGACATGTAACTGTCTCTAGGCTGCAATGGTATCTTCCAGCCTTTGCCCAGGCTTAGACATGTAACAGTCTCTAGGCTGCAATGGTATCTTCCAGCCTTTGCCCAGGCTGAGACATGTAACTGTCTCTAGGCTGCAATGGTATCTTCCAGCCTTTGTCCAGACTGAGACATGTAACTGTCTCTTGGCTGCGATGGTATCTTCCAGCCTCTGCCCAGGCTGAGACATGTAACTGTCTCTAGGCTGCAATGGTATCTTCCAGCCTCTGCCCAGGATGAGACATGTAACTGTCTCTAGGCTGCAATGGTATCTTTCAGCCTCTGCCCAGGCTAAGACATGTAACTGTCTCTAGGCTGCGATGGTATCTTCCAGCCTCTGCCCAGGCTGAGACATGTAACTGTCTCTAGGCTGCAATGGTATCTTCCAGCCTTTGTCCAGGGTGAGACATGTAACTGTCTCTTGGCTGCAATGGTATCTTCCAGCCTCTGCCCAGGATTAGACATGTAACTGTCTCTAGGCTGCAATGGTATCTTCCAGCCTTTGCCCAGGATGAGACATGTAACTGTCTCTAGGCTGCAATGGTGTCTTCCAGCCTCTGCCCAGGCTAAGACATGTAACTGTCTCTAGGCTGCGATGGTATCTTCCAGCCTCTGCCCAGGCTGAGACATGTAACTGTCTCTAGGCTGCAATGGTATCTTCCAGCCTTTGTCCAGGCTGAGACATGTAACTGTCTCTTGGCTGCAATGGTATCTTCCAGCCTCTGCCCAGGATTAGACATGTAACTGTCTCTAGGCTGCAATGGTATCTTCCAGCCTTTGTCCAGGCTGAGACATGTAACTGTCTCTAAGCTGCAATGGTATCTTCCAGCCTCTGCCCAGGCTGAGACATGTAACTGTCTCTTGGCTGCAATAGTATCTTCCCGCCTCTGCCCAGGCTGAGAGATGTAACTGTCTCTAGGCTGCAATGGTATCTTCCAGCCTTTGTCCAGGCTGAGACATGTAACTGTCTCTTGGCTGCAATGGTATCTTCCCGCCTCTGCCCAGGCTGAGAGATGTAACTGTCTCTAGGCTGCAATGGTATCTTCCAGCCTTTGTCCAGGCTGAGACATGTAACTGTCTCTAGGCTGCAATGTTATCTTCCAGCCTCTGCCCAGGCTGAGAGATGTAACTGTCTCTAGGCTGCAATGGTATCTTCCAGCCTCAGCCCAGGCTGAGACATGTCACTGTCTCTAGGCTGCAATGGTATCTTCCAGCCTTTTCCCAGACTGAGACATGTAACTGTCTCTAGGCTGCAATGGTATCTTCCAGCCTTTGCCCAGGCTTAGACATGTAACAGTCTCTAGGCTGCAATGGTATCTTCCAGCCTTTGCCCAGGCTGAGACATGTAACTGTCTCTAGGCTGCAATGGTATCTTCCAGCCTTTGTCCAGACTGAGACATGTAACTGTCTCTTGGCTGCGATGGTATCTTCCAGCCTCTGCCCAGGATTAGACATGTAACTGTCTCTAGGCTGCAATGGTATCTTCCAGCCTTTGTCCAGGCTGAGACATGTAACTGTCTGTAGGCTGCTATGGTATCTTCCAGCCTCTGCCCAGGCTGAGACATGTAACTGTCTCTTGGCTGCAATGGTATCTTCCCGCCTCTGCCCAGGCTGAGAGATGTAACTGTCTCTAGGCTGCAATGGTATCTTCCAGCCTTTGTCCAGGCTGAGACATGTAACTGTCTCTTGGCTGCAATGGTATCTTCCCGCCTCTGCCCAGGCTGAGAGATGTAACTGTCTCTAGGCTGCAATGGTATCTTCCAGCCTTTGTCCAGGCTAAGACATGTAACTGTCTCTAGGCTGCAATGGTATCTTCCAGCCTCTGCCCAGGCTGAGAGATGTAACTGTCTCTAGGCTGCAATGGTATCTTCCAGCCTCAGCCCAGGCTGAGACATGTCACTGTCTCTAGGCTGCAATGGTATCTTCCAGCCTTTGTCCAGGCTGAGACATGTCACTGTCTCTAGTCTGCAATGGTATCTTCCAGCCTCAGCCCAGGCTGAGACATGTCACTGTCTCCAGGCTGCAATGGTATCTTCCATCCATTGTCCAGGCTGAGACATGTAACTGTCTCTAGGCTGCAATGGTATCTTCCAGCCTCAGCCCAGGCTGAGAAATGTCACTGTCTCTAGGCTGCAATGGTATCTTCCAGCCTTTGTCCAGGCTTAGAGATATAACTGTCTCTAGGCTGCTATGGTATCTTCCAGCCTTTGTCCAGGCTGAGACATGTAACTGTCTCTAGGCTGCAATGGTATCTTCCAGCCTTTGTCCAGGCTGAGACATGTACCTGTCTCTAGGTTGCAATGGGATCTTCCAGCCTTTGTCCAGGCTGAGACATGTCACTGTCTCTAGGCTGCAATGGTATCTTCCAGCCTTTGTCCAGGCTTAGACATGTCACTGTCTCTAGGCTGCAATGGTATCTTCCCGCCTCTGCCCAGGCTGAGACATGTCACTGTCTCTAGGCTGCAATGGTATCTTCCAGCCTCTGCCCAGGCTGAGACATGTAACTGTCTTTAGGCTGCAATGGTATCTTCCAGCCTTTGTCCAGGCTGAGACATGTCACAGTCTCTAGGCTGCAATGGTATCTTCCAGCCTTTGTCCAGGCTGAGACATGTAGTGTGTTGGGGGCATCCTTAATGGAGAAGGATCTAGGGGTTTTTGTAGATCACAAGTTGTCTAATTCCAGGCAGTGTCATTCTGTGGCTACTACAGCAAATAAAGTGCTGTCTTGTATAAAAAAGGGCATTGACTCAAGGGATGAGAACATATTTTTGCCGCTTTATAGGTCCCTTGTAAGGCCTCACCTTGAGTATGCAGTGCAGTTTTGGGCTCCAGTCCTTAAGAAGGATATTAATGAGCTGGAGAGAGTGCAGAGACGTGCAACTAAACTGGTAAAGGGGATGGAAGATTTAAGCTATGAGGTTAGACTGTCGAGGTTGGGGTTGTTTTCTCTGGAAAAGAGGCGCTTGCGAGGGGACATGATTACTCTGTACAAGTACATTAGAGGGGATTATAGGCAGTTGGGGGATGTTCTTTTTTCCCATAAAAACAATCAGCGCACCAGAGGTCACCCCTATAGATTAGAGGAACAGAGCTTCCATTTGAAGCAGCGTAGGTGGTTTTTCACGGTGAGGGCAGTGAGGCTGTGGAATGCCCTTCCTAGTGATGTGGTAATGGCAGACTCTGTTAATGCCTTTAAGAGGGGCCTGGATGAGTTTTTGAACAAGCAGAATATCCAAGGCTATTGTGATACTAATATCTACAGTTAGTATTACTGGTTGTATATATATAGTTTATGTATGTGAGTGTATAGATTGGTTAGTATAGGTTGTGTGCTGGGTTTACTCGGATGGGTTGAACTTGATGGACAATGGTCTTTTTTCAACCCTATGTAACTATGTAACTATGTAACTATGTAACTGTCTCTAGGCTGCAATGGTATCTTCCCGCCTCTGCCCAGGCTTAGAGATATAACTGTCTCTAGGCTGCAATGGTATCTTCCAGCCTTTGTCCAGGCTGAGAGATGTCACTGTCTCTAGGCTGCAATGGTATCTTCCCGCCTCTGCCCAGGCTGAGACATGTCACTGTCTCTAG
Organism: Xenopus tropicalis; assembly: GCF_000004195.4. NCBI lineage: Eukaryota > Metazoa > Chordata > Amphibia > Anura > Pipidae > Xenopus > Xenopus tropicalis. The sequence continues at coordinate 176,118,063 of NC_030677.2, read as the reverse complement.
GCTGCAATGGTATCTTCCAGCCTTTGTCCAGGCTGAGACATGTCACTGTCTCTACGCTGCAATGGTATCTTCCAGCCTTTGTCCAGGCTGAGACATGTCACTGTCTCTAGGCTGCAATGGTATCTTCCAGCCTCAGCCCAGGCTGAGACATGTCACTGTCTCTAGGCTGCAATGGTATCTTCCAGCCTTTGTCCAGGCTGAGACATGTCACTGTCTCTAGGCTGCAATGGTATCTTCCATCCTTTGTCCAGGCTGAGACATGTAACTGTCTCTAGGCTGCAATGGTATCTTCCAGCCTTTGTCCAGGCTGAGACATGTAACTGTCTCTAGGCTGCAATGGTATCTTCCAGCCTTTCTCCAGGCTGAGAGATGTAACTGTCTCTAGGCTGCAATGGTATCTTCCAGCCTTTGTCCACGCTGAGACATGTAACTGTCTCTAGGCTGCAATGGTATCTTCCAGCCTTTGTCCAGGCTGAGACATGTAACTGTCTCTAGGCTGCAGTGGTATCTTCCAGCCTTTGTCCAGGCTGAGACATGTCACTGTCTCTAGGCTGCAATGGTATCTTCCTGCCTTTGTCCAGGCTGAGACATGTAACTGTCTCTAGGTTGCAATGGAATCTTCCAGCCTTTGTCCAGGCTGAGACATGTCACTGTCTCTAGGCTGCAATGGTATCTTCCAGCCTCTGCCCAGGCTGAGACATGTAACTGTCTCTAGGCTGCAATGGTATCTTTCAGCCTTTGTCCAGGCTGAGACATGTCACTGTCTCTAGGCTGCAATGGTATCTTCCCGCCTCTGCCCAGGCTGAGACATGTCACTGTCTCTAGGCTGCAATGGTATCTTCCCGCCTCTGCCCAGGCTGAGACATGTCACTGTCTCTAGGCTGCAATGGTATCTTCCAGCCTTTTCCCAGGCTGAGACATGTAACTGTCTCTAGGCTGCAATGGTATCTTCCAGCCTTTGTCCAGGCTGAGACATGTAACTGTCTCTAGGCCGCAATGGTATCTTCCAGCCTTTGCCCAGGCTGAGACATGTAACTGTCTCTAGGCTGCAATGGTATCTTCCAGCCTTTGTCCAGACTGAGACATGTAACTGTCTCTAGGCTGCAATGGTATCTTCCAGCCTTTTTCCAGGCTGAGACATGTAACTGTCTCTAGGCTGCAATGGTATCTTCCAGCCTCTGCCCAGGATGAGACATGTAACTGTCTCTAGGCTGCAATGGTATCTTCCAGCCTCTGCCCAGGCTAAGACATGTAACTGTCTCTAGGCTGCGATGGTATCTTCCAGCCTCTGCCCAGGCTGAGACATGTAACTGTCTCTAGGCTGCAATGGCATCTTCCAGCCTCTGCCCAGGCTGAGACATGTATCTGTCTCTAGGCTGCAATGGTATCTTCCAGCCTCTGCCCAGGCTGAGACATATAACTGTCTGCAATGGTATCTTGCAGCCTTTGTCCAGGCTTAGAGATATAACTGTCTCTAGGCTGCAATGGTATCTTCCAGCCTTTGCCCAGGCTGAGAGATGTAACTGTCTCTAGGCTGCAATGGTATCTTCCAGCCTCTGCCCAGGCTGAGATATCTAACTGTCTGCAATGGTATCTTCTAGCGTTTGTCCAGGCTTAGAGATATAACTGTCTCTAGGCTGCAATGGTATCTTCCTGCCTTTGTCCAGGCTGAGACATATAACTGTCTCTAGGCTGCAATGGTATCTTCCAGCCTCTACCCAGGCTGAGAGATGTAACTGTCTCTAGGCTGGAATGGTATCTTCCAGCCTTTGTCCAGGCTGAGACATATAACTGTCTCTAGGCTGCAATGGTATCTTCCAGCCTCTACCCAGGCTGAGAGATGTAACTGTCTCTAGGCTGGAATGGTATCTTCCAGCCTCTTCCCAGGCTAAGACATGTAACTGTCTGCAATGGTATCTTCCAGCCTTTGTCCAGGCTTAGAGATGTAACTGTCTCTAGGCTGCAATGGTATCTTCCAGCCTTTGTCCAGGCTGAGACATGTAACTGTCTCTAGGCTGCAATGGTATCTTCCAGCCTCTGCCCAGGCTAAGAGATGTAACTGTCTCTAGGCTGCAATGGTATCTTCCAGCCTTTGTCCAGGCTGAGACATGTAACTGTCTCTAGGCTGCAATGGTATCTTCCAGTCTCTGCCCAGGCTGAGAGATGTAACTGTCTCTAGGCTGCAATGGTATCTTCCAGCCTTTGTCCAGGCTGAGACATATAACTGTCTCTAGGCTGCAATGGTATCTACCAGCCTCTGCCCAGGCTGAGAGATGTAACTGTCTCTAGGCTGCAATGGTATCTTCCAGCCTCTGCCCAGGCTGAGAGATGTAACTGTCTCTAGGCTGCAATGGTATCTTCCAGCCTCTACCCAGGCTGAGAGATGTAACTGTCTCTAGGCTGCAATGGTATCTTCCAGCCTTTACCCAGGCTGAGAGATGTAACTGTCTCTAGGCTGCAATGGTATCTTCCAGCCTTTGTCCAGCATGAAACATGGAACTGTCTCTAGGCTGAAATGGTATCTTCCAGCCTTTGTCCAGGCTGAGATATGGAACTGTCTCTAGGCTGCAATGGTATCTTCCAGCCTATGCCCAGCATGAGACATGGAACTGTCTCTAGGCTGCAATGGTATCTTCCAGCCTTTGTCCAGGCTGAGACATGGAACTGTCTCTAGGCTGCAATGGTATCTTCCAGCCCATGCCCAGGATGAGACATGGAACTGTCTCTAGGCTGGAATGGTATCTTCCAGCCTTTGTCCAGGCTAAGACATATAACTGTCTCTAGCCTGTAATGGTATCTTCCAGCCTCTGCCCAGGCTGAGAGATGTAACTGTCTCTAGGCTGCAATGGTATCTTCCAGCCTTTGTCCAGGCTGAGACATATAACTGTCTCTAGCCTGTAATGGTATCTACCAGCCTCTGCCCAGGCTGAGAGATGTAACTGTCTCTAGGCTGCAATGGTATCTTCCAGCCTTTGTCCAGGCTGAGACATGTCACTGTCTCTAGGCTGCAATGGTATCTTCCTGCCTTTTTCCAGGCTGAGACATGTAACTGTCTCTAGGTTGCAATGGTATCTTCCAGCCTTTGTCCAGGCTGAGACATGTCACTGTCTCTAGGCTGCAATGGTATCTTCCAGCCTTTGCCCCGGCTGAGAGATGTCACTGTCTCTAGGCTGCAATGGTATCTTCCAGCCTTTCTCCAGGCTGAGACATGTCACTGTCTCTAGGCTGCAATGGTATCTTCCAGCCTTTGTCCAGGCTGAGAGATGTCACTGTCTCTAGGCTGCAATGGTATCTTCCCGCCTCTGCCCAGGCTTAGACATGTCACTGTCTCTAGGCTGCAATGGTATCTTCCAGCCTTTGTCCAGGCTGAGACATGTCACTGTCTCTAGGCTGCAATGGTATCTTCCAGCCTCAGCCCAGGCTGAGAGATGTAACTGTCTCTAGGCTGCAATGGTATCTTCCAGCCTCTGCCCAGGCTGAGAGATGTAACTGTCTCTAGGCTGCAATGGTATCTTCCAGCCTCTGCCCAGGCTGAGAGATGTAACTGTCTCTAGGCTGCAATGGTATCTTCCAGCCTTTGTCCAGGCTGACATATGTAACTGTCTCTAGGCTGCAATGGTATCTTCCAGCCTCTGTCCAGGCTGAGAGATGTGTAACTGTCTCTAGGCTGCAATGGTATCTTCCAGCCTTTGTCCAGGCTGAGGCATGTAACTGTCTCTAGGCTGCAATGGTATCTTCCAGCCTCTACCCAGGCTGAGACATGTAACTGTCTGCAATGGTATCTTCCAGCCTTTGTCCAGGCTTTGAGATATAACTGTCTCTAGGCTGCAATGGTATCTTCCAGCCTTTGTCCAGGCTGAGACATGTAACTGTTTCTAGGCTGCAATGGTATCTTCCAGCCTTTGTCCAGGCTGAGACATGTAACTGTCTCTAGGCTGCAATGGTATCTTCCAGCCTCTGCCCAGGCTGAGAGATGTAACTGTCTCTAGGCTGCAATGGTATCTTCCAGCCTTTGTCCAGGCTGAGACATGTAACTGTCTCTAGGCTGCAATGGTATCTTCCAGCCTTTGTCCAGGCTGAGAGATGTAACTGTCTCTAGGCTGCAATGGTATCTTCCAGCCTTTGTCCAGGCTGAGACATGTCACTGTCTCTAGGCTGCAAAGGTATCTTCCCGCCTCTGCCCAGGCTGAGACATGTCACTGTCTCTAGGCTGCAATGGTATCTTCCAACCTCTGCCCAGGCTGAGACATGTAACTGTCTCTAGGCTGCAATGGTATCTTCCAGCCTTTGTCCAGGCTGAGACATGTCACTGTCTCTAGGTTGCAATGGTATCTTCCAGCCTTTGTCCAGGCTGAGACATGTCACTGTCTCTAGGCTGCAAAGGTATCTTCCCGCCTCTGCCCAGGCTGAGACATGTCACTGTCTCTAGGCTGCAATGGTATCTTCCAACCTCTGCCCAGGCTGAGACATGTAACTGTCTCTAGGCTGCAATGGTATCTTCCAGCCTTTGTCCAGGCTGAGACATGTCACTGTCTCTAGGCTGCAATGGTATCTTCCCGCCTTTGTCCAGGCTGAGACATGTAACTGTCTCTAGGCTGCAATGGTATCTTCCCGCCTCTGCCCAGGCTGAGACATGTCACTGTCTCTAGGCTGCAATGGTATCTTCCAGCCTTTGTCCAGGCTGAGACATGTAACTGTCTCTAGGCTGCAATGGTATCTTCCCGCCTCTGCCCAGGCTGAGACATGTCACTGTCTCTAGGCTGCAATGGTATCTTCCAGCCTTTGTCCAGGCTGAGACATGTCACTGTCTCTAGGCTGCAATGGTATCTTCCCGCCTCTGCCCAGGCTGAGACATGTCACTGTCTCTAGGCTGCAATGGTATCTTCCAGCCTTTGTCCAGGCTGAGACATGTCACTGTCTCTAGGCTGCAATGGTATCTTGCAGCCTTTGTCCAGGCTGAGACATGTAACTGTCTCTAGGCTGCAATGGTATCTTCCAGCCTTTTCCCAGACTGAGACATGTAACTGTCTCTAGGCTGCAATGGTATCTTCCAGCCTTTTCCCAGACTGAGACATGTAACTGTCTCTAGGCTGCAATGGTATCTTCCAGCCTTTGTCCAGGCTGAGACATGTAACTGTCTCTAGGCTGCAATGGTATCTTCCAGCCTTTTCCCAGACGGAGACATGTAACTGTCTCTAGGCTGCAATGGTATCTTCCAGCCTTTGCCCAGGCTGAGACATGTAACAGTCTCTAGGCTGCAATGGTATCTTCCAGCCTTTGCCCAGGCTGAGACATGTAACTGTCTCTAGGCTGCAATGGTATCTTCCAGCCTTTGTCCAGACTGAGACATGTAACTGTCTCTTGGCTGCGATGGTATCTTCCAGCCTCTGCCCAGGCTGAGACATGTAACTGTCTCTAGGCTGCAATGGTATCTTCAGCCTCTGCCAGGATGAGACATGTAACTGTCTCTAGGCTGCAATGGTATCTTCCAGCCTCTGCCCAGGCTAAGACATGTAACTGTCTCTAGGCTGCGATGGTATCTTCCAGCCTCTGCCCAGGCTGAGACATGTAACTGTCTCTAGGCTGCAATGGTATCTTCCAGCCTTTTTCCAGGCTGAGACATGTAACTGTCTCTTGGCTGCAATGGTATCTTCCAGCCTCTGCCCAGATTAGACATGTAACTGTCTCTAGGCTGCATGGTATCTTCCAGCCTCTGCAAGGATGAGACATGTAACTGTCTCTAGGCTGCAATGGTGTCTTCCAGCCTCTGCCCAGGCTAAGACATGTAACTGTCTCTAGGCTGCGATGGTATCTTCCAGCCTCTGCCCAGGCTGAGACATGTAACTGTCTCTAGGCTGTAATGGTATCTTCCAGCCTTTGTCCAGGCTGAGACATGTAACTGTCTCTTGGCTGCAATGGTATCTTCCAGCCTCTGCCCAGGATTAGACATGTAACTGTCTCTAGGCTGCAATGGTATCTTCCAGCCTTTGTCCAGGCTGAGACATGTAACTGTCTCTAGGCTGCAATGGTATCTTCCAGCCTCTGCCCAGGCTGAGACATGTAACTGTCTCTTGGCTGCAATGGTATCTTCCCACCTCTGCCCAGGCTGAGAGATGTAACTGTCTCTAGGCTGCAATGGTATCTTCCAGCCTTTGTCCAGGCTGAGACATGTAACTGTCTCTTGGCTGCAATGGTATCTTCCCGCCTCTGCCCAGGCTGAGAGATGTAACTGTCTCTAGGCTGCAATGGTATCTTCCAGCCTTTGTCCAGGCTGAGACATGTAACTGTCTCTAGGCTGCAATGGTATCTTCCAGCCTCTGCCCAGGCTGAGAGATGTAACTGTCTCTAGGCTGCAATGGTATCTTCCAGCCTCAGCCCAGGCTGAGATATGTCACTGTCTCTAGGCTGCAATGGTATCTTCCAGCCTTTTCCCAGACTGAGACATGTAACTGTCTCTAGGCTGCAATGGTATCTTCCAGCCTTTGCCCAGGCTTAGACATGTAACAGTCTCTAGGCTGCAATGGTATCTTCCAGCCTTTGCCCAGGCTGAGACATGTAACTGTCTCTAGGCTGCAATGGTATCTTCCAGCCTTTGTCCAGACTGAGACATGTAACTGTCTCTTGCTGCGATGGTATCTTCCAGCCTCTGCCCAGGCTGAGACATGTAACTGTCTCTAGGCTGCAATGGTATCTTCCAGCCTCTGCCCAGGATGAGACATGTAACTGTCTCTAGGCTGCAATGGTATCTTCCAGCCTCTGCCCAGGCTAAGACATGTAACTGTCTCTAGGCTGCGATGGTATCTTCCAGCCTCTGCCCAGGCTGAGACATGTAACTGTCTCTAGGCTTCAATGGTATCTTCCAGCCTTTGTCCAGGCTGAGACATGTAACTGTCTCTTGGCTGCAATGGTATCTTCCAGCCTCTGCCCAGGATTAGACATGTAACTGTCTCTAGGCTGCAATGGTATCTTCCAGCCTCTGCCCAGGATGAGACATGTAACTGTCTCTAGGCTGCAATGGTATCTTCCAGCCTCTGCCCAGGCTAAGACATGTAACTGTCTCTAGGCTGCGATGGTATCTTCCAGCTCTGCCCAGGCTGAGACATGTAACTGTCTCTAGGCTGCAATGGTATCTTCCAGCCTTTGTCCAGGCTGAGACATGTAACTGTCTCTTGGCTGCAATGGTATCTTCCAGCCTCTGCCCAGGATTAGACATGTAACTGTCTCTAGCTGCAATGGTATCTTCAGCCTTTGTCCAGGCTGAGACATGTAACTGTCTCTAGGCTGCAATGGTATCTTCCAGCCTCTGCCCAGGCTGAGACATGTAACTGTCTCTTGGCTGCAATGGTATCTTCCCGCCTCTGCCCAGGCTGAGAGATGTAACTGTCTCTAGGCTGCAATGGTATCTTCCAGCCTTTGTCCAGGCTGAGACATGTAACTGTCTCTTGCTGCAATGGTATCTTCCCGCCTCTGCCCAGGCTGAGAGATGTAACTGTCTCTAGGCTGCAATGGTATCTTCCAGCCTTTGTCCAGGCTGAGACATGTAACTGTCTCTAGGCTGCAATGGTATCTTCCAGCCTCTGCCCAGGCTGAAGATGTAACTGTCTCTAGGCTGCAATGGTATCTTCCAGCCTCAGCCCAGGATGAGACATGTCACTGTCTCTAGGCTGCAATGGTATCTCCAGCATCTCTCTT